>NC_140582.1:663222244-663822244 GCF_964204655.1 Triturus cristatus | reverse complement strand
AGGACTTGCAGTGTCCTAGGACGGCAGACAATCATGACCAAGTGATTAAGGAAGATTGCCGTGAGCATCCATTTAGAAGATGGAAACTACATTTGGCGAAAAAGAGGGAAAGAACAAAATGAAAGACAATTATTGTAAAATAATGTACAGTCGTTGTGGTATAACTTTATGTGTTTTTATATTATTGTGTATTTTATTGGCGTGTATAGGTTGGATTGTTCATGCTATGCAGAAAAAAGTTGTCCCTTCTTCTATTACTGTGCCTTCTTATTCTACTATCTCTCCGCATCTATTTCATACACTTCCTCAACATGAACTCGTTAGAAGAATTGAATATTACAATAATTCATTTATCCAGTTATTACACCAACACCAATTAGTAATTAATACAACTGATTGTTGGGTGTGTGGACTAATGCCTCATACCACCGAAAAAGGGATGCCATATTTAGTCCTTCCGTTCTCTTATGAAGGTTCTGCTTGGGCTTATTTTGTAATTTTCTCTAATGCCTATCAAAGCCGATTTAAACGACCTGTCAGTTCTTATATTGGTGGACCAGATTTCAGTCATAGTTCATTGATAAAGGGAATGGTAGCTATGGCTAAAATCATGGAAAATAGTAAAATTTCTGCTGATGAGAGAAAAGCATATACTAATTGGAACGTCACTCATTATATCACAAGCCTTGGTGATAAGGTTAAACAGGGAATATCTCCACCAATTTGGACTATACCTCATCAAGGCAATTTCTGTTTGCAAATAAATGGCCAGACTACTGACATCGGACAGAGAAAAAGTTTTTGTTCCCATACATACATCCACTCATCTCAGAATTCGCCGCCGTTAGTGCCATCTCAGGGCACGTATTTTATCTGTCACGATAGAGCCTATACGTGGTTGCCGACTGATTCTTCTGGAACTTGCTATATAGCTTTTCTTCTTCCCCCTACATACACTGCTTCTTCAAACTTTCATAGAAACTGATATGGCAGAGGAATTATTGATTCCAAAGACACAGCTGGACAAGAAGGAGGAGACTTCCTAAAAGGATTTCTTCCTTTTTGGGGTCCTATGGCAAACAGCAGGAATATGAGACAACTGGTTCGTGTTGTAGAGACTACCATAGACATCACTGTAGGAGCTTTGAGTAATATTACAGTGGAACTACAGGCGGATCGTCTTATGACATTACAGAACCGAGTTGCCTTAGATGTTATTCTTGCAGATCGTGGTGGAGTCTGTAAATTGATCAAATCAAGTTGCTGTATTTATATACCTGATGATGCTCTGACAGTATACCAGGCCATCTCTAAATTACATATAATCTCCGAGTCGATTCATCAGGACGAAGGAGATTGGTCGTTATTGGGATGGTTTTGGGGACTACTGTCCAAAAGGGGTTGGAATGTGCTAACATTCCTTGGTATGGTTTTAGCCATCGTTTTCTCTTGTTGTCTTTGTATGCACTGTGGTCCCGCCATCTGCGACCTTTGTGTCACTGTGTGCATCCCAAAACCTAAGACACAAAGAACAGAGAATATTAGAATGATGTTACAGCAACAGCTCGATGACCTCATGGCCATCGACATCGACTCAGATTAACATGAGTCTGTGTATCTTGCCTGAGTTCTGGCAAAAGGAGGGTCTGAGGAAATTCGATTTTCGATCACGATCGTATTGAGCCTCCATTGTGTGCTCCGCCGCCATTTTGTGTTGCCCTCACTCAGGCAGCACGACGAACAAAGTCTTTTCTGCTTTTCCTGCAGTATTGTGTCAAAATAGCCTTGTGCCTCTGTTTACAAAGCTGGTGTTAGGGACTGGCCGAGTACACTAATCCCTGTCTGGATTTTCTAATCCCTGTCTCAACTATCTGTTGGTTCACACTATTCTCTTCTGACTTTATCTTATCTTCTGGCCTTCGCTGTCCTCTGCTCTATTCTCTCATTTCACAACTGTCCTCCAAAACACACAAACGCATCTCACCACCTGCAAGTCAGTTAAAGAGACGTTAATACCTTAACCTGTGAGGAGGGGTGGCAAACACAGTTGGAGGAGAGGATTCTTCGGGTTACTCGATACTTTTGTTTTCCAACTCTTTCTATTGGCTCTGACTTACTTTCAGACTATTCTTATTGGTTTTTCATATATGTTTTAGGTGTGTCCTTCGTTAATGTATAAGACACCTATGTACTATAAAAGATTGTGCGCCACGGAGTGAAGTGGCAGTCTCCTGAGAACATACCGTGTGTACTTCTAGGACAACTGTACTAGCTGCAGCTAATAAAATCTGATCTTTTACTCTGACAGAGTGTCCTCGTGTCTCTGTTAGCTGAAGCAGGAGAACCCAGGAGATTAAGGCGTACCCTGCGCCGCCAGGCCCATAAGGTTTCTGGTTCTTCAGGGGGAGAGGCACTCTGCCAAGTTGGGGTGTGGGTAGTTCAGAATCCACGAGCAGGGGGGCAGGGGGGCAGGGAGGGGGGAAGGGAAACAGCAGAGGGATAGTTGGGGATTTTATCAAGAATTGTTCGATTTACAAAGTGGTGCTTGCATACTATTCCATGTTGCTCTTTTCATTCAGAATGCTAGTAAGGGAAAAGGGAAATGTCGGGTCTTGCTAGCTCTGATCAGCTGGAGGGTTCTATACGTATTACTGCCAATATTTCGCACTTGCACTGTTTTCTTGTCGGATGATGGGGGTTAATCGAGAATCGTTGCTCTTCATCCTTACCTGAAATGTGAATGGTATGGGGGACAAGATTAAGAGGGGGAATGTCCAGCAATACCTGAAATGCCAGGCCCCAGATATAGTGTTACTACAGGAGACACATATGGTTGGTAATGAAATGAAAGCATTGACACGGTGGGGCTATAAACTCCTGGTGCATGCGGATCACACTACGGGAACTAGGGGTACGGGGCTTAGTCAAAAACACCTAGCCCTTATCGTAAAACGCACCTGGGCTAATCCCAGGGGTAGATTCGCTGTCCTAGAAGCCCAGTGGGAAGGGAGAGTGATTACTGTGATCTCATTGTACCTGCCACCGGCACTGGGGAGGGAGGCACTGCTGGACCTAGGCAGGGTGCTAACAGACCTTCCAATGGGCACCCTGATCCTTGGTGGAGACTTTAATATGACTATGGATGATAGCTTGGATCGGCACCCCCAGAGACCCGGTGCACGCCCAAATACACTTCTGACTGACTTCGCCACAGCCTTGGGTTTGACAAATATTTGGCGTACGCTGACCCCAAACGACACGCAATACACTTATTTCTCGAATGCGCATAAAAGTTCATCCCGCATTGATTTTTTCTTGACACATGTGGCCTCCATTTGGAGCTTTCAGAATCCCTGGGTGCTGCCTAGGGGTATTTCACACCACTCCCCTGTTAGAATCGAGTTCACTCACTGGGAACGACAGCCGAGGTCGACTATTATTATTATTCCCTGGCTGCTTAAAATTCCTGACGTTAAAGCAGAACTCTACACACAAACTATGAACTACTTCAATGAAAACGTGGGGTCGGTGACGTCTGCGCAAATACTGTGGGAGGCTTTCAAGGTGGTCCTCAAGGGCCAAGCCCTGTCTTTAAAGACGGGATATGTCCATAATTAAAACCAACAGCTAGTCCAACTAGAAGCCGAGTTTCAACAACTAGAGACAGACAATACTACCACTGACTCAGAGTATACACTGCACCGCCTCACACTCAAACAGGCCGAATATACGATCAAAGTGAGGGAACATATGATGGACAAGCACATACACACACAGCATAGACTATATGAGCTGGGGGATAGGGCTGGTAAGACATTGACCTGGCTGGAAAGATGAGATCAAGGGGATAGATGGGTCCCAAATTTGATTATGGCCTATGGTAGTAGTATAACGCACCCAAAAGATTTAGCGGATGCCTTCGCGGAACACCTGGAACAGATCTATTCTCCCTCAACACATATGACGTGGAAGACTCCCGCCAACTTCTATCAGACGGTAACGTATCCACCCTCTCTGCAAATGATAGAGAGAGACCCTAGACAGCAACCTCACAGATGTCGAGATTCTAAAGGCTATAAGTCAAATTAACTCTGGAAAGGCGATGGGACCTAACGGGATTCCAATAGAATTCATTAAAGTTATTGCTTCCCAGGTGGCCCCACATCTGCGGGCCATGTATAATGAAAGCTATGAACAATGGGTGTTGTCTGATGACCAGCGGATGGCGTCGATTGTTATGATCCGCAAACCGGGGAAACTGGTAGATAACTGCAGATCCTACAGGCCGATCTCACTGATAAACGTGGAGGCTAAGATCCTCGCGAAGGTTCTCGCTACTAGATGCCGGGGAGGAATACTGCACTAAATATTCGCCACCTGAATAATGAGCTCTCGCATAAGGAATATATAGCGGAGGACGCAGTGGTGCTCTCTTTAGATGCTTCCATGGCGTTTGAATCCATAGAGTGGCCATATTTATTTAAAGTTCTAGCGAAAATGGGGTTTGGCCCGAAATACATGGGGTGGGTCAAATTCTTATATACTGACATACGGGGCCAAGTGAGAGTTAATAACCATACCTCACAGGTGTTTACATTGAGGAGAGGAACTCGTCAAGGCTGCCCTCTTTCCCCTCTGATTTTATCTCTTATGTTGGAACCACTGGCTGCCTGGATCCGTAGAGCTACTGGGGTCCGGGGTCCGAGGTGGGCGGAGGGTCAGGAGGACCGGATATCCTTATATGCGGACGACATTTTATTGTACTTAGCCTCCCCATATAAATCCATATGTAGCGTCCTCTTTATCTTTATGAACATTGGGAAATATTCAGTCTACCAGATCAATTGGAGTAAATCGGTGCTGTTTGTACTTCAGGGCCCGACTCCTCATCTTCCGTTAAACTGCAGGCTGGAGGTGGCAGCGGAAGTCTTCCGCTATTCAGGAATATTTGCAACACCAGACGCAACTCTCTTCTATAACTGTAACCTGGCCCCTCCATTAGCACGCTTGAGGACAGATGTCAAACATTGGAGATCCCTGCCCTTATCACTGGTGGGCCACGCGGCCTTTTTAAGATGCTTGCCCTTCCCTGCTTCCTGTACATCCTTCAGAATTGCCCTTACAGAATCACAGAGGCCTATTTTCAGGCAGTAAAGGGTGAGGTTCGCACTCTGCTCTGGGACGGCAAGGCTCCCTGCATTGCTACCAAAAAACTGATGAAAGGTTGGTTTGATGGGGGAATCGCCCTCCCGGATCTCCGACTTTACTACTGGGCCTCGCAATTGGTTGTGGTGAACCACTGGATGTATCGCTCTCCTGATGACCCTGCATACTTATGAGATAAATATCAAACAGGTAGAGCTGGTTATTTGGGGCCACTATACTCGAAAGTCAAGAAGGGGTGGTATTTTGGGCCCTTCTCCCACACAGTGGCGATTTGGCATCAGGCGAACGCCCGACTGGGTTGGTCTAATATTCTCACAAAGGCGACACCACTGTGCTATGCGCAGGGATAGGGTTCCCTCTGTCATCAGCCCGGCTTCGATAGATGGGATACTATAGGGATCTCGACAGTTGTGGATTTGATCAAAAAGCGGTCGATCCTTTGCTTTGAGGACCTTCGGGGTCAATACCAGATGGCGCAGAGAGAGCTGTTTAGATATTTACAAATTAGCCATGCACTCACATGGCCTTCCCCGATCCTACGAATATACCGGAGTCTACCCCGTTGGAAGACCGGCTTCTAGATGGGCCACTACAATCAAAAGCAATCTCATTAACCTATAAAAAGCTATGTAATAACCTACCAAGCACATTCCCCAAACTTAGGAAACGGTGGCAGAATGACCTAGGACCAATAGATGACGAGGACTGGCAGGCAGCTTTGATGTCCCCTAAAAACGCAGCGATTACCCTCCGATTCCGACTTATACAACTTAAAATTCTTCATAGGTCATACCTCACGGGAGTGACCTTGGCAAAGATAGGTACTAGAGCTGATCCACTCTGTCTTCGGGGTTGCGCCCAAACGGCTACCTTCTATCACACAGTCTGGGAGTGACCGGTGCTTCTGCGACTGTGGGAGGGGGCTACAACCCTTCTCCAGATGGCATTAGGGAAAGACGTGAATCTCACTCCAGGGCTGGGTCTAGTTAACATCTGGGTGGCCTTGGACCCTACTGAGACAGAACAACAACTGGCCACACTGGGGTGCACCCTTGTCAAACGAGAGATCGCTAGGGGCTGGGGGCAGCTAACGTGCCGAGTGTTCGGACTTAGATGAAAGAACTCGACAAATGTATGAGCGCAGAGAAGGAAGTGTTCACGATACGAGGGTGCCCGAAGAAGTGGGATAAGAAATGGGGCAAGTGGAACGATTACAGGGGCGGCATATGTATTTCCCCATCGATAGAATTAGAAATGAGACGTGATAGACTTCAGAATGTTGTGACTATGTAACTGCTACTTTACGCTTTATTGCTATATTGTACAATGCTGAACTGATGAACATGAATGTATGCATATATACTGCTGAACCTAATAAAAAGTTTAATTAAAAAAAAGTAAAAAAAATAATTAATCCTTCAGCCCGATTTTAGCCCTTATGAGACTTAATTGAATAAGTATCTACTTACACTGAAAACAATTGGTTGGGATGTATCTGTTTTCAATATTCTTTCTGCCTCTTGACAAAACCTAGTATTCATATTTTTACAAATGGATTTAATCCATTTCTTCCTGGTTTGACATATGATGAACAGAAAAATAATACATGCAAGTCATTTTCTTTAGTCTCACTTTGGCATAATATACACAATTCATTGTTATTTCCATCATGGTTACTAACCCATATTGATTTGTTAGCGTTTGTTTGTAGCACACCATATCCGAATTTCATATATAAGGATTTTGCTAATTGTGGGCGCACCTCATCCAAGAAAGGCTAAAAACTTGCTACATCTTTAAAGAGAAGGAACCGTGTTGATAGTGACCCGGTAGTCGAGCTGTGTAACACACTATTTTGGATGTAAGCCCAAAAAGTGGATTTAGCAGTTTCCTCGAAGATAATAACAGCTGAGTTGAGTTTTCCCAGTAATGAGGTAGACCCAATTTCGTAAACCAGGAAGAAACATGCTTGAGCCATGGAATGTTCCTGCTCTGATCAGTCTTCAGAATCTCCTCTAAGCCTTGCTTATAATGTGTCAGTTCTATGGTTGACCAAAGTCTCACCCAAAATAAAAGGGGTCTTAGTAAAGCATAATGATCAGTGCGTTTAACATTTGAGTCCATAATAATCGGAATTAGCGGTGCTCGTATTGGGAGGTTTAATAGTTTTCTAATAAATTGGATTTCCCCCCAATTCAAAGTTCTTTTTACAATAAGGCCCCCATAGTTAAGCCCCATAAAGAGAGGCTGATTGTGCTTTATGTTTTAATACCTCCAAAGCAGGGGACACCGCTTTCGAGATACTGCTCCCATGGGGCATATTAACAAGGGCCGGTGATAAATAACGCAAAGCGCGCTTAGCGCTTGCATATTTATCGCCGGCTATCTCTGGAATTTATCGCCCGGTTAGCGCGTTATCAACAACGTGCATCGCCGAGGCGATAAAAATTCCATAGATAGTGTAGATATCGCCGTTTTCCATGGTGGAAAGCGGCGATATCCTAGATGATAGGGCTTGTGGTCTTAGCCACAGAATCCACCCCCCATGTTAAGTATGCCTTAGTCAGGAATTTAACAGACGTTAAATTCCTGCGTTAAGGCATACTTAACGCGATTTAACAAATCGCTACCCTTCCTTGTTAATATCGCGAAGCTGCCTTCGCGATATTTTCCCTGGTTGGTTTCACAGTCACGCCTAATTTGCATCTCATTAGGGAAACAAAGTTAGGCATGCTGGAAACGGGTGCTAAGTCAGCAAAGCCCGCGATAGCCTGTTTTTGCTAATAAGGCGATGAAATAATCGCCTCTTTTTGCCTGAAAATGGACGCAAAAGTGGCGATAATTTCATAGCACCGCCTTGATAATATGCACCCATGTTTTTATTATCGGCAAGGAATTTTGAAGCAAAATTATCTTGTTTTTTTCCAATTGTGGTTTCCAAGATAATTTTGTGTCTAGGGTTATACCCAGATAATTAAAACTTTGCACATACTCTAATTTTTGGTTATTTAGCACTAAATTCTTTTTGAAAGATCTATGTGGATTTATTACCATATACTTAGTTTTGCTGGAATCTATTTCAAGGCCTTTCAAAGTGCAATATGTATGGAAAGAATCCATTAAGCATTGTAGGCCTTTGGGGGTTTGTGATATTAATATGGTGTTGTTAGCGAATAAAAGAGCTGGCACCAGGTCTCCCCCCAACTTAGGTGCATCATTTGAGCATCCGTGCGATAATTTGGGATATCATTTACGTACAATGAGAATTAGGTAGGCGCCAGTACAATCCCCTGGCGTACACCTCTTCTTACAGGGATTACCTTGGTGAGTTCACCCTTCGGGCCCCATCTTACTTTTGCAAAATTATCCTTGTGTAGTCTTGTTATTTGCACGAGTAATTCGCCTGGCACCCCTTGACATCTCAACGATTCCCAAAGTAAATTTTGAGGTATAAGATCGAATGCTGCCTTTAGGTCTATGTTAGAAATGGGATCTCTGGTTGGCTAAGGCTTGAGCCAAAGCCAGGCAGAGACCACCACTCTAGTCAGGGCAAGGAAGTTACACGCCAAAGATAACCCCTGCTCACCCTCTTGGTAGCTTGGCACGAGCAGTCAGGCTTATCCCAGAAGCAATGTGTAAAGCATTTGCGCAAGCACACAGCAACAACATACCAGGCACACCACAAAAGGAACTCTACACAAGGTTATATATAAAAAATAGCCTTTGTATTATCATAACACATTAGAATAGTAAGCACATATTATACATGGTGCCACCTGGCACTAGGTCATATTTACAAGGGATTATTTACACCTGACAGGGCCAACTGGACCACTATCAGTACCATCACAAAGTGAACTTAGTAAATGTAGAACTTATCATAAACATAGAACACAACCAGTAACTACTGGTAATCACTGTACTTAGCATCGGCCTGTAACATAAACTACATTATGCACAGCATCACATCAGGCGTGAATTACATTCTGTGCCAACCTCACCAGCATAAACACATTATGCAATTCTCTCATAAGTCTAAAACACATTAGACCCTAACCTCCTAAGTATAACTACATTAGGAAATAAATCTCACTAGCATAAACCATAATATGCAAACCAACCTCATAATCATAAAACACATTTAGAGGTATCAACACAGGGTGCGTAAATCATTCTGCATGAATCACATTTCCTAGCACTCAAAATCACAGTAGGGCCTGGTGCCCTATAAACCTAACAATCCCCCTGGCCAACTGGCCATCCCAAAGGGGCTCCAATGCCCTGTGTCCAGAATGTCAGGGCACGCTGCCAATGCAGCGAAAGTTAAGGGTGCGCCACTGCGCAAACCTAAACATGGCAGCTGCCCACTACTTGCTGGGCAGCTGGGAAAGTGTGGGGCAAAGAAGTGCTCCTGACTTCACAAGACCCCAAAAAAATTGTGCGCCTAAACGGTGCAGCTGCCCACTACTTGCTGGGCAGCTGGAAATAGGGAAATGAGGCACGGGCTCTCAGTGGCCCTTCAAACAAATGTGCCCAACGGTGGAGCCATCTGGCTCCAGGAAGAAACATGTCCCCTTGGAGCGCACCGGCTCCTGAAATAATCATGCCACCATAAAGAAAGAGAATGGGCCCCCAATGTTGGAGCGGCCCCCCCTCTCAGGCGGGGGCCACTCAGGAAACCGGCACCGATATTGGGCTTTAACATGTAGGGGGACACGGCCCCAAGGAAGAAATCATGCCCCAAGTTGGAGCACACGGGGCTCTAAACACAATTAGGGCAAGTGACGTGGTAGCGGCCCGCTCTCTGGCGGGGCCACTCAGGGGAAACAATAACGGGGGTCAGGCACCGATAGCGTGCCTCGATATGGACCCACCTCCCCACCAGCTCCACTCACCGGACGCCGCGTGGCACTCTCCTCTGTTCTTCACCCGGTCCCTTTCCTGGGACCAGGACTTTGACATGGAGGCGTGTGAGGCTCTCGGCGGTCCAGGCTGCATGCGTGCATCACTGCCACGACCCCCTCGATGTAGAGGGCCGACACCTCTGCATGTTAGTCGCGGCCCCGGGGCTCCCTCTTCACCACAGGAGCCCCGTAGGAGACAAGGGACAGGCGCTGCCTGCATCGGCCGCCTCTCTTCACCCGAACCCCCTCCTGGGACCCGGGACTCTCCTTTACTCACGGAGCCCGCGAGGCTCAGGATGACATCCCTTCTGTGCGGCGCGCGGGGCTTCCCCTTGAAAACGGGAGCCTCGCGCAGATTCGGCAGCATCCTCGGAGGCGGGGTGGGCTCCCGCCTGCCTCCAACACCTCCCTACGTCGCCGGGGCTCCCAACTGCTCACGGGAGCCCCGCGCAGATTCAAGACGCTGGCGCCACTTCCCGCCCGGCTGCAGGCTCCGCCCCCGTCATGGGCAGGAGTGCCTGACTTCCGGTTTGGCCAAACGGGGTCGCAGCAGTGATTTCTTCACTCCAGGCACAATGAGGGGTAAGCTCCCTCTTCACTACAACTATAAAGCGGGGTGGGCACACGTTATTCGGCAATAAAAGTCAAGTCGCGGGGTGGGGACCCGCGCAGTATTTAAAATGAAAATGAAGACGCAGGGTGGGCACCTGCTCAATGCAATAAAAATAAGCGGGGTGGGCACCCGCGATGCAGGCGTCACAGGGGGAATCCCTAATCTGGGGATTGCCTCTCTCTCTCTCTCTAGGCAGCGTGACGCTGCACAGCCCCGCTCCTTTTCCTGGGGAAATTAGAATAAAGCGCTCACAAGACGCTTGATGTCCCTCAATGAATCCAGCAGGCAGAAAGGTCCCAAGAAGCAGTCCTCCAGGCATCCAGGGGCAGGGCAGGGCCCACGGAGGCAAGCCTTCCCCTGAGCCCTAGCAGCAGCACGCCCCTGGAAGATTCAAGTCCACAAACAAGAACATCTTCATGGGGTCACAGCCCCTTCTTTTATACTACATTTTCCTTTGTCTCAAAGTGTATGCAATGGGAGAACCAGATACAACTGGTGCCGGAGCACTTTGGTTTGCTCAGCTCCCCTCTCTATTCACAGGACAGGCCAGGGACATCAGACGCACCACAGGAGGTGGAGCCAACATTGTGAAGGGAAGGCCCAGCCCCATTCAGGTCCCAGGTGCAACTCCTCCCTCCCATCTACATGCATATCTCTCCATTCATCACCGGGCAGACTCACCCTGGCTCCTGGAATTTCCCAGCCCTCTCAGCTCCTGTCAATCACAAGCCAGACAGGCAATTCACAACACACAGCACACAGACATGCCAACTTCTAGAAGTGGCACTTCTCCACTAGTCACCATAAATCTGCACACACCATTGCGCAGCATTTATTCTCACGAGTCCGCACATACTAAACTTGACCCTGCACTCCTCTCATAAAAGGAATTACCACGGACACACATATCCCCCATGCATTCCTAGGGCAGGGCAGGCCAATCTCATCACACGCACTCAGAGAGCGCACGCACTTTACACTGGGCCACAGTGATAAAGTGCGCAGAGGCCAAAAATCACTACCACTATGTCAGAGCTTAAGGCAAAAGTTCAGGGGTGAACCTGCCAGAAGGGCCAAGTCCAACAGTCTACAAAAGCAATATACAGGTGGCCCTTTCTTAAATTTATATATTTCCAGCATAGGCATATTAATCTAAAGACCTGATCTATTGTACTGGTTTTAATTCTAAATCCTACCTGGAATTTGGAAATCACATTGTTCTCCTCAATCCAATCATTTATTCTATTTAAAATATGCCGAGCAAACATGTTTTGTTAAATATCTATTAAACTAATTGGGCGATAGTTTGTGGGGTCGTAACGATTGCCTTTTTTAAAAATCGTAATGATTTCTGCCCCTTGCTAAGATTCGGTTATTGGTGTGCCCGAGGCTATTGCATTACATAAGCAATTTATATATGGTCCCCAGACACTGATGTCGTGTTTCAATAAGTCTCCCGGAATTTTATCAGGGCCGAGAACTTTCCCTGATTTGACTGCATCAACTGCCATAATTGTTTACTTCAAGCTAAAATGTAGATTAATAACCATTAAGTTAAGTACCAAGTCATCAATAGTAGGGGATTGATTGCTTTCACATTCATTACTTTGGACCTGGGATATAGCTATTGATTGTATGGCAGGTGCAGTGGTACCAGCAGGGCCGGAGTGATAACCAAAGGCAACCTTTGCAACAATGTTCTAGCCTGCCTGCTCCCTTCCTCCACTTTCTCTGGGCCTAATTTATAAGTTGGCAGAAAATGTACCCGGACACAACAGCATCAAAGTACCCTTTAAACCTGAAGTTCCACTCCCCTCATTTAGAGTTGGGTGGACCTTTAGAGGGTAGACAGGGGAGACTACTCTATCTCCGTCACCCACGCACACATCTGATCACCGGATTGAGTAAGGGCCATCGGAGGTTTGGTCATATGTACACCTGCCTTATTTAGAGAGGGCAAACACATTGCCAGTTTTCACTGCTCGTCACCACCATAAAAAATATGGCAGTAAGGGGCAGTGGAAACTATCAAATAAACCCCTTGGCATGGGAGAATGCTCCCATGTCAAAAAGAGGCATTGTTTTTGTTTTCAAAACAAAAATGCCGCTTTGGGATTTTCTGGTTGGAAAAACAAAATGCATGTTTGAAGTATGGCTGCATCATGTTGACGGAGTCAATGGCGGTTCCTGGAAATGCAAGAGATGTCCACAGGAGCTGCCTACATCTCTAAATACGGCAGGCTGAGTAGCCTCACCATGGCAGGAGTAAAGTACTCCACCATGACAACAGTAATGAGTCCATCTGCCAACGTATAAATCAGGCCCTCTATCTTTCCATACACCTATCTTTTGTTTCTCTTCTACTCTCCTCTCTTCTCAGTCTTTGATCTCTCTCCTCTAGCTCGTTCTCTCCGTATTTTCCCTCTCTCTCCTGAAGACCCCGTTGTGTCTGCTGTAACTCAGTGAATGTGTGAAAAGTTGCAGAGGCACCAGCATTGACCATGGATGTTCAAACCCAGCCTCTAGGTATTCCAGCCACCCAGGAAAAAGCCAGATAAAATAATGGGCGATTTGGCCCCCTGCATCAGGTCCAAGGGATCCTACGGGAAACACTGCACTCTGATTTCCCGAGACACCTAGAGGTAAGAGGGAGCATATATTCCTTGGGGCAGATTTATGTTACACTTGCGCCACTTTTACGCCGCCGTTGCGTCACTTTTGTGACGCAGCGGCGGCGTAAACCATGCGTCATGATGCGCCTTATTTACAACGTGACGCATCTAGGGAGATGCATCACGTTGTAAAGCCCTGCGCTACATTAAACCTGCGTCAGGTTTAATGTATGCAGGATGGGCGTTCCATTGGAAAAAGCCTCGGAAAAGTGACGCAGTGAAATCTACAAGATTTCACTCAGTCACTTTTCCGACGCTTCTGCGTCAAAACCTTGCGCCTGCTTGAAGCAGGCCTAAGGCATGACGCAGCATGTTAGGTATGGGCAGCCCCTAAACATTGCTGGAGTTGCGTCGTGCTTGCGACGCGACTCCAGCAATGCGCCGCCCTTACGCCATCAGATGCGTCACGCATCTGTTTATCCTTGCGCCACGATGCGCTGCATTGTAAATGCGGCGCATCTGTGGTGGCGCAAGGGTAAACTTGTGTGGCGCATCTTTCCTGGCGCATCCCTGCTGATTTGCAGGGATGCGCCAGGAAACATAAATCTGCCCCCTTGTTTACATAGTTCCCATGACATCCTTGCTACCTTACCACATACCACATACCACAGACCCCTCGGTTTAGTTTGCCACTGTTCCGCATACTGCTGAATCGAAAGCATCGGGTGTAAACTTCCCAACCTTAGCTAGAACTGTGCAAATCTGAGCTTCCGTTCAATATTATGACAAGGAAAAGGGCGTTTCTGAAAGCTTTCAGATCGATCTGTGTGAACACAAATACATCTTTAACGACTTACCGGGGGTAGCCGTATTTTCTTTCCTCTGACACAAGTGAATGCAAATTGTTTAAGGTGCCGTAAAACGACCGAAGCTGGATTCATTGTGTCAGCGCTCTCAATCACGGGGCCCTGCTAATATTCCTGCATGCTTTAAATTCCACCTCTGTCACCGTTTGTCAACGCTTTAGATAGTAATTATGACAGCTTCACGTATTTTATCACACTTGAGCGTTCTTGCAAAAAAACAACTATCTATTCATGCTTGGGATATGGAATTGAAATGCACGGCCAGGCGATCCGGAGCTCCTGAAAATTAGATATATCTGTCTGTGTCAGCAGCTTCTTCCTCATTTCCATGGAACATTTTGTTCAGCCTGTCATTACTACTTGGTGAAAATTAAGGCCTATTCTTGTACAACTTAAAAGGGGAAACGTACACATGCAGCCCTGTTTGAAACTGACAGCAGTGAGATCTGGCTGATTGGGCGATGCACTGACACATCACTCTGAAATCACATTTTCAGAAATTGGATCTCCTCCTTCGGGATTGCTAAGGATGTGCAATGAAAAAGGATGCGTGTCATGATAGGCTCAGAGAATCAAACAAAGGTTTCACATTCCTCCATGTTTTATCTGTGCTAGCCTAAAGATTGCAAGCTTGCAGAAGTTCCGAGTTAGGATAAGTGAGTGTATTGCAGGTCCTTGCAGCCCCTGAGGCGCGTGGGGGCCTCTAGCCGTTCAAGGGGCCCCAGCTCTTCAGGGGGCCTCCATTAAGCTCCGAGGGAGACGGAGGGAGAGGGAGGGAGGGAGAGAGACAAAGAGGGAGGGAGACCGAGGTAGGGAGACGGAGTGAGGGCGACGGAGGGAGAGAGACAGGGAGAGAGAGAGACGGGGAGAGAGAGACGAGAGAGAGACGGGGAGAGAGAGACAGGGGGAGAGAGAGACAGGGGGAGAGAGAGACAGAGGGAGAGGGGGAGGGAGAGAGGGGGAGGGAGGGGGAGGGGGAGGGAGTGGGGAGGGAGGGGGTAGGGGTAGGGAGAGGAAGAGAGGGAGAGGGGAGAGAGGGGGAGAGAGAGAGAGAGAGAGAGATGTGTGTATGCCGGGTCTGGTGGCTCAGTGGACGAAGGCGTCTGCTGCAGGGACCTGTGTTCAACCTCAAGGTCACAATTTTTTTTTGCTTTAGCCCCGCCCCTCCCCCCTCTGACCCCGCCCCCACCGGTGCGGCCCTCGGCCACAAACCACACTGTAAATTTGGCCCCTGAGAGAAAGTTTGTGAGTACCCATGCCTTTGGGGCATATTATCAAGCCTGCCGATAAAATTATCGCCGCTTTAGCGTCAGAAAACTGCCGCTAAAACGGCGATAATGGACTTGATAATATGCTCTATGGAATTCCAATTAAAGCACATGTTAGATGTGAAGGACATCTAACATGGGCTTCAATTGGCTCCATTAAGCTCCAGGCTAATGTATATCTGTGAGCTATAGAAGTCTCAGTGACCTTATCAATTTTCTTACGCCACAGGCCCTATGAAGGGGCATATTATCAAGCCTGGCGATAAAATTATCGCCGCTTTAGCG
This sequence comes from Triturus cristatus, assembly GCF_964204655.1. NCBI lineage: Eukaryota > Metazoa > Chordata > Amphibia > Caudata > Salamandridae > Triturus > Triturus cristatus. The sequence continues at coordinate 663,806,530 of NC_140582.1, read as the reverse complement.
TCAGAAAACTGCCGCTAAAACAGCGATAATGGGCTTGATAATGTGCTCTACGGAATTCAGGCCTGACATTCCATCCTTTTTGTACAGTTTGAAACTGCCATTTCGACCTAGCAAAATAAACCTTTTGCCAGACACAAACCTGCTTTTTTAATACAGATAAGTCAACACTTTGGTAAACCCTAAACAGCCCACGGGGCAGTGTGCAATGTGTTTAAAAAATGGGGCATGTAATTCTAGGTTTTACATGTCCTGGTAGTGAAAGCTCCTAAGTTTGTTTTTCACTACTGCAGGGCCTTCTTCGCCCATAGGATAACATTGGAGTTACTTTATTTGATTTAATAAGCTGTAACTTCCAAATGGGAACATGTAAACTGTTCATGTGTGGTGTATTTGGAAATGTAATAAGAAATCCTCCTTTATGGTGATGTCATGTCTTTTAGGATAGTCTCATCGATATATACATACATTTTCCCATCTACACGACTATAACGATTCTAAACAGGTAACTGTTAGACCTGGAAGGCTTGGCGTGGTTTTTCCTGACTTTTAGCCTCTACCTCCCTGCTGCTTAGATGCTTTGGGCAATTTACCACTGCTGAGCAGTGTCAAAGTGCAAGTGCTCCCTGTGTAAATTGGTATTGTGATTGGTTCTCTCTGATTGGCATATTTGATTTACCAGTAGGTCCCTAGTAAAGTGCACTGAGTGTACCAGGGCTGGTAAATCAAATGCTACTTGTGGGCCTGCGCAAAAAGAAAAGACTTAAGACAAATTTAAGACAGACTTAAGACAGACTTAAGACAAACTTAAGACAAACTTAGGACAGACGTAGGACAGACTTGAGACAAAATTCTAACTTTTCTACTACTAAATGCCTTCTGTGAATACCAAAAGTAGTAAGTTTAGGATTTTGTCTTAAGTTAGTTCTGTGAATCGGGCCCATATTGATTCTAGAAAAAAAAACCTTGAGTGACCACTTTAGTATAAAAGACCTTCACTACCCCTTACAAATTAAAGAAGAATTCCTTCCAAGCTGAGACTGGGGTCCTGCATGCCGAATCTCTGACAAGCAGCGGTCTGACATCCCTTGCAGGTTCTCATCCTCGATGCAGGAACGGGGTCCTTTATTCCCAACCATCAGGTGAGGGGACTGGTTCTTCCCTAGGGGTTTATTGGCTACACATACACATATCTATACACATATACACCTACACATCCAGGTTAGGCAAGTTCAGCAAATTACTTAGGGTGCGCATTTTAGGAATATGCAAGTGCTACTGTTTTTATCTGAACTGTTTCTGTTCATCTTCCTAGCACTATGGTAGACATTTATCTACTTTTAACTTTATTGGTATTAGAAATTTATTTCATATGCTTCTGTCTCCTGATTGTCGCAGCACATATATTTTACACCAGGCTGTTGCTGGACCAATAAATACGTAATGAAAGGTCCTAATGGCCATCCTTTGTATTTTCTAAGAGAAAGCAAGCATGAGTGACATACTGTACTGTATTCCATGAGCCCTGAGGAATCAGGGTTGTCAGTTTCTGTGGTTGCCAGAAACTACCGACACCACTGTAGAATACAGGGGGCGGTAGTGGCACTGTAGAGCTAGCTAGTCCAATGGCTGACATATCTTGTGGGGCTGTCCGGAAGCAGTTGGAACACCAAGCCCTCAGTTTAGGTCATTCAAAATGCGCAGGTCCTGGGGGACTCCTAGGAATTACACGACAGTGAAGCTGGATTTTTGGTTACTATTTAAAAAATGCCACTTTTAGAAAGTTGGCATCTTCCTGCCTTAGTCATTCAGCGCTTGCAGCCTGTCTCTGGGTCACACAACTCAGTGTGGTTGGCAATTGGCCTTTGTGTATTTCTCCCATGGTCTCAGGAGTGTCACATCTATTTGTTTTCCCACTCTGCGGCTGTTTGGCTTTTGGAACTTTGAAGCATCTACAGGTAAATGTGAAAAGTCATGCATCCATAGTTTTCTACGGTACAAGTTCTTGAAACATTCTGAAAGTCATATTTTTAACTGTGTATGTTGGATTTTTGTCATTTTGGTCTTGTTTAGTTTAGATAAAGATATTTTATTTTTCTAAACTGGTGTGGTTTGGTGTCATTTTGTGGTGTTTTCACTCTTACTGTGAGTGTTGGTACAAATACTTTACACATTACCTTTGGGATAGGCCTGTCTGCTCGTGCCAAGCTACCAAGGGGGAGAGCAGGGGTTGTCTAGAGTGTGTATCCCCTTACCCTAACTAGAAGCAAGGGTCCCTATTTGGACAGAGGTACCTACCTCTGCCAACTAGAGACCCCCATTTATAACAGTGACCTTTTACCTAATAGCTTGCTCCTGTCTCTTTTACACCAGGCTCTTAGTCTTCTATCTGAATCCATGTACTTGGCGTACATAAACATGTCCCCAGGCACATTGCATTTATTCTGTATAAGGGTCACTACTTTTTTCATCCTTGGCCAACAGCCAGCTGTGCATGATTACACTTGTTGAGAAACACATCGGTGATTGTTTTCAAAACATTTATTATTGTTTTAAAAACATCCATGTTTGTTTTAAAAACATATTGATTCTAGAAAACACCCTGAAGTGACCACTTTAGTATTAAAGACCCTAACTACCCCGTACAAGTTAGAGGAGAATGCGTTCCAAGCTGAGACTGGGGACCTGCATGCCAAATCTCCGACAAGCAGCGGTCTGACATCCCTTGTGGGTTGTCATCCTCAATGCAGAGACAAGGTCCTTCATTCCCAACCATCAGGTGAGGGGGCTGGTTCTTCGCCAGGGGTTTATTGGCTACAGATACACATATCTATATGCATATACACCTACACATCCAGGTTAGGTTAGGTACATTTTAGCAAATTACTTAGGGTGCACATTTTAGGAATGTGCAAGTGCTACTGTTTTTATCTGACCTGTTTCTGTTCATCTTCCTAGCACTATGGTAAAAATGTATCTACTTTTCACTATATTGGTACTAAAAATCTCTTTCATATGCTTCTGTCTCCTGATTGTCGCAGCACATATGTTTTACACCAGGCTGTCGCTAGACCAATAAATACTTATTGAAACGTTCTAATGGCCATCCTGTGTGTTTTCTGAGAGAAAGCAAGCATGAGTGTCTGAGCAAAACGTACTGTACTGTATTCCATGATCCCTGAGAAATCAGGGTTGTCATGTTCAGTGGTTGCCAGAAGCTACCTACACCACTGTAGAATACAGGGGTATGTAGTGGCACTGTAGAGCTAGCTGGTCTAATGGCTGGCATATCTTGGGGGGCTGTCTGGAAGCGGTTGGGACAACAAGCCCTCAGTTTAGGTCATCCAAAACGCCTAGTTCCTGGGGGACTCCTAGGAATTACACGCAGTGAAGTTGGATTTCTGGTTACTATTTAAAAAATGCCACTTTTAGACAGTTGGCATTTTCCTGCCTTAGTCATTCAGTGCTTTCAGCCTGTCTCTGGGTCACATGACTCAGTGTGGTTGGCAATTGGCCTTTGTGTATTTCTCCTAGACAGCAACACACAATAGAGAGCTTAGGTGTGCCTGGATTGGCCATCTCTAGCAGGATTGGAGGGCGATGCTATGCACAGCCCTATTTTCATCTGAATAGGCTATGTTCTGTATTGCATGCCCCCTTTAGTTAGTCTGGAGCCAGGGCAGGGGAGGTAGGAAACTGAAACACTTCAAAGTGAATCCTCTAGAAAGTTATATCCCACTTAAAAGAAGGTTTCATGTATAAATATTGGACCTCAAACACCAACTCTTGAGTACACTTTTGGACCTGTGGACAATTCTGCCAGGAAGAAGTACTGCTGTGGTGCTAGAAGAAGTGCCACTCTGCTGGACTGCTGACCTGCTGCCCTCTTGCATAGGTCAGAAGGACTGGACCTGCAACTTGATTCCAGGACCACCAGAGTGATTCCAAGGGCTAGTGTGCTGTAACCAGTGCCTCAAATCTGCAACTGTTAGTCCTGCCCTGCAAAGTGGTGCCATCCCCAGTCCCCAAGCTTTGGAAGTCAGCTTGAAGGTGCTCTGCCAGCTAATCTGTAGACCAAATGGAACCAACGCCTCACCTCTTCTGCGGAGTACAACACTGAGTAGTACCGATGCTTTGCCTCTGCTGCATAGACTTTCCCATTGCAAGGACTTTGCATGCCCCCATAGCCCGCAACCTCTTCAGAACTACAGCTGTGTGATGCATCCTCGATGCAGGTCATCCCATCAGAGCCCCTCATCGATGGCATCTTTGAAGATGACACCGGACCTAGTTTCGCAGCCCCCCAGAGTATATTGTTGCTTTCATAGGACCTGGCAACACTACGCAATCAGAATTTGAGGTACTATTGTTCAGCGGACCTAACTGGGTACCTGTAGCCAGCCCACATTCCATTGTGGTTGGCCTGAACTTGTGACTGCTCCCCGGTTTAGGGCGACGAGCTATCTACAGTTGGCGCTTTGTTCTTTAAGGTGCTATTTTCACAGAAACCTTTAAATCTCCACATCTCTGGCTCTACTATTTGGATTTTTATTGTTTTTGCCTTGTTTTATTGAATAACGTACTCTATTTCTCTAATTTGATATAGGATCCTATTTTGTTGTGAGTTTTTACTTTTGTCTTTGTTTGAAGTGTTGCACAAATACTTTGCACGTTGCCTCCGAGTTAAGCCTGACTGCTCTGTGCCAAGCTTCTTGATAGTTAAGTACAAGTTAATTTATAGTGTGCTTGTGACTTCACCCTGACAAGGATTGTGGTTCTTGCTTGAGTAGGGTTCTACCCTCCTAAACCAGCAACCCAGTTTCTTACATCCTTCATAAAGTGTGTACTCAAGGTTGTTGTTATTCATTTTTGAATACCAAAATGTGAAAGGTAAAGGATGTTGCTGTTTGATTTTTTGAAGTGCTATTTGAGTGAGACGTCTTCCTTTGCAGTATTTAGACGGCACTGTATGAAATTACATAGCTTCAATGTTAGGATATTACGCTGTCATGGGAAAATCCTAGCATATGCTTAATGTTTATTTGTGGATACTGTAATATCCCTGTACTGCCTGTAAAGGAATTCCATTTACATATGGTCCTGTGGACGCGATCTGAGGGTAAAGGGGGTGATGCTATGATACGGACATGATGTGCACAAACAAATAAGAGGGGTCACTTCATTCCATTGTGAGTTTTCAAACAGAACCATTCAGTATGTGTCTATGCTTCCACGCAGTTCATCGTTATGACCCTGATCCCACAACACAAACATTGGTTACAGAGGATGTGCCTCACCTTACCATGACCCACTCTGAGTCACAACGCTGGTACATTAATGCTGAACATGATGGTACAAGAGCGCTGTAATGATCTGTGGTAGCGACAGTGAAACTCAATGTGGGTACAGGATCAGCACATCTATCCAGGCACTCAGGCAAACTGTGTTGGGCATCAGGCAATGCTTTAAGTCTCCTCTACCTCTACAGGTTGAACGTGGTGAGAGGAGATTTTGAGCTGACAGCCAGAGGCTCAACTCAGTCAGAGCCTTGGTGTGAGAATTAGTCCCTAGAGAGCACACTAAACCTGAAACAAGTGCAGTGTTAGGCACTGATTGAAATCAACATGGTGGCATGATTGCACCACTAGGGGCACCAGGGGAATCTTGACCACACAATAATGAGGGTACAGGGTGACTAGTGGAAAATGCAGACATGTAAGCTGCCGTCTGCAACTGTTGTGGAGGTGAGCAGACACAGAGAGGTCAGTATGCTTGACTGAAACGAGAGAACCCTGACTTCACCTCAACCCTCCAGCACCTAGGTTCAGCTGGTATGACCTCACAGCCATGGATGGAGGGTGCTGCCTGACTAGTACAAATCCACAGCACCCCAAAAAGGAAAAGGGTTTCTGAAGGAAACCACCTACCACTCTTATTTGCTGGGCAGTGGAAGACAACTGGAAAAGGCCTCTGTTGCTGCATCTCTACGCACAATTCCTGAAGTTAGGACTTATGCCAAAATAGTCTCAGCATTCGACATTCTTTTTGAACCTGTGGCATACCCTGACAACAAAAGGTGTGTATTCCAACAAGTACTGCAGGTACCAAAACAGTCAGTAAATACCTTCAATACGAGACTAAAAGAACTAGCAAGCACAGGCACATTCCAGGATTAACAGAAGTAATATATCCACCAATCATTCAAGGGTGTGCCTAAATAAAGTTGAGGGAGCAGATTAACAGGATTCAGGGATACTGCTACAGGATATCCTAAAGCTGGGACACTCAAATTAGCTGTCATATGCCCAAGCATCTCACATGGAGGCAGTGCAGCATAAGTCTATCAAGAGTGAGCCTGTGAATCACATCATGCAGATCAGACCCGCAGAGAGAGAAAAGGCATGAATATCAGAAAGACAACCCTAAGGTTACTGTAGTGGTATGGCTCATCACCAGGAAGAAGGCTCGGTATGAGGGAAAAAGTGTGCATGTTGTAGCAAAATGGATCACTTTGCCAAGTTCTGACGCTCTATCCAAAATCCAAAACTGAACACATTTTCGCCTGTAAATGTGGTCACAAATTTCACAGGGGAGGGCGAAAATGACATGGTCAAGGATGAAATAGAGAGCATGCTACACATTCTACTCACAGCTGTCCATATTAACTCAGAGACTCGATTGCCCCCAAAAGGCTAGGGAAAGTGGGAACCAAGCTGGTGACAGCCATTGTGGACACTTAGGCCTGAGTATATGCCTGTGGGGTTTGTATGAAACAACCATGCATGCCTCAACCACATGGCCTTTACAACGACCACGTCTGTACCATGCATGCCCCACGCATGCCTTTACAACAAACATAATTGTAAAGGCATGATTGGGAAAGGTATATGAGTGGTAAGGATCCCACCCCAGCTCCCCCTGCCCTGAGCCCTGAAATTTAGCCCTCCGGTGTTGTAATCTACCCCCAACTCCCCCTGGCCCCAGCACATCTTGCCAAGTCCTGGTCCTTCTTCCTGCTACAATCCTTCTGGTTCCTCTCCCCCCATCTGCTCGGACAGCTAGAACACTGACTGCCTTAACCACTCATATGCATGGTTAAGGCAGATGCTTGTTTAAGGCAAGCATTTCTCCACTTGCAGGGAATTGGCATCCATGCTTAAGCCAGCGTTGTAAATGCCATTTTCTAACCTCTGCCCTTGGTGGACATGTTTGTAACAGATATCTAGTGCGACCCAGTCACAACATCAACCAGAGGGTCACTGGCATGCTTCTGAGCTGCCAGCCAGCAGAAGACTCCTGCTAGTGCAGTATGCATGCAAGGCACAAGGTGGCAAAATAGAAAGTTTCCTAGGAGAATCCTGCAATCTATTCAAAGGCATAGGCCTCAAAGGAAAATCAATCAAACTGCACATAGACCACTCTGTACAGCCAGTTGCTTTACAGTGCTGATGAGTAGCAGCCCTACTGAGAGTGAAAGTTGAGCCACAGCGGAAGAATCTGGAAGAGGTAAACATACTTGAGAAAGTAGAGGGTCCAATGCCTTGGGTATTTCCTATTGTCATAATCCATAAGTCAAAACAACTAGGGGTGGTGGGTTTATGCATTGACATGGGTCTCTCAAATATTGCAATTAACAGCAAGAGGCACATAAACCCTACGATTGATGACACAAGTTGTGAACTGAGTGGAGAAAGGTGGTTCTCCAAAATGAGCCTCCGATCTGGCTATCATCAGATATTGTTGGACCTAAAATCACAATATGTCATGATGTTCTCCAAGCACCTGGGACTCTGCCACTATAAATTTCTCAACTTTGGGATATCAAGCACACTAAAGGTCTTTCCAAACAAAATCCAGGAAACGTTATCAGAACTGGAAGATGTCATCATTTTGAGTCAAGATATCCTGGTGTATGTAATGTTCATCAACAAACATCACATCAGTCTGTAAAGAGTGCTGCAGAGGCTTCAGGTTGTGACCTCAACCTGCAGGATAGTTTATGTAAAAGAAGATCAGCTTCTTTACATACAGATTTACAGAGGAAATGATAGCCCCAGATCCAACCAGGGTACAGGATATTAAAGTAGCTCCACCTCCTTCTCTAGTTTCTGAGATCAGGTTTTTTTAGGATTGGTAATCTCTTGTGACAGGTTCATTAAAGGCTTGACCTCTCTAACCAACCCACTTCGAGAGCTCACCAAGACGTCCACTCCCTGGGCATGGAGTGATGAACATGAGGAGGCCTTTAATGCACCAAAAAGTCACTTCTGTTGCTAGCACACGTTTATACATCAGTACCACTAGAGACACTGAAATGTCAGTGGATGCTAGTCCCACTGGGTTAGGGGTGGTGCTGTTCCTGAAACAAGAATGTGCAGAGTCAGTCACACCAGCCGTGCACACACTCCCACAGAGCAATGGTATTCACAAACAGAGCTTGAGGCAATAGCCATACCCTAAGGGTGTTGTATCCCACTTATATTTATAAGGACAGCCCTTCATGGTATGCACCTATCGCAAGCCCCTGATTCCGTTGTTCGGGGATCATCATCTAAACCCATGGCTCACATCAAGACATGGGTTCTTCAATTGCAGGAGTACTGAATTAGGGTGAACTCTGGTTCTCAGGATCTAACTGACTATATGGCCAGGCACTACTGAGCAGCCACTTCTTATGAATAGAAAGTAGCTCAGGAGACAAAAGAATATGTATGTTACATGATTGAGCGGTCATGACTGGTGCCCATATCCTGCAACACAATCAGGGAAGGCACCCACAATGGTGACTGTCTGCAGCTTGTACTGAATGGTGTGGAAACTAAGTAATGGAAGATCCTGAAGTCAAACTGGTTGTTTCGGCCCCCAAATATCCATAAAATACTGGACTTACTCTACAAAGTGCCGTATGAGTTAGCAGACGCTAATAAAGGCTGCCTCCTCAATGACAATTAGCTATTCATTCCAACTAACCTTGTTGCCCAAATGATTTAATTGACCCATGTGGGTCTTGAAAAGATATTAAAAATAAAGAACCTTATGAGTTGGTGGGATGATGTTGAGAGTTTTACATATGTGTCAGACTGCAGGAAATCTTGATCCTCAACCTCCTATTAAAACTGAAAAGGTCCTAAAACAACCATAGATCTGTAACAATGTGGACTTTGGAAGCTTACTTGGATCACCAGTACATGTTGATAGTCATGGATGCATTTTTAAAATATCCTGAAATGGAGCTAGAGCCCATGACGGCACTCAACAAGGTAATACCAAAGCTAGAGCAGATCATTTTCACCAATAGTCTGTAACAGGTGACTTAGACTTACAATTGTCCCCATGGCTAGGAAATAGAAGACTTACCAAAATCATGAAACGCAGCTCATCTGAAATAAATACCATGGTGGCCACAAGTGAAAGCCAAAGGAGGGGTTGAACGTGTTATGTGAATGATTAGAAATTGATTAGAATCAAATATGTCAAAAACTACTCATTCCTTCACGAATATCGACAAACACTTCATGTGATTATTCCAGGTATGCAAAAAGGCACCCCACCGATCAAAGAAGCTATACTTCATGATTGAAGCTGGGTGCTTTGTCCCATAGACAACGAGTGCATGCTAACTCACCACCATAAGCAGAATGCCAAGCATTGGACCTATCATCCTTAGTCTTTCCCCAGACGTTTTGCCTCCAATTTTTGCTGATTGTTTACGTTGAACTTAGGACTCTGAGCACTTTACTGCTTTTAACTAGTGCTAAATTGCATGTGCTTTTCCCCTAAACATGATGACATTGGTGTATACCTTTTTGGCATATTTGCTGTACTGGTAATGTCGTATGGCTTCTACCTCACGGTAGGAACTGCATGTTTGTTGGACAACATAAGCATTCGTATGGTGCCAGACTGGTTCCATGCACCCACTCAGGATCTGTTGGCCTGTAGTCCTCTTAGCTCACAGTGCCACCATAAGTACCCCTAAACCTAGGAAGGTAAGAAATGTGTTTGTCAACCCCAGAACATAACAACCCTGACTACCTAAGATGTTGTGGTAACAGATCTAGAACCTTTTTGCTCAGTCACTTGTGCATACCCAGAGAGATAGACAAGAAATACATACAAAGGCATTTAAATATTTATTGAACCATTGTGATTTTTGTGTAAAATATATGCGCTGCAGTGATTAACAGACAGAAGCAAATGAAAGTGATCAGCAATATGAGAAGAGTGAAAAGGATAAACAATTCCACCACTGCGCAAAAGCAGTGTATATATGGTGGCATATAACTACTGTGTATAGGGTACTCCTACTATGCACTCCATAACATAGATGCCTAGGGCATGTGATCTGCCAAATGCCCCTACTGGATGATCTAACTCCCCATTACCTAAAGGTAAGTGTATGCAGGTCCCTGTCTTTGTCACAAGTTGGATATCTCTCCTCATAGAGAAAAAACAGGAATCAGCTAAAGATGAGAATCCAACAACAGCAGCCTCGCAGTGACAGCAAAGTGCACCTCTAATTTGATCATGGACATTTTTGTGTATTTATAATAACAATGTGCATGCTTACGTGCCGAGGCATCATCCAAGCTGTCATTGTTTATCCTCTTGTGATAGCTATGTCACCTTACAGCCGAATAGCAACATTTGCAGAATGTATGTTTAGACCTTGGTCTAAATATTCAAGGTGCAGTGTTAGTGTACTTACAAAGTGGAAATGTAAGCAATATGGTTTTAGAGAAACTAATCTTGCACTGTCACGCAGGAACATGTGTGTCAAAAGTCATTGTGTAGAAAATAAGGCAACTTAAGAAAAGTTTGCATGTAAAATTGCAATGTTTCTTTCTGGACCTAATACAGCCATGTGCCAGTAAGTCCCTTGAAAAACGGATTACCATATCCCCAGGGCCTGTACTTCAAATTCTACTAGTAGGCTGCAGCTCTGATTGTGCCACCCACAGAAGTAACTTTTCAAACCTATCAAACCTATCTTGGGGCTGCAACTGCAGTGCACTGTAATTCCTGATCAGAGAGGAGTAGCTTTTTCATGAGTTAATATCATTGTAATGGTAGTGATAAATCTTCCTTACTGCTGAATTTGGATTTAATATTACTGTTTTAAATGATACATTTAGAAAGTGGACGTCTCTGCACTTACTGCTCTATGTGCCTGACAGATAGACGTCCAATGCACGTCTGGAGTGGGTGACAGCTACACTTTGTCCATTCCCTCTAAACAGCCACAAACACAGGAAGGTGAGGCATTGCATTCTGAGCACTCATCTGCCTTCATCTGCTTTCTGATGGGTCTTCCTGGCAGGGAGCTATAGGAGGGGTTGACACGTACACTTTAATAGGTAGTGTCCTGTCCACACACAAAACACTGATTTACCTCCCACAGATAGCCTAACAAACATGAGTGGGTTGAAAAGGGGTCCTTGTGTACTTCAGAGAACTGCTTGGAGTCACACCCTATATCAAAGGGACTTTTGGGTATAAGTACTGGCTCTCTAACCTCCTAACATCAGACACCTCTGGATCTTGAACTGGACTTCTGTTAGAATGACTGCTGTGTTGCTTAATGGACACAACTGGGCTGCTTTTATGGAAGGACTGTTTTTCTGCTTATTGCCCTGCTGCTTACTGCTCCCTGACTCTGCTGAAGAAGAGTTGGACTCTGCCTTCCATCCCCGTGATCTCCATGGACTTGCTTGCTTGCCACCTGTTTTCTGAAGTCTCAGGGACACAAAAAACCTCCTGCAATTCTGCTGATACTGCTAGACTCTACCATCCATGAGTCCTACCCTTGCATAAGGGCATCAGAAGTGGGTTCTTCAGCTATTTTGCTACAAACCCGACCCATCGCCATCACTGTGCCGGTCGAAATTGATCCCTTTCCTTTGACACCGAGAAAGAGGCTGTTTGACAAAAGCGGTTCTACAGCCTGCATGACCCGAAGGCGATGCTCTGCAAGGATCAATGACAACACATTGTCTTAACCTCAGTGAAGTTCAAAGACGATGGAGCGACCCGAATACATTGAAAACATCGATGCCTCGCGCCCTCGGTGCTAATGTTTTGCTCCATCCAAGGTACTTTTTTCTGCGGGACCTGGGTATGTCTTGTCTGCCGTCCATCGTGGTTGGTCTGAACTTTGGATTTTCCCTGGTCTAGCTTGACCTCAAGTAACCTTTTAGCCCTAATGACTTCTAAGCGCTGTTTTTGCATTTAATCTTTAAAAATTCATATCTTGACTTCTATCAAATGGATTCTTGCCATTTGTGTCTTGGTTTGCTCAGATAACTATTCCCTATTTTTCTAAACCTGCGTGGTGTCTTTTCGTGGTGTATTCATTGTGTAAATTTGTGTGTGTGTGTTGCAGAAATACTTTACACATTGCCTCTTCTAATAAGGCTGAGTACTCTTTGTGCCGAAGTATCAGAAGGTGAGCACAGGTTATCTTTTAGAGTGTATCTAGCTTACCCTGACTATAGTGGTGGTTCCTGCCTGGTCTGGATGCATACCTCAGCCAACCAGGAATCCCATTTCTAACATCAAGGGCAGTAGAATGAAGTGTGCCAAACCAACCAAGTTGCTGGTGGGTTTTGTGGTTCTAGTGCGGGACCACAACCCTGGAAGCAAATTTCAACTGCCATTTGAACCAAGCCCTTGGCATGTGACTCATTGACAAGGCACCATGGTGATGGCCCAGTATGGCAGAGAAGTAACTTGAAATATGTTGGTCTCCATGTGATTCAAGCGTGTGGTGCATGCGCTTTATGCACGCGAAAGCAGTGGTCAAGTTGCCAAGTGGAAGATGCTGAACATGAGGTCCATTGTCCTGGGTTGCCCAACAGGACAGTGCTTGGTAGCGGACATGCTTGAGAAGGTACGATGGGAGGAGGTCCATCCCAAATTACCTTCTGTTCTCCTGATGGGCAGCCGTTGTCCCAGATGAACAGATGTTGAGGGGAGCTCCCGCTGTACAATCTGCAGGTAAATTCTTCCCCTTCCATCCCTTCTACCTTTCTAAAACACTTTGTGGTGTGATGTGTTTTTGACAACTGTTTGAAAATATGTTACGTATGATTTTCATGTGTTGTTGAATTTCTAAAATATTATATTTTGGGAGGAATGAAATGCCCTTTTAATGCCTTTCAGGGTATTCCTTTTAAATAGAGTCCTGGGCCATCACCGGATGGTGCCACCTGGACGTGATGTGCCTCAACTAACAAAAAGGGCATCAGGTTCTGGTGCACACATTTTTAGATGGTACTATTCAGTGCCTGCATCTGTGTTGCCACCCGCTCAGTCACTATACACTGGAACCCACAACAGATGCTAATTTGATAAAATAATATCCCTTTTCAAAGACAAGTTAGGCAAACGTAGTCCACGTTCATTGGAGATCTTGTTACTGATGCCAATCAACTTGATAATGATTCCATTATCAAAAACAATGCGAGGGTCAAGCTCAATGCGCATTCATATACTATTACCAAATACTTAAGTGACTTCTAGAAAGTGGGTAGAAAGGCAGTGACGTTGAACAATTACTTCCAGCCAAATACAAATATTATATAGTTGATAATAGAATTTTAATTTGTGCTCCAATTGAGGCTTTATACTATAAACGTTGGAGATAATTTAGGTATTCATACGCATTTCTTATGGTCAGTAAGTCTTGGAAATGGTCACAACATCCTCATACACCCATAAACATGCATAAAAAGAACTCTTTAATGTTTTAAATATAAAGCTCATTGCCAGTAAACCTAAAATATACCCAGGTTAAGCATGGATTACTAACCTTTGAGATTGAGATATTTACCTCTAGGGCATAAAAACATTAGTCGGTGGTCTTTAAATCACAACTTTTTTGGGAATAAGCAAAATGTGGTTTAACATGAATGGGTAAATAGTAAAAATGGTGGCACATACAGGAATTCATTTAAAGCTGATTGCAGGTGTATTGTATCTATGTCACTAGTGCGACCTCGAAGCAATGCTGCATGACAGGGAAAGGACAGCAATGTACCATATTTAAATGAATATGGTGCATTCCTGTCCTCGTTCGTTCTCTGGTGCCGTTTAGCTGTCTAGCACCAATGCAGGGACCCTTGCACCATCATGCAAGGGTGCTTGTGTGACAGACAGGATTATTTCTATGCAAATTCTAGGCAAATTCCTCTTTCTATGTGTGCTGAAAGATGAAGCGCACATAGAAAGAGGAAGTAACAAGGAGAAATAAAGATATTGAGCACCATTCCTTGCACCACCTGAGGTTATGAAGCAAGCCTGTATAACCACGAGGAACTTTTGGATGTCAAGGCAGGCTTAAAAAGAACAGCGATGGAAAGAGGGCCAAAGCAGGGTTGAAGATTTGATGCTGAGAGTCATTGGACACTCTTTGTGGGATCTTTTTTGCCTTGTATTGAGCCTTCTCTTCTACCTTTGGGATTGGAAGCAATGTCAGGAACAGGGCACCTCAGAAGCATTGGCCAAGCGGTGGGGACATGAGATGGCACATAGCCTATGGTCAGCAATAACAGTAATATTACTCCATCTGAGAAGCTGAACAATAGTTATATTAAAGAGGCAAAATAATTGTTGTTGAAAATTTCACTAATGGCTATATTGGAAGCAGATGTGGGCAAGCGTGGGTAGCACAGGCATACTTGGAATGGCTGTTCTGGTTGCTTTTCATGCTGAGACTGATAAAATGCAATATTTCGGAGGCAGAAAATATTCAAACATATTCAAATAGATATTTAAGTATTGTAACTTTGTATGCCAAGCAGCCTGGAGGCAATGGCTGTATATGCATTTATAATTACCTATTTCAGGTTCACACACATAAAATAATACTGCTGCTCGAAATGCAAATGTTATCTGATTATGAGGTTACATCACACTTTACTTATACTGCTGATGAACATTGGAAGTATTTTTCCCATATACAGCTGTTTGGAAGTATATAACAAGCACCCCAATTGCCAGTTTAGCAAGATTGAGAAAGGCTGAGATTCATTCAAGAGTGGACCTTTACTATGTTGCTCAGTGCAATAAATAAGTGGATATTTTCAAGTCTTCAAGTGCAGGCTCTCTGTGAATGTGAGAGAGGTTGTAGTAATTTAAAAGTACTAACAGTTAGCACGTTTTCATGCATCACCTGTGGTTAGGAAGCAAGCTTGCCATTTTCCACTGGAATCGGCTGTACAGAGTCTTCTTCCACAAGGAGTGGAAACATATATCTATATATATATATATTCACTGAAAAAAAACAAAGGTTACAAGGACCTTATAGTTAGGCTGAAATTTCACACGTACAAAACCAGAGAAATTCAGCATTTATAGTTAGGTGAGCTAACTATAAGTCGCTCCCCCGCAATGCACTGCTTATTACCCCACATATTGCATTACTCATGACATGATTACATCAATGTATAAACCAAAGGAAATGATGGACGGAGTGTTGAACATTGCAAGCACTCACCCCCAGTCAACTGATCTGGGTTTAATCCATCATCGTTCTTTAGCCCACTCTGCCACCCCAGTTCAGACATGGCCATATGCAAATCAGTCTGACCCTGTGCCTTATGGGAACAGTCCAGCCCGAACTGCCAAGCCATGTCTTCTCTGGACTGGAAACAAGCTTCCTAGGACCGGTTTCTGGCATGTCAGCCGTCTTCAGCCAGACTTGCTTGAATCCAGTGGCAAAGTGAGCAAGGGACTCACGTCTGAGCATACCCTGCCAACTTATGGCGAACAAAGTATAAACCAAAGGAAATGATGGACGGAGTGTTGAACATTGCAAGCACTCACCCCCAGTCAACTGATCTGGGTTTAATCCATCATCGTTCTTTAGCCCACTCTGCCACCCCTGTTCAGACATGGCCATATGCAAATCAGTCTGACCCTGTGCCTTATGGGAACAGTCCAGCCCGAACTGCCAAGCCATGTCTTCTCTGGACCGGAAACAAGCTTCCTAGGACCGGTTTCTGGCATTTCAGCCGTCTTCAGCCAGACTTGCTTGAATCCAGTGGCAAAGTGAGCAAGGGACTCACGTCTGAGCATACCCTGCCAACTTATGGCGAACAAAGTATAAACCAAAGGAAATGATGGACGGAGTGTTGAACATTGCAAGCACTCACCCCCAGTCAACTGACCTGGGTTTAATCCATCATCGTTCTTTAGCCCGCTCTGCCACCCCAGTTCAGACATGGCCATATGCAAATCAGTCTGACCCTGTGCCTTATGGGAACAGTCCAGTCCGAACTGCCAAGCCATGTCTTCTCTGGACTGGAAACAAGCTGCCTAGGACCGGTTTCTGGCATTTCAGCCGTCTTCAGCCAGACTTGCTTGAATCCAGTGGCAAAGTGAGCAAGGGACTCACGTCTGAGCATACCCTGCCAACTTATGGCGAACAAAGAATAAACCAAAGGAAATGATGGACGGAGTGATGGACATTGCAAGCACTCACCCCCAGCCAACTGATCTGGGTTTAATAAATCATCGTTCTTTAGCCCACTCTGCCACCCCAGTTCAGACATGGCCATATGCAAATCAGTCTGACCCTGTGCCTTATGGGAACAGTCCAGCCCAAACTGCCAAGCCATGTCTTCTCTGGACCGGAAACAAGCTTCCTAGGACCGGTTTCTGGCATTTCAGCCGTCTTCAGCCAGACTTGCTTGAATCCAGTGGCAAAGTGAGTAAGGGACTCACGTCTGAGCATACCCTGCCAACTTATGGCGAACAAAGTATAAACCAAAGGAAATGATGGACGGAGTGTTGAACATTGCAAGCGCTCACCCCCAGTCAACTGATCTTGGTTAAATCCATCATCGTTCTTTAGCCCACTCTGCCACCCCAGTTCAGACATGGCCATATGCAAATCAGTCTGACCCTGTGCCTTATGGGAACAGTCCAGCCCGAACTGCCAAGCCATGTCTTCTCTGGACCGGAAACAAGCTTCCTAGGACCGGTTTCTGGCATTTCAGCCGTCTTCAGCCAGAGTTGCTTGAATCCAGTGGCAAAGTGAGCAAGGGACTCACGTCTGAGCATACCCTGCCAACTTATGGCAAACAAAGTATAAACCAAAGGAAATGATGGACGGAGTGTTGAACATTGCAAGCACTCACCCCCAGTCAACTGATCTGGGTTTAATCCATCATCGTTCTTTAGCCCACTCTGCCACCCCAGTTCAGACATGGCCATATGCAAAACAGTCTGACCCTGTGCCCTATGGGAACAGTCCAGCCCGAACTGCCAAGCCATGTCTTCTCTGGACCGGAAACAAGTTTCCTGGGACCGGTTTCTGGCATTTCAGCCGTCTTCAGCCTAGGATGCTTGTTTCCAGTCCAGGGAGGACCAGGCTTGGCAGTTCGGGCTGGACTGTTCCCATGCGGCACAGGGTCAAGACTGATTTGCATATGGCTGGGTTCAAACTGGAACGAAATGGTGAGCAAAAAAAAGATGGATTTAGGCCCAGATCTCTGTACTGGGGTGAATGTATGACATTGTTCTGCATTCTGTCCATCAATTGTTGTTTTTGCATTTGTCACCCCGAGTGGGAAGGGTATGCCCAGACGTGGGTCCCTTGCTCTCCATGCCACTGGAATCAAGCTATCCTGGCTGAAGAGGGGTGAAACCCCGAAACCGGTTCTAGGATGCTTGTTTCCAGTCCAGGGAGGACCTGGCTTGGCAGTTCGGGCTGGACTGTTCCCATGCGGCACAGGGTCAAGACTGATTTGCATATGGCTGGGTTCAAACTGGAACGGCATGGTGAGCAAAAAAATGATGGATTTAGGCCCAGATCTCTGTACTGGGGTAAATGTATGACATTGTTCTGCATTCTGTCCATCAATTGTTGTTTTTGCATTTGTCACCCCGAGTGGGAAGGGTATGCCCAGACGTGGGTCCCTTGCTCTCCATGCCACTGGAATCAAGCTATCCTGGCTGAAGAGGGGTGAAACCCCGAAACCGGTCCTAGGATGCTTGTTTCCAGTCCAGGGAGGACCTGGCTTGGCAGTTCGGGCTGGACTGTTCCCATGCGGCACAGGGTCAAGACTGATTTGCATATGGCTGGGTTCAAACTGGAACGGCATGGTGAGCAAAAAAACGATGGATTTAGGCCCAGATCTCTGTACTGAGGTGAATGTATGACATTGTTCTGCATTCTGTCCATCAATTGTTGTTTTTGCATTTGTCACCCCGAGTGGGAAGGGTATGCCCAGACGTGGGTCCCTTGCTCTCCATGCCACTGGAATCAAGCTATCCTGGCTGAAGAGGGGTGAAACCCCGAAACCGGTCCTAGGATGTTTGTTTCCAGTCCAGGGAGGACCTGGCTTGGCAGTTCGGGCTGGACTGTTCCCATGCGGCACAGGGTCAAGACTGATTTGCATATGGCTGGGTTCAAACTGGAACGGCATGGTGAGCAAAAAAACGATGGATTTAGGCCCAGATCTCTGTACTGGGGTGAATGTATGACATTGTTCTGCATTCTGTCCATCAATTGTTGTTTTTGCATTTGTCACCCCGAGTGGGAAGGGTATGCCCAGACGTGGGTCCCTTGCTCTCCATGCCACTGGAATCAAGCTATCCTGGCTGAAGAGGGGTGAAACCCCGAAACCGTTCCTAGGATGCTTGTTTCCAGTCCAGGGAGGACCTGGCTTGGCAGTTCGGGCTGGACTGTTTCCATGCGGCACAGGGTCAAGACTGATTTGCATATGGCTGGGTTCAAACTGGAACGGCATGATGAGCAAAAAAACGATGGATTTAGGCCCAGATCTCTGTACTGGAGTGAATGTATGACATTGTTCTGCATTCTGTCCATCAATTGTTGTTTTTGCATTTGTCACCCCGAGTGGGAAGGGTATGCCCAGACGTGGGTCCCTTGCTCTCCATGCCACTGGAATCAAGCTATCCTGGCTGAAGAGGGGTGAAACCCCGAAACCGGTCCTAGGATGCTTGTTTCCAGTCCAGGGAGGACCTGGCTTGGCAGTTCGGGCTGGACTGTTCCCATGCGGCACAGGGTCAAGACTGATTTGCATATGGCTGGGTTCAAACTGGAACGGCATGGTGAGCAAAAAAACAATGGATTTAGGCCCAGATCTCTGTACTGGGGTGAATGTATGACATTGTTCTGCATTCTGTCCATCAATTGTTGTTTTTGCATTTGTCACCCCGAGTGGGAAGGGTATGCCCAGACGTGGGTCCCTTGCTCTCCATGCCACTGGAATCAAGCTATCCTGGCTGAAGAGGGGTGAAACCCCGAAACCGGTCCTAGGATGCTTGTTTCCAGTCCAGGGAGGACCTGGCTTGGCAGTTCGGGCTGGACTGTTCCCATACGGCACAGGGTCAAGACTGATTTGCATATGGCTGGGTTCAAACTGGAATGGCATGGTGAGCAAAAAAACGATGGATTTTGGCCCAGATCTCTGTACTGTGGTGAATGTATGACATTGTTCTGCATTCTGTCCATCAATTGTTGTTTTTGCATTTGTCACCCCGAGTGGGAATTGTATGCCCAGACGTGGGTCCCTTGCTCTCCATGCCACTGGAATCAAGCTATCCTGGCTGAAGAGGGGTGAAACCCCGAAACCGGTCCTAGGATGCTTGTTTCCTGTCCAGGGAGGACCTGGCTTGGCAGTTCGGGCTGGACTGTTCCCATGCGGCACAGGGTCAAGACTGATTTGCATATGGCTGGGTTCAAACTGGAACGGCATGGTGAGCAAAAAAACGATGGATTTAGGCCCAGATCTCTGTACTGGGGTGAATGTATGACATTGTTCTGCATTCTGTCCATCAATTGTTGTTTTTGCATTTGTCACCCTGAGTGGGAAGGGTATGCCCAGACGTGGGTCCCTTGCTCTCCATGCCACTGGAATCAAGCTATCCTGGCTGAAGAGGGGTGAAACCCTGAAACCGGTCCTAGGATGCTTGTTTCCAGTCCAGGGAGGACCTGGCTTGGCAGTTCGGGCTGGACTGTTCTCATGCGGCACAGGGTCAAGACTGATTTGCATATGGCTGGGTTCAAACTGGAACGGCATGGTGAGCAAAAAAACGATGGATTTAGGCCCAGATCTCTGTACTGGGGTGAATGTATGACATTGTTCTGCATTCTGTCCATCAATTGTTGTTTTTGCATTTGTCACCCCGAGTGGGAAGGGTATGCCCAGACGTGGGTCCCTTGCTCTCCATGCCACTGGAATCAAGCTATCCTGGCTGAAGAGGGGTGAAACCCCGAAACCGGTCCTAGGATGCTTGTTTCCAGTCCAGGGAGGACCTGGCTTGGCAGTTCGGGCTGGACTGTTCCCATGCGACACAGGGTCAAGACTGATTTGCATATGGCTGGGTTCAAACTGGAACGGCATGGTGAGCAAAAAGCGATGGATTTAGGCCCAGATCTCTGTAGTGGGGTGAATGTATGACATTGTTCTGCATTCTGTCCCTCAATTGTTGTTTTTGCATGATTACATCAATGACATCTCAAATTACATCACTGATGAAATCACTGTTGACATCGTCCAGTGATTGCGAGTGTTTTTGAAACGTTTATGAGTATTATTTAGTGGCTTTGTGATTGACTGTATGAGTGAGTGAGTGGGTGTGTGAGTAGCTCTATGGGTGACTAACTCA
Organism: Triturus cristatus; assembly: GCF_964204655.1. Classification (NCBI taxonomy): domain Eukaryota; kingdom Metazoa; phylum Chordata; class Amphibia; order Caudata; family Salamandridae; genus Triturus; species Triturus cristatus. Next base: position 663,785,893 of record NC_140582.1, on the reverse strand, counting down.
GTGTGTGAGTGGCTGTATGGGTGTATGCGTAGATATGTCAGTAGCTGTATTAGTGAGTGAGTATGTGTGTGATTGGTTATATGGGTGAGTGAGTAGATGTGTGTAGATCTCTGAATCAGTATCAGTTAGTGGGTGTGTAAGCTCTGGTATGGGTCTGTGAATGGGTTTGTGAATAGTTGTGTGGGAGTGAGTTTGGGTGCATGAAAGGTTCCATGGGAGTGAGAATGGAGGAATTAGAGATTTTGTGGATGATTTCATCAGTGATGTCTTTTGAGATGTCATCAGTGATTCATGGTTAATGTCATGAGTGATGTAATATGTGGGCAGTGCATTGCGGGAGAGTGAGTTATAGTTAGCTCAACTAACTATTCATTTGTTTGTCGGATTTGTATTGCGCATGCCTGCCCCAGCAACAGGGCGTCTCAGCGCCACCAACGACAATGAGAGTGACTGAGGAGGAAAGAAAATTAAAGTTTGACTGGGAAAAGCCAGATCTTTATGGCTTTGCGAAAAGCAAGGTGGTTCTGGATCCCTCTGATCGAGACTGGAAGCAAATTCCAGAGTTTCGTCACAAGACTGCGGAAAGAGCGGCCTCCGGCTCTAGCTGTCAAGACACGGGGGATGCTAACCAAGGCTTGGTCAGCAGACCTTAAGGTACACCGCGGCACATAGAACTGTAACAAGTTGGACAGCCACAGAGGAGCCTGTTGAGTCAGAATCCTGTGCGACACACAAAGTGTCTTGAACTGGATTCACTTTTCAACAGGCAACCAATTTAGTTTAGGCAAAACATGGGAAACCGAGCAAGATTTCAAAAGTGCCACCAAAATACGTGCTGCAGCGTTCTGAATTCTCTGCAGGCACCTAATGCTGGATTTATTGGCCCCAAGATAAAGAGAATTACCATAATCCAGTCTGGATAAAATTGTCACCTGGATAATGGTTTGACGCACTTTGGGAGGAAAGAAACCTAGAAGAGGTTTCAGGCCTTGCAGAAGCCCAAAGCAGGTCCCTGCCAGAGCTTTCGATTTACTATCGAAGGTACGGCCACTATCGATCCACACACCCAAGTTCTTTACTGCCTCTTTGGGCAAGGGAGCCGGTTTAAGACTATCCGGCTAACACAGCTCGGACCACATATCCCGGTCCTTCCCGAACCGCAGAACCTCGGACTTACTGGCATTTAACTGCAGGCAGTTTGCAGCCATCCAGTCCGCAACCTCTAGCAGGTCCTCCTTAAACTTTCCCCGGTTGACACTACTTCTCTTAGAGAAGGCGATCACCAATTGGATATCGTCAGCATACCACACCAATGACATGAATCTTCTTTTAGCCACCAGCGCAAGGGGTTGCATATAAATATTGAACAGAAGGGGGCTCAGTATTGAGCCCTGAGGCACCCCCTGTTTCAAGGCAAACTCCTGCGACTGAAAAGGTGGCACCAGGACCTGGAAAGATCTACCCTCCAAGAAGGACCGACACCAGGCCAAAGCCAAACCCCTAAGTCCAATATCCTGCAAGCGCTTTAGAAGTATCTCATAAGAGACAGTGTCAAAACTATAACTGCTGAATTTCTCTGGTTTCATTGACGTCCCTGGAACCTTTGTCTTTTCAGTGAATTTCTAAGGTTTTTTAAATGTTAATTCCTAACTATAACGTCCCTGTAACCTTTGTTTTTTTAGTGAATTTCTAAGTTTTTTAAAATTCTATTTCATGACTATAACACCCCGTTTTTTTATCTATGATTAGATATTGATCATAATATCTGCATGGTGCACCACTTTAAATTTATTTAAAAGGTACATTAATCATCCTATTTCCAGATATTTTCTGATTTTCACGATGATGCCGCTATTGCTGAGGAAACAACGTGAATACCGCATGTTTTTAACAAAACAAAGTCTAAAACACATATATAGACATATTTTACATAAAGTTTCTCTCTAGCTGTTTAGTTAAGATACTGATTAAACTTTCCCTTTGTATACACTTGTCCAAAAAGCTACATCAGAAATGCATTTTCCTTTTTCACCACAACATTAGAGGTCACAATGACGTCAGTAGTCACAAATACACATGACAAACTTTAAAATAGATATAGAGATATAGAGATATATTTTACACAAAGTTTGAGTCTAGCTGTTTAGTAACATATTGATTTAACTTTATTTTAACAACGCATTTGTCCAAAATAAAAATTATTTTCAACAGCGGAACTAATGAATAGGACATGACAACCGAATAACGAAATTTCATAGGTTTACACAGTTTTGTAGCTAAATTGGTGAAGTGGAGCATATGTTAGAAGACATTATCTCGGGGCACAGCAATATTTATGTGGTGCAACAAGTATGTTTTACCACATGGAAAAATACCACAAAAAGCAACTTCAATTTGCACAGAGAGAGAGAGAAGGAGATCATCAGCCTCCAGACCACCAGCCGCTGCTCCTGGTGACAAAGTTCCAGCTGAAGTGGAGAGAAGATGCAGTGAAATTTCACCAGAACTAAAACGTTTTGCTACCTTTTGCAAGGACTGTAACACCATCGTAACAGTCGGAGAGCAATCTGTGGATGTAATTTTGCACAATATAAAAAACTATAGTTGTTAATAATGTTTCCTTTTTTATTGCAGCAGTTCAACCACTGTGAAAAAATCTAAATAAATAAAAATGTATTAGGATATTATTTTGAACATTAGGCAACCAAAAAAAGATACAATGGTGAAATTGTGAAGAGACATCTTAGATGCAGCTTAAGGCTGCTGGTATTATAGTACTTCCACTTCGTTTTTATCTGTAGTAAGAGAATATTGTCCTTGTCCTCATTGTCCTTATAGATTCTTTTCCTGAAGTTAGAAAGAATTTGTCATTTCTAACAGCTTGCTGTACACAATAGCCCTAACAGACCAAATAATGTCTCAGAAACACATAATTCATATACATGTCAACACAATACCACGATTTTGCTATTCTAAATTGTCCTTAGAACATCAATTCTATAAATAGCAGGTATGAGTTTGGTAACTTTTTTGGTACTCATTATTTGAATGTCATTTCTCTGTCATTGCACTCTGTCCGTCCTCTTTGACATCTTAAATATATTGTGTAGTCTACAGAGGCTATATTAACTGCTTCCCGAAAGATTACTACAGTTGTTAAAGTTCTTTTTGAAATGGAAATTTGTCCAGCTACAAAGTTTGTAATTTCGGTTTCTGATTTAATATCACCCTACCTTTGTATACCAATATAGACTTAAGTTCTGAACTGCAGTTTGGACAGGTCATATCTTGATGGAAATGTTTGCTTAAATTTGCAAAGTTCACAGCTTTACAATCTGGTAACTTCAAGTAGAGGAATCATTCCAAATAGATTTTAATACTGTAGATGAATTCACTATGTTCACAGTTATGGTTGCATTTGTAAATTAAACCAAACAATTAATTGATATTCACTTCCTCTTCCTCTAATAGTCCTAGCATTACCATTAAATATTCTTGAGCATCCCACTGAAAATGTTTAGAAAGCACTACTAATCCAGTACAGTACTTTTAGGCCTTTCTGCAGTTCTGTTGGTGGTAACTTGCCTGTCTTTGGCTCCATACAAAATATAGCCTGAAATGGATATAGACTTTGGATTAGAATTGACTCTTAAACATTTAAAACCTGCAGTGGTTCTGGAATGAGAACCAGTACTAATTTGGTATTCACAGATCTAGCTGCCGTTTTATTATCCTTTAATGTATTGTAACAGTACTTACATATAACTTGCCGTGCTAAAAAGTCAAATTGTTCCTCTACAAATAAGTATACAGCAAACCTTTGCCAGTTATTATTATTTTTTTTTTGCACTTTTTAAATACAAGTCAACAGTCCATGTTTGAATCTTGTAGTGAGTGTGTTAACAACCAATATACTTTGGTTTTTCAGAGCACTCTGTGTTAAATGTTGTAATCTCTTCTTCAAAACTATCAACTATAATACCTGTGTCCTCTTCTGCAACTCCAGAGTCCTCTTCTGGACAAAAGTAACAAAACTGCACATCATCACAAACCTTTTCAACCTCTGCCATAGACCCATGCAAAAGAGCTCTATTATTTTCTCCTAAACATAAAGCAGGGGTTTTGACATAGTACAGACTCCTAACTAAGGTTCTCATTGTTGAGTGGAATACAGCTAACATCCTGAAATGATTAAAGTTGCTTTGGCACACTTTCTTTGATAAACAAGCTAATGAGTGTCCCTCAAAACTGATATGCTTTCTAACCTTGCAAAGAACCAATCCTTGTAATGTACTTATTTTGGGTTTTAAACTTGCGTTGGAAAGATACGTAGAAATGTTCTTAATATATCAATGGATTGCTGATGAATACTACAAACACTACTACCATTCCATTTGTATCCAAGCCTTACTAAGCCTTCCCTGTACCTCTTCAGCAATAACTTGTTGTACATTTCCAGATACCATCACTCTTTCACTATAGGAGTGCTGTTCTTCATTTCATAACATTGTCCTCAGTAATCAATAGCACAACTTAATGTGTTATCCTGGAGATAGCTTTCTTCATTAAAGAAAGGCTCTGTAGTAGAAGTATGCATCCATTCTCCATTACAAACTGTTCACAAGTTACTTCTGTTCACTAATCTATTCTTCTGGTTTGTCTCCTCATATACAACACCATCAAAATGAAAAGTTTCCTCTTCAAAGCAAAGACCTTATCAACTACTCCCTCAACTCGTTCTTTCTGTTTCAGTGCCTCTCTCCTTCTATACTTCTTCAGATTTTTCAGTAGATGTACAATCACTCTACTACAAAACTTCCTGGCTCTGATTTCCTTAAACTGCTTTTGTCTCTTGGTTAAGGTGTATCCATCTTTGTTACATTTTTTCCTGTTCTTGTAGTATACATTTTGTCCACTCTTATTCTTTCTCATAATTTGCTTTCTATTTTCATTATTTTTTAATCTCTGCAGGTATCTACATATATTTTTAAGAAATGACTTTGTCCTCTTACCAGTAGGTATTTTCATGCACCACTTTTGCTGCATTTTGCTCCTTTTGTGTCCCAGTTCTTCTCATAAACTGGTTGCTTTTGTTGCTTTTTTCTCAAAGCTTTTATAGGCATTCACTCATCTGAATTTATGTAGATATTGTTCATCCAGCCCCTGGAACTCTCTTTTCTGGCCCCCCTCTCTTGGCCCGGCACCATCCCCCTCCACCGTGGTCAAAACACTGGGTGTTAAAATGAATAATCAGCTCACTCTTCACTCACAAATCAGTTCCGTGGTTTCCTCCTGTTTCCTCACTCTCCGAACTATCCGCTCTGTCTCCCGCTTCTTCTCTCCCCAGGCACTTAAGATCATCATAGCCGCCCTGGTAATCTCACGATTGGACTACGCCAACGCCCTCTATCATGGCATTCCAGCGTACAGCCTGCGTAGACTCCAAACCATCCAGAACCAGGCGGCCAGGCTGATATACAGCCTTCCACGCTACCACCACTCCACCCCCCTTCTAAAAAAGCTTCACTGGCTCCCCGTGAAACAACGCTCCCTTTTCAAGATCGGATGCATGGTTTTTCAGGCCCGCCAGGGCACTGCCCCCACTTTCATCGCCTCACTAATTAAACCCTATGTCCCCGCTAGAAATCTCCGGTCTTCCTCCAAGTCCCTTCTCCAGACCCCCCGCTTCTCACGCAAAAAGTGGGGCGGTTCTAACTTCTCAACTCTGGCCCCTACTTTCTGGAACTCACTTCCAGACAATCTCCGTTCTGCAACTCAGTATCTCTCCTTCCGTAGAGACCTGAAAACTTTCCTTTTCAGCCAGGCTTTCCCCGCCTAATACTTACTCCACCCTTCCATGGTCCTTTTTCCTCAGTTACTGAACCTCCAGCGCCAAGAAACCGCAAGGTGTACGCCGCGCTCTACAAGTGTTTTAAATTAGAAATTAAATTGTTCAGTAAAAACAAATACGTATATTTTAATTTTTACTCTAGCCAAAGTACCAACTACTTTACTACTGACTTACACATAATACAAAAAACATTTTTATGTTATGTTGCAGTTTTAAATCTACAGTTGAACTTAGCTATATATATACATGCAATTTTTTTAATATATCGAACCATATACTTTCCCATATAACTCTCACACTCACTTACAATACAAATGCACCCCTATTTTGACCTTACCCATTACATTACTCATGACATGGTCAGTGACATCACTAATGACATCACTCATGCCATCTGAAATTACATCATTTAAGACATCATCCAGAGAAACAGTGACACACCCACTTACACCCCATAAAATATGTCATACACTCACTTTCACACAATCACTAACAAACTCATTCACAGAACCCAAACAAACACTCACACATCTCCTCACTCATCCATACAGCCAGTAACACATTAACTCACCCATAGAGCCACTAAAGGAAACACTAACTAAAATATACAGCCACTCATGTATCTACTCACTTATCAATACAGCCAGTCATAGATTCAGTTATAGACACACTTACACACCCACTCACACACCCGTACAGCTACTGTCAGAGTAAGTCTGTTAACCACACACCTACTCACATACCTTCTTACTCACCCATACAGTCACTCTCACAGCCTCTAACTCACCCATACAATTAGTCACACAGCCACTCAGTTACTTATACATATACTAATGCATATACTCACTCACCTATACAGTGACAGTTGCAAACACAAACCCAAAGCAAAATACAAAATGTTATTTATTGATTACTTTTTAACATTATAACACCCTATCCTACAACACAGCTGCACCATATATCAGTTCTTACTCATATATGGTAAAAGAACAGTTTATCCCTTCTGTAGTAAATTTTAAAATAAACATCAATCAAAGTGTAGAAGTACATACAGTGTCTCAATTCTGTAAATCCGAGCACACAACATAAGAGCTACTTGTGTACCTCTCTACCATTGTCTTACAAGTGGATTTAGCATCGCTGTACTTTTCTACTTAGATGCGCCAGATATACATTTTGGAAAACAGTGCATATAAAAATCTGCACATTGATCTCTATCAGAGCATATAACTCACTAATTCTTCTGATTGCATGCAAAGAGTGTGTGACAGGTTGCATATATAATTCACCCGATGGTTCTAAAAGACTACGGGCCCGATTCACAGAATTAACTTAAGACAAAATGCTAAACTTACTACTTTTGGTATTCACAGAATGCACTTACTACTTTTGGTATTCACAGACTGAACTTACTACTTTTGGTATTCACAGAATGTATTTACGACTACTAACTTTACGTCCGCACTCGGGCCGGAAATTCCGGCCCGGAGGTGGAGCTTCCGGCCCAGGGGTAAATCCCCACCTCTGGGCCGGAAGCTCCGTCTCCGGGCTGAAATTTCCGGCCCGAGTGCACACGTAAAGTTAGTAGTCGTAAATCCATTCTGTGAATACCAAAAGTAGTAAGTGCATTCTGTGCATACCAAAAGTAGTAAGTGCATTCTGTGAATACCAAAAGTAGTAAGTTTAGGATTTTGTCTTAAGTTAATTCTGTGAATCGGGCCCAATATGTTCCTCAATAAAACCTGTAAATACATGGGTTGTGGTTGAGTACATCAATACTCCCTGGATGATTGAATGAGTGCATAGGTAGAGCCAAGGTGAATCTCTAAGGAAACAGGTAGTGTCTGGATGATTCCCTGAGCATGTGGGAACTTTGTGGGGCATTCCATATCTGCATAGTTACTGCCTGGGTGTTTGTTTGCATGAGTATATCACTACTATCTGGGTGTTTAGATGAGTGCATGAGCAGTGCCCGAATTATTAGATGAGCGCATGGATAATGCCTCAATATTTCAATACTACATAGATAGTGGTTGGATTATTAAATGAGAGAAATGACTTCAAGTGTAGCCCTAGGCGTAGTTCATGTAGTTGCGTTATGCGTAGCTACGCAAAGTGCACTTCGCACTACGCACGCTACGCGTAGCTAGACGAACTGCGTAGTGCGTTAGGGAAATGCTGTTCGCAATGATTGCACAGTGCCGGATGCTTGTCCCCACTGTGCAATCATTGCGAACGGCATCATGCACAGTGGAAGCGGTCGTTTTCTGCCGCTCGAGTAAATTTGTCCTCGAGCGGCAGCTTTCTCAAAGCGGACTGGTAGTTTCTCATCACGAGTGGTCGCGAGCATACGCGACCACTTGCAATAAGAAACCTGACCTCCCCGCGTTGAGAATCTCGCCGGGAGGTTTATTTTCCGCGCTCGCGATCGGCTACTTGATGTTGCCGATTGTGAGCAAGGAAAAAATCTTGCCGGGATGTTGATTTTGCTCGCTCACGGTCGACGAATTGATGTTGAGGACCACAAGCGAGCAAAAAATGCCCGCTACGCTACGTGCTACGTGCGATTCACGTAGCACGTAGTTGCGCAAACTACTCACACTCCGCGAGCGTAGCATAGTTTTCCACCCAGGCCTATTCAAGAGTGCATGCATAGTATATAGGTGATTTATAGAGTGCACAGATAGTGCATACATGATTTTTAAGTGCATGCATACTACCTGACAGCTTCGATGACTGCATGAGTAGTGTTTCACTGATTGGATGAGTACATGGCTGCTGCCCATGTGTTTTGGTTGAGGGAACAGGTAGTGCCTGAGTGATTAGATAAGTACACGGGTAGTGGCTGGATGATTGAATGAGTGCATCAGTAATGCCTGGCTAGATGAGTGTATGACTAGTGTCTGAGTGATTGCAGGAATCCATTTTTTTGTTAAACACATTTTGATTGCCTTTTATACGTCATGTAACATACCCTTGGGGGTGTCAATATACCGTAGACAGGACAAAGAATAAACATATCTGAAGCACTGCCTTCATCATTACCCTAGATTGGCCCCTTTCGTACACGATAACTATAATGATCACATTGCTGTCTCCTAGCAGTACACCACATATTAAAGATATACCCCCTCCCCTTCCCCAAACAATAAGGCAATGAACCAAAACTCCCCCCGCACCCATCCCTGCACTGCTGTCTCCCCTTGATTATTGTTCAGCTCTGTTAGTAGGCTCCCTGACACACGAGGCGTGGGTAGTGGTGCTGTGCCGGGACCTCCCGTTGCGACCCCCTTCCATCTCCCGTGTGTGTCAATGCCATGGAACGCTCCCATTCTCCTGTCTTTACTGAGTTATTCTGACCTAATCTGGTCTCTGGGGGTGCTCTACATGCGGAAGCCTCTCTGGGGTGGAAGCCTCTGAGTCCCTGCCAAGTCTTGTTAAATCCGCCATCAGCCCCTCCCATGCCTGGGCTCGTTCCAGTCTGCCCACTCCCCGCTGTGCATTCCGAAGTAGGACCATGCCCTCGCAACCCGCCCACTTCACCAGCTCAAGGTTCCATCTGAGGACATTGGGGCCCCCCCCCGGTTTCTTCCACCTACTGGTTACTTCTCGTTTCGCCACAATAAATGCCAGGTCCTGGAACTTAGTTGTGGTTTTGGTTTTAGCAGAGTGTGGAAACAAGTGGAGCAGTGCGTGGGCAGGCGTGCAGGGGCCCACGCTGTCCGTCACCCTCACTGTCACTTGTGTCACTTCCTGCCACTAATGAGTTAAGGAGGCACAGCTCCATACCAGATGTATAAAAGTCGGCCCCTGCTCTAGACACCTCGGGCATTTAGCGTCCGCGCCGTCAAAATAGCAGTTGATACGTTCTGGGGTTAAGTAAGCTTGGTGAAGTATATAGAAGCTGATCAGGCTAAACCGGGCATTCCGAGATACTTTGGCAGTTTGTTCTAAAAAATTATCCCAGTCCTTGTCGTCTAGTGGCCTGCCAATATCGTCCGTCCATTTGTGTCTTAGTCTGTCAAGCGGTTGAGTGGAGTCCCGTCCTATGACTCTATAGAGGCAAGCCACGGCCTTGATTGGTCCACCCACCAGGCTCATGTATTCTCATGTGTAGTGTTGCGGTGGTTCTGTCATCCCCGCACCCCAATGTCATCTTATCGCTCCCGTGACTGCCCCATATAAGAGAAAATGCCCCTGGGGTATGTCCCAGTCTGCACTGAAATCCTCAAAGGAGAGGAGCTCCCCGTCCCGGAAAAGATCCCCAACCTTCGTCACTCCTGCGTCAACCCGATCATCCAGGCCCCGCCATTGTCCTCCGTGGGGAAGGGCTTCCAACAGCGTCAACACCATCTCTGGAGAATATGGGCACTTTGTTTTGGTTTTCTGTAGGCATCTGCCCCAGCAACGGTGTATCACTTTGTGTTTATTACTGCTGATTTGTTGAGGCCTGATCGTCCTTAGCAGGGTTTGGAACACAGTGGTTCTCTCCGGAGCGAAAGGAGGCACTTCCCTGTACGGTTCTATGCTTCCCGCCACCCATTGTGTGAACCTCTGCAGTTGTCCTGCTAAGTAGTATGCCTCCATGTCAGGCATCACCATGCCGCCCCCCAGTCTGGGCTGCTTAAACGTATTAAGGGCTACCCATCTGCGTCCTTTCCCCCCATATAAAGGCCGACAAGCAGTAGTCCAGCTCTCGAAACCAGAACGCTGATATCCAAATCGGTAGTGTTACAAAGTAATAGAGCAGCCGAGGGAGAGCCACCATTTTAAGTAGTGAGATGCGACCCATCACCGAGAGGGGGAGTCTGCCCCAGAAAGTCATAGCGTCTTTAAGTGAACGGAGCGCCCTCCCTATATTGCCCTCCTTTATGTCCTCCACCGTGTGCAATATGTGGACCCCCAGATAGCGGAAGCAGCGGGGCTCCCATCTCAGATTCCGCAAGTTCAGATGGGGTCTCGCGTCCCTCACCAAGGGGAATAGTTTAAACTTCAGCCAGTTCATTTGTAGCCTGGAGAAGGAGCCGAAACGCTCCATTATAGCCTTTGCTCCTGGCAGGTCGTCCTCTGCATCATTTAGGAAAAGTAGGAGGTCATCCCCATATAGCACCACTTGGTACCTTATCTCCCCCACCTGGATCCCCCGATACGCCCCTCCAGACCTCGCTATGCAGGCTAGTGGCTTCACGGCCAAGGCAAATAGTAGTGGGGACAGTGGACACCCCTGGCGTGTCCCCCTCTCCACCCGATACTGTGCCGATATTGTGCGTCCAGTGTGGACCCTCGCCACTGGGTCAGTATATAGTAACCGCACCCAGCGTATAAATCCCATTCCTAGGCCCATTTTGTTTAGTACTGCATACAAGAACCCCCATTCGAGGCTATCAAATGCTTTTCCATGTCGATGGAGAACACCGTCCCTCTCTGCTCCGCCGCCGTCCCTAGTTCGATGATGGACAATAGTCGGTGAATATTTAGGGTTGTATTCCGGTGAGGTATAAAGCCTGCCTGGTCTTGGTGCACCAGAGGTACCATATAGAGGAGGAGGCACATCGCCAGTATTTTACTTAGAATTTTAAAGTCGAGATTGAGCATCGACAATGGCCGATACGCTTCACACTCCAAGGGAGACTTGTCCGGCTTCAACAGCGGTAGTACCACCGCCTCCCTAGTCGTGCCTGGTAAGTGACCCTTCTCCTTTGCCTCTGCGTACATCTCAACCAGCCTGGGGGTCAGTTCATCCGTGTATGCAGCATACAACTCCTTAGGGAGCCCATCTGTGCCCGGTGTTTTCCCTCTCGCCAGTGTCTTAATAGCTACTCGAACTTCACGTTCCGAGATTTCGGCTCCCAGAAGTTCAGCATCTTCGTCTGTCAGGATTTGTATCAGGAGGTCTGCCAGGTATCCTCTATGTCCCCCTCCCCACAGGGCCTAGCGCTTCTATAAAGTTTCTCGTAGTATCCGTGGAAACTGTCATTCATGTCGTCCTGCCGGTATAGATATCGCCCTTCCGGTCCCGTCAGTTCTAGGATTGTGTGCTCCCTACGGGTTGGGTTAGCGAGCCACGCCAGTAGTCTTCCCGCCTTGTCTCTCTCCGCGTGTGTTCCGTCCATGTATGCCCGGTAGTAAAAACACCTCAATCTCTCCTCCTGTACGGCCACCCCCTCCTTTGCTTCGAGCAATTCCGTCCAGAGGTCTGGATTGGTCGGGCATCTGCGTTCCACCTCCCTCAACTCTCGATCTGCCCATTCCACCTCTGTCAGTAGTGTAAGTCGCACCCCTATGGATAATGTCATGCAGTGCCCCCTAATCACTGCCGTAAAGGCCTCCCATTCAGTCACCTTGGAATCCGTGGAGTGTGCATTGTCCATAAAATATGTGGTGATTTGCTCTTTGATCTCGTGGTGGAACACCTGGTCTTCAAGTGCCTCTGGCCAGAGGCGCCATGTGGGGATGGGCAGTTGTTTGTGTCCCCATTGCAGTCGAACTAACAGAGGATTGTGGTCTGACACCGTTCGGGTGAGGTATTCCGCGTTGTGGAGTCGGGTGTGTATGTCTGGGGAGCATAGGAAGGTATCCAGGCAGACGTGTAAGTCATGTACGTGGGAAAGGTGGGAGTACTCCCTGTCCAGTGGGTGCATCCGTCGCCATGTGTCCACTAGCCCCCAATGGGATTGCCATTCCCTAAACATCCTAGCTGTCCTATGAACTGGGGCATCTTGAAGCGGTGGGTGTGAGCGGTCCAGGGCTGGGTCTGCTATACAGTTAAAGTCGCCCCCATGATGACTGACCCCATCAGATATGGAGCCAGTGACCTTGACAAATGCTCAAAGAATGTTCCTTGATCCGTATTCGGGCCGTAGATATTGATAAGTGTAATGTCATGCCCGTCTAGGCACCCAGTGACCACCACATATCAGCCCTCTGGGTTCACTTTGTGGGTGGTGTGTTGGAAGGGGACGCCTGCCCTGAACCAAATCAGGACCCTTCTGGCAAATGCAGAGTACGTGGTGTAATATGCCTGATCTCTCCACCTATGGTGTAATGCCTCCCCCTCAGATGCTAGTGTATGCGTCTCTTGGAGCATTGCTATGTGAACCCCCCGTCTATTCAGCTGTGAGAAGACTTTGTATCATTTATGCATGGAGTGCATCCCCCGAATATTCCAGGATAGAAGATTATATTCCATCTGAGTGGGCATTGTTAATTAGCCTCTCTACCTCCGTCTGGCCTCCCCTACCCTTCCTGGTACCCGGCGCCCAGGATCGTAAAATGAGAGCCGTTGCGCAATGACCTGTGGCCCCACATAGGGGAAGACAGCAGTGCCCCCAACTGAAACTAAGAAAACCATCCCAACTCCCGCTCCCCAGGACAAGTGAGAATGTCTCCCCCAACAAACCTTGCACTCTAGTGTCTGAGTGGTGACTAGGCCAATGTCCGCCTGGAGGACAGCCGTCCTCCCTGCCCCACAGATCCCCCCTCCCCAGTGTGTAGGTCTAGTTCAATTACATAAGGGACCCTCTTAACATTGTGTGGGCCAACACTAGCGCCACTTCTCACCTCCCCGCAATATAGTCCTGGCTGTACTTGCTTGCCCGATCTGCCTCACATCAGGTCGTCAGCTGATCTGGGGGTTACGTGCAGCAGGGCGTGACTGGTGTCACCCACCGAGCTCGAGCAGGTCTCAGAGTACGAGTCTCCCTGTTCCTCCCCGGAGTGCAGAGGAGCGTCCCGGACGCACGTCGCGCTCAGGGAGGCCACCGCTGCGATCGCACTTGCTCTGTCCCGGTGCGTTTCCTCCAGCCTCGGGTGGTTGTTTGAGGTCGCTCCTCTGTCAGGGGAGCGTGTGAGTTCCTTTTCAACTGAATTTTTATCTTCCCTTCTCTGACCTCTGGGACCCTGCTCCTCAATCCAATCCCAAACCTCCTGGGGAGTAGTGAAGAATGTAGTTCCCCGGAGCGTACTATCCGGAGTCTGGCCAGGAATACCATGGAGTAGGATACCCCCATTTGGCGCAATTTCCTTTTGGCTGTGAGAACGAACGCTCGTTGTTGTTGCACCTCCTGGGAAAAATCAGAGAAAATCTGAACGACGCTGTTGTCCATTTTCAGTTGACCTTTGAGGCGCGCCTGGCTCAGCACTTGGTCTCTGTCTTTATAGAAGAGGAGGCGGGCCTGCCCGGCTGCAGAGCCTGAGCGGGAACTCTGTGCACCCGTTCTAAGGCAAAGAACTGTGAGAGGCCCTCTTCCGCCACAGCTGTGCGCAGCCAGTGCTCAAGGTATGCCACCATATTGTTCCCTTCAAATTTTTCAGGTAGGCCCGTGACCCTAATGTTGTTTTGGCGGGCCCTGTTTTCCGCATCCTCTGTGCGTTGTTCGAAGACCGGGACCCTTTTTTCTATGTCCGTGAATTTGAGCACGGTCGCAGCTACCGGTGGCCTCAGACTTTCTATCTCCTCCTCTGCGGCCTCGACCCGGTCAGCCAGTTTCCTGTGATCTGCTCGTAGTAGGCCCAGGTACTCCAGAATTGTGTCGATCTTGGTCTCCACTGCTGTCTGTGATCTTTCTATGGCCTGCAGGATGTCATGGAGTGATAGCTCCTCTTGGGGTGTCTCCCCTTGCTTTGGGCCCCGGGCGTGAGCGTGACTCCTCATTTTCACCACTCACTAACTCCTGATGCTCAGTGTCGCGTTTCTTGGTGACCCGACCCATGGTGCCGTCGAAGTAGGTACTCACTGCCCCTGATGCGGTGATCAGTGGGATGGGCCTGCGACTGGCTGGTGGTCGGCCCTATGTTCCATGCGCCTTCCTTGCTGTTCCTGGCTCCCAAATTTGTTACTGTGTGCCCTCCTGCTATGTATTGGGTAGGAGCCAGTCCCGTATCCTCACCACTCTCGCGCCATCCGGCAGTGCCCCGCCGACTTGCTGATATCTCCTTCTCAGTGCCTCGAGCCCAGTATGTTCTCAGGGCCGTGTTGGTCAGACTTCTCTTTCACCTCAGGATCTGCTACTGCTGGGACCTGTTTCCTCCTGACGGGGATAGGTTATTGTGGCACCAGGCATGAAGTCGCAGCTGCCATTTTGAGTCCCCTCGCAGTTCCACGGGCCAATATTCAGTTTAACAGTTTCCCAACCCACCTACACAGGTGAACCCGGCCTTACCGCTTTCCTCCAATGTGTAACTCGCCAATGATGGCAGCTGCACAGTCCTCCTATATGGCCCAATCTCTTGGCTTCCAGGTCACAGCGGCGGCCCCCACCCTGGACTCCGTGGTTCTGGACCCGAGAGGGTCCCAGCACTGGTGGCTTCATCACACCCGCTTCAATCTCTGAGGGCCGTTGGGGTCAGTGCTTCTACTAAACCAGTCCCAGCGTGGGGCTCCCCGCAGGTCTGGCCCGGAGTGCCACTACTCTTTAGTTTCAGTTGCCCCTCTCTGTCCACAGAATGTCACCAGGCACCCGCCTGGGTTCCTCAATACAGCCCAGGAGCACTAGTCACTCACTGTAAGGCACGTGTGTCCAGCTGTGTGCCCAGCCAAGTCCGCAGCTTTAGCTGCTATACTCTGCCTCAGTAAAGTTCTCCCAGCACTACCTTCTATGCGCCGCCGCCATTTTCCAGCTTTCGTTCAAGGCATTGAGGGGAGCAGGGCACCGCGTATGTCTGGCCACTCAGCTCGTGCAAGTATTCCGACCCTTCCTATGTCGGTGCCGGCGCTCTGGGCCCGTGTCTAGGTCGGGTCTCCAGTATTTCTGAGTGGGTTCTCACATGTCCCAGCCCCGGGGCTCCGCTCTGTGCCCGCTCAATGCCGCCTCCTTACTTGTGCCCTCCGTGGCTCAGTCTGCCGGTAGTGTGCCCTCTCCGTTCCTCGCAATTGCCTATAAGGACATTCAGCGATCAGCCTGCACAGAATCTGCCCCAGGGTGCTACCACCGCACAGCCGCCATTTTGACGGGCCTGCGACTCCACAGATCCGCTTACAGCTTAATTAGGGTGTTTTTCCCCTGGCATCACGGCTGCCCCAGTGGTTCTGACACCACATGAGCCAGTTTATGGGCTTGGGATCCCCATCTATCGGGCAGGATAGTGCTGGAGAGGGGATCACCGGCGGGAGCTTCGATTCAGGCTCCCGTCTCCATTGGCGTCAGGCCATGCCCCCCACAATTACATGAGTCAATTGTTAAAGCTTAAGTGATTAGATGAAAGCAAGTGTACTACTGGGGTGATTGTATTAGTACAATAGTATCACCTCAGTAATTGAATGAGGGCATAGGTACTGGATGGGTGATAGGTTCACTGCAATGGTACTGCCTGCATATTTGGATGAGTGCATGGGTTGTGCATCAGTATTTCGATGAGTGCATGGGTTGTAGGTGGGTGTTGGGATGAGTGCATGGGTTGTGCCTGGGTATTTGAATGACTGCATACGTACAGCCTTGGTGATTCTATAAGTGAATGGTTAATGCCTAGGTAATTGAAGGAATGCGTGGGTAGTGCCTTCATAGTTCAATGATTACATAATTAGTGCCTGCGTGATTGGAAGAGTGTATGTATAGGGCCAAGGTGATTGAATAAGTATGTGGATGGTGCATGAGTGATTCCATGACTGCCTGTGTAGTGGCTGAGTGATTGGATGAGTGCCTGAGTAGTGCCTGGCTGACTGTGAATGCACCCCCATTGTTGTTACATACATAACAGTTGTGACTATATCTGTAACTCATTGTTAAAGAGGGCTGAAATTCCTGGCTCTGATAGGCATTCACTCCATCTGGGGCTTGAACTCTATTGTTGTGGAAATCACGTCTCTCTCTTGCCTTAACACAAGGATCTCCGCATACAAAATGGATACTTCCAAGAAACAAACAAAGGACTGAAATCTTCAAACCCAGTGATAGAAAAGGAAAGAGGACTTCATTTAAGGAGATTATTGCAGCCATCTTACCCTAGTCAAGTAAATAAAACAAATAACCTCTCTAACAGCTGCAGTACAGACAACGGTAGACTCTCAAATTCTTAGCCACTACACCGGTCCTACCGTTCTCCACCCCATGGTTTTTGGACATCTTTCATTAGCCCCTCCTAACGCAAAAATGCCCTCACCATAAAATATCCTCCCAATCTATCGAAAAAAAGCAGCAAAACTATTTAAACACTGGTTACTCAAAACTTACCCTGAAACACTTAGCTCAGATATATACTTTTGCTCTAGCAAGGGACACCCCTCACTGCTGATGGGGACTACTCTATGTACGCTACAGGAGCATTAATTGACCTTTCCCAGCTCCCTTCTATTAAGTTCTCTCCCCCTGGTTCCCTCGAACAGTAATAGGCAATGTCACCTCCATAACCCTCTCCCACATCTATGCTCCCTCCAAACACACATGACCGCAGCTCAACACTTCAAGCACAGAACATGGTTACAATGTCAATAGCAAACTGACTCAAAAGGCGCACGTCTTCGGCCTTCCTTATACCCCACACCCTAACACCACCACTTGCATGACTCAATGTCACTGAGGTTCATATACTAGGAACCAGTATACTCCCTCCCCTCCTATATTACTCACAACATAATCCCACCCCAACATGCCCCCCGCTCAGCCTAGACTGGATTCCAGACTCCGGAAATCAGGTTCGAATTGCCACACAATTAACTACCCGCCCAACCTCTCCAAAAGCGCGATTAAATCGCTAAAACACAGAATACTCAAAGCTAACCCAGAAACCCTTATCTCTGACCCCTATTTCTGTCAAAAGAAAGGGGCGATCACTAGCGACCTGATCTTTCATACCAACAGAAGAGCTCAGTGGAGAACTGAGTTCCAATCCTTACTCAGAATCACCGCAGCTAAGAAATTTCCCCACGGTCTTAGACTCTCGGCTGTGACATCACCCTCATTCAGAGCAAATGCTACTAGATCCAGCTTTAACAATGGGATTATACTAATTCAGGCCACCGACTGCAACCTGGCCATCTTGATGAAAGATTTGACCGCATTAAAACATCACTTGACCATAGTGACACTCCTACTCACCGGAGGAACTACCTTTCACTGTCCCCAACTCAAGGCCAACCTGAGCACGTGCTATTGGCCCACCACCAACAATCAAATGCTCCTCAGGCTTCGAACAACTTGCATAGGACCCCAGTTCTAGGCATCACATACTCACCCACCCATCACATACGTACCCCGACCACCCAGATCTTCCCAACACCAATCCAGCACTGTCGAAGAAGCCTCTATCCCTAGCCCCAACCTCCTCGCCAACACCCCTCACCCTCCCTTCCCATCGATCTCTCCCAAAAATAACTCCCTTTCCCCACCACTGGCTGGCCCTCTCTCCTTCGGGATAGCAATGCCATCTAACCCTAGCTTCCAGCCACAATTTTCTCCTCTCCATCTGAGTCGGAAATCCTCTTCTGAAGCTGTCCCCCCGAATCCCCCTTATGTGAACTCAATTACGTCCACCATAGTGAAACCCACCTCCCATCCACATGAAACATGAACCACCAGCAGAACCAGCTGCTAAGCTCAAGGAAATAAATCAGGAACTTCTCAAGCTCAAAACGGCCATTCAAAATCTCATTAACACCACCGCTGACCTGGCTCTTGCACTCGCCTTCAACAAGTCAGCGCAGGAGCTCCTGCATCCACTCCAGCACCACCATATCCCCCTTTCTCCACTTACAATGCTACCGACCTACCACAAGCTCAAAACCCCATGAACTCTATGAATACCACCCCCTACCCCAACGACCCATCCAGACCCGCTAGAGTCAACAATCAGCTCTCAGAATCAGATACTCTCGCCCTCCGCCAAGCGTACAACGCCCCCCCCCCTTGGCGATATCTGACCCCTATGGATCCTCACAACCCTCCCCTATAAATCCCCCTGAAACAGAAAATCCCAAACATGACAGCACGAAGGCTATTAAATGCATCACACCTAAACCGCATAGAGCCCCTGGACTCAAAACCAATACCCTAAATCCCAACAATCTCATTCAGATACCCATAACGCTAACATCACACATTGAGCACAAAACACACCTGAAATGCCTGCTACTTAACTGTAGATCAGCGGTGAAACATGCCACAGACATTGCTGATCTCATCCTGGCTCAGGAACTGGACCTCCTAATCCTCACTGAAACCTGGCTCACTGACTCATCGGGCCCCATCCTAGACATTCCAGTCCCACTCAGCCACAGCATTATCAGACTCGATCGTGCTAAGAAAACCGGAGGAGGCATAGCCTGCATCTTCCTCAGCTCTCTCTCTCAGTTAAACAGTACCCCTCAGCAACGCTCTCATCCTACAAATGCTTATGCATAGATATCTCCAGCAAGCATAGACCCATTTGTAGCCTTCACCTCTTCCATCACCAGCCAGGAGACAATCCCCCCTTTATTGAACATACTATGGAAACCATCTCCAACCTGGTACAACACTGCCCCCAGATCTTCCTTGGTGACTTCAACCACCAATGGAATGACCCACATGATCAGGCAGTTAATACTTTCAAAAACTTCCTAAATTATCTCTCCCTGACCCAATACTGTGACAGTCCCACTCACAACCTAGGGGCAACCCTTGATCTAATCATCGCCAATTATAACTCCATTCACTATATCACCTTCTGTATCCTTGCAAGTTGGAACTGCAACAGATATCAACCTCTAAAACAGAAACATTGGAAAAGAGCGCTCCATAATACCAACATTGATGAGCTCAAATCTCACTGCACTACCTCCCTACTGCCCCCTGCCAACATTCACAACCTCAATGATCACTACAACAACGCCATGCTCTCTGCCCTGAATGCAACTGCCCCCTTTCAACTAAAAAGAAAGCCCATCAAAGACTCCAAACCATGGTTTAACGACAGCCTAAATTCGGACAAACGCAACCTTAGACTAGCAGAACATGCCTGGAGAGCTGCTCCGTCCACTGATCTACTCAAAACTCTTAGACTAAAGAGGAGCAGATACAATAAACTCATCAGAATTGTGGTAAATAATTTAATTACCGGAACTTAATTTGATGCGGAACATTAATAAGAATAGCTCAATAAAATAAGAGGCAGAATCCGTGGTATTAGAGGTTCGGAACGGGCTTTATTCCTATACAAAGGAACATAATTCGAATTATGGGCCTTCTATTCCATCACCACGAAAGTTCAGGAAGGAAGGAACATATATTATTGACAGATAGGCAGTTTTATAGAAAATACATTACAGTAAAACAGATGCAGGAGGCGTAACAGTTGCTAACAGAGATAAAGGCATACATGCGTAACTAAAATGGGTGTAACTAGGCGTAACTAAAGAACATCATTGGGTATGATGTCACAAATGGGTGGTTCCATGAAAGAATTTCGCAATGTCAGCAGAAATACTTGGCAGAGATGCGCGTGCAGCAGCATGACGTGTGAGTTGACGTGCAACGAGAGGGTGAAGAATGGGACTTGACATTTAGCTCTACATGTGGAGACAAAAGTCTGGGGTTATGTCAACCTAATCCCAAATCATATCTAATATCCTATGTTTAAAGAACTGTGTTATCCAAAAAGAGAGGTCTCTTAGGATAGAATCTTATTCTATACTGACTATACTGACTGTTAGTGCGTGTACAAGCGTCTAAGTGTCTACACTAGATGCGAGGGGGTAGGAATATTCCATGGTAACAGGGCTATGAATTACTTGCATGAGGGCAGCGAGGCCTGGCCCCTTTGCACGGTAGCTGGAGGAATGTTTACCTAAACTACTAGACAGGAATGCATCGGATGAGGAGCGAAGGAGATAATCTCGAAGGTGAAATACAGTTTTTGGCAGGCGACGGGCTGGATCAGGCACCGTTAGCCGCGCAGGGAGTAAGACAAAGTTCATGGTCACAGATGCAGGCTCAGACTGGAGCTTTCAGAGGCAGAAGACAAGAAAAGGCTTGGTGGCAGAATCAGGGCCTATTCGCCTGAGTCTGTAGAAATGTGGAAAGTGAACCATATAAAGCCGGTGGCCTTTTATACTTAGGAATAGAATATCCGGCCCATTCATGGCGGATCTGAAAGAGGACATGTTGACGGTGGACGCACATGTGTTTGCGTCTTCATAACTGGAACTGGAGGGAACATACATGTACTTGTGACTTATACATAAAACCGTTGGGGTCCAAGATAGGGGACATAACCGACCATAAAAATCCATATTTCCACATTCCCTCCTTGTCCCCTACTTGCCCTTTAAGAGATATCAATCTTCATTAATCCATCAATCTGTTCATATAACATCATTTGCTCTTCTTTCTTCTTCCGGGATCTCGAACGAAAACTTGGATGTGGGATACACGAGGTGGCACACAGACCACAAATCGCTGGCCCACATTGTAGACATAAGCAGCAACTGAAAAGGATGAGAAAGCCAATACCTAGGAAGGAGAGCATTCTCCATCCCCAGGCTGACAACACGCCCCAGAACCAACCGGACCAAGTCCAGGTGCCTGGACTCTGGTGTATCTGGCTTACAATCTTATGAAGGCGGGTTATGGCTTTATATACTGACGGTGAATTTTCTGGTATGAAAATGCAACAACTTGATCCGATGACCCTACAAGCTCCGCCCCTATCGGCCAGGATGACGTCAAGGACAAGACGATTTTGAAGCACAACAATCCGCATGGCAGACTGCTCTTCTGTTAAATTGCCTAAGGCGGAAATAGTTTCGTCCACTACTGCTTCAAGGGTTCTGGTTAATCTACGTATCAACTTACTATTAGTGACTGTACCTATATAGGGGAAGAAACCTTTATTGAAATCTGTGTATTTTTCCCATGCTGTTTCAGTGTAATCGACGATTGGGAGATCTCTCTGCTGTCTATTGTGTACTAAATGAGTATTTCTATGATAATCAGGAGGAGCTAGGAAAACAGGTGGTAGAAGGAATGCTATGTAACAGGTACCATCCCAATCTAAAGGTAGGCGTATATATGCGGTCTGGCCACATATAAAGTAGGAATGACGAGAAGCTCTAAATGTAGACTTGCCTTGATCACTGAATTGTATCACAGTGGTGCATTTACTATGGCCCATGTGTATGGAGCCATTCTTTCTTATACATAGTTCCCCTTTTACTGGGAATACTGACATGGCGGACAAGATTGGTGTAGCTTCAGATTCAACGTTCAGGATCATGAGGTTAAGTGTAAAATTACCTAATCCATATACTTCATTTTCTAGATCAGTTCCTGTTCTTTTGGGAAGTCCCTCCTTGTTAGGGTAGCAGACTTTAAGCAAAACTAAGTTCAGGTTTCCCCATACCCAGTTGTCTTGATAAACTGCGGAATTCGAGTCTAGGGAATTGATCAAACTAAACCATGCTCCACAGGAGCCATTGTGTGTGAACGGATAGGGAAAGAGGGGCAAAACTCCCTTATAGTTCTGATAGGGAGGGAGTCGGCCACATATCCAACAATTTGTAGCATTGCTAGTCTGATGGGAATGATGTAACATACTAATAAAAGTGTTGTTGCGCAGCGCAAATCTATAGACAACTCATGCGAGGGTAATTCACTAAAAGAATGTTCAGCAGTAACATTGTAAACATGTTTAGAAATAGGATAATATATGTGCAACAATATACTTGCAGCGATTATTAAAAGACATAAGAAAAACAAAATTAATAACGTCACTGTGCAATGACTACGCAGTGATTTACAGTACGCATGTTTCTTCAACTGCATTTGATTATTTCTTTCTCTATTCCGGTCCAGAGGATACATGTCAGAGACAAATTCAACCGATTCACCTTGGAGAGGACTTAAACAATCAAATTGTCTGACTGACTGGACCTCAATTTTAGTCTATATAGTTCTGAGTTCGTTTGCTCAACCAAGGGGAGCTTTAAGTCTGTCTTTGAGGAAATACAGAGTTTAGTCTCTATATCGGATGGTAGTCCATAAAATTTCTTGATATGACTCGAATGTATCCAACCTTTGCGACCTTCGATCTTCACGGCTGTCCTCGTGGTGAGCAGTACAAGTTGAGGCGATTTCCACCTCGGATCCAGCTGGGTCTTCCGATCGAAATTACGCACTAACACCAAGTCCCCGGGAACTACGTCGTGGGGTTTCACCTCGGTGTTGTCGGGAAAGGCTGCAGCTACCTGTGAACGACAAGATTGTAGTGCAGACATCAAGGAAGCCAGGTAATCTGTCAGCATATTACAGTCAACGTCAGTTATTTTACGAGGTATAGGCGTCCCCCACATATTTGGTGGTCTACCGAAGATCACCTCATACGGGGATAGCCCTGTTCGAGAGTGCGCTACCATTCTCATGTAAAAGAGTGCAACTGGTAAGGCTACTACCCAATCGACACCTTTCTGTCTACATATTTTGGACAATCTAATTTTCAGAGTTTGATTATGTCGTTCCACGAGACCTGCTGCCTCGGGGTGTCGGACACAGTGAAATCTCCATTGATAGCCTAACAGAAGTGAAACGTGTTTCATTAGTTCGGATGAGAACGGCTGGCCGTTATCTGAGTAGACAACACGTGGTAAACCGTACCGTGGGAAGAATTCTCGAACTAACTGTTTGGCAGTAGTCGGGGCAGTGTAATCTGAGACCGGGTATGCTTCTGTCCAACGGGAAAGAGCACAAACAACTACAAGAACATATTTGAATCCTCGACATCGTTCCATCTGGATATAATCCATCTGGAGGACTTCAAAAGGGTGATCAGGAGGCTGAAATCCACCCTGTTCTACGGGAATGCTTTTACCTGGGTTAAACTGACAACAGATCATACAGGTACGAACTTTTTGTTTAGCTGCTGCTCGTAAATGTTTGTTGAACCAAATGTGTTGAATGCTGTCTAGCATAGCCTTTTCTCCTAGGTGCGCTGGACTATGTATTGTATTAATGATAACTTGGACCATTGAGTCGGGAAGAAACCATACAGATTTCTCCTTCGTCATCCATTCCTGATCGGTTTGGATCCCTCCTAATTCAGTCCATTTCTTTATTTCTTCTGGTGTAGCATGTGTCTGTATGTCAATTACGTCAAGAGCGGGATCCTTAACCGTCATGCAATGTGTTGGTGTCAGAACTATTGTCTTTGTCATGTCAGATGTGTGAGTTTTATTCTGAGCAGTCTGTTTAGCTGTTCTGTCAGCTAGGTCATTGCCTTGGGAAATGATATCAGTAACTTTCGTATGAGCTTTACATTTCATAATTGATATTGCAATGGGTAGATGTATTGCATCTAATAAGGCATGAATGAGGGGTCCGTGCTGAATGTGGGCACCGTGAGAAGTTAAATAACCTCTCTCTCGCCACAGCACGCCGAAGTCATGTACAACTCCGAATGCATAACGTGAATCAGTGTATATGTTGACTTTCTTATTTGTGGCTTGAATACAGGCTTGTGTCAGAGCGATGAGCTCTGCTGCTTGAGCTGACAAGGTATTTATGCAATATGTTTCAATGACTTCAGTGTCTGTTGTGACTGCATACGCGGCCACTAGCTCTCCTGTACTTGTTCTCATACATGAACCATCTACATACAACGTCAGGTCTGGATCTGACAATGGGACGTCTGTCAAGTCTTGTCTGGGTTTCGTCGTGATAGTAATAACTTCAATACAATCGTGTGCTAGTGGGTCTGTTCCGTTTACTGGCAAAAGTGTGGCAGGATTCAATGTACTACAACGTCTGATTTCTATGTGTGGCTGAAACAATGTTAATTCGTAACCGGTGAGTCTTGCTATAGTCAAGTGTTGTGTCTGTGTGCGGTTCAAGAGAACTTCTACTGCGTGTGGTACTTGTACTGTCAATTGATGTCCTAACACTATGGCATCGCTTTGTCTGATTGCTAAAGCTGTCGCTGCCACTGATTTCAGGCACGCAGGCAGAGCCTGAGCTACGGGATCTAATGTACTAGAAAAATAAGCACATGGTTTGTGTGATCCTGCTTGTTCCTGTGTGAGTACTGACAAAGCAGTACCTTCGCGTTCTGTGACAAAGAGTGTAAACTGTTTATTGTAACATGGTGTTGCTAAAACAGGTGCTTGACATAAAGCTTTCTTTAGGCTTTCAAAAGCTTGTGTATGTTCCTGAGTCCAAGGGAGGACAGTCGATGTGGCTGCCTCCTGTGTTGTCAACTGAATGAGTGGTTTTGCTAGAAATGCATACTGAGGGATCCACTGCCTACAATATGAAGTGAGGCCTATAAAAGCCCGTACCTCCTTTTGTGTCTTGGGTATTGGCATGTTAGCAATTAACTGGATGCGATCTGACGTAAGCTGCCTTCCCTCCTTGGACAGCGAGTGCCCAAGGTAAACAACTCGCTGGACACAGAATTGCAGCTTAGAAGGGGACACCTTGTGCCCCTTTTCGGCCAAAAATTGTAAAACCGTCAGTGAAGCTTTTTCACATTCAGGTTCGCTTCTAGCGGTGATCAGCAGATCATCGACATATTGAAGCAGGGCAGTGTTGACTGGCATGTGGATACTGTCAAGTTCTCGTTTCAGTGCTTGGCTATAGATGCTGGGGCTTTCTGTGAATCCTTGAGGTGCGCGTGTGAATTTAAAGCTTCGTCCATTTAAACTAAATCCGAACAAGTATTGGCTTTCCGGATCTATTGGGACGCTGAAAAAGGCATTCTTGAGATCAATTACAGTAAAGAATGTTGCTTCGGAATCAATGGCTGTCAGTAATGAAGAAATGTCTGGAACTACGGGGTATTGTGGTACAATACATTTATTTAATTCGCGCAGATCAATAACCAATCGATATACTTGCGGGGCTTTTGGATCAGTTTGTTTAAGAATCGGGATTATCGGGGAATTACATACATTGGAGTCGGTTTCCACAACCACTCCTTGGGTAATAAGCTCGTCAACGATTTGCAGTAAAGCCACTACAGCATCTGGGGGTAACTTGTATTGTCGCATTCGTGGTAGTACCACTCCTGTCTTTAGTGTGACTCGATATGGTGTAATGTTCATGCAACCAACATCTGTAGGGCCTTGTGCCCATAAATGTGTGGGTAAAGTCTGCAGTCGGTGATCCATGTCTCGGGACACATAGTGCCCTTTGAAATCACGTAAAAACAATCTTACTCCTTCCGGAGAACAACATATTATAGCTCCTAGAGCTTTCAATGTTTTTATACCTAACAAGTTTTCTGGACATGATTTAGTAAGCAATAAATCTGTAGTTCGTGTCAAAGGACCAATCGTAAGTGGAAGAGGCTGTGACACTTCGTTAATGATAGGTTTTCCTGAAAAACCAAGGGAAATATTCTGTGAGCCTGAGAGGGGTGCCCCTGGAACTTCACTACGTTTTATGGTTGTTCGGCTTGCCCCTGTATCAAGTAAAAATTTTCTATCTTGGCCTAATAGTTCACTGTGTACATAAGGTCCTTCTTGATCTACAGGGACCTCGATAAGGGGTAAGCCAACTTCCCTCTCTAGGCTGTTTCATGAGTATCGTTGATAATCAGGATAGTCATACTGTGCGGTCTGGTACATCTGTCGTGTCGTTGTTGGTGTGGCAGCAATAGGCTGCGGTGGTGGAGCTGGCATAGACTGTTGCGGAGCTGGCATGGCCTGTGCATGCTGCGGGGCTCCTTGTTGGTTCTGATCCTGTCTAAGTGGTCGTGGTCTTTCTTTTGTATTACCTATGGCGATATTATGTTTTAAAACTGGACAATCGTGTACATAATGACCTGGCTGTTTACAATAGTTGCATGTCCCTTTTACAGAAACTGCTGAAACACTGGACTGTGTCATACCCTTTTTATGACCGTCAGCTGGAACTGTCTGGGAAACTAGCATTTTCATTTTCGTGTCTTTCATGCGTCTTTGTTCATGTTCTTGTTCCTCTCTAATTCTATTGTGATGGTACTGTAGCATTTGTAACATTTGTGACGGAGTGTTACCTTGCCAGGTACTCTCGAATTTCAATACTCTATTCTTAACTTGGGGCAGGGCATTTTCAACTAATTTTGTCACAAACAGATGTGGATAAGATTCGCTACTTGCTTTTATTCCACTATTTATACCAAAACATTTTTCGAATCGGGCATAAAAGTCACTAGTGTCTTCATCTTGCTTTTGTTTACAGGCTGAGATTGCACCCCAGTCTTCCTTTTTCGTAGTTAATAAACGTGGCAGTACCTGTACTAATAAACCTGGTAGTATTTTGGTCTTTTCCCCAAGCCCTAAACCTGGACCTCGAGCTGTTTCTTCGTTTTCTAATGCTGTCCAATCTATCTTTTGGTCTCCCACCTCCCAATCCTTTTCTTTGAGTTTTTCATAAATGCCCGCAGGCATTAATACCTTTAATATTTTCATAATGTCGGGATAGGTATACTCTCCCATGAGCAACATGTCTTTAATTTCACGGTGGAAACCCGCTGGGTCTTTGTCATGACTGGGTACCACTTTCTTCATTTCTAATAGTTCCATTTTAGATATGGGAGTGTATACAAACACACGTTTAAACTGATTGTCATCACCTTTTATCGGGTGCACTTCGCGTAAGGGATTCTGTCTATCCATATAATACGTCGTTCTTTCCTTGATGGGCAGTGAGACATGTTCGGGGCATACAAAAAGAATGTACTGCTTTCTGTATTCTAGTATTTCTCTAATTAACTCAGTACCTGAACCTCTCCATTTATTCGTGAGTAATTCGGTTAACATATCAGGTAAGGGACCAGGATCGGAGTGTTGGCTTTTATATAATATAAGGAGTTGTTGAATCATGTAGATACCAGCTAAACGCTGTTCATCTGGGGTGATGTTCAAAAACGTGTGTGCTAGTGTATCATCACTATATTTTCCGGGACTGTCAACCCAGTGAACAGCTGACCTGGCTAATTCTTGTTCGTCCATAGAATCGAGTATATGATAACCCCTTCGTTCTCGGAGTAATTTGTCAGCGGCTTGGAACGAATGTTCGGGGGACCTTATATTTATTATAGGGGTTTGGAAATTTCTGTTATTTTCTGGACGTATCGGACGTATCGGATCAGTAAAGCATCTGGTATTATTATGGGGTCTTCCTTTACTTACATAGGCCATAGTTTCTAACTGTCCTGTGGGCAGTTCTAATTCTTCCTCCTCCTCGTTTTGTTCAGGCTGGTCTACCGCCAATCTTTCTTCGTGTATTCGTTCTACTTCTTTGCGGATCTTTCGGCACATAGCTACTATACTTAGTAGTTTATCATGTCTCCCCTCTGATATATTCCGACTCCATGTGGTAAGAATTCGCATTTCTTCCGGATTTACCCCTGGTCGGTCTTCATTTCTGACCACACAATTTATGAGGAAACGTAACAGTTCCCCCTGTATCTCCACTTTCTGGTACTCCATGGCTCTATTAATACTTTCAGAATCTCGCCCTGACTGGATAAAATGATATATATTTTCTAAATGTGTAGTCATTCCTGGTAGCCTCCCTAAATATATTGCAGCTCGTCGGATACGTAATGAGGCCAGCAGCATTTCATCCTTTTTGCCGGGCACAGGGTCATATCTACAATCTACTAGAAGTTCCTTAAGCATGTCGGGAGTTACTAGTTTGGGCGTACGTTGGTGAGCTAATTCTTGAAAGGAAAGTTTATTTACTCTGGGTGGCGTGGAAAAAATGTTTGTTGTACCTCCTGTAGCACCGCCTGGGGTGCTGGATGTGAAAGGATTCGTTGAACGTGATATAGCAACCATAGGTGTGGGTACAGCTGTAGAAACAGATGTGCTTGCCGGAACTTGTATCGGAGTTTGTTGTTGTGGAGGTACAGACGGAGGGTCTTGGCGTTGAACCCCCTCGGCAGGCGGTCTATGTGGTGCAGTATTAGCATACTCGGGAGCTGCGTCGTCTAAATAAGAGGAAAGAAAAACATCTTCTGCGGTTCTGGGATGCCCTTTGGGATGTGATTTTATCGGAAACAACGGAGGTGGCAAGTCTTTTGGTATCTCCGGAGTAGCCTTAGGTAACCCTTCGGCCAGAAGAGGATACATACCATTCATAAGGGCATTTCTTTGTCTGTCTACTTGTTCTGCTTTTGCTCGGGTACCTTCTTCAATTAATAGATTTTCTCGGACTTTATTTGAATTCTCCTTACTCTTCTCTTCCTGTCTACGTGCTTTTTCTGTACGTCTATACGATTCTTTACGCCATAATTCAATGGCATCTTTCTGTGATTGTCTAGCTTTCTTTTTCCATAATTCTTCCTCTACTTTCATGATGCAATCTGCATCCCAGGTCCCAGCTGCGGGCCACCTCTGACTTTCTGGTAATTCCTTGGTGTAGTCTACCCATAAATCAAGAAATAATATGGCGTCTAGGCCATGTTTATGATACATGAAGTACCCTGGAGTGTCCCTAGGAGGAATGGGAACAGCTTCTTCGAGTACCCCTTTTCTAGTTTTGATCTGTCTTAATTTTGAAAAGAGCGGCATATTGAGAACTGATCTGATACCTAATTTTGAACACGTTTAATACAACAAAACACAATAATGAACAGTCATTCATACCACAATATGCAGAACGTATTTAAAACATTTAACATTTAACATTTAATGAACAACAATGATGGCCATTTAGGGAACTAGTCACTAAGCATAATACTCGGCACTAACTAGGTAATTCTGAATTATATACTAGACATACTTGATATACTGCTGAACAGTACAGATACACTGCTGAAACAGTGCAGACCGGATTTGTGTACCCAAACCCGTCTTGACCGGCACAACCTATGTGCACGTCAGAACGCCTCCCCGGCAATGGTACTCACCGGGTAGCTCAGAACGGAAGGCCTCGGAACTGAACTGAACTGGACTTGGACTCGACTCGAAACTTCGGAACTTCGGAACTTCGGAACCTGGTGGGCCTCTGTATACCTCGGATCTTGCTCTCTCAGCTAGGCTCTGGTCGGGATACTTCGCACTTCTCACCGCCTCGTCTGGGTGTTGATCGCAGCCTCAGTTACCCCCGCTCGGCAGGAGGGAGATACAGGAAATCCTGTGGGTACGCGTTGTTGTCCGTCCAGCTGTGACAGGAGACCGGGCCTGCAACGCACCTCCGGCGCGTGAGATGAGAAAGTGTCCCTATTCGGGCGCCATATATGTGGTAAATAATTTAATTACCGGAACTTAATTTGATGCGGAACATTAATAAGAATAGCTCAATAAAATAAGAGGCAGAATCCGTGGTATTAGAGGTTCGGAACGGGCTTTATTCCTATACAAAGGAACATAATTCGAATTATGGGCCTTCTATTCCATCACCACGAAAGTTCAGGAAGGAAGGAACATATATTATTGACAGATAGGCAGTTTTATAGAAAATACATTACAGTAAAACAGATGCAGGAGGCGTAACAGTTGCTAACAGAGATAAAGGCATACATGCGTAACTAAAATGGGTGTAACTAGGCGTAACTAAAGAACATCATTGGGTATGATGTCACAAATGGGTGGTTCCATGAAAGAATTTCGCAATGTCAGCAGAAATACTTGGCAGAGATGCGCGTGCAGCAGCATGACGTGTGAGTTGACGTGCAACGAGAGGGTGAAGAATGGGACTTGACATTTAGCTCTACATGTGGAGACAAAAGTCTGGGGTTATGTCAACCTAATCCCAAATCATATCTAATATCCTATGTTTAAAGAACTGTGTTATCCAAAAAGAGAGGTCTCTTAGGATAGAATCTTATTCTATACTGACTATACTGACTGTTAGTGCGTGTACAAGCGTCTAAGTGTCTACACTAGATGCGAGGGGGTAGGAATATTCCATGGTAACAGGGCTATGAATTACTTGCATGAGGGCAGCGAGGCCTGGCCCCTTTGCACGGTAGCTGGAGGAATGTTTACCTAAACTACTAGACAGGAATGCATCGGATGAGGAGCGAAGGAGATAATCTCGAAGGTGAAATACAGTTTTTGGCAGGCGACGGGCTGGATCAGGCACCGTTAGCCGCGCAGGGAGTAAGACAAAGTTCATGGTCACAGATGCAGGCTCAGACTGGAGCTTTCAGAGGCAGAAGACAAGAAAAGGCTTGGTGGCAGAATCAGGGCCTATTCGCCTGAGTCTGTAGAAATGTGGAAAGTGAACCATATAAAGCCGGTGGCCTTTTATACTTAGGAATAGAATATCCGGCCCATTCATGGCGGATCTGAAAGAGGACATGTTGACGGTTGACGCACATGTGTTTGCGTATTCATAACTGGAACTGGAGGGAACATACATGTACTTGTGACTTATACATGAAACCGTTGGGGTCCAAGATAGGGGACATAACCGACCATAAAAATCCATATTTCCACAGAATGGCAAAAGCAACCTTCTTCAAATCCCAACTTGATAAAGCCAAAAATTGCCCAAAAAGACTCTTTGAATTGATTAAGTCATAATCTAAGAACACTTCCGGCTAGTCACTGCACATCTCCTCTCCTCAGCCCAGCTGTGACGCCGCTGTTGACTTTTTCCTCAAAAAAGCAAAAAAAAGGGGGAATCGGTCCTCAAGTCGGCTCTAATCAATCTCTCACCTCGCCTGAATCCTCATTACCTGCCCCCCTCCTATGTTGTGCCTGTCAATGATGCTGACATCCTCAGCATACTCTCAACCTTGAAACCCTCCAATCTCTTCAATGACCCCCCTCCCACCCAACTTCTTCAAAGAAATGGTAGGAACCCTAGCCCCGCTCTGGTCCAAGATCATTAACGCTTCGCTTCTCCAAGGGGAGATCCCTGACTCCCTGAAGGCTGGACTAGTTCTCCCTATTCTCAAAAAACCTACAGCTGACACTGAAGACCTGAATAACTATCGTCCTATCACAAACATTCCTACCCAGGCAAAACTCCTCGAGAAATGTGTTCATGAACAACAGTGCAAACACATTGAACAATTCCAACTCCTCGACCTCTTCCAACCGGGCTTCCACGCTGGACACAGCACTGAGACGGCCATCACGCATATAGTGGACGATGCCCTCTCATTGCTTGATCAAAATGAAGCCTGCCTTTTAACACTACTCGATCTTTCTTCTGCTTTCGATTCGGTCAAACATGACAATCTACTTAACCTCCTTGAAGGTAGGATGGGGCTCTCAGGCACTGTCCTAAAATGGTTTGTCTCCTTTCTCAACAACAGAATGCAAAGAATCAAAACCAATCAAACCCTATCCGACCCAGTCCCTGCACTCTGGGTGTCCCTCAATGGTCCTCACTCTACCCCACGCTCTTCAACCTTTTCATTGAGCCGCTGACTGTAATCCTCAAAGACTCCAACATCCAATATCACATGTATGCTGATGATACCCAACTGTACATGAAATTATCCTCTCCTGAAGACATCCAGTCACTCAGCGGAACCCTGCACAAAACCCTAAACTGGCTAACTTCCAACCACCTCAAACTAAACACCCTTAAAACTGAATTCCTCCTCATTTCTCTGACTAGGCAATCCTCCACTGTGGGGCAATTCCTAACACACCTCACTGCTCTCAACTGCACACCACACATCATTGACTCCACTAAATCACTGGGTGTGGTACTGGACAAGAACCTAATCATGCAAAATAACATCAGAACATCTACCAAAGGAGCGAACTTCCAATTAAGCATCCTCAGAAAACTTAAACCTTACCTACCACAAGAAGACTTCAAATCAGCGGTGCAAGCACTAGTCATCTCAAGACTCGAATACGGCAGTGCCACTCTATGTGGTCTCCCGAAACTCAGTTTAGCCCCACTCAGAGCATCTCTTAACGCTGCGACTAGACTTATCACGGGTTCCAAGAAATCCAATCAAATCTCTCATGACCTTAAAGCGCTCAACTGGCTCCCATTAAAGGCAAGGACCTAGTTAAAAATTGTGTGTATGACCCACAGAGCACTACACTTCAATACCCCTATCTATCTGACAAATAAGCTCGAGCTATCGGGTAGCGCCAGGCCCTCAAGGAGCTTCAGCACTCTGCTCCTCAAGCCAAAGAAATTTAAAAAACTGAAAACTTACAAACGTAATTTTTCTGGGACTGCCCCGACAATATGGAACTCCCTACCTATGGAAGTAAGACTAATTCCCTCAACTCTTGCCTTCAAAAGGGAAGTGAAAGCTCTATGGATGAACAATAACCTGAACTTGAAGCTTTGCTCCTCTATCGCCCTGTCTGTTTTTACCTGACTTTGTTACCACGATCTATCTTGTTGTAATTGCAAACTGGCCAATGTCACGGTCCAGTCCAATTTGTCACTACTGTCACTGATGTTTACTGACCTAAAGTGACCCCATAGTGTTCGATCTATGTCTATGTAAAGCACTCTGATACCTGCCTGGGTCATGTTCGCGCTATACAAAACTTTAAATAAATAAATTGTTTAAGTCGTTCTCTCAGTATCTAACTTACTATTTTAGTGTATCTATCCTTTTCTACTGAGCTATGTGTGAGTGAAGTCTACATATCACACTTGATATGTAATTGCATACATGGCTGTCTAGGAGTATACATTGCTCTGTTAATCAGTGCGCACATGTATTAGTAACTTTCTAAAACTGAAAACAACAATTCTCTCCTTTTCATAGTACAAAACCTTTTCACAGTGGCATACCTACATAATTCTCAAATATTTCTTGTGCACTATTAACACTCCCCAAATTTAAACACAGCATGTTTAAAGAAATACATCACTCTCAGCATAAACATTATATTTTCAACTGCCTTAAAGAACGACGGGGCTGATTCACAGAACTAACTTAAGACAAAATCCTAAACTTACTACTTTTGGTATTCACAGAAGTTAGGATTTTGTCTTAAGTTTGACTTAAGACAAACTTAAGACAAACTTAAGACAGACTTAAGACAGACTTAAGACAGACTTAAGACAAACTTAAGACAAACTTAAGACAGACTTAAGACAGACTTAAGACAAACTTAAGACAAAATCCTAACTTAAGTCTGTCTTAAGTCTGTCTTAAGTTTGTCTTAAGTTTGTCTTAAGTCTGTCTTAAGTCTGTCTTAAGTCTGTCTTAAGTCTGTCTTACGTTTGTCTTAAGTCAAACTTAAGACAAAATCCCAACTTCTGTGAATACCAAAAGTAGTAAGTTTAGGATTTTGTCTTAAGTTAGTTCTGTGAATCGGGCCCATAGATCCCATAAGAGATATATGGCTTTAGGCCATCTTTCAAAAAATATATAGATCTCTACATCTTTAAGTAAACTCAAGAATCTTATCGTTACACGCATAAACCATATCTCACCATGTAAACATATGCAAACAGGTCATATAAGTTAAAAACCACATTGAAAACACTTCCTAATATATACCCAACAAGTATTACTATTTCTATAATTCATTTAAAGTTGCAGCACATTTCTTATCTTTTATTCATGACTACACTACTCCTGTTTAATAATGTGACTAAAAGTACTACAATTCCCAGAATGCAAACAACATAGATCTGTCTGTTCTGCACATGATGCTTAGACATTTAAAACATTGTTCAACAGAACAAACATCTTAAACACATACTCTTCCAGATACAGTTTATCTGATATATATTTTTTCATATCACGGTGGTACTCTTTTTTATTAAACTCCCATATACATCATGATGTCTCATCTAAATTTTTTAAACAATTAAAAAGATATGTACATACCATTGAATTTAGTTTGTTGATTATATTGTTGGTTTAGCTCTTTCTGGATAGTTTTGACACACAGAGGATTTGTAAAAACTAAGCACAAGAATGGTACAAGACTCTAATACAAAGCAACTATAAAATGGCAACCCATTAAACGTTCTACTCCATGATCATGAGAAAGGCAGCAAATGAAATCGTCTTTAATTTTAGACCATGCTATCTATACCTGTGAATTACTAGCATCTGTTAACTCTTTCCCTCTCTTTCAGAAAGAGATTCCTGTCTATGCACGTTTGTGATGATCATGGACTAGCACAAAAAAGAACGGAAGTTCAAATCTATATCTATCCTCAGTTTTTTTTTCATTTAAATACTGCAGAACAGTTTATCACATAGTATTGAATTGGAAATGAAAGTTTATCATTACTTAAATTGTGTCATACCTCCTCAAGGTTTTAAAAAATGTTCCATCTCTTTAACACCCTTCCTCCCAATACACTGTAAGCTCAGTATATCAAGCAACCAAGTAGAATCAGTAGGTCACAAATTCACAGCACATTCTAGAAGAAACATGCTACTACTAAATGAGACACAACAGGTGTGGTTTACACCACCGATTCAAAAGCATATCCATGTCTGCATTACATTTCTTTTATAAACAACAGCCAATAATAGGTCATCTTGCTAATGCATCTAGCAATCTACCTAATTTTATTCCCTTCTCCTGACTGCTATTGATCCGTCACTTGAAAATTCTTAGAGTGTGGATTGTTGGTCACAGCTATCTCTATTAGGCTAAAGAGGCTGCAAAAAAGAGACTTATTGACAGGGACTTGGGTGTGCCAAATGTGGAAATTGCTTGGCTTGGCCAGAGATGGTTAACGTTTCTTCAATTGCTGGCTTTGGTTAAAACCATTGTGGATTGCCGAGCTTTTCACCTCATTATTGTGCACTGTGGTGGCAATGACCTAGGCACATTGACTGGTGTAGGGCTGCGAATCGTAATGAAACTTTTACAGACCTGATTCCACTTTTCCCTCTCACTGTCTTGGTGTATTCTGATATATGCCAAAGACAAAAATTGAAGCTGTCAAATCAATTTTGTCCACAGATTGACAAAACCAGGAAACATGTTAATAAAACTGTTTCTGCATTCCTCAGAGACAATCACATGGGCTGTATCTATAAAAAAAATCTGCATTTTGACATGCATGGACTTTATAGAAATAATGGAGTACACTTTACTGCTGAAAGCAACAGGATGTTTCTAAGTAACCTGAAACTCTGCATCGGGTCTTATGTGTAGCTGTCATATACACACAGTCAACACAAAGGCTGTTATCAGAGCCACCCTAGTACCCGAAATATATACTTTTTGTATGAAGATCCATTGTTTTTTAGTTTTTGAGAATCTTTGCAACAACATCGCAATGGTCGCGAATACATAGCAAAATCGCATAACAAAAGCAGACATTCAAGGGCCACCAGCTCATGCAAAAATAATAACAAAAAAATCCATTTTAAATGTTGCACTACACATATTACTATATACATGCTTCTTTACAAAACATGTTTAAACTCATGTTTTTGTACTAAGTTTCTTTAAAAACCATCTTAAAACCTATTTTGCGGTTTTCATGGTTATTTAGGGCGTCATGACAATGTTGTTAACCGTGACAATCTCACCCCTTTTGCATAAAGTGTCAAACACATATACAGAGTACAGTATATAAAACACTGGACTTTTATTACTGTATTGACAAAAGTCATGTTTTCTAATGAGTTTCATTAAAAACCATATCTAAAACCTATTTTCCGTGTTTGCAGTGACACCAGGGGTCACGATGATGTCAGTAACCGCGATTATCGCATCTTTTTTAGAGACTGAAAAACACATATATTCACACATATTATAGTATTTTTGGCACTAGGGGTTTATTACTGTACAGTTCAAACTCATTTTTTTCTACTGAGTTTCTATAAAAACCATCTCTAAAACCTATTTTCCATTTTCGTGGTGACGCCGGGACTCGCAATGATTTTGGTACCTGTGATCACCGTGAATACGAAGCAAAAATTCAAAGCAAAGCCACCACCATATTAAAAAATTACAAAAATATAATTTCTTCTAATCATCACACTATATACATCACCATCTAAATAAATATAAAAACAAACATTAGTCTCTCAATATCTCTATAACAGTGTGTATTAATGTCTTCAAATAGGTATGTGACTGGTTTCATGAGTCCTTCACTAGGTCTATAAGTGAATGCTTAAGTCTCTAAGTGGGTTTATGAATGTGTGCAGGAGTCTTTCAGTGAGTTTTGAGTGGATGTATAAGTCTCTGACTGGACCTGTGACTGCGTGCATGAATATCTGAGTGCATATGTGCGTAAAATATATACATTTATAGAATGCAATACTTGTATTATATTCTCACCAACAGTGCATATATGACAGGGACAGTTGACATGTTTTGGCTTTTGCCTTCCACAGGACTATAGAGTCCCACCGTCTAGACAGTCATTTTAAAGGAGGCCGCACCCATAGTCCATCATCACTTTTCCTCTTTAAAAACTAGACTGCAAAGTTTCTTACATAAGGTTGTCACTTGTCGTCTGCCATTTAGAACAGTTCATTCCTTGTCACTGTTCTATGTAAACTGCATTTGGAAGTTTCCAATTATCTTTCTGTGCAGATGACTACTCAACCCAAATGTTTTGATCAGATGGCAGAAGTTACTTTGTGGTCTGTTTTTCATGTTTACATTTTTTGTGTTTTTACACTTTTATTAGATAGTGATTCAAAAATTTGGGTTTAAATTATACTACATTGATAATTTTACAACAGCATTGCAACACAAGTTTTAACTACAATACCAGTAAAGTACTCCGAAAGGACGAGGACATAAACAGGAAAATGAGACATATATGGATGGGGAGGTGAGAAAATGCTAGAACAAGGTTCGATAAAAGAAAATCAAAAGAGCATACTGGTAGATGAGAGAATAATGGGGCATAGAAAATAGGCATTAAAGATGCTCATTTTTGCCAACATGTTACTATCCAAGTATAAGTCAATAAATCAATTAATCAATATTTGTAAAGCTCACTAATCACCACGGGGGTATCCAGGCGCTTCCTTCAACTCCTCCTTATTCTTATGTGCAAAATGCTTCACTTTAAAGTGCAATTCGAATACAATATAATTTTTCCGAACGTATATATTAAGGTGCAAATGCTTTGCCCTTAAAGTGCAAGTGCATGCCCAGTACTGATTTTTTCATTATCCATTTTCCCTATTGTTTACATCATGATAGCAACTCTTTATCTTCCTTCTATTAAAAAGTCTTATTGCCATATGAGCACTTCATCAAAATGTTCAAACATTCTGATAACACTTTCGTATTTGACCTTTGTTTCCTCCACAGTGTATATTCTAGTGATGCCACTTATGCTCCTGATCGGGCTCTAAGTTGCCAGAGCAGGAATATAAGCCCATTAGGTAGTGAAAGAGAGGTAGAGAGATGTGTTAATCAAGGAAAATAGGAATTAAAAAATATACAATTAGATGCAAAAAATGTTTTAATTCTTAATAATTGTCTATACTGGTTTGTTAAAGTGCAAATGCTAAAGCGCAAGTGCTAAAGTCAGTGCATTGACAATACTAAATAACTTTAAAGTTTCATCTTCATATTCCCCCAAATTTGTATATTGTTTAGTAACAGTCCATTAGCTCTCTTACATCTAAAATTACTCTATTGTAAGTCCAAAGTCTATTCCTGTGGCAATTTAAAGATTTATCTACATTTCAAGAACTTCACTTTTTCTTATTCTTGAGGGTCAGGGGTGGTTTTATAAATATACATGCACATCAAGATTGTGTCCCATAGGTGCCTCAGGTGCCCATCAAGATTATGAGTCTTGATTCCATCTTTCTCAAGGTCAATTGGTGATCTCCTCCCCTGTCATTTTTCTTTATGTGGTTGATGCCAAAATAATCCCATTGCATTTCCTTCATGTTCACCTCAAAAAATGTTGGGCAATGCGGTTTTAAAAGTCTTTATTTCTTAGTGCCCAAAAATGTTGCAGGATTCTTAATTGCATGCAGCTCCTGTGCTCCCCACATAGGGCCTAAGTATGAGTCTGTTAGTCCACTGACCACCAGACTCGTGGGGCCAACTGCCCTATTACGATTAGTGGGGCCAGACTGCCATTGCCCTGACACAGCTGCCAGGGAACCGCCGTAACATGGTGGCGTTGCGGCAGTCAAAAGCCCGCAATATGCTTGGCGGCGCAAGCATATTACAAGTTTTTTCTCAGCCACGTTTTTCATAGCGATTTCATTGGCATAAAAACTTTGGCAGAGAGGAAACACAGGGGGTCCTACAGGGCACTCTGGTGCCTCACTTCATGTCGATGCACACTGGCGGTAGAACATGCATGGCGCTGCACTGTCAAACTCATAATCAGGCCCATAGTATTTTCCACATGGACACTCTGAAAGATATACTGCGAACTCTGTATTGCATGAAATGTTTTCTTTTACCTCATATTTTACATAGTGCAATCTGTATTTAGTTTTGTTTATTCCATGCTTGGATGCCTTACATTTCTTACACGTCCAGAACCCTGATTGGTTTAGCCAATTTCTTTTTCTCGCAGTCTAATGAGTGTAGTGACTACTAGTTAGGAGATCCTGTAAAAATACCACCTTTCTATAAAAAATATCCGGATGGTCCATCAGAGTCTTACTTAAGGTGTCATCTAATTTCAATATTGTGGGTGAAGGTTAAATGAGGATCCATCCTATTCAAGAATGGAATTCAATCTTCCAGCTTCCACTGTCTGCTTCCCATATTAAAAAAAGATCATCTGTGAACCTGGCCCATAGCTTGACATTCTCCAATCTCATATTTAGATTGTGACCTGGCAAAATATGCCTTTTTCCAGTCCTAAACTGTGTGCCTAAATTTGTCTTTCACAACAGGGAAAGGCTAACTTTTGATTGAGAATAGTGGGGGAAAAGTCAAGTTAGGACTCAAATAAATTGTAATTTAAACTAATGATAAAGTTGGATTTAGAAAGTTTGCATTTTCTTGTCCTAACCATTTAGTGCCTGCTGTCTGTGTCCTGGGCCACATGACTGTGAGTAGCATGACAGCTGGCATTTGTGTATTCCTCCCAGACATTTGGACAAAGGGGGATTAGCTGTAGGCAAGATGGGACATCCTGTCAGGATACGTGGGAAGAACTGTTCCCCTCCTCACTTACATTTCAAAGGGCTGCTTCCATTACACAAACACACAGGAACCTGACACTAGTTACCCCAGACTACTGGGAGATTTAGCTTGGGAAGCAAATAACTTTTCCAGAAGCAGATGTGGGGGTATCCAGGATGCCACTCACACTTTAAAGGCTTGCAACAGAAATACATATCGGTCTTCCTAAACCAGATCTTCAGTAGGCTCCTGGAAGACTTCAGAAGGACTGCCTTGTATACCCGAGGAATGACCAGCTGCTTGAGACATGCCAAATTCTTCAAAGGACTGCTCTGCTGCTTGAGGCCGGCCTTTCTGTTTTTTGCACAACATTCACAACGACCGGACAGAACTGCGATAAGAACACAAAACCGGCGATAAGGCGCGTTAGCAGCAGGAAAATAACACCTGGTCTGACCTGGTGCTAAGTCGGACCACAGCCTGCACCACGAAAGGGAGCGCAGCCCAAAGCCACACATGAAGAACCACAGATGCCCCCGAGCAACTGTCCATGCAGCACAGACACCCAAGTGGGCCACAACACCCACCGACACCACACCCAGGCCCGCAACCACCCCCGGACCCCCTCTCCTAGACAAATAAACTGCACACCAACACCGCAAATCCTCCAAAAAATAAAACTTCGACTGATGTCGCACAAGCAGGATTACCAACACACATGCGTGCCCAGAAAATGGAAAATCAATCATACAGCAATGCAATCACCAACACAAAACACCATTCAAACCAAAACCCAAACAGCATTCGGATGAGTCCTAGCGGGTCTGCACTGGACAATCTGTAGGACACAGCCTGGAAGACAAATTTCAAGAGAAGAAGGAGTGCCATGTGCACAACAAAGGAAAGAGAGGGAGAGAGGGAGGGAGAGAGAGGGAGGAAGAGAGACGGAGTGAGACTGCACAAGCAGCGCAAGGCCTCCCGGGGCCCTGGCCCTACATGCCAACATGTGTGTGTGTATCGTTATCGGGACACCATGAGCCCAAGTCCTTGCCCCAATCTCTGCACCAAAGCCACATCACATTCCGAAAACGCAAGTAGTAGTCAGACACACACAAGGGATGAAAGCTCC
This sequence comes from Triturus cristatus, assembly GCF_964204655.1. NCBI lineage: Eukaryota > Metazoa > Chordata > Amphibia > Caudata > Salamandridae > Triturus > Triturus cristatus. The sequence continues at coordinate 663,745,036 of NC_140582.1, read as the reverse complement.
TTTGTACCAATGCAGAAGGCTGGAGGACACCTGTACCTCCGACCTTGGTCCTGAATGCGGCTCGAACACCCCGAGAGAGATGCCATGGTAGACATGGATGACTCCCACACCATGCATTGCACAAATGAACAATCCAACTGATCCACACCCCACACACAGAAGGCCCTGCCTGAGGTACCCCCACATGGGATGCCCTTGACACACACGGAAACAGCAACCCATTCCACCCAACGTGGCACACACAATGTAATCATAGCCCAGAGCTGTGGCATATCCTAAACACCACTGCCACAGTCCATATGAGTTTCGGTTCCACGAGATGCAACAACGCAACGTCAGGCCATCCTGGGCACATGCACAACCACTGTCACGTGGAACAGTACCGTGCACGTACGCTGCATTCCCTGGGCGCACTGCCACTAGCAGTGCTGCGGATCAGCTACCGGCTGAGCTTCCATTTGGCCTACGTCAACTGCGTCCAGCCCTGGTTCCACTGCCGAACATGCACATTCGAGTGTCCCATGGATGTCTGCCTATTCAACACAACCGTAGATGAATTGGACTATGACTTGTTACTGTGCCCCCTGTTGTATCACGAACAGGAGTGTAACCGAGACAGCCGTGTATGGGATGCATTGACATATTGCGTATGTATTTGCAGTTGTGCATGGGCGATTGCACAATTCCTCGTGTGCAGTGACCACATCAAGGCGCTCCCCTAGTGGGTTGTGTTGTGGATTGGGAAAACAGCGTGGGCTGAGCACACCTGCCCGGACCAGTTAATAGATTGGCTCACCCTGGTGTTCCTCAAACACGACAACGACGTACTATTGGAACACATTGTACATGAAGCTGTGCTGGCATTCATGAATGATTAACTACGTCCCTGCAGCCACATCGGATTGACACCCACAGCACAGGTCCCAACAACTTGTTGCATCGTGAGGAATGCTCACATATCCCACCACAACAGAGCACATGTCTGCCATCCTCAGGACACTGGATGCATGTGCGTGGAACTACGCGTGTGTACACAACCTGTGCAAGGTGATGCCGGTCCATGCTCGTAGGAACACAGCGTTGTTTTGCAATGTTACCAATTCGGACACACTGCTGTGGTGAGTGAACACACATGGCAATGTAGGACGACATGTGAACCGGTCAGACCCTTCCACCTGATCATTGTCAGCAGAGCAGACAATCTGGGCACTCCGGTGACAGAGCGCTATGCTGATCACATGGGCAGTGAGTTGAGCCCCCTCACACGAGGCAATGGGCAGACGCCAGACAACACATGACTCGTCCAGAACGGCAAGGTGTGCTGAGACCGTTGTACACTTTTGCCTCACCATTTCCTGAACCTCGACATGTTCCCATGCTGCGTGTAAGTGCCTTAAGCCTGTCCCTGCCTGTTGTGGCAGTTACCTCGTCCGTACTGACACGCACATGCCAATAAAGTCTATGTCAATCCACTGGTGTCTAACTGTGATTAGTGTTGAATCAAATTTCCACTCGAGTGCCACAATGTGCATCGTCCCTAAACAGAGAGGAACTGACTGTGCAATCTCCACCTCTGTGGACCAGACATTGTAATGGGATAGTTGCTGGCCGACCTGTGCACTTACGTGACTTCTGAAATGAGAGTATGGGGTCCAAATTCAGATCATGTGTAGCTATGTCATGAATTGTAACAGGACGTGGCCACACAGATGTGTGTGTGTAGGTATGGGATATGAGGTCCAGTTGTCACATGTGTTGTAGGACACTACCTCTGGCCTGCTACTGATTGGTCATTCCTTCACACAGCCCAATTCAATACATGTATGTGTGCCTACATTGGGGGGTTGTGAGACTGTAGTTAATGTGCAATGGGGACACAGTTAGTACTTACCTCCACAGTCATCCAATTGGCCATGTGTCTCAGGGACGCATAGATGTCAGATACCAGACTGTACCTACATGTGCATCATTGTCCCTACGTCCCAATATACCTCTATACATGAGTGAACATAGTCATATGTGTGATTTAGAATGTTTTATTCACATTCAGGTGATTGACAGAGCTGGAGCTGTACATGGCCATCCTAGCCCACATTACATGGAAGCCCAGCGGTGGGCCAAACAGAGTCCTTTGGGGAATGAAAAGTGTTTTGGATGAGGGGGAGTGCGGTCAGCAGCAGGCTTGCTGTGTGATTGACCAGCAGTGAGGATATGGCAGTCCGTGTCGGGTTTCGGGGGAATGTTGCAGAGTGTTCCCTGGGTCAGTGGGAGGTGTTGTTCTAGGACATGATGCATAGGTCAGAGCCAGGCAGGGACAGGCCATATGGCAGTGATGGATGCTACTGCCTCCTTCCTCACACAGTAATTTCCATCCCCATCTTACTCCCCTGATATGGGTTCTGTGTCCGGTGTGTCCGGTGTGTGTGGCAGGATAATGGCTGCATCACTGTGTGCCACTGACACATCAGACTGAGAAGGTGATGGGGCTGCATCGCCCTGTGCCACAGACACATCAGGGGTCGGAGCTGTGTGTGTCGATGTTCCCACTGCAGCCATCTGTTACAGGCTCAGTGGTATCAATAGCAAGTTGATGTACTGCAGGGCATTGAAGTTCCCAGCTACTGCTCGCTGGTGTCCAGACATGGCAGCCAGACGTCCAGCCTGCATCTGCTCCATGGTCTCCATTGCCCTCCGCAGCTGTGCCAACTCTGTACTGTCATCGCTGGTGCCTGTCTGACCAGACTGTTCTTGTCTCCGATTAATGGTCCCAGCGAGGTCAGCCAAGGTCTGTGGTGGAGCATGGTACGTGCAGGAGGTATCATATAGTGACTGTACGTTGCCCATGATGGGACTCAGACACCCACGTATGGCATCGAGTTTGGCTGCCACAAGCTCTAATCCCACCCGCAGCTGATCAGCCAACTCCACCTGGCATGCCCACACACGCTGTTGTAATTCCGTGTCTTGGTCGGGGGGTCCTAGGAGACTGCCGTGGTGGTGTGTGTTTCCTGCTGTGTGGTCTGTGCAGGTGGTGGAGTCACTTTAAGGCAGCTGGCCTGCCTGGCTCCAGGGGATGGGGTGCGGAGGCTGTCCATCATCCATTGGAGGGTGTCCTGATATATGTGCGGGTTATCCTCTTCATCATCACTGATGGGAAATGTGGTGTGCTCTGCACGAGGTGTTCTTTGTCCCTCTGAAATGTAAAGGGGTGATGCAGGTTAACAGTGTTGCACATGTATGTTGAAGGATTGCAGATGTTTACATTCCGACTGCATACCAATGTACATTGTACCCATACATTGTCAACACACAGTGTCAGGCAATGCATGATGTGAGTCGACAGTTGATACGCACGAGCGGAACATGTTGTGAGCTCTGTCCTCTGGTGTTGCGCATTGTACCACGTTACCGTCATTGCTGGTGTTCTGTGATTTCTATGTGAGTGTGCTGCATTGTGGGGGAGTTCCCCCGACGGCTCTGATTTTGTGTACCCATCTCCCTTTGAGGCAGGGTGCCTTTGAATTGTGTGCTTTTCGGGGGCTGTATAGTTTTTGACTTCGGTCATATGTGCTCCCGTACAGATTTGTGGCCTGGTGCAGTGCTCGTGTGCTGCATGTGTTGTGCGACATAGGTCATGGGTGTACATGGATATGTCAGAGTGTGACCTGCTCTTTTATGGATGTGATCCGTACTGGGGCACCTCCATGTCGATTCATAGGCCATGGCATGTATTGTGACTGCAGCCATGCTATCTGTCATGCATTGTCACTTGCATAGTCAGTGTGGCTCACAGAGCCGCTGCTTTCTTGGATTCAGCACATGTGCATGGGTAGGTTGTGATATTGGTGTTGGGGAGGGGGCCCCTTTGTGCACATAGTGGATGGGGGCCTACTTGGTGTTTCTTTGGGTGCTGCAGTGTGCCAAGGCTGTCAGGGACATGCTCCCCGATCATTGTGGGTGTACAGTGTGCTACACATAATTGTGCATGTGTGCCATTGTGCCTATCTCCCCCAGTCCCCACAGTCTCTGGTCATTACTCACCCTGATGCTTTTGGGTCAGGTCCTATCGGGCTGTGTCCAGGACCATAACTCCTGCCATCGTCTCCACACTACTGACTGTGGCCACCATTCCCTCCAGCTCATCCAGCTCCTCTTGTGTCGCAGGACTCCCACCTCCAGTCGCCGTTGCTGTATTCCTGTTGGTGGTGAGTTTCTCCTTCGTTTGGCTGTTCACTTAATGCCAACGCCTCCTGGCCTCCTCCATTGACCTCCTCGACACTCTGATTGCATTGACTTTTGTGACGATGGAGTAACACATTTCCATTTGTGTTGTCAGTGCCGCAAGGGAGGTGCCGTAAAGTTGTTGATAGTTTTCTATCACCTCCGTGACGATGATACGGTCTTCCTGCGACTGAACCCTGTCTTCCTCTTCCTCTTCTCCTTGCCCTTCCCCGACCCCGGGGTTCCTTGCTGGTCCTCCGTGGGGCTTGGTGAGTTCGGCATGTCCTCTGCACTCGGTCTGGGTGCATCCATGGTGCTACGCAGTTTGAATTATTTTTGGTGTTTTTTTTTGTTTCTTTTATGGTGCATTTTCCCACCAGTCGCATGGGATCTGCAGGCCTGTTTTTTTTAACGCAATTGGCCTCATCGCATGATTTTTTGCGTTCGCTTTTCGCATTTTTGTGGCATGGCGTTGGATTTTGCATGGCCATTTGACGCGTTATCTGGTGACTATCGCATGCTATCGCCGTGTTGTAAATACTTGGTTGGCACGGCGTAATTTTCCTGCGTTGGTCTGCAATGTTGGAATTTGCGGTAGCTATCACACGTTCTTGTGAATATACCCCTAATAGTTTATTAGACTAGTTAGTTTACAATGATACAAAAAAATGGCTAAAAACTAAATACTTACCTTTGATATTTATATCCAAGATATTTTTGACATTATGATATTCCTTGAGCAATATTTTTGTATTAAAATTTTTTTTTAAATTTTCTGCCAAAGAAAAAACTGTGGCACCTAACAACTGCCTTAGTTTTTCATTCACAGCAGGCTTTGGAGTAATACTACTGCGGACCTTTGCTGCTCTCCCATATGACCATTGAGCATTATGCAAAACTAAGGGCCTGATTTAGAATTAGAATATAATGCTTTTTTGTTAAGGCAGACGGGATATCTGTCACGTGTGTGACAGAATACACATCTGCACACACTAATTCAAACCCTAAATCAAATCTCAATCTCAAAAGCAACAAAGAATTCCCAAAGAAAAAAAGAAGATGCATAAAAAGAGAATATCATTTTTTCTTTTTCCGTTTTGAATTCGACCAAATTCTTTTCTCCGTATGTTACGTTTCTTTACATTAAAACGTGTTACTGTTTTCCATTTCTGTATATTTTATGTTGAGCTGGTTAATTTAGTTGAAGGTGTGATAAATATACAGCTAGTATGGATGTTTGGCTTTCAGATTTGCTGTTGGACTATATATACTAGAGTTGATTTGATTTATTTAGGCAGCAAAGAGTATTTCTTTATTTATTTTTCCCTATATGTATATTTCTACGCTGTTTTTTGTATCATATTTTGAGTAGGCCGGATATACGAGGCATGGTCAATGTGGATATTCGGATGCATGCGTGCAGTCAATGGAAAAAAACGAAAAACTTATAAAACTAGGCCAAATGGAATGAGGTGAGGGGCTAAACATATTTGAAAACTAGGTTTGAATGAAATATTCAGCATGCGGTTTTCTATAGATGTGATTATTTGCTAAAAAATGTACGAAACCACTTCAGACAGCAAGTGCATCCCATGAAAAGGTCTTCGTTTCATCACTTAGCTACAAGCTCTCTGCGAAATGTGCGATTTCTCAAAAGAAATACATTAGGAAATTGTTTGCTTTACAGCTTTTTGCTGTGCAACTGTGAAAATAGAGTAAAGCTGGTGGTTTTAGGATGCTCTCTCCAGACTCCTACGACACTTGGAAAGAGATGATTAAAGTAGCCAGAGTGCCTGAAATTGTCAGAAGTAAGCAGGGGACTTACTGAGTGTTTCCTTTGAGGCACAATAACGGTGCCTTCCGTGCCACCTGTGGGGTTTGCAAAAGCACAGGCAGAGCAAACAGTAAAAAACATCTGAGAAGGTAAAACTGATTCGCAGTGAAAAAGCAAGGGTACCCGAGTAAGGGGCATATTATCAAGCACGGCGTTAAAATTATCGCTGTTTTAGTGGCAGAAAACTGCAGCTAAAACGGCGATAATGAGCTTGATAATATGCTCTATGGAATTCCAATGGAAGCCCATGCTAGATGTCCTTCACATACAATAACATGGTTGAGAGGGAAGACAAATGATACATGGATCAGGGTGAAAGGGAAGCAATGGCATTCTCCACATATACAAAATGTACTCTTAAAAAGAAAAATGTGACGACATGCCTTTGGGTTTTTATTTTTTTTTATTTTTAGAGCTTGATGAATCCTCAATTTAGACTAGGCGTGCTGCTGGTGTGCTCCTCCATACATGTCGGTAATTTAAGTGTGTCTTCTCTAGCACAGAAGGGCCATGTGGATTAATGGGGTCCGAAAAATCAAAATCGAGCTGGTGTATGGTACACAAGAAATCAAGCCCATCACCAAGGTTGTAAAGTCGTTGGCCCTAGGCCCACATGCTTTGTAAATAAGGACACAGACACCGTGTGCATGGTAATTAGAACTGTCCACAAGCACGTGCACTCGTGCCTATTTATTAACAGGATCACCTGACTGGTGACGCCTGTGTTGGATGGGTGTGGGGTGGGTGCATGGGCCTGCCCTTGTGGGAGAGGCTGGTAAAACACTAGACTGTGTTCAGCAGGAGACAACCTTCCTCCCAAATTTGATTAAAAGTCCAACCTATGGGAATGAATGAAAACCAACTGAAACAAATCAAATCTCACTGCTTCGAGAGGCAGTCCGCAGGACAACCATGGACAGGTGCAGCTGGGAGCACCCAGGCATCTCGGCATGCATCCATAATTTAACCAGGTACTTCTGGGCCCAAACACAGTGCTGATGAAGTCTGGACACTTTGGTGTTACATCAGTTAAGTGAAAGTTCACCTATGTGATGTTGATCAGTTCTGAGTGCTCGTGCTGTGATGCTGTGATGCTGTGATGCTGTTGGTGTTTCTACAGTTCACACTTGGCGCATCAGGAGCGTCGATGGAATCCATTGAGAACACTTGATATTTGTGTTGCTTGATCCACGGACGATAGTCTAGGTGTGCTGTGAAATTTTGAAGTCTCTATTACAAAGCCTGGCTATCTCTTAAAATCCAGCGGTGGGCCAAAGTCAAGTCCATCACTCATGCTTGGGGGAGGCCCCTTGGTTGAGTTGCCACGGTACAGTCTGTGGGCTGCACAGGGGCTGCATAGTTGTCTGCATCTGGACAGCCACAAGAGCACCTCGGAGCCACTACCTAGTCACTCGTGCAACATCAGGGGTGTACGTGTCCTGGTCAGAATATGCTCTCACTAACGGGATCAGGATGTAAGTCAATTAAGCAAGTGGTCACTGGTTCTTCAGATCGTCACTGGTGCTTCTTGTCATTTTGTATGTCAATTGTGCAGGGCTCCAATATTACGATTAGATGACTTGTATGACAGGTGGTGATGACTTGTAAGGAGGAAGGGTGGCTGGAGGAACTGCGCAGCCACGTAACTCATTGCATATTCGTTGCAGCTCTTCTTCTTTGACATGTGCTTCTGCATGCAGGTATGCCATTTGCTTTAAGCAGTCAGTGACAGGTGGCTGGATGGTCACACTGTGAAGTATGGGGAAGACACACGGTTCATGCATGCAGGCAACTTACATTTGGTACTTCCACAGATCTGTCTCCTGTGATGTCACTGCACCCCTAGTAGGTGCACTGAGGTAGTGGTACAAGTCCTCGTTCTTCTCCCCTTGTTAATTTCTCCTGCGCACTTGTCTCCGTCTGCTCTTTTGTGCAACAAGATTGTCAAACTCCTTTCTCTACTTTCCTTTTCTTCTTCGCAATGTGTTAACGTGCCACGCTTCCTTCTTCTTACTTTCTGTGAGATGTGTCGACAGGCCACATATTGCATGTCTTTTCTGCACATGCTGCGAAGTGGCGACAGGCCACACATTGCCAGCTCTTGTCCCGAGCACCACCTGCCAGCTTAGTCATGTTCCCTAAACCGTGCATCTTCTCCAGTCACAGACCAGTTGCTGGTCCGGTCCTGTCTGTAGGCCTGGGTGTCTTCTTAGGTGCATCAGCCATTTTGTGGATGGCAGTGGAGGTAGGTGTGCATTGATGGATCCATTCTGCAGCCTCTTCCATACCTTTCTTTTTCTCTACAAGGTATTCTAGGTGCAACTCAGGATCTCTGTGGGAGGTGAGGGTCTCCTTTCTTTTGCAGTGATGACAGCTTGCTATTAGGGGACAAGGGACTCTCCTCATGCCTTTAATGGTCTTATGCATGACACAGTCTTAAGGCAGTATTGGAGGCACTCCCTAAATAATCTCTGGCCCACTGCAGCGGCAGAACTAGTGCAGGTAGGGTGAAGACTATCTCCTTCCTGTATTCGGACCACACATGGCCCCTCCTCTGGGATCTCCTTCTGTAGGATCTCCTTAGTGCTTCTTTGATGGCAGGTATCGCCCTTCAGGCTCATCTTCTCTCGAGGGCTCAGTGTTTGCACATCAAGGCTGCGCCGTTGTGATGCTGGATCCTGCCCTGGTTCGTGCATGCTTGGCAGGGCTGGTCACTCCGCGGGATACTCTTGTTGATCGTCCGATGGTGGCAATTCGACGCTGGGGTGGCTCGCTGGCACAGACTCCTTCATGCAGCCATTTATTGTCTATGCACCCTGTGAGTAATGGCTCAGTCTGTCTCATACATTGCACATGGTTGCTGCTCCTCTCTTGTGCTTCCTGCCACTGAAGACTGGGAGGTGTTCTTCCACCTCTGTGGAGCAGTAACCTCCCTGCTTGTCACTGAGGAGCACTAGTGGTGCTCATGCATAGTCTCTTCCAGGGTGACCTCTGCTGGAACTCTCCCAGTGTCATCACTCTTGCTGAGGTTTGCCACCAGGGACCATGCAGCACTTTCGTTCTTAGCCGAGGCAGCATGTGGGTGTCAGCCAGTAACCACCACGAAGGGTCCGAGGTGCGGTGCCATGACCGACTGCCAGGTTGCGCAAGGGCCAAACTCCTTATGCAGTAGCCTCGCTGATGTTGCAGACTACAAACTTGGGTGCAGTGTGGGGTTTTACATAATGCAGGGACGGCTTGCACATATCATCACCAGTGTTCCCTTAATGGTCGTTATTGATTTCAGTGCAGTAGCACACCTAGCCACTAGGTGGCACTGCAGCACACTTATTTGCAGGCTGCAGCAGTGATTCCTCCAACAGTTGCTGCAGATGGTGGTGCTGTGCTTCTTGAGCAGCTGGTGAGTGTGTGGGGGGAGTGTAATTACCTTCTGAGTTTGGTGGGGAAAACATCACAGCCCTGCCCTCGTTGCAAAAGCTCACTTGCACCGGACTTACCTTCCTGTCCTTCCCCCATGTGGCAATTCTTCTGCTCCATACACGCATCTCATGGGTTTGTGAGCCTGGCTTGTTACTTGGGAGGGGAGTGCTCCATTACTGTCGGATGTCCAGCCTTTCCATGGGCAGAAGGGTTGCTGTGCAGCTCCCTCCTCTTTGCCCGCAGGCTATGACCGCTCCTGGCTGGCAAAGCTGCTGTGGGGCATACTCGGTCTTTCATCTACCTAGCAGTGGAAGTATGCAGCTACCATGAGGCAGGCGATGTCTGCCTTCCCATCTGTCTTCATGGAACTTCAACAGGTGATGGGGGAGGCCTTTGCTGCTGTGAGTAATCTGTCTGCAGAGAGGGTATGTGCATTGTTTTGTGTCGCTGCTTAGAGTCACAGGAGCACAGCTGGCTCCTTTGTTATATGGGGCAGCCTGTATGTTGGGAAGGTGGTTACTTCATCGGGGTCACCTCATATGGTAGGAGCCAACAGTGTCCAGGCACCTCATGCATTGAAGGTGAATATGTGTGCTGGACTTAGGAATAGTATGATTTACTATTCCAACTCCAGCCTACGTAACAGGAGGGAAGGTGTTGGAATAGTAAATCATACTACTCCTTAGTGTATAGCACCATCCAGCGCTAGTCGTTGTAACGACTTGCATTTTATTCACCGCGATGTAAATGTACCACGATGTAATAACCGCATTGTAAAGGTCGTTTTCCATTGAAGGCGAACTACACTACCTCATGACTCTCCTGCCCCCACTACTTCAGCTACGGGCAGCTCCACAGTTTTGGTGACGACCCGGTATCACCTTGAGCCGATAGCAGTATCGGCAGTGAGGCGCTGGGCGGTCTCAATTTCTCCCCTCAAAAGCTGGAATAAGGTTCACCCTCTTCCACAGGGGAAGGAATAGCAGCCAAGTGTATGGATGTACCTTCCCTTCCTGCACGACAGTTCAGGCACTAGGCGGCATGACATGTGGGGTCAGACAACCTCATTGTCAATGTAAAGATGTGGGCCCCAGGCCCACATACTTTGTAAATAAGGACACAGACAATGTGTGTATGGCACTTAGAACTGATCACAAGCACGTGCACTCAGGCCTTTTTATTAGCAGGGTCACCTGACTGGTGACGCCTGTGTTGGATGGGTGTGGGGTGGGTGTATGGGCCACCCCTCATGGGAGAGGCTGGTAAAACACTAGACAGTATCCAGCAGGACACAACAGAGGTGGAATATCTTTAGCCACAATATAGGTCTGCTCACCCAAACTTTAAGTAGCTGCAGATAGCAAAATGTGAAATTAGTGAGAGGTTCTCACTTCAAAGGGATACAATATTTGGGTAAGAAAGGATTCCTTTAACTTTTTATTGATAAACCTTTTGCTTCTGCCATGCATCCACACTTTCCTGCAAGTTTTTTTTTCCGTTAGGTTTCCTAATAGGTCATTCTTTTTGTATTGTTGTGCACCCACCGACTCTTTGGACGTGATTCACAAAGCCTTTACGTGCAGAACACGTCTTCACAACAGAAGTGTGATGAATAGAACTAAGTAGACTTTGCAACTATTCTCTTACCTCATCAGATAGAGTGAATACATTGCTAACTGGCACGGGGAAGAGTGAGGGTGGGTAAAATTCTTTTATTCCTTACTCTGCCGCATTGTCATGGAGGCACTGGCTTAGTTGGGACTATGGGCCATATGTAGGTAAAAGTGAAATACCGAATTCATAATACCGAATTTTACCAATTCGGTATTAAGAATTCGGTATTTCCGATGTAGGTGAAAAATCAGTAATTTTTACCGATTCGGTAAAAATCGGAAAAACAATACCGAATCCTTAATAACGATCGGTATTACCGATCGGTATTACCGAATCTGTATTACCGAATCGGTAAATACCGATTTCGTGATTCAAACCACCAGCAATTGAGGAATCATCCAATCATGTGCATCCACCCCACCTCCCAACCAGGAAGTGGCCACACCCATGCAGGTGCTCTGAATCTGAACCTTCTGGAGAGGCTGGGAGTGCAGAGGAGGACAGAGGAGCCACTAGGAGAACTCTATCAGGGAAACCTGCATAATGTCTGACAAGGAGACAGACAAAGAAGGTGCTGAGAGGAAGCAAAAGTTAAAAGTTCAGCGAAAGGGAGCTCCAGGTCCTAATTGAGGAGGTGACCAAACAACAATCTAAGCTGTTTGGCAAACAGTCCCTGCAAGTGGCTGAATCAGCAAAACGGAAGATCTGGCTGGGGATACAGGCACAAGTGAATGCCATTGGAGTGACCACCCGGGAAATAGATGAGCTGAAAAAGAGCTGGTATGACATCAGGGGCATCACCAATAAGAAGATGGCAGAGCTAAAAAAAGCAAACCAGCCAGACAGGAGGAGGAAGGAACAGGGCGCCTGCACTGACTGCTCTTGAACAGCTGGTGGAGTCCACCATAGAGCCAGACAGCGTATGCGGAATCGGGGATGCAGACAGCTCAGCCAGAGCTGCCAACAAACAAGGTAAGAAGCATGCACACCAATCTGCGCCCCCCATTCCCTATCCCCATTCCCCAATGAGGCTGCGTGAATCCCACTCCAGTACAGCTTTTACTAATCACCAACAATGCAATCTGGGAGATGTAGTCAGTGGAACACGTATCATGACAGTCATCCCACTGAACACCAGGGCATGTGACACACATCAGTGATAAGCAAGCAGAGGACAAAAAGATAGTGTTCCAGGAATGACAATTTATTATTGCTACGTAGGGCTGCCAGACTAGTGAGCTAATGTACAATTTCTGTCCACAGGCGAGACATCGCGCAGGGCTGCACGAGACAAGGGAAGAAGGGCATCCCGGAAGGAGAGAGTGGAGGAGGCCAGTGCAAGTACAGGGCACACCACACCACCACCGCCAGCATCACCACCACTGCCAGCCACACCACTACCGCCAGCATCACCGCCAGCATCAACAACACTGCTAGCATCACCAACACTACTAGCATCACCAGCAGCAACTCCATCGCCAGTGGCAAGACCCAGGAGGCATGCTGTTGCCACTCTACAAGAGATGGACACATCCTTGGAGGACACCAGGGGTGGCGAAACCTCGACTGTGCCAGTGGATGGCAGTAACGCAGGGTCTCAGTCCACCTCAGGGAGATCGCACCAAGGTGCCAGACACTGCAGGCCCAGGGAACAAAGTCCACCTTTGCAGGGTGAGGATAACGGTGTATTTGCAGGGCTGGAGGCAAACATGGTCAAGGTTCAGCGCCTGCAAGGGAAGGCAATACAGTCTGTACAGCGGCAAATGAGACATCTTAATTGTAGCATGCATGACATCGAGAGGGGCATCAGCACTATGAACTCCACGCTGTCTGAGGGCATGAAGGAGATGGCGGATGGCATTAAAGGGATGGCTGAGGGCATGAGGGACATGGCCCAGGCTGTGATGCTGCTGTGCAGCAAACTTGAGGGGGACAGGGTGGCACGGCGCTGGGAGAGGCAGAAGAAAGAAAACCATACAAAGGCGGTGAACCGCCTCGCAACTGCCACATCTCTACTCTGCAGGCGCTCCGTGGCCATGCAAGAAGGTATGCAACAGTGCAGCCATGATGTCTCTAGGGGGCTTGTCAAGGTCCCAACTGCACTAGAAGTGCTACTAACAACTCAGGCTGCCAATACTGGTGCATGTGATGTGGGGGACGCCGAGGAGACTACCAGTCGCAGCAGCATAACGCCCCCTGCAACTGAGGCCAGGAGAAGCAGCAGGCGACATGGGGCTGGCACCAGGAGCATTGCTAGTGAAGACAGTCTGCTGAGTGAACCCAGCAGTGTTGTGAGTGGCCGCAGGCATTGATGCAGCCCACACTTTGTGTACTCTATTGGGTGACTTAACCCATGACAAGCTCTTAGCGTTGTCACAAATCGGACTGGCAAGTTTAGCCCTTTGTGTAGTGGCGTAGCGCCCATAAATAAACCTACGTCATTCAAATGCAACAACTGGCTGTGTCTCCTTACTTACTCAGATGTAGTTGCGTGTGATCTCTGCCCGTCTTTGCCATCTGGTGCTGGCGCCACTCCTGCTGTGATGGATTCTGGCTCAGCAATTTCATCATCATCGTCCTCTGAGTCGGTTAATTCAACTTCTGTGCCTTTCTTAGTGGCAAGGTTGTGCAGCATAGCACAAGTTGCAATGATTTTGCAGCAGATGATGGGTGTGTACTTACGGGCGCCTCCGCTTTTGTGGAGGCAGCGGAACCTGCTTTTCAATAGTCCAAACGTGCGCTCCACTACGCTGCATGTTGCCTTGTGTGCCACATTGTATCGTCTTTCATTCGGGGTTGATGGGTTTAGGTGGGGAGTGAGGATAAATGACCCCACATCTTAAGCGCTATCACCTAGGTGAGAAAGAGAGTGCCATTAATCACAACAACCAACACATTAATCTGCTGTATCCATCAGGGTGTGTCACAATGATTTACCTAGCAGGTATCCTTCTCCAAATTCTCCTGCAGCCAGGTGTGTGTAGATTCCACTGTTCTGGAACATGTAGGAGTCTTGGGTGCTCCCTGGAAATTTTGCAACAATGTCGGTGATTATGTTGGCTTCATCGCAGATTACTTGCACATTTATTGAGTGGGTGGATTTGCGGTTTCTGTAGATATAATCAGTGACTGCAGGTGGGCAGATTGGAATGTGTGTCCCATCAATGCACCCTATGACATCTGGGAACTGCACCATTTGTTAAAAGTCTGTCTTGGTTTTCAGCAGTTCCACCTGTGTGTTTGGGAAGCTTATGTAGTGATGCATTCTCTGCATCATGGCGTCCAGGAAATTCCTGAAGAACCGGGACAGGCAACTCTGTGACACCCCACCTACCGCAGCTATCACCCCCTGGTAGTTGCCAGATGCAAGTAGGTGTAGGCTACAGAGCACCTGCACATGTGGTGGTATGGCGTGCGCCCTTGTTTGATGGTTCAGGAGTGGTTGCAAGTCCCTTATCAGGTCCATGATGGTTTGGGGGTGTAGCCTGTACCTTTTTATGGATCTCAGCCTCAGTCAGTTGGAAAAGTGTGATGCGCTGTCTGTAAACGCGCTCCTCCTGTCTCCAGATCCTCACTCCTGCTGCCTGTAGCCGTAGCCGCCTTGCTATTACATAGAGGGCCGCCATGGTGATAACACTGTTGCACTTTGGGATTGCTTATATACTCTTCACCTGATTACCACATGCTTTAATTCAGTATTAATTACCGACTCCTAAATACCGAATTTCATGGAATTCGGTATTACCGACTTTTCCTACATCTCTTTTATCGTTTTTACCATTTCTTATTTACCGGAAAATTAGGAATCGGTAATTCCGATTCGGTAAATTCGGACTTGGTAATAAGGAATTGGTATTTACCGATTCCTTATTACCGATTCCTTCCCTACATCGCGAATGGCTATATACCGGTCGGTAACGGGGAAATTTACCGATTTTCACCATTACCGACCGGTATTTGGCCACCTACATCGGGCCCTATGTCCCCCAGCCTTGCCTTATGTGAATGAGAGGCCTGGAACCCACAATGTGTTATAATAGCATTGACATCTTCCTACAGCACGGAATGCACGTGAAACACATAAGGGCTTGCGGCCCGGCAAAGACCAGGCTAAGAGCAGGCCTGTCTGCATGTGTCCATGGCCGTTCAAGGCTGGGCTGGGCCTGCTCTTTCGGTCCTGGTTTCTTTTGCCCCTGCTGATAATTACAACTTTGCTATTTTGCTTCAAACTCATATGTAGTTGGACAGTTTTTTTACTTTGAAGTAAGTGGGTTGAGTTGTTATTTTTTGTAGGGTTGCTATTTCCATTTTTGTGCTACTCAGTAGTGGATTTGCAGTGTTGGGGCCTGTTTTTCTGTCACTCTAAGGAGCCTTATTGGAACTGCCTACCAGTAGAGGTAAGCACAAGATTAGAAGGGTTAATACAGCGACAGAAACAAATATTACCACAAATCACACCACTACAGATTATTTTCTAGCACGTAATGTTGGAGTTATATAGAAAGAAATAGACTTGGCAGAACCTCGTCTATCTCTGGGCATGGCTGGGCAAGATGATCGTCTGGTATCCATTGAGGATATCAAATCTTGACTGGACACTGGGTAGGAGCCAATGGAAAGACATAGTTCTAGAACCACCGAGGTTTACAATGTTTATAGTAACCAACACCCACCTGCTGTATCTAGGGCAGCTCCATCCCCTATGGCCCCTACCTCTTTAGCTCTTTCACCTGAAGCAAAATGTAAAAGGAAAACTCGGAAGGGCGTAGCTGACAGTCAAAGCTCCCCTGTTTCCCCTACTTGTTTTAGAGCTGCTAACCATCCTAACTCTTTGAATGAACCCTGCTGGGCCCCTTTATGGACCAAATTAACAGCTACCAGCAAACACTTATTGTCGCCACTTAAAGAGGAGTTGGACAGGCTTGAGGGTGAAATTGAAAATGTTACTTATATTTTTTTTAATGATTTATTTAGGTCACTTATACAGTGCACTGTTACCCCACAGGTGCCCAGGCACTGTATTACACATTTATAAGTACATAGCACCGAAAAAAGTGTGACAGTGATCCACAACTACACGACCAGTATAGTGTTTGAATCACACTCTACTGAAGCACGTGTGAAGCACGATCCATGACCAAGGAAATCAAGAATTTCACTCACAATAGCTACACTCACACTCTAAAAAGACCACACCAATTGCAACACCATGGAGGTGATATACGCCATAACATGTCCTTGCGAGTTTATGTATATAGGGCAGACCACACAGGCGGTCAAAACATGCATACTACAACACTGTAGCAGGGTAAGATGCAAGGTCCAGGGAGCACCCCTGGTTGAACATTTCTCCACATTTAACCACCCATCAGACAGTCTGACATGTTGGGATGTGGACATGGTCAGTCTCAATCCTAGAGTCGGGAGTTTGGCTAATACCCTGAGCCTAAGGGAATGCAAATGGATCCATATTTTTGACAGTAAAGTAAGAGGGTTGAATGAGTATGAAGAAATCGCACAAGTTGCAACCCTAAACAATGGTTGACTTCCCAACTTTTCAACCTATGACTTTATATAGTTCGTGAACCTCAGTAGAGAGAATGATGAAACTATATATATATATCATGTTGTACATGTCACTTGTGTATATGTATGTATGTAAATATATATATAATTCCGAGCACAGGCAATGTCACAAATACCAGCCAACATTTCCCTGGCAGATGAGGTAGATTTTTTATGCCTCGAACGCAGAGAAAGACTGCATCCAACAAACAGGAACAAACCAGTAGGAATTCAACAAGAAGAAGAAGAGAGAGAAGGCAAGCAAAGCAACGACGGTCAGCAGCAGAAACAGCCACAAAAGAGGCAACCCAGGCGCAATTGGAGACGATAGATGAGACACAGATGTCCACTAGTCAAACTGTTATCAACCTGTCCCAAGTCACTCTCAATGAAGCGGAGAAACAACTCCTAGCGCTCGGGTTATTTTACCACCCTGAAAGCTCATTTAATTACGCAACTACAAGAATGGATCTATTCAAAAGCATCCACAAATTAAAACTTAGGAAACCTTTTCTTCTAATGGAGCAAATAACAGCAAGAAACAGATCTCAGTAACACAATCTTCATGCTCCCCATCGTTAGGCTTAACACCTATGGATATGCCAACACTGCATGTACTACAAGCTCTTGCAAATGAAAACAACACTTTGTCACAGACAAAACACAATCATCTCCTACGCAGAACTGTACTCCTTTCAGACTCGGTCAACATTCAACCCTATCACCTTGAGGGACTCAATTGATATTTTTAATGAGCAGATTATAAGCGGTATTAAGAAATTGAACTATACTGTGAACAACAAAATAAATGCAAAGGGCGACACCAGGACACTGCAATACCAACAGCTAATGAGTAAACTCAGCAAAAATAAGGAGGTTATTATCCGGAACTCTGATAAGGGTGGCAATATTATACTATGGAATAGAAAGGACTGCATTGAGGAGGCCATGTCGCAACTTTGTGTACTCTATTGGGTGACTTAACCCATGACAAGCTCTTAGCGTTGTCACAAATCGGACTGGCAAGTTTAGCCCTTTGTGTAGTGGCGTAGCGCCCATAAATAAAACTACGTCATTCAAATGCAACAACTGGCTGTGTCTCCTTACTTACTCAGAAGTAGTTGCGTGTGATCTCTGCCCGTCTTTGCCATCTGGTGCTGGCGCCACTCCTGCTGTGATGGACTCTGGCTCAGCAATTTCATCATCATCGTCCTCTGAGTCGGTTAATTCAACTTCTGTGCCTTTCTTAGTGGCAAGGTTGTGCAGCATAGCACAAGTTGCAATGATTTTGCAGCAGATGATGGGTGTGTACTTACGGGCGCCTCCGCTTTTGTGGAGGCAGCGGAACCTGCTTTTCAATAGTCCAAACGTGCGCTCCACTACGCTGCGTGTTGCCTTGTGTGCCACATTGTATCGTCTTTCACTCAGGGTTGATGGGTTTAGGTGGGGAGTGAGGATAAATGACCCCACAGCGTAAGCGCTATCACCTAGGTGAGAAAGAGAGTGCCATTAATCACAACAACCAACACATTAATCTGCTGTATCCATCAGGGTGTGTCACAATGATTTACCTAGCAGGTATCCTTCTCCAAAGTCTCCTGCAGCCAGGTGTGTGTAGATTCCACTGTTCTGGAACATGTAAGAGTCTTGGGTGCTCCCTGGAAATTTGGCAACAATGTCGGTGATTATGTTGGCTGCATCGCAGATTATTTGTGCATTTATTGAGTGGGTGGATTTTCGGTTTCGGTAGATATAATCAGTGACTGCAGGTGGGCAAATTGGAATGTGTGTCCCATCAATGCACCCTATGACATGTGGGAACTGCACCATTTGTTAAAAGTCTGTCTTGGTTTTCAGCAGTTCCACCTGTGTGTTTGGGAAGCTTATGTAGTGATGCATTCTCTGCATCATGGCGTCCAGGAAATTCCTGAAGAAACGGGACAGGCAACTCTGTGACACCCCACCTACCGCAGCTATCACCCCCTGGTAGTTGCCAGATGCAAGTAGGTGTAGGCTACAGAGCACCTGCACATGTAGTGGTATGGCGTGCGCCCTTGTTTGATGGTTCAGGAGTGGTTGCAAGTCCCTTATCAGGTCCATGATGGTTTGGGGGTGTAGCCTGTACCTTTTTATGGATCTCAGCCTCAGTCAGTTGGAAAAGTGTAATACACTGTCTGTAAACGCGCTCCTCCTGTCTCCAGATCCTCACTCCTGCTGCCTGTAGCCGTAGCCGCCTTGCTATTACATAGAGGGCCGCCATGGTGATCACACTGTTGCACTTTGGGATTGCTTATATACTCTTCACCTGATTACCACCTGCTTTAATTCAGTGTTAATTACCGACTCCTAAATACCGAATTTCATGGAATTCGGTATTACCGAATTTTCCTACATCTCTTTTATCGTTTTTACCATTTCTTATTTACCGGAAAATTAGGAATCGGTAATTCCGATTCGGTAAATTCGGACTTGGTAATAAGGAATTGATATTTACCGATTCCTTATTACCGATTCCTTCCCTACATCGCGAATGGCTATATACCGGTCGGTAACCGGTAAATTTACCGATTTTCACCATTACCGACCGGTATTTGGCCACCTACATCGGGCCCTATGTCCCCCAGCCTTGCCTTATGTGAATGAGAGGCCTGGAACCCACAATGTGTTATAATAGCATTGACATCTTCCTACAGCACGGAATGCACGTGAAACACATAAGGGCTTGCGGCCAGGCAAAGACCAGGCTAAGAGAAGGCCTGTCTGCATGTGTCCATGGCCGTTCAAGGCTGGGCTGGGCCTGCTCTTTCGGTCCTGGTTTCTTTTGCCCCTGCTGATAATTACAACTTTGCTATTTTGCTTCAAGCTCATATGTAGTTGGACAGTTTTTTTACTTTGAAGTAAGTGGGTTGAGTTGTTATTTTTTGTAGGGTTGCTATTTCCATTTTTGTGCTACTCAGTAGTGGATTTGCAGTGTTGGGGCCTGTTTTTTTGTCACTCTAAGGAGCCTTATTGGAATTTCCTACCAGTATAGGTAAGCGCAAGATTGGAAGGGTTAGTACAGCGACAGAAACAAATATTACCACAAATCACACCACTACAGATTATTTTCTAGCACGTGATGTTGGAGTTATATAGAAAGAAATAGACTTGGCAGAACCTCGTCTATCTCTGGTCATGGCTGGGCAAGATGATCGTCTGGTATCCATTGAGGATATCAAATCTTGACTGGACACTGGGTAGGAGCCAATGGAAAGACATAGTTCTAGAACCACCGAGGTTTACAATGTTTATAGTAACCAACACCCACCTGCTGTATCTAGGGCAGCTCCATCCCCTATGGCCCCTACCTCTTTAGCCCTTTCACCTGAAGCAAAATGTAAACGGAAAACTCGGAAGGGCATAGCTGACAGTCAAAGCTCCCCTGTTTCCCCTACTTGTTTTAGAGCTGCTAACCATCCTAACTCTTTGAATGAACCCTGCTGGGCCCCTTTATGGACCAAATTAACAGCTACCAGCAAACACTTATTGTCGCCGCTTAAAGAGGAGTTGGACAGGCTTGAGGGTGAAATTGAAAATGTTACTTATATTTTTTTAATGATTTATTTAGGTCACTTATACAGTGCACTGTTATCCCACAGGTGCCCAGGCACTGTATTACACATTTATAAGTACATAGCACCGAAAAAAGTGTGACAGTGATCCACAACTACACGACCAGTATAGTGTTTGAATCACACTCTACTCTTTTGGGAGGTGTGAAGCACGATCCATGACCAAGAAAATCAAGAATTTCACTCACAATAGCTACACTCACACTCTAAAAAGACCACACCAATTGCAACACCATGGAGGTGATATACGCCATAACATGTCCTTGCGAGTTTATGTATATAGGGCAGACCACACAGGCGGTCAAAACATGCATACTACAACACTGTAGCAGGGTAAGATGCAAGGTCCAGGGAGCACCCCTGGTTGAACATTTCTCCACATTTAACCACCCATCAGACAGTCTGACATGTTGGGATGTGGACATGGTCAGTCTCAATCCTAGAGTCGGGAGTTTGGCTAATACCCTGAGCCTAAGGGAATGCAAATGGATCCATATTTTTGACAGTAAAGAAAGAGGGTTGAATGAGTATGAAGAAATCGCACAAGTTGCAACCCTAAACTATGGTTTACTTCCCAACTTTTCAACCTATGACTTTGTATAGTTTGTGAACCTCAGTAGAGAGAATGATGAAACTATATATATATATCATGTTGTACATGTCACTTGTGTATATGTATGTATGTAAATATATATATAATTCTGAGCACAGGCAATGTCACAAGTACCAGCCAACATTTCCCTGGCAGATGAGGTAGATTTTTTATGCCTCGAACGCAGAGAAAGACTGCATCCAAGAAACTGGAACAAACCAGTAGGAATTCAACAAGAAAAAGAAGAGAGAGAAGGCAAGCAAAGCAACGACGGTCAGCAGCAGAAACAGCCACAAAAGAGGCAACCCAGGCGCAATTGGAGACGATAGATGAGACACAGATGTCCACTAGTCAAACTGTTATCAACCTGTCCCAAGTCACTCTCAATGAAGCGGAGAAACAACTCCTAGCGCTCGGGTTATTTTACCGCCCTGAAAGCTCATTTAATTACGCAACTACAAGAATGGATCTATTCAAAAGCATCCACAAATTAAAACTTAGGAAACCTTTTCTTCTTATGGAGCAAAATAACAGCAAGAAACAGATCTCAGTAACACAATCTTCATGCTCCCCATCGTTAGGCTTAACACCTATGGATATGCCAACACTGCATGTACTACAAGCTCTTGCAAATGAAAACAACACTTTGTCACAGACAAAACACAATCATCTCCTACGCAGATCTGTACTCCTTTCAGACCCGGTCAACATTAAAGCCTATCACCTTGAGGGACTCAATTGATATTTTTAATGAGCAGATTATAAGCGGTATTAAGAAATTGAACTATACTGTGAACAACAAAATAAATGCAAAGGGCGACACCAGGACACTGCAATACCAACAGCTAATGAGTAAACTCAGCAAAAATAAGGAGGTTATTATCCGGAACTCTGATAAGGGTGGCAATATTATACTATGGAATAGAAAGGACTACATTGAGGAGGCCATGTCGCAATTAAGAGACAGGGAGTGTTACATACGATGTGACTATCAAACATTAAAAAACATGTATAATGCTTTCGGAATTAAACTTATAGCTTGGAAAAATGCAGGATTATTAACCCAAGAAGAGTATAAATAGATGCGGAATGACAACCCTGTGACCCCGGTAATGTACTTTATACCAAAAGTGCACAAAAATCCCTTGAAACCTCCAGGCAGACCCATTATATCAGCCCGCAATAGCCTCCTGGAAAAAAACTCACATTATGTCGACTTCGTTCTCCAGAATCATGTACAAGAACTGCCCTCATATATCCGAGACACAAGCGATTTTCTTTCAAAGATACAAGACATTGTTTGGCAAAAAGACTACTTGCTAATAACGCTCGATGTGACATCCCTATATACTTCCATTAAACATCAGGACGAACTGAGGGCCCTGAGGCATTACTTAACACGCAGGGGACCAACATTTGAACAGCACAACAACATGTTAGCCAATATGGTCGAATTCTGCCTCACTAATAACGTGTTCTTATTTGAAAACTCTCTGTACCAACAACAACGCGGTGTCACAATGGGGGCCAGTTTCTCTCCCAGCTATGCATGTATGCACATGGGCTGGTGGGAGGAACTGGTCCTCACGAGAGAATATAATGTACAATTGACAAACAATGTTGTTAAATGGGTCAGATACATAGACGATCTGTTTGTAATATGGAGAGGCAACATCAAAGATGCAGAATTGTTCATACAAATTTGAATCGCAATCATCTAAACCTCCACTTCACAGCAGACATCAGTCTGTCATCAGTCAATTTCCTAGATGTACAGATCTACATAAAGGAAGGTCAGATCCACACCACACTGCATAGAAAACCAACGGCTGGCAATTCGATACTACATGCCAGCAGCGCACATCCAAAGCACCTTATACAAAGTATACCCTTTGGAGAGATGTTGCGTCTGAAACGCATATGCAGCAACCCAAAAGATCTCAAACAAGCTCAGACAGCTAGCAAAAATAGATTTTTGGCTAGAGGCTATTCTCTCAAATGTATTGAAACTGCTATTAAGAAAAGTAATGATCTAGACAGAGAAACCCTTTTCAAAATCAAAGACAGACCAAAACAGACTGATGACACATTTAGATTCATCTTCAGTTTTAGCAAACAGGGAAGATTTCTGAAAAATGTAATTAACAGAAATTGGCCAATAGTATTTGGAGATCCGACTATTGGTCACCTTCTCCCCAAGAAGGCTGCTATTACTTTTAGCAGAGCTCCCTCCATGCGTGATTCTTTGGTCAAAAATGATTTAGAGAGTGTAACCCAGGGTACTTGGCTTAGTCAGCGAAAGGGATTCTACAGATGTAAATCTTGCAAAGCATGCCAACACGGCATCAACACCTCTGTATTTAAGACACCATTTAAAACTGAAGAAATCCCGATCACCAAGCACCTGACTTGTAAAACGGATCATGCCATCTATGTGCTGGAGTGCCCTTGCGGACACAGATATGTAGGAATTAGTATCCTACAGGGACACAAGAGGGTGCTTCAGCACATAAGAGCGATCAAGAACCTTGATCAGGCATATCCAGTTGCAAGATACTTTGAGGACCAACATAATTCAGATCCCACCCTCTTGAAAAATTTCATAATAGATAGCATCCCAAACAAAAAGAGAGGAGGAGACCGTGTCAGAGCCCTCAGACAACTTGAGACCAGATACATTTTGAACTTAGATACTAAGTATCCAAATGGTCTCAACCAAACAGAGGATTTATACACCTGTCTATAGCTTTTTGCCATATATTCCATTCATCATAATATGTCAGAAAACATTTTAAGGCGATATACTGTTATTTCAAACTAGACTAAAAGAAATAAAGGGAAGATAACAGTATACTGTAGAATATTATGTTCCAACACTGTTCTTTCCCATGCCGCACCCTGTAATATTTGTCTATTTATTTGCACATCGGGTTTTAGGTATACACATTTTAGATTTAAATTATGGTTAAGGTTTTAGCACTTAGCACTTTATTCATGTCTGCACTTTGCACTATTTACATGCAACCAGCGTAGTTTTTGTTGAAATATTAGCCAAATACATCCTGGCAGAAATGCTGAAGCACTAGCACTTTGTTCTTCTATTGAGACACAAATCTGCTTTAGGTGTTTATACCTGGACATTGTCCCTTTCTTTTCTAATTTTAGGAAATCAGTGATATTTATTGTTTTTAATCTTATTTATTATAATGAGATTTTTAAGCATAACTGATTTTTATGAAAATGGACTTATCATCATATGGACGTATACAAATTTATGTGTTTTGATACAAATCCATTTGTTCAATGCTCAGCAATTTTGGTTGTAAATGTACAAACAACTATTTTTTAGGTATCTGATTAGGGGCACCATACATTTCTCACAAGACATAACAAAAGACATGTGGAGTATTGTTTCTATGTCTGTGATCTAATAAATCTCGCTTGCATGTCACTTTAAGAAAAAGTAAAAAAAATGCAATTTAAAGGTACCTCATGGTGTGTATGCACGTCATGTGATCAAGATACTTGCAGGATCGAAACGCGTCATGCTGGTGGTGTAACTGTGGCTGAATAAAATTTAGCAGCTGCATCAACTCTGTGGTCCGCGCTCCGTTTTTCAGCAGAAATGACGATGGCTGCTCATGGAGACAAAGCAGCATATATATATATATATATATATATATATATATATATATATATATTCACTGAAAAAACCAAAGGTCTCAGGGGCGTTATAGATAGCTGGACATTTCCCTCGTACAAAACGCTAGAAATTCCCCTGTTATAGTTAGTTCAGCTAACTATAACTCGCGCCCCCGCAATGCACTGCTGATGACGCCACAAAAAATATTTCTGAAACGCGTTGGGCACATTATAAAAACACGGAGGATGCATGCTGTCCTTGAGATGCTTTGCTCTATTTTAAATCCGGTGAGGAGTGCGCTTATGTTGTGGACAAATGTGGACTTGAATAGTAACGGTGGTCCAGCCGTTTAAAGCGCACCACTGCCTGGGACCATGGGCAGGTCTGAGGCTTTATGACATTGAAGCCGTGCAGAACGCCGGATGCAATCATTTGGCATCACAAGGAAACATTGTTTTTCGCCGACCTTATCAAGGGGAATGCACTGATTGTAAATAACTTTATTGAGCAGCATTGCAGAAGTATTTTACTGAAAGGACTGCCATAACCATAAGGCCCTGCTTTACCTGTGATACTCACCTGAGTGTTATTAAAAGAGATATAAAGCGGCGCTTTGGTGGTCTCGTGAGATTTTGTGTGCTGCTGCCCGTGAACAAGGAAAATATTTCTGAAACGCGTTGGGCACATTATAAAAACACGGAGGATGCATGCTGTCCTTGAGATGCTTTGCTCTATTTTAAATCCGGTGAGGAGTGCGCTTATGTTGTGGACAAATGTGGACTTGAATAGTAACGGTGGTCCAGCCGTTTAAAGCGCACCACTGCCTGGGACCATGGGCAGGTCTGAGGCTTTATGACATTGAAGCCGTGCAGAACGCCGGATGCAATCATTTGGCATCACAAGGAAACATTGTTTTTCGCCGACCTTATCAAGGGGAATGTACTGATTGTAAATAACTTTATTGAGCAGCATTGCAGAAGTATTTTACTGAAAGGACTGCCATAACCATAAGGCCCTGCTTTACCTGTGATACTCACCTGAGTGTTATTAAAAGAGATATAAAGCGGCGCTTTGGTGGTCTCGTGAGATTTTGTGTGCTGCTGCCCGTGAACAAGGAAAATATTTCTGAAACGCGTTGGGCACATTATAAAAACACGGAGGATGCATGCTGTCCTTGAGATGCTTTGCTCTATTTTAAATCCGGTGAGGAGTGCGCTTATGTTGTGGACAAATGTGGACTTGAATATATATATATATATATATATATATATATATATATTCACTGAAAAAACCAAAGGTCTCAGGGGCGTTATAGTTAGCTGGACATTTCCCTCGTACAAAACGCTAGAAATTCCCCTGTTATAGTTAGTTCAGCTAACTATAACTCGCGCCCCCGCAATGCACTGCTGATGACGCCACATATTACATCACTCATGACATGGTCAGTGACATCACTGATGACATCATCCAGTGAGTATGTGTTTCTGTACAGTTTTAATATGTTTAATATATATAGGGAAAGGTCTGTTGAAGAATAAGTGGGTGTACAAGTGTGTGAATGGATGATTTTCTAGGTGCGTAACTGACTCTATAAGTGAGTCATTAAATGTATCTTACTGCAGACTAGTGACTAAACTGTGTGAATGTCTGTATGTGTCTGTGTGTTGGTGTATAAGTGGCTGCATAGTTTTGTGAATAGCTATATGAGTGTCTATATGGGTTATTGATTGGTTGTCTGAGTATCTGTATGGGTGCCTGCGTGTTTCTGTGGGTAGGGTGTGTGTGACTCTATGCATAGATGTGTGAGTGGGTGATTCTATGGGTGCATGGTTTTAAGAGTGCATCTGTGATGGACTGTATGGTTGGGTGAGTATGTATGGATGTGTTAGGGATTGAATGTATATCTCAGTGGTACATGTGTGACTAACTACATATGTGAACGGCAGTATATATGTGTGTAAGAGTATATAAGTGGGTATATGTGAGACTGTGTGATTGTGAGAGTGGCTGTATGGATGAGTGTGTGCTTGTATCAATGATTGTATAAGAGCGTAAGAATGTGGTACTATTTTTATGAGTAAGTGAACTTGAGTGTGTTTAACTGTATAGGTGAGTAAATTGGACTGTGTTTAATTATTTGCACGACTGACTAGGTGTGTCAGTACTTCAATGGATGATTGGCGGTGAGTGAGTGTCTATATAGGTGTATAAATGCATATGATAGTCTTGTACGGAGTGACTGTAAGTATGAGTGACTGTACAGGTGAGTGAGTGGAGGTGTATGTAGACCTAAGAGTTAATGAGTGGGTATGTAGTTATTGGTATTGGAGTATCTATGGTTTTCAAAATGGGCGTCTGAAATTTTGAGTCGGTGTATCAAAGGTTATATTAGGGTGTGAGAAGATGCACTAATTTATCACATGGATGACGTCATCAGTGATGTCATCAGGGATGTCATTTGAGATGTCATCAGTGATGTGATCAGTGATGTCACTGACCATGTCATGAGTGATGTAATATGTGACGTTATCAGCAGTGCATTGCGGGGGCGCGAGTTATAGTTAGCTGAACTAACTATAACAGGGGAATTTCTAGGGTTTTGTACGAGGGAAATGTCCAGCTAACTATAACGCCCCTGAAACCTATGGTTTTTTCAGTGAATTTCTAAGGTTTTTTAAATGCCAATTCCTAACTATAACGCCCCTGAAACGTTTGGTTTTTTCAGTGAATTTCAAAGGTTTTTTAAATGCTAATTCCTATCTATAACTTATCTCTAAAGATATCATGTTTAATGATTTTGATTGGATTTCTATATTTTTCCAATTCAGTGTGTCAATTTCATTAATTATGTTTTTTTTAAAATACTTTTTTATGACCATTTTTTAAACTTATTTTTTCAATTAATTCTTTTAAAAATTAAAAAATATTATTTGAATTTAATGGATTTTTCAAACATATTTTTTTATATTTTTCAAAATACTTTTTTAACTATATGTTCAAAACTTTATTTTATATATGTTTTTCCATGTTTTTGGATCCGCACACCCAACGCGAGAGGATCCGTGCACCAAACGCGATAGGCTGCGCGCACCCTGTGCGCATTTTGCCATTTTTTTTTTTTTAAACGGGGGCCCCAGGGGGTCCTTCTGGGACCCTCTAAGCACCTCTAGAGGGACAGAGTATTTCCACTCTGCCCCCATTATATGTTTTACACACTTAATCCCCATGCTTCTTCAGCCTTGCTTCTACCGAGGCAGAAAATGGCCGCAAACAGTTCCTGGTTTCGAATGTAGACAGACACTCGACAGCCAATTAGCATTTAGCGCCCGATCGGGAGGGTGCGTGCTCGGTTCGGGGAGGGTGCACTTACGGTGCGGGTAGGGTGCGCGGATCCTCCCCGGCCATAGATATATATGTACATTTAACTCTAATTTTCTGAGGAACTACTGAACAGATTCACACCATTTATGCAAAAGGCACGAGTCTGAACTGAGGACTACCTCTTTGCCAAATTTGGTGTAATTCCGTTCAGCGGTTCGGGCTGTAGCTGCGACCAGATATCCTATGGGAAATTGCATGGGGAAAACGCATCTTGGGACCCCCATTTTTCTCGGCCCCCGCTTGACGAATCACCACGAAACTTTCAGGGTAGGAGCGGAGTGGAGCTGGCCAAAAGTTTAGAAAATTTCGCGAAGATTCATCAACCGGCGCCAGACTTATTGGGAATAGAATGTTGCGGATTTCCTATGGAAAATAGGTCCTAACGATAACTATCTACTGGCGACTGCCAGTAGATAATATATATATATATATATTACCTACTGGCGGTCGCCAGTAGGTAGTTATAGTTAGGACCGTGTTTCCATAGGAAATCTCAAAATTCTATTTTGAATAACTTTGGCACCGGTTGACGAATCCTCGCGAAATTTTCAAAACTAATGGGGCGCTACGCTCCGCTCCTACCCTGAAAGTCTCGGGGTGATTCGTCAAGCGGGGGCTGAGAAAAAAGAGGGGTCCCAAAACGCATTTTCCCCATGCATTTTTCCATAGGACCTTTAGACACAGCTACAGCCCGAACGGCTGAACAGAATTACTTGTAATTTGGCAGAGAGGTAGTCCGCAGGTCAAGGATGTGCCTTTTGTAGGTCTGGTGTAAATCTGTTCAGTAGTTCCTGAGAAAATAGCATTTAAATCAATATATATATCTGTAAGCGCGCTCCGTGCGCTTACCGTAAGCTTACCGTACGCGTATGGTGCCGTGCGCAAGCTCAAATCTGATTGGTTGTCACATGACTGTAAACATTCGAATCGGACGAAATCAGGAAGTGTCGGCCGCCATTTCGTGTGTTTCACACTGAAAAAAAAAGGGAGATAACGTGAAAAGGGGGCAAGGAAGAGAGATACAGACCCCCTAACATTTGAAAGGGGGTCAAAGAAGGACACAAAAGTACGAAAAAAACATTTATTAATTTAAAAAAAAAATCGCGGGGTACGTGTACGGTAAGCTTACCGTACGCGTACGGTAGAAAAAAAAAGAAAAAAAGAAATAAAATTCAGATTTAAGTGTTTAGATATTAGGGGGCTCTAAAAAGAGCCGTTGCGTTTATGAAGTGATTTTTTAGTGGTACCTACAAGTAAGTACCGATGCAGAGTCTAAGGTTCAAGAGGAAGACTCCGTTCCCTTCATCAGTGAAGTGTACACCATCTCCTCTATAAATGTCTTGCATGTTGTAACGCAAGTTGTTGTGGTAAATGGAACCCATACCATAGTCTCGGAGGAAAGCAGAAACAGATTTGTTCACGTGCTTTCTTGCTTTGTCAATCTGTGGACAAAAATGATTGGACCAGTTCCATTTTTGCCTTTGGCATATGTTAGAATACGCAAAGGCAGTTTTAGGGAAAAGTGAAAACAGTTGTGCAAAGGTCTCCTTCATAAGCATTTCCAGACCTACCCCAGTCAAAGTGCCTAGGTCATTGCCACCACAGTGCACTATTATGAGGTCAGGGTGTTGGATTTGCATGAAGGATTTCACCAATGGCATCAATTGGTGCCACTTTAACCCTCTCTGACCAATCCATTTAATGTCTACATTTGGCAAAGCAAGGTCTCTCACCATACCTGTTTTCTCTGCATACTTTTCACTCCAGAAGACATAGCTGTGCCCTACAATCCACACTGTGAACATCTTCAAAGGAGATCTGGATGCACTCAGGAGGTGTATTTCAGTAGAATGGGAAAAAGAAATGAAAGACAGTTTGGAAATGGAGGCATACATATTTTTTTAAAATAAAAAGAACTCATTGGCTGTTTCACACCATTCTACACTAAAAACTAGGCTGTATGTGTAAATTTATAGAAGCATGTTTTGTATTGGTACAGAAAAATGTGTTACCAAAGAACATTACTATGGATTTGCTGTTAGGTTTGAAAAGTCAAGCACTCTTGCACTTTGAAAATGAAACATTGTGTGGTGAACTTCTGACCTGTCTCCACACAGCAGTGTGCCATGAGCTGTTGCTATGGTAGCAGGCAGAAGTCAAGTTGGGGGAAGGGTACTAGGCAGAGGTCAAGTTGGGGGAAGGGTACTTTTGGAAAAGGGTTGGTTTTCAACCAATAGAAATGTGTGATTACATTTGAAAAAAATGGGGAAGCACTGGGATTTGAAATTAACATGTATATGTGTGGAAAAAGAGAGGGAAACATTGCCATTATCTGGTTCTGCTGAGAGGAGAGAGGTGTACAGAACAGAGATCCTGGCTCTGATAATCTGCTGTTTGAGTGCCACATTTCTTTCACAACTAACTAATTTTAAAGGTGAGTTATGAGTTTGAGAGGGGATGTATGTGGTAAATTAAGAAATGAATAATAGAATTGGAATTCCTTTTGTTGAAGTTGCGTTTATCATTTTGTGTTTTGGGAGAAATTTAAATGTAAGGAACATGTAAAATATTATGGACTATGTTTTCACCATAAATTAAGGTGTACTGGTATAAATGAGGAATACTGTTTTCTGCATAGAATCAGAAGATGACTCTGTGTGCAAAGAGGAATTGTTGACAGAGATTTATTGCGTATTACTCTGGTAATTTTACATTTGCATTAGTAGGAAAGGGGCAGCTATTTTTCTGCAGAAGCAGACTCTTAGCACACACCCAGCTGCTTATCCTGTAGAATCATGCATAGTATTCACAACCGAGTGGGGTTTGAGGTTGCAGTGAGTAATGCAAATACATTCAGCATCACTAAGGCTGGTTGCCCTTGCTGGAGTGTAGTCATTCACCCAGGTTACACATGTTCCTGGTCTCAAAAACCTGTTTGGACATTTGCTGTTTTCAGAATCTGAAAAGTGGATTGAAAATGTGTCAGACTGTAAAAGTACTTATCACTTGCCAAAAAAAGAGTAGTAAGTGTGCTTTCAAATTGGCAAAGAAATTTCGTTTTCTGCCTAATTTCTAACCATGACTCTGTGTGCAAAGAGGAATTGTTGACAGAGATTTATTGCGTATTACTCTGGTAATTTTAGATTTGCATTAGTAGGAAAGGGGCAGCTATTTTTCTGCAGAAGCAGACTCTTAGCACACACCAAGCTGCTTACCCTGTAGAATCATGCATAGTATTCACAACCGAGTGGGGTTTGAGGTTGCAGTGAGTAATGCAAATACATTCAGCATCACTAAGGCTCGTTGCCCTTGCTGGAGTGTAGTCATTCACCCAGGTTACACATGTTCCTGGTCTCAAAAACCTGTTTGGACATGTGCTGTTTTCAGAATCTGAAAAGTGGATTGAAAATGTGTCAGACTGTAAAAGTACTTATCACTCGCCAAAAAAAGAGTAGTAAGAGTGCTTTCAAATTGGCAAAGAAATTTCGTTTTCTGCCTAATTTCTAACCATGACTCTGTGTGCAAAGAGGAATTGTTGACAGAGATTTATTGCGTATTACTCTGGTAATTTTAGATTTGCATTAGTAGGAAAGGGGCAGCTATTTTTCTGCAGAAGCAGACTCTTAGCACACACCCAGCTGCTTACCCTGTAGAATCATCCATAGTATTCACAACCGAGTGGGGTTTGAGGTTGCAGTGAGTAATGCCAATACATTCAGCATCACTAAGGCTGGTTGCCCTTGCTGGAGTGTAGTCATTCACCCAGGTTACACATGTTCCTGGTCTCAAAAACCTGTTTGGACATGTGCTGTTTTCAGAATCTGAAAAGTGGATTGAAAATGTGTCAGACTGTAAAAGTACTTATCACTTGCCAAAAAAAGAGTAGTAAGTGTGCTTTCATATTGGCAAAGAAATTTCGTTTTCTGCCTAATATCAAACCATGACTCTGTGTGCAAAGAGGAATTGTTGACAGAGATTTATTGCGTATTACTCTGGTAATTTTACATTTGCATTAGTAGGAAAGGGGCAGCTATTTTTCTGCAGAAGCAGACTCTTAGCACACACCCAGCTGCTTATCCTGTAGAATCATGCATAGTATTCACAACCGAGTGGGGTTTGAGGTTGCAGTGAGTAATGCAAATACATTCAACATCACTAAGGCTGGTTGCCCTTGCTGGAGTGTAGTCATTCACCCAGGTTACACATGTTCCTGGTCTCAAAAACCTGTTTGGACATGTGCTGTTTTCAGAATCTGAAAAGTGGATTGAAAATGTGTCAGACTGTAAAAGTACTTATCACTTGCCAAAAAAAGAGTAGTAAGTGTGCTTTCAAATTGGCAAAGAAATTTCGTTTTCTGCCTAATTTCTAACCATGACTCTGTGTGCAAAGAGGAATTGTTGACAGAGATTTATTGCGTATTACTCTGGTAATTTTAGATTTGCATTAGTAGGAAAGGGGCAGCTATTTTTCTGCAGAAGCAGACTCTTAGCACACACCAAGCTGCTTACCCTGTAGAATCATGCATAGTATTCACAACCGAGTGGGGTTTGAGGTTGCAGTGAGTAATGCAAATACATTCAGCATCACTAAGGCTCGTTGCCCTTGCTGGAGTGTAGTCATTCACCCAGGTTACACATGTTCCTGGTCTCAAAAACCTGTTTGGACATGTGCTGTTTTCAGAATCTGAAAAGTGGATTGAAAATGTGTCAGACTGTAAAAGTACTTATCACTCGCCAAAAAAAGAGTAGTAAGAGTGCTTTCAAATTGGCAAAGAAATTTCGTTTTCTGCCTAATTCCTAACCATGACTCTGTGTGCAAAGAGGAATTGTTGACAGAGATTTATTGCGTATTACTCTGGTAATTTTAGATTTGCATTAGTAGGAAAGGGGCAGCTATTTTTCTGCAGAAGCAGACTCTTAGCACACACCCAGCTGCTTACCCTGTAGAATCATCCATAGTATTCACAACCGAGTGGGGTTTGAGGTTGCAGTGAGTAATGCCAATACATTCAGCATCACTAAGGCTGGTTGCCCTTGCGGGAGTGTAGTCATTCACCCAGGTTACACATGTTCCTGGTCTCAAAAACCTGTTTGGACATGTGCTGTTTTCAGAATCTGAAAAGTGGATTGAAAATGTGTCAGACTGTAAAAGTACTTATCACTTGCCAAAAAAAGAGTAGTAAGTGTGCTTTCATATTGGCAAAGAAATTTCGTTTTCTGCCTAATATCAAACCATGACTCTGTGTGCAAAGAGGAATTGTTGACAGAGATTTATTGCGTATTACTCTGGTAATTTTACATTTGCATTAGTAGGAAAGGGGCAGCTATTTTTCTGCAGAAGCAGACTCTTAGCACACACCCAGCTGCTTATCCTGTAGAATCATGCATAGTATTCACAACCGAGTGGGGTTTGAGGTTGCAGTGAGTAATGCAAATACATTCAACATCACTAAGGCTGGTTGCCCTTGCTGGAGTGTAGTAATTCACCCAGGTTACACATGTTCCTGGTCTCAAAAACCTGTTTGGACATGTGCTGTTTTCAGAATCTGAAAAGTGGATTGAAAATGTGTCAGATTGTAAAAGTACTTATCACTTGCCAAAAAAAGAGTAGTAAGTGTGCTTTCAAATTGGCAAAGAAATTTCGTTTTCTGCCTAATTTATAACCATGACTCTGTGTGCAAAGAGGAATTGTTGACAGAGATTTATTGCGTATTACTCTGGTAATTTTAGATTTGCATTAGTAGGAAAGGGGCAGCTATTTTTCTGCAGAAGCAGACTCTTAGCACACACCCAGCTGCTTACCCTGTAGAATCATGCATAGTATTCACAACCGAGTGGGGTTTGAGGTTGCAGTGAGTAATGCAAATACATTCAGCATCACTAAGGCTGGTTGCCCTTGCTGGAGTGTAGTCATTCACCCAGGTTACACATGTTCCTGGTCTCAAAAACCTGTTTGGACATGTGCTGTTTTCAGAATCTGAAAAGTGGATTGAAAATGTGTTAGACTGTAAAAGTACTTATCACTTGCCAAAAAAAGAGTAGTAAGTGTGCTTTCAAATTGGCAAAGAAATTTCGTTTTCTGCCTAATATCAAACCATGACTCTGTGTGCAAAGAGGACTTGTTGACAGAGATTTATTGCGTATTACTCTGGTAATTTTAGATTTGCATTAGTAGGAAAGGGGCAGCTATTTTTCTGCAGAAGCAGACTCTTTGCACACACCCAGCTGCTTACCCTGTAGAATCATGCATAGTATTCACAACCGAGTGGGGTTTGAGGTTGCAGTGAGTAATGCAAATACATTCAGCATCACTAAGGCTGGTTGCCCTTGCTGGAGTGTAGTCATTCACCCAGCTTACACATGTTCCTGGTCTCAAAAACCTGTTTGGACATGTGCTGTTTTCAAAATCTGAAAAGTGGATTGAAAATGTGTCAGACTGTAAAAGTACTTATCACTTGCCAAAAAAGAGTAGTAAGTGTGCTTTCAAATTGGCAAAGAAATTTCGTTTTCTGCCTAATTTCTAACCATGACTCTGTGTGCAAAGAGGAATTGTTGACAGAGATTTATTGCGTATTACTCTGGTAATTTTAGATTTGCATTAGTAGGAAAGGGGCAGCTATTTTTCTGCAGAAGCAGACTCTTAGCACACACCCAGCTGCTTACCCTGTAGAATCATCCATAGTATTCACAACCGAGTGGGGTTTGAGGTTGCAGTGAGTAATGCAAATACATTCAGCATCACTAAGGCTGGTTGCCCTTGCTGGAGTGTAGTCATTCAACCAGGTTACACATGTTCCTGGTCTCAAAAACCTGTTTGGACGTGTGCTGTTTTCAGAATCTGAAAAGTGGATTGAAAATGTGTCAGACTGTAAAAGTACTTATCACTTGCCAAAAAAAGAGTAGTAAGTGTGCTTTCATATTGGCAAAGAAATTTCGTTTTCTGCCTAATATCAAACCATGACTCTGTGTGCAAAGAGGAATTGTTGACAGAGATTTATTGCGTATTACTCTGGTAATTTTACATTTGCATTAGTAGGAAAGGGGCAGCTATTTTTCTGCTGAAGCAGACTCTTAGCACACACCCAGCTGCTTATCCTGTAGAATCATGCATAGTATTCACAACCGAGTGGGGTTTGAGGTTGCAGTGAGTAATGCAAACACATTCAGCATCACTAAGGCTGGTTGCCCTTGCTGGAGTGTAGTCATTCACCCAGGTTACACATGTTCCTGGTCTCAAAAACCTGTTTGGACATGTGCTGTTTTCAGAATCTGAAAAGTGGATTGAAAATGTGTCAGACTGTAAAAGTACTTTTCACTTGCCAAAAAAAGAGTAGTAAGTGTGCTTTCAAATTGGCAAAGAATTTTCGTTTTCTGCTTAATATCAAACCATGACTCTGTGTGCACACAGGAATTGTTTTCAGATATTTAATTTGTGATGGTTTTATTGTGATTTTCACTTGTAGGAAAGGGGTACATAGTATTTTAAGATTTGAAAAGATCATAAAAAATATAGTAATATATTTAAATAAAATAAAGGAATTTTTTTTTAGTTTTTTTCAGGTATTGCTGAAGAGCAGTGAACAAAATTTAAGATGCCTACAAAATCCAGACTAAGGAAAAACCACAAAAAAATCTATATTTGAAGACAACTGGAGGACCTAAGTTAGTTGGAGATGCTCATGTTGGGAAAAAGAGAAAGTCTTCTGGTAAGCAGACAAAAGATTTTTTTTAAAATATCTTCAAAAAAGGGAAAAATGTACAAAATGTCTGTACTGGAAATAATGTTTTAAATAGAAAACAACAGGAAAAAATTGAGCATTTAGTTAATGCAAATATACCT
Source organism: Triturus cristatus (assembly GCF_964204655.1). Classification (NCBI taxonomy): domain Eukaryota; kingdom Metazoa; phylum Chordata; class Amphibia; order Caudata; family Salamandridae; genus Triturus; species Triturus cristatus. Next base: position 663,709,316 of record NC_140582.1, on the reverse strand, counting down.
TCAGAAACAATAAAGATTAACTTAAAAAGAAATACAGCGTTTAAAGAGATTCGTAGAAAAATGTTTCAGAGAAGAGTTATGTCCAATTTGATAAAGGATGTGAAGAAATATAAGAAAAAAGCAAAATTTTATAAGAGAAAAAAAGAAATTGAAGCCATTGTAGTAAAGGCTTTAGAATTAAAAAGGAAACTATTCATTTTAATTTTGAACAGGATGCGTACATTAGATAAAATGGTCAATGTACTGAAATCACAAAGCAAAAGGAAAAGACTAGTGAAAAGAACAAACTTTTGTAAAGTGTTTTTAGGAGAATGGATGCATAGTTCAAGTAGTGAACCTTTTTTTAATGAAGAGAGTTATCTTCAAAGTAATAGTTTGCTGCATGCAGTTGATACCAGAGGTCGTGCTTATGAAGTGAAAAATGGTTGTATAATGGAGAAGGAGAAAATGGTTCCAAGAGATGAGGAACAAGTGATGGCGGATGAGGTTATGGGGAGACATCCTAAAGCCCCAGTGTATACTTGGAATTGTAGTAGTATTTGCACTGTGCGTCAGGAATCTATTGATAAATTTCGTGAGTTTCTAAGAGAATATAGTAAAAAAAAGTGTTAAACAGGAGATTAAGGTGCTTCAAAGTCTAGATCCATGCAGAGTGAGAGAGAATACTGGTTTGCAGGGACATTCTCTGGCTTGTCTATCTAGAAAAGTGTGTAAAAGTGTTTTTCATCATTTTAGGATGCTGGCTGTTCATCATACTGAAATTAGAAAGTTTGTGAGACGATTGTATTTTGCTAAAAGTCCAGCAATAAAGTTAGATGAATTGAATAGGGCTCTGTTCCGTGGATCGGTATCAGATGTAGAGAATGTTACTGATGAAATTCAGTTTAGTTACTTTGGTCCAGAACAAGACAGTGCAGGTAATGACACAGTTAATGAGGAAGATTTGGAAGAGAATGTAGAACCCTCTGTAAGTAAGAAATTTGATGATCAAATGACAAAATTTGCAATAATCTCTAATGAAAGACCAAATATTACTTGTATTTGTTGCCGCAGAACTCATTATAGAAATCAAACCAGGAATGTTGATCTCTACAGAAAAAGTGAAAATGAAGATAATTATAAGTGGAAGGATTTTGCAACATATATATTTCTTGAAAATTGTTTTGAATTGGGTGAAGATCAGCGTATTTGTAAATACTGTTATAATAAGTTAGAAGAAAATAACATGCCGAGCAGAGCTGTACATAATAATTTAGAATTGGATGCTATTCCTGCCGAACTTTCTGGATTAAATACATATGAGTCTATACTCATTCAATGTGTTAATCCGTTCCAGACCATAGTACGTATGGAGCCCAAAACTGGTAAATTACCTCCTTCAGATTTACTGAGAGGTTTAAAAGGTAGAGTGGTGTATTTGCCCTTGGATTTGAAAAAAATATGGAAACTATTGATGCCGATACTTTGGAAAGTGAACCATTAGTTTTTCTGGTTAATGGTGTACCTACAAACAATAAGAAGATTTGGCAGGAGCTGGTAGATGTACGGAAAGTACAAAGAGCAAATTTGTATTTGAAAAGGAATGACAAATGGTATGAATCAATTTATATAGAAGAAGAAGAAGAAGATTTACAAGAACACACAGAAAAACCAACTGGACAAATTGAAAAAGTGGACAAGTCAAAGGAAGAAGAAATTTATGAACATTTTAGCATACATCCTCTTCATTCAAAAGAAGTTATGGGAGACACTATTGATCTGTTTCAGATGAAGAAAGCAAAAGGAACTCCCGTGAGTGTATGGGAGGAGAGCTTGGAAGCTCGATGTTTTCCCCAGCTGTTTCCTACAGGAAAAGGAGGACGATACGATGAACGTCCAGAACAGATTCCAGCTTCTGAGTATCGGACTACAATACTATATGCAGAAGATCCAAGATTTCGACAAAGTATTCCTTATTTGTTCCATCTTTTATTTGAAAGCGACTTGTCTGCATTATCTTATGCAGTAAATCACATTTTAAAAAGTGGAGTACATTTACAAAATGTGTCTGCTAAGGATTTTATGGAGAAAGTGCAGCACCGAGATGATCATTTGGAAACACAACTGATCAATCTGATGGCTTGTCAACGTGGGACAAATGAATATTGGTACCGACGCCATGGTGAATTAAAATGCATGTTACGGAATTTAGGAACTCCAACATGGTTCCTTACCCTAAGCTGTGCCGAGTATGCTTGGGATGATTTACTGGATTTTCTACGAGAGGCAAATTCAAACATTAAAAACATCGAATACAAGACAGCAGGAGAACTGTGCTCATTGGATCCGGTTAATGTTTGCAGATATTTCAATCATAGATTTGAGGCCATGATGTGCTTCATCTGCAATAAAAAAAATCCACCTCTTGGAGAAGTTGTGGATTTCTTTTGGAGAAAAGAGTACGAAGCAAGAGGTGCTCCTCATATTCATATGCTGTTGTGGATCAAGGATGCCCCAAAGTTTGGAACAGATACTGATGAAGCAGTGTTATCTTTCATTGAAGAATATGCAACATGTGCTATACCAAAAAGCACAGAAGAGAAAAAGTTAAAGGAGCAAGTTTTACGTTTCCAAAGTCATCGGTGTGGAAAATACTGTCGACTGAAATACAAGAGCAAAGATAAATTCTACACTAAATGTCGATTTGGATTTCCTAGACCTGTTCTTTCAAAAGGAAGAGTAAACAGTTTTATGTCAGCTGTGAGACATACTATTACAAGAAAATCACCTAAGAATACCTACAACCTAAAAAGAAAAGAAGAATCAAAAAATATAAATGACTACAACCCAGTCATTTTATCCATGTGGAATGCTAACATGGATATACAGTATGTAGCTGACAATTCCATTGCTGTTGCTCGATATGTAACGTCTTACATTACTAAATCAGAAAAAACTGAATTGAAAGAAATGTGGGAAGAGATTTCTCATGAGAAGACTGTCAGTAAGAAGCTATACAGTTTCAGTTTAAAGATGTTATCGCATCGAGAAATTGGATCCTACGAATGTTCAGATAGGTTATCTTCTGCAAGTCTCTACTCGAAATCAAGAAGAATAATTTGGGCAAGTTTAGGCCTTGCAGCAATGAGAAATCAGGTACTGAAATCTGTTGGAGAAATTGAATATTTGGCCGAGAATGACCCAGAAAGTACAGATATTTTGAAATCAAACATGTTGGACACATATTACCCAAAGAGAAGTCATCATCTTGAGAACATGTGTCTCTATGAAGTGCTGCAGAACTACATTTATTCACGGAAAGCCACAGAAGACATCAACAATGGAAAATATAAAGTCATTGGTGAGGAAGGATGTTTGGTGAAGCAAACAAAAGGATGTTTGATAAATCACAGGAAGCTCAGTTGCGAAACTACAGACAAAAAGGAATTTTACTACTTGGCTCTTTTACAGCTGTTTAAACCATGGCGTTCAGAGGACGAACTACTGGGAGAATTTCAAAGCTATGAAGATTCCTTTAATGCTTGCAAAGACAGCATAGAATGCAGTACTTTCATAACTTATGTCCAAATGTTAAATGAAGAAATTGAACAGGAAACTACAATTGCAGCTGAAGTAGCTAGAGACAGTTCTCAAGACAGCCAAAGTTCTGGAACACTCAGTCAAGATCCCCTAGGACAACCAATCGTAAAAAATGAAGCTGCAATAGCTATGACTGAAGTGGAAACGGCTATGAATCAAGCTCAAGAAGAATTAATAGACTTACCAAATTTGGAAAGACAACTGAATGAAGAGCAGCAACAAATTTATGAAGAGATCAGAAACAAAATTGATCACGGATTACTACATGAAAAAAAGAGTGCTCATGCACATCATTTCAACCAATCAGGATGTATGTAAGCGGACAAGCTGGAACTGGAAAAAGTTTCTTAATAAAAGTCATCAGAAGCTACCTACAGCAAAAAACGGATTCAACTTTGTCTTGTGTGGTTACTGCTCCAACTGGGTTAGCAGCATATAACATAAAAGGAATCACCTTACATCGTTTGCTAATGTTACCAGTGGAGCATGAGAACACAATACAATACCACAAGCTAACTGGAGAAGCATGCTTGGAAGTTTCAAGAGTATTGAAGAAGATGCAAGTTCTCATTATTGATGAGGTGAGCATGGTATCAAACTTAATGCTTGCCTTTGTGCATTTAAGAATGCAGCAAATTCTAAGGAGAGACTATGACGTGTTATTTGGTGGAAAACATGTCATAGTTTTTGGGGATCTTCTACAGCTTACTCCAGTTAAAGGACAACCAGTGTTTAATACTGGGACACATGAAGACACAAAGAAGTCATTGGGAAGCATTGGTAATGCAAATATTTGGTCCTTCTTTGAGTACAAGGAACTTACTACTAATATGAGGCAAGCAAACGATGAAGAATATGGAAGTATTCTGAAAGATATCAGAATTGGACTACTCACTGAAGCTGGCACGAAAGCATTACAGAGTTGGTTGCTACATAATTTATTCCCAAAGGAAGAAATAATTGCAGAGAAAATATACAAGAACATTGCAGAAAAGAAAAGTGTATTCTGCTTAATGCCAACTCTACATGAATGCTCAATATTCAATGAGGAACTTTTGAAATTGGAAAAGGAAGAGATTAGGAAATTGGAAGCAGTGGACAAAATTCAGCATGAAAGAATTACTATTACATTAACAGGCAAACTGAAAAATAAATTGGATTCACTAGAGAAGAACATTTCCAAAACTGCTGGATTAGAAAAAAATCTATATGTTTGCATGAACTGTAGAGTATTTTTAAGGAGAAATTTGGATGTTGAAAAAGGTTTAGTGAATGGAGCTATGGGAAGAGTTGTGGGTTTTATTAATTACCAGAAAAAAGATGGAATTGAATGATTAAAAATAAAATTTGATCAGATAGAAGAAGTTATAGACATTTGTCGTTGTACAGTTCGTTTCATGCTTGTGAAAGACTTATATGTACGTAGGAAGCAGTTTCCGTTTTCTCTAGCATATGCTGTAACTATTCACAAGTCTCAAGGATTGACTGTAGATTGTGCTTTTGTGAACATTGGTTCAACTGTGTTCAAAGAAGGTATGGCTTATGTTGCTTTGTCACGAGTGAAAACATTATCTGGTTTATTTATGATCGACTTTGAGGACTCAAAAGTTAGTGCTGATGCAAATTGTGTAAAGGAGTATAATAGATTAAGAAGAACCTATGCTCTTCATTTAGGTCAGTATCCTGTGTTGGAAAAACGTGTTGTTTCTTGAAAAAGGAGAATTGAGAATATCTGTAATGAGGATGTAGAGAGGAGAAAAAAAAAGAAGAGTGATGTAATTGCAAGCAAAAAGAAAAAGGAAAATGTTGAAGAGGTTGTTGGTTGTCATTTTGAAAATAGCTCTGGTGTCAACTGCTACGCTAATGTAGTGCTGAATGTTGTATTTTATCTTGAAAGTTTGCAAGAGCAGATAATAGTAAATCAGAGAAAAAGATTCTGTTCTGAGTTGAGTCTCCTTTTTGAAAAGCTGAGTAATGATAAAACTAAAATAGAAAGCGCTACTGAAATTAGAAAACTTTTAGATGTATGTTCAGGATGTACACAGTTTTCTCAAAATGTACAGCAAGACGCACAGGAATTCTTGATGTATTTTCTTCAGGTACTGGAAGAAGAAGGGGTACAAATTGAAAATATGTTTGGTCTCTCTTATAAATGGGAACATAGTTGTGAAAACTGTTTCAATACATGTGGCTCTAATGTTGATTCTGAAAGGTTTATTTATTTAACATTGCCAGAGAGTAAAACAGTCACTTTTGCTAAATTAGTTAAAGATGCTAATCATAGCATGGAATGCGGTGAGTGTAAATCTGACATGTTTTCAACGTTAATTTTAAAGGAATACGGACAGTATGTAATTTTAATGATGCAACGATGTAGAGCTGATGGTTCAAAATTGGATACTTTAATAAAGAAGTTTACAGGACAGCAATTATCAATTTCAGGAAAAACTTTTGTAACAGTTGCAATAATTTTCCATGATGGACCTACTGTAACTTCTGGTCATTACACAGTTTATCTAAAATGTAAAAAAGGCTGGACAATGTGTAATGATTGTCAATTGGTTTTTAAGCAACGTTTGCCTTTTGATTTAGCAAATTCCTATCTAATCTTCCTGAAACCTAAATTTTAGAGAGAATCGGTAACATCTGTACAATTTAAATTTTGGAATTTTATTGGATTACCATTGGAAATTTAATCAAAAAAGATTTTTAAAATTACCATTTGGCCTAAAGGAAAGGTAACCAATTGTATTGTGGACTTATTTAATTCCTAATTAATCTTTTGGAAACCAACATTTTAGAGACAATCGGTAACATCTGTACAATTTAAATTTTGGAATTTTATTGGATTACCATTGGAAATTTAATCAAAAAAGAATTTTAAAATTACCATTTGGCCTAAAGGAAAGGTAACCAGATGTATTGTGGAGTTATTTGAGATATATTATTTTTGTGATTATGCTTCTGTAACAAAATTGTCAGACGGTATTTTTTAGAAATAGTTATTGTTATTAGATGATATTTATTTTGAAAATGTTGCATTTCTATAATGTTATGTTTAAGTGAGAAGAGATTCTGGGCTTTTTTAAAACAATCTTTGAGATTGTTTTTTTTTTTTGCCCGCTGTTAAGTGATGAATGCAATTGCTTTCACGATTTATAGTGAAATGCAATATATTCTGAAAACAGCAAAAAAATGGCAAAAAATTGTTTTTGGAAAATATGTAAATACGTGTACTGTATTATAAAATGTTTTATTAAATATTAATACTTTTTTCTTTTTTTTCAGATTGAGAAAGAAAATTTTCAAAAAATAAAACCATTTTTTCAAGCAATTTCAATAAAATTTAAATTGATAATTAAATTTTTGGGTGGGTCAGGTAAGTCAGAAATTTGATGGTCCCTTTTTTCCACTTCTCCTCAAACAGATTTTCAGTATTTCGTTATTAATCCCTCAAGGACCTTGTAATGTGGTAATTGTTTTTTAGTGTTTTAAAAAAAATAATAATAAATAAATACGCTTACTGTACGCGTACGGTAAAAAAAAAAAAAAAGTTTTTAAGAAAATTTTTAAAAAAGTTGAGAGGTAAGGTTGGCTCTTAAAAGAGCCGTTGTGTTCATGCAGGGACAGAGGAAAGGAAGAATGGGAATATTAGCTGGTAGGACAAATGTGCTGGTCTATTCTGTTGTTAATTAGGGGAACACTGGTCTCCCCACGAACAATTAGACCATGGCAATTTGAGCACCGCATTGTAACCCTCGCAAATCGATGGTTAGTTTCCAGAGGACCAGAAAAAGGTGAATCTCCCCCCACAGATGAAGGGCTCAGCTGAGCTGCCGAAGATGGACTCGGCTGAGCTGCTGTGGATGTGCTTGGTCGACTTACTGAAGGGTTTCCTCCAGTATGTCGAGCATGTGTCCTAGGGTGTACATCCTCAAGGTGTCTTAACATAGGGTGATTCCCGAAGGAATACTTCTTGTTAGGATTACCTCTAGAAAGTACACGCTGGCAAAGCTTGCAAGTCACTAAAGCAGCATTTACTTTTTTCTGGCCCTCAGGAAACGTAAAATACTCCCATATAAAAGAGCTCTTCTGTTTCCTCCGTCACTGCCTGATGGTGGTGCTGCTAGACTCACTCTCAGAAGAGGAGTGCTGGTCTGCCATCGTATCCCAAAGACAACTCAGCTCCTTCTCCTAAGGGATCACAAGCAGAAATGAGGGGAATGGGTGTGGTGTAGGAGAGTTCTAGAACTGAAAGTACTTTAAACCAATCAAAAGTTTTGTTTCTTGATCACATGACCCACCGTGCGCGTACGTTATGCTTACGGAGCGCTTACGGAGCGCTTACGGAGCACTTACGGTAAAAGTACGCATGCGCGTATAAAAGACACGCGCACGCGCACATGCGCATAACAGGCACGCCCCAACACTTCCGCGTAACGTACGCGTGTAACGTATGCGCTTACGCGCCGCGTACACAGTACGCACGTCTACGTAAATTGCGTAACCATACGCAAAAAGAGTAGAAATATTACGTACATTACGCAAAACGTACGCTTACCGTAAGCTTACCGTACGCGCACGTAAAAAAAAAAAAAAAAATTGGAAAAAAAGAATCACTATGTTATACTAATATATCTTACTTGTTTGGTAAAAAAAAATGAGAAAAAATAATATATTGCAGAATTTTTAAAATTTAAGCATAGTGTTTAAAGAGAATATAAAGTAAAAATAAAAAGATGTAAAAAACCTTGCAAAAAAAAAAAAATCACACGTTTAATATAAGAATTTGTATTTAAAAAACCATACAAAATCACTGAAAAAACCATGGGTTTCACACACGTTATAGGTAAGAATTAGCATTTAAAAAACCATACAAATTCAATGAAAAAACCATGGGTTTCACACACGTTATAGTTAGGAATTAGCATTTAAAAAACCTTACAAATTCAGTGAAAAAACCATGGGTTTCACACACGTTATAGTTAGGAATTAGCATTTAAAAAACCTTGCAAATTCAGTGAAAAAACCATGGGTTTCACACACGTTATAGTTAGGAATTAGCATTTAAAAAACCTTGCAAATTCAGTGAAAAAACCATAGGTTTCACACACGTTATAGTTAGCTGGACATTTCACTCGTAAAAAACCAATGAAATTCCCCCGTTATAGTTAGTTAAGCTAACTATAACTCGCGCACCCGCAATCCACTGCTGATGACGTCACATATTACATCACTCATGACATGGTCAGTGACATCACTCATGACATCACTGATGACATCTCAAATGACATCACTGATGACATCATCCTTGTGACAGAGTGGCAGACCTCCTCTCACCCTAATATAACCTTTGAAACACACATTCAAAAATAGAGACTAAAATTTTCAAAAAAATGGACATACCAATACCAGTTACAACAACCTCTTGAGTAATTCTAAGATCCACATACACATCCACTCATTCACGAACAGTCCTGTACAGTCACTCATACATGTACTCACTCATCATATGTACTCATACACCTATACATCCTGCTACACAATGCCACTCATCCACAGAGTTACTGACACACATACTCACTCATGAAAATAAAGAATCAAACATAGATTTATTTGCATATACAGTTATACACACACCACCACACTTACTTCTACGGAAACTTACACATACTTAGTCTTTTAAACAATCACTTATAGAAACACATACTTATTCATACAGGAACTCTTTCAATCTCTCACTCTCACATATACTCACTTATATACACCAATAGTCACATATACTAGTTTAAAACATATGTAGTTACTCATAAAGACACTATTGAGACAGTCATTCACTCACTAACACACCCATACACACACTCATCCACCCATACAGTCCTGCACACATGCTGTCTTCACCACATACAACCAGTGAGTCACTCATTCATGCACCTATGCACTACGTAATACCCCCCACCGAACCATGCAGACACTCAGACTGATACTCAAAAAACCACCTAATATCCTATATAAACACCCATGTAGCTACTCACCAACCCATGCAGCCACTTATACACAAAGTGAGAGACTGATACAGATAATTACATATTTAAACATTACTCAGTAAGCCATATATTCACTAAGATACACTTAATCAGTCAGTTATACAATCAATTTTTCAAAAACAAATCATCCATTTAGACACTTATATACCCATTTATTCTTCCATCGTCCGTGTGATATACATATATAAAACATATTTAATTTTCAGAAAAATACACATTCACTGGATGATGTCATCAGTGATGTCATTTGAGATGTCATCAGTGATGTCATGAGTGATGTCACTGACCATGTCATGAGTGATGTAATATGTAACGTCATCAGCAGTGGATTGCGGGTGCGCGAGTTATAGTTAGCTTAACTAACTTTAACGGGGGAATTTCATTGGTTTTTTACGAGTGAAATGTCCAGCTAACTATAACGTGTGTGAAACCTATGGATTTTTCACTGAATTTGCAAGGTTTTTTAAATGCTAATTCCTAACTATAACGTGTGTGAAACCCATGGTTTTTTCACTGAATATATATATATATGTATATATTACCCATTGGCGGTCGCCAGTAGGTAGTTATAGTTAGATGAATCTTCACAAAATTTTCAAAACTGGTGGACCTCTCTGGCCAGCTCCTGTCTTGAGAGTTTCAGGGTGATTCATCAAGGGGGGGCGGATAAAAAATGGGGGCCCCAAAACAAGTTTTCCTCATGTTATTTTCCATAGGAAACTTTAGACAAAGGTACAGCCCGAACTGCTGAATGAAATTACGCTAAATTTTGCAAAAAGGTAGCCCTTGGTTCAGAAAGAGCCCTTTTTGTTAAATGGTGTACATCCGTCCAGTAGATGCTGAGAAATTTAAGAAAGAAAAAATTTATGTATCTGAGCTCCGAGGAAGGTTCGAGAACCCTCCCGGGCACGAGTTTCACTCTGATTGGCTGTCAACACTTCAAACCAGGAAGTGTTGGCAGCCATCTTGTGACCCCCTAGGCCTGCTTTTTTTATTAATTTCAGCGGAATTGGCGTTGTGTTTGCAAATCCCACTGGAATTTATTTTTAAAATGAAGCGCGGGCTCCCGCTGTTCATTTTAATGAGGCTCCCGGGTGGGGACCCTGGGGACCACCACCTCCCCAGTGCTATAATGATTATGTGTGGGGGGGGACACGGCCCCTCCCCGGGGCTTTGAAAATATATGCGTGGTGGTCCAAACCCCCCACGCTGCCCCAGGGACCGCCACCTCCCCGGGGCTCTGAAATGGAGGGAGGGGGGCGCGCAGCCCCCCTCCAGGAGCCCTCGGTGGCCCTGGGGACCACCAACCCCCGATGGCTGGCTCCTGCAGTGTCACGGGGTGACCACCCTGGGACACTGCTGTTTGCTATAGCAGGACGGGAGCCGTGCGACTCCCACCCTGCCATTTTTAAAGAGAACAATGGTCCTTGTCAAAAGTGATTTATCAACCAGAGAATAATTTTAGAAATAAATCAATTTTATATGTAAGCTATCCAGCCGGATAGTGTAATTTAATGAGAATTAAACAATGCAAAGGAACAAATTTAGTAAGTAGTGGGACACAGTCCTGTATCCGATTTCACATAAAGTAAAAATAACATTGACAATTTACAATTCACAAGACATATTTTTAACCAAGAAACAAGAAGCAAACAGGCGAAACAAACAGTTGCTTGTACCATGATACAAGGAAATGCCACAAGCGTGATAAATGGCTACAACCATGACACATAGTGATAAAATTGTTAGTGTGTACTGTGTTTTATTTTGTCCACGACGTTTCGATCCCTATTTAGAGAATATTGGGATCATCATCAGGACATGGGCAATGTAGGCCTGAGCAAATTAAAAACCACTGAAAGTACAGACAATTGATAGAAAATATTTAGGGGGAAAAAAGAGAAAAAAACATTGAAGGTTAACAAGAGCTTTCAAGGAGCCAACAAGGCAGTTCCACAGTTTAAAAAAAGTCATCAATTAGAAACAATATTCAAAACACTTTAAGAAACAATTGGCGTGATTCTAAGTGGATTAAGAAACCATTATTGTGTTTTACCGTATATCCCTAGGGAAGGAATGCGTATTGCATTTAAAAGTGACAGAGGGGGTTAACGGATGCTGACCTCAATTGAAGATAACCGAGCCGTGAATCATAATAGACGGCGTGAGGGTAGTGCAGTAGGAAGGGGGATAGTGATGTGGTGGCGATGCGCTACGAGAATGCACGGGTAATGATGCGCTGCCGGGGTGGCGTGGTGGCGAAGGTCGATTAATTTGCTATCAGAAGTGCATAAGTTGAAGGCAGTAATTGCGAATGAAAAGCGGCGCGAGAGCGCGGAGAACAGACGGTGACTGATCGGATATGGAAAATACCGGGGGGAGAGAATTGGTGAGGAGCGGGCCAATGGTTTCAGAAGAACGGCCGCTTCTAGGAGAAGAAATTAAATTAATTACTTAAGAGGATGTTAAGAGGGAAATGACCAAACTGGGTTGCGGCGATGAGATAATAAGGCTTACCTAGTAAGAGGAGTGCAAGACAGTGCTTGGTTCCAACGACCCGGTTGGGTTCATGACACAGGGCATCTGTGGGAATGACCCGGTGCGGTCGGGGGAAAGAGGAAGTGATTAACTGTTGCCCTATGCGGGGAAACGAGAGGTGTCTACAACCGATAGCAACCCAGAAGACGGTCTCACCTGGATTAAGATAAGAGCCCACGAGAATCCGTTGGCGTGCAGGGAGCGCGCTGGCTTGATGAGTGATATGGGAGTGGAGACTGCTAGGAGTCAGTTAAATAGGCACGTGTGATGGGTAGAAACTGACGAGGTGACTGGGGTGGCCATCTTAGGTGAGGGAACGACAATGAGGCCTGAATAATAGTGAGTGAAGCATGCTTGAAAGGGGGGGTTTACATGCTTGAGCAAACTTCTTAAACATTACAGTTTTACAGTAATAAGACATAAACTGGCGAAAGAGTGAATAGAGGAAGAGTGCTGAGAGCAACCATAAATTTAAATGGGGACAAAATGGGAGAAGGGGCTTCCATAAAAATCAATCAAGAGGTAATACAATATTCGAGAATTAAGCAGAGAAAAGTAGCAATGGTGTATTCAAATTCACAGTAGATTTGTCCAGTCCTCGGTCCTATTCAGGCCGTTTTTAATGCTTTGGGTGCGCAAAATCCATTTTAAATCCTCTTTGTTCAGCGCCTCTTGGAGGTGGTTTGATCATTGAGATTATTGCCCATTTAATGTCGTTTTCACTGTGTCCATTCTCTGTAAAATGTTCAACCAATGGTGCATTGGGTGTCTTACACCGGATGCGGCTGCGGTGTTGTCCCCATTTAAATTCATGCTTGCTCTCAGCACTCTTCCTCTATTCACTCCTTCGCCAGTTTATGTCTTATTACTGTAAAACTGTAATGTTTAAGAAGTTTGCTCAAGCATGTAAACCCCCCCTTCAAGCATGCTTTACTCACTATTATTCGAGCCTCATTGTCGTTCCCTCACCTAAGATGGCCGCCCCAGTCACCTCGTCAGTTTCTACCCATCACGCGCGCCTATTTAACTGACTCCTAGCAGTCTCCACTCCCATATCACTCATCAAGCCAGCGTGCTCCCTGCACGCCAACGGATTCTCGTGGGCTGTTATCTTAATCCAGGTGAGACCGACCTCCCGGTTGCTATCGGTTGTAGACACCTTTCGCTTCCCCGCATAGGGCAACAGCTAATCACTTCCTCTTTCCCCCAGACTGCACCGGGTCATTCCCAGAGATGCCCTGTGTCACGAACCCAACCGGGTCATTGGAAGCAAGCACTGTCTTGCACTCCTCTTACTAGGTAAGCCATATTATCTCATCGCCGCAACCTAGTTTGGTCCTTTCCCTCTTAACATCCTCTTAAGTAATTAATTTAATTTCTTCTCCTAGAAGCGGCCGTTCTTCTGAAACCATTGGCCCGCTCCTCACCAATTCTCTCCCCCCAAGTATTTTCCATATCTGATCAGTCACCGTCTGTTCTCCGCGCTCTCGCGCCGCTTTTCATTCGCAATTACTGCCTTCAACTTACGCACTTCTGATAGCAAATTAATCGACCTTCGCCACCACGCCACCCCGGCAGCGCATCATTACCCGTGCATTCTCGTAGCGCATCGCCACCACATCACTATTCCCCTTCCTACTGCACTACCCTCATGCCGTCTATTATGATTCACGGCTCGGTTATCTTCAATTGAGGTCAGCATCCGTTAACTCCCTCTGTCACTTTTAAATGCAACACGCATTCCTTCCCTAGGGATATACGGTACGACACAATAATGGTTTCTTAATCCACTTAGAATCACGGCAATTGTTTCTTAAGGTGTTTTGAATATTGTTTCTAATTGAAGAATTTTTTTAAACTGTGGAACTGCCTTGTTGGCTCCTGGAAAGCTCTTCTTAACCTTCAATGTGTTTTTCTCTTTTTTCCCCCTAAATATTTTCTATCAATTGTCTGTACTTTCAGTGGTTTTTCATTTGCTCAGGCCTACATTACCCATGTCCTGAATGATCCCAATATTCTCTAAATAGGGATCGAAACGTCGTCGACACTAAAAAACACCGTACACACTAACAATTTTATCACTATGTGTCACGGTTGTAGCCATTTATCACGCTTGTGGCATTTCCCTGTATCGTGGTACAAGCAACTGTTTGTTTCGCCTGTTTGCTTCTTGTTTCTTGGTTAAAAATATGTCTTGTGAATTGTAAATTGTCAATGTTATTTTTACTTTATGTGAAATCGGATACAAGACTGTGTCCCACTACTTACTAAATTTGTTCCTTTGCATTGTTTAATTCTCATTAAATTACACTATCCGACTGGATAGCTTACATATAGAATTGATTTCTTTCTATAATTATTCTCTGGTTGCTAAAACACTTTTGACAAGGACCATTGTTCTTTTTAAAATTGACTCCCTAGGCCCTTGCTTACCTTTTAGGGTTCCCTTGTCTTGTAAAAATTCCCACCCTGCCATAGCAAATGCTGCTTTGCTTCCTTGAAGCGAGAGCAGGGAAACCTGCTCCTGCTTCAATGAAGCAATGCCGTCTCCCCTTCAGGAGGCGGGGAGCCGGCGGGAGCGTGGGGGCATTGGGGCTCCCCCCACGGTCCCGAACGGAAAGGGCCGGCCCCGGGGGATGGGGTCCCCGGGGCCAAAAGTGGCCCAGGAGCATCTTTAAAATGTATATATTTTTTAAATAAATAGAGGCACAGCACTGGGGGATGCGGTCCCCAGGGCCAACAGAGGCCTCAGAAGGGGGGCCATGCAGCCCCACCACTAAAAAATTATTAAAAAAAAAACCTTAAATATGTGGCCATGCCCCAGGAAATGGTGTCCCCAGGGCTCAAATTGGCCTCGGGAGGGGGGCCGCGCGGCCCCCTTCCCATTTTTTTTCACTGTAAAAAACAGGTCAGGCCCTGGGGGATGGGGTCCCCAGGGCCTCAAATATTGTAAAAGAAGGGGCACCACACAGCCCCCCTTCTGTTAAAAAGCCGGCATCGCGCCCTCTCTGCAGCACTCAGCAAACGCGCCCACCAGGTACCTCCAGTATGAGCCAAAGAGCTGCGTTGCAGAAAGGGGGTTCCGAGGCCACTCCCCTTTTTAAACCTCTCTGCAACACAGCACTCTGGCACTTACTGGAGGTTCGTGGGGGCTAGTTGGCCCCCAGAGACCCTCAGGACTCAAGCGGAATTAATCCCCCAATTTACAAAGTGCCAGGGGGCGCGTTTCCTCAGTGGTGCAGGGAGGGGGCGGGCCTGATATAACAAGTTATCAATCTTGCTGTGTGAGACTTACTGGAGGTAATAAAAGGGGTAGTTGGCCCCCAATGTTGACATTAGGGGCTAACTACCCCTGGTGTTACCTGAAGTAAATCCCACACAGTGGGATTGGTAAAAGGTGTTTGGAGGCCACACTCACCTTTCTCCACCACTCTGAAAACCAGACTGCTATGTTATAGTTAGAAATTAGCATTTAAAAAACCTAAGAAATTCACTGAAAAAAACCACAGGTTTCAGGGACATTATAGCTAGTTGGACATTTCACTCGCACAAAACCAGAGAAATTCTGCTGTTATAGTTAGTTCAGCTAGCTATAACTCACCCCCCGCAATTCACTGCTGATGACGTCACATATTACATCATTCATGACATGGTCAGTGACATCACTGATGACATCTCAAATGACATCACTGGTGACATCACTGATGACATCATCCACGTGAAACTCTGATGCACCTCCTCACACCCTAATATAACCTTTGATACACCCACTGTAAAATACAGACTACCCTTTTTGAAACCATTAACACACCAACACCAGTTACTACATATGCACTCACTGATTCCTAGGTCTACACACACATCCACTCATTCACCCATACAATCACTCATACATGCAGTCACTCATCAATACAACACTATCATATGCAGTCATACACCTATACAGACACTCACACACCACCACTCATCCAGAGTTACTCACACAGCTAGTCAGTCATGCAAAGAATAAATCACACTTTCATTTACTCACCTATACAGTTATACACAAACCACATCACGTATTCATATAGAAACAATTGCATACTTACTCTCTTAAATAATCACTGATACAAGTACACACTCATCCATACAGCCACTCTCACAATCACTGACTCTCACGTATAGTCATTTATATACTCCAACTCTCACATACACTGCCTTTTACATATGTAGTTACTTGGACATGTACCACTGAAACATTCATTCACTCACCAACACACCCATACACACACTCACCCACCCATACAGCGGTTTCCACATGCACTCTTGAACCCATACATCCAGTGAATCAACCACTCAAACATCTATGCACAGAGTCACACAACTACCACCCACCCACCCACACACTCAGGCACCCATTCAAATACTCAGGCATCCAATCGATAACCCATATAGACACTCATGTAGATACTGACCAACCCATGCAGCAGCTTATACAGCAACAGACAGACTGATACAGACATTCACACAGTTTAGTCACTAACCCATGCATACAGCAAGACACATTTAATCACTCACTTAAACAGCCAGTCACGCAACTACTAAATCCTCCATCCAGACACTTATACACCTACTCATTCTTCAATACACCTTGGCATATATATATATATATATATATATATATATATATATATATATATATATATATTACCTACTGGCGATAGCCAGTAGGTAGTTATAGTTAGGACCACGTTTCCATAGGAAAACCTCAACATTCTATTTTGAATAACTTTGGCGCCGGTCGACGAATCCTCGCGAATTTCTCAAAATAGGTGGGGCGCTACGCTCCGCTCCTACCCTGAAAGTCTCGGGGGGATTCGTCAAGCGGGGGCTGAGATAAAAGGGGGGTCCCAAAACGCGTTTTTCCCATGCATTTTTCCATAGGACCTTTAGAACGAGCTACAGCCCGAATGGCTGAACAGAATTACTCAAAATTTGGCAGAGAGGTAGTCCCTAGGTCAAGGAAGTGCCTTTTGTAGGTTTGGTGTAAATCTGTTCAGTAGATTCTGAGAAAATAGCCTTTAAATCAATATATATATCTGAGCCAGCTTACGGTACGCTTACCGTACGCTTACGGTAAGCGTACGGTGGCGTGCGCGAGCGCGATTCTGATTGGCTCTTAGATCTTAGTAAACATTCGAATCGGCCGAAACCAGGAAGCGGCGGCCGCCATTTTGTCTCTCGCACTGAGAGAGATTTTTAAAATCGGAAGCCCAAAAACATGTAAAGGGGCTGTTTTGACAACTCCCTCCCACATAGTCATGTGGAGGGAGTCCCCAAACATCCCTCAAGTGCAAAAACGGTTTTATTTTTTTTTCGGCAATTTCGCGGGGTACGCTTACCGTACGCTTACGGTAAGCGTACGGTAAAAAAATAAAAATAAAAAAAACACTATCCACACTTACCCCACCCCCTGTGCTTTTGGTGGCCGAAGGCCACCAAATGTGCTGGGCTTATAGAGATTTTTAAAATCGGAAGCCCAAAAACATGTAAAGGGGCTGTTTTGACAACTCCCTCCCACATAGTCATGTGGAGGGAGTCCCCAAACATCCCTCAAGTGCAAAAACGGTTTTATTTTTTTTTCGGCAATTTCGCGGGGTACGCTTACCGTACGCTTACGGTAAGCGTACGGTAAAAAAATAAAAATAAAAAAAACACTATCCACACTTACCCCACCCCCTGTGCTTTTGGTGGCCGAAGGCCACCAAATGTGCTGGGCTTATTACAATGGAAAAAAACACTATCCACACTTACCCCACCCCCTGTGCTTTTGGTGGCTGTAGGCCACCAAATGTACAGGGCTTATTATAAGGGAAAAAAACTTAGCATTTAAAAAACCGTACTAATTCACTGAAAAAACCATAGGTTTCACACACGTTATAGTTAGGAATTAGCATTTAAAAAACCTTGCAAATTCACTGAAAAAACCATAGGTTTCACACATGTTATAGTTAGTGGAAATTTTACTGATAAAAAACCAATGAAATTGCCCCGTTATAGTTAGCGCAGGCAACTATAACTCACGCGACCGCAATCCTCTGCTGATGACATATGTGTCTTTAGGAAAAAAAAATATTTGTAATATATGTATAGCTAAAAATGTATGGAAGAAGACATGGGCAAATAAGTGTCTAAATACAGTATTAGCATCAGCAGAGGATTGTGGTCGCGTGAGTTATAGTTGCCTGCGCTAACTATAACGGGGCAATTTCATTGGTTTTTTATCAGTAAAATTTCCACTAACTATAACATGTGTGAAACCTATGGTTTTTTCAGTGAATATATATATATATATATATATATATATATATATATATATATATATAAATATACATATAAAACATATTTAAAATTTAAAGAAACACACAATCACTGGAAGATGTCATCAGTGATGTCATTTGAGATGTCATCAGTGATGTCACTGACCATGTCATGAATGATGTAATATGTGATGTCATCAGCAGTGCATTATGGGGGTGCGAGTTATAGTTAGCTGAACTAACTATAATGGTGGAATTTCTCTGGTTTTGTACGAGTGAAATGTCCAACTAACTATAACGTGTCTGAAACCTATTGCTTTTTAAACTCAGATTTATTTATCAGATATCTGTTGTATATAAATATAGTGTATAATATAGGTCTATCTATGTTGGCTACTCAATCTGTTAATAATATCATTTGTTTTGTCATGTGCCATAATACATGTTACCCAATGTTGTATTATTGTACATTTATGTACTGTGCTGTTTCCCTCCTCAAAAACCATCTGTTCTGTTTTGTAATTAGTACATTATGATAAATGTTGCATAACCCTATGTTTGATGGTTTTGGCAGAGTGATATAGTCATTGTCTGATCTAACAGGTTTTCTTTTGTATTTTTATGAACAAATCAGCAATCATTAGAAAGGATTACTTTCGGGAACATTACAGCATACTTTAGGGACAATTAGTCTTTTTTCTAGTACCACTGTCCCTATGCACATTCGACCAGCTGGGGTCATGACAGCCTATGGCTTTAGATCACCCAGCCTGCATACTTCAACCACACTACACGAGCACGCTATGCATGCCCGCTGGAACCATTTAACTGTGGGCTGCCTGGCACGAATTTACTGTGAGCCTCCGTGCGGAACACAGCTACCGCTCACTGCTACATGGCCGCCGCCACCAATTAAGGTACATTCTTGCTCATCTCCTACCAATGAAGGGTTTGGTTTTTTGATTTGCAGATTGCACTTCCCATTCATATGCATAGACTGACCTGTCCGCTCATTCTATTTATTCAGGTTATCTGGCGGTTCGTTCTCTTTTACCACATTGGCACCTTACTTCTGCAGGACACTTAGTGAAGATCCTTCCTTTGAGATTTTTAGGAATCACCGAGTGAGGAACCCCTATCCGCCACAGCTTGGCGGTAAGTCAATACTGATTTGAACTCGGCCTGAAAAAATCCCATTTTTGTTATATTTCAACAGCTTTCAAAACCACATACATTCATGTTACAAATCACACATTAATGTAGAGCCATGTACTGATCTGATTTCTATTCATACTATGGATTACCCTTTTAGACAAAGCTTTGAATTGACCTGGTTTGGCTGGTCAGGCAGCCACTACAGTGAAAAGACCTCATTTTAAAATCATATCGATGACTACTCCAAATCGGGGAAACAGGTTGTAATTGCATTTCATTTTATTTAGGTTGTCTCTTTAATCTTCCCTGTCCTGATGAAGACCCGCATGCAAAGGTTTAAAATTACCCTCATCGCTTAAGTCGGGTCGAGATGTCGACGCCTCCCATTCCATGGCCTGGATTACACTATACTTGTCATCCCTGAGATTGGATGATGCCTTCTAAAAATAGTAGCATCATTCTGTAAAGCGGACTTTGAATAATATAATGTATATAAGATAATATAATGTTATTGTTTTGTTTACTGGGTTACCCTTCTCATAATCATGGTAACCAGTATTGTTTGTGCAAAGCTATGATACTATGATCTACCACTGTTTTCTTTTTGATTTTCCCTTCCTCCACCCACTTCACACATGAGCACTTTTCCTTGCACTTTTTATTAGAGCAACCATTTATTGGTGTCTTTTCATATGTTTTATTGAATATGTTATTTGCATAAGTAAACAAATATAAAAAGGATTCCTTTTCCCAGGATTCCAGTTGTTGTGTCTCTTTTTCTGGTGTATTATTGAAGAGTATTCACTCTCGTGTTTAGGTGATTATAAAAAAACTTCTCAATGGCTTAGTGAATTTTCTTCAAAAGTGAGTCCCTCTTCCGTTCTTCCATAGAGGTACGTCAGGACCAATTGTTGTTCTTACTGCATTTTACCAAGGTCCTTTTGACATGTTCTGGGTTACCCCATTAGTTTCTTATGGTCAATCACTCAGCTGTCACATTGCACCGGTGATGGGCATTCCCAAGCCCACTGAACAAAGGAGAGTGCCCAGACAACTGAAGTCAACCCACCAGAGGGGCTCTCTTTGAATTCTAGTGTGCAAGTCCCTGGCAGTGATGTCAGGGGTGGAGCTGGGACACCAGGAGCTGATGTGACCAGTGGCTCCTGGATGACACCATTTTAGACTGTCCCAGAATGCTGTGCAGGAGGGTTGAGACAGGGGTGGGGAGGTGACAGGGCACCCTAGGTTCGGCCAGAAGTGTCTGACTTATGGAACATTCCCCCTCTTGAAAACCTGTTGCACAAGTGGGACACTCTCTCATGCATGTGGGCTATTCTACGCTTTGCTGGATCCTGGGACGGCCATGTGGACCTTGAAGGTAGAACCCCACGACCACCACTCAGGACCAATGACTGTGCCCAGTTGACTCCAGGACCAGTGGGTCTCCACAAGGGCCAGGGAGGTTGGGCCCCTTACACACTTTAGGACCAGTTGAGGGAAAGCCCTAGACTTTTATGCTCCCAGGAATAAATGTCAAGAGGAGAGCTGGCACAGGGAGCCAGGAGGACCAGCTCTTTGAAGACTAAGGGGCATATTCACAAGGAACTATTGCCGAGTCAATGGCACTTTATCGCAGTCAAAGTTGAAATAAAGTTATCGCCCCATTCACAAGCTGGTGTTAACAGCCCACAGCACCACTTTACCTGCGATAGCAGCCGCAAAAAACATCGCCACAGAGGCCCCCTCAACTATCGCTAATGAGATGCAGAGTGGGTGTTCCCTTGCCAAAAGCCACGACAACATCACACCTCAACCTTCTCAACGACCAGACAAAGCTGCGATAAAAACACAAAACAGGCGATAAGGCTCGTTAGCACCAGGAAATCTACACCTGCTCTGACCTGGTGTAAAGTCGGACGACAGCCTTCACAACAAAGGGAGCACAGCCCACAGCCACATCGGAAGGACAACAGATGCCATGGAGCCACTGGTCATGTGGCCCAGACACCCAAGAGGGCCACAACACCCACCGCCACCACCCTAGGACCCCAAGACCCACCCGGAACCCCCCCCGGACCACCACAGAGACTGCGCAGACAAAGAAAGCGGACCCTCAGGAAACGCACCAGCCTCCCAGACCCAACACCTAACAATGTAATTGCCCACTACAGGCACAAAAGGATACCCATCGTACGCATCCTGACCAACAGCGCCCAACAGGCCGACGGCACCAATACAGCGGACAACCAACATCCCACCTCACACAAAGCTGCTGGCTGTACTGCAACTGTTGGCCCCTGGTACCCCCCAACCAACACCCGCCAGAGTCGGAGTCTCACAGCCAGCCACATGCAAGTCCCTCACACCTTTCCTGGACATCACCATCAGCCTGGTACGCCAGTCCCTATCCATCCAACACAATGCGCAGGGTCCGCTGGAGACCAAGCAAGGATCATATGCCATAGCTGGATGCACGCACGTATTGGGGGCAACCCACAGCACACATGTCCTACCTTTGCCCCCTGGTGACACAGCACACAATTACTGCAACAGAAAGCACACGTCTCACATCAATGTGCAGGCAACATCCGAACACGTGGAACCTCCACCAATGTCGCCTCCAAATACCCAGCCAGTACGCATGATTCCTTCATCCTCCGATAGTCCGTCAGCAACCAGCGTTCCCAGGATGGCACCAAGGGAAATGCACAGCCCCTTGGCAAGTTCCAAATGAACACCCCACTCAGCCTAACTCCTCAACCATGCAACTCACAACTTTGGCAAAGTACATGTCACAAAATCAAAACCAACATGCAAAGCAACATGCCCACCCACCAGACACGACAGAACAACTCACAATGGTAACCTGGGCAAGACGTGAACATGAGCCATCAATGGCATGGCACCTCAGCAACACAATAGCCGAATGTGGGGAGGCAACCAGGCATGTGTGAAGGATGCAGGAGAACCATGATTGGGAAAGTACACAATGCCAAGAGTGGCGGAGATGTTCTGGACAGACCGCAGTATGCAGAACACACTCATATCCATTGCAACATACACCTCTGGAGTATGGAGTGTAGTGGACAGTGGACGCAACCATGTCACCCCAGGCAGTGGGGAGTTTGCGGAAATCTTGCCAGTTACGTCCCCCCGTAAGCGCGAGCTTAATAGGAAGAATATGACACAATAATCTACAAATCTGCACATTGGCAGGTGGAAAATACCATAGATGACATTGTGTAACCACTAGTGACCTCCTAGAGGCCCCCCCAACCATATCAAGTGAGTTCACTCATTTTGTTTTGGAATAAAAGACATTTAGATCATGCATCTCCCCCATTTGCTGCTTCCGGATAACATCAAACCTCTGCATCATGCCCTGGAGGACACTTTCCACTGTCCCCCGCAACCCTTCGCAACGCACACCTCAGACATAGATGGGGACCCGCCCTGGTGGCATGGTCCATCTGACTGCACCGCAAGTCACCGTCCCGTGGCTGGGTGCCTGTGCCGGCTGCAGTGCATCCGGGGCCACTAAGTCTGAGCTGGTCATGTCTGGGACCCCTTGTTCTGAGATATTGGATGGCCTCTGAGGCGATGGCCTTAGGGTCATAAACACCATGTGTCTGTGGCCCTGCACAGTCCGCTGCTTCCGGCCTCAACTGCGGTCCACCAGGGCTCACACAAGAAATTGAGTCCTGACCGGCCCAGCCATCGCATCACAGCAGGAGGCACATGCCACCACCGCCAGGACCACCTCCAACCGCCATCTGCCAGTCGAAACGGTGGTCCTGACACACTTACGGAGTTGCTCATACCTGTTGTAGATGCCTTCATCAGATTGATACCCTTCTGGGCACTCCAGGTGCCACTGACTCAGTGCACCGCAAGCCATTGTCCGTTACTGATTGAGTTTTGTGCTGTGGAGAGGCTGCGCAGTGATGTCACCTCAATCAGTGTGGGAGACCTGGGACATTGATGAGGAAGATGATGCAGGTGTAACACACCCCACTGCATCTGCATCAGGAATATCTCGAAGGGACACAATCCGAGACTTTTTCTTCACATAGTCACGCTCAGCTGTAGTGCCCCAACTTCAGTGCACTGCAACTCACGGACACGTCTGTTTGCTCATTGTGAGCTCTCTGGACTTGCTCAGGATACCTTCATGATGCTGCGCAGTTGTCCCTGTGATGCTGGTGTTGTCTGTTTACGTATTCATTGTGTTAACTGTTGTAATTGTTGCCAGCACCAACTACTCTCTGAGGGATGGCTTGCACCCACCCCACACACATCCAGCACAGGCATCACTGTACATGTGGCCCTGCCAATGAAGGGGCCGGGCGCACATGCCCATAGCCAGTTCAACATAATATCTGCGTGTGTCCCTGTGGTCTTGTTGTATGCATGAGGGCCCAGGGCCCACGACATTACATTGTGCTGTGAACAGCGGATGCAGGCATGTCACCGCAGGCATCGGGATTGAGCTTGGACATGTAGCTTTGTCGTCATCTACTCAATTCATAAGGGGAGTGGCCTGGGCCATTGTACGCAGGGCCAAAGTGGGTGTGTGACTGATATGTGCGGGCCCCTGGGCGTGGTTGTGTACTGGGAATGTGCATCTGCATGTGTCTCTATGTTAGTGTGGGTCTCGTTTGTGGGGTGTAGGTGGTCCCTGAATGTTAATAGACACCAATGTATGTGATCTAGTTCACCTTCCATGGGTTCGGAGCCCATCCACACCTGTTCACCCACCTCTTTTGGTGTGCTGGCACATGGCATTGGGGTGCCATGTGTGGGTGGGTGAAGTGTCATGAGCCAGCTGTGCTTGTGGGTGCATCCTGCTGTGTGGTCTGTTGCGGGTTCTGCGCTCTCCTCTAAGTAGCTTGGCTGCCGGGTCCTGGTGGTGGGTTGGGTGGGATGTCCATGGGCTGTTGTAGGGTGTCAGTGTCGAAGGTGTGGTGGTCCTCTCCGGCATCACAGATGTGTTGTCTTCTGTGCTCTGCTGGAGGTGTCGTGTGCCCCTCTGCAATGTGAAGGGGAGATGCATCTTGACATTGTGTTGACATGTATGTTGGCTCATAGTCTGGTTTACATGCAGACTGTATGACAATGTACATTGTGACTGTTTGGGAGGTGCTGAATACTGCTGCGGGACAGTATACATTTGGACTACATGACGGATGTGAGGTTGTACGCGTACATTTCCATTTCACAGTTTCCTGCTTTGTCAGATGTAGTAGGCATGTTTCTGTGCATCTGCAGTGTCGGCTTTGCGCATTGTACCATGTTGTTGTCAATGTGGGTGTGCTGTTCTTGCTATGTGTGTGCTGCAGTGTGCCAAGGGGATAAGGGACATTATTCAGGGTAATAGTGGGTGTGCAGTGTGCTACACCTCATTGTGCATGTGTGCCATTGTGCCCATCTCCCAGTCCCCCAGTCCCTGGTCGTTACTCACCCTGTTGATGTTGTGTCAGGTCCTCTTGAGCTGTGTCCGTACTCCCTACTCCTTGCACCGTCTCCACATTGATGACTCTGGCCTCGGTTTCCTCCAGCTCCTCCTGTGGTGCAGGACTGCCACCTCCAGTCGTCGTTGCAGCCTTCCTGTTGGCAGCGGGTTTGTGCCTGGTTTAGGTTGTCACATCAAGCCAACGCCTCTTGGCCTCCTTGATTGGCCTCCTCGGCACTCCAACTGCATTCCAGGTGGTCTACTTGTGGGTCAGGTGCAGGTAGTGTTCTGTCACGTCCGTGACGCTGATCTGGTTTTGCTGCAGACTGCACCCCATCTTCCTCTTCTCCTCGGCCGTCCCCGTTGTTCTTTGCTGGTGGTCTGTGGGGATTGTTGGGTTCGCGTTGGCCTCTGCGCTGGGTCAGGGTGCATCCATGTTGCTACGTGCTTTGGCTTTTTTCTTGTGTGTTGTTTCTGTGGTTTTTATGGTGCATTCTCCCGCCAGACGCGTGGGATTTGCAAGCCTGTGGCTGTTTTCGCTACTTTTTGTACCGCAATTGGCCACATCGCATGATTTTTTGCGTTTGCGTTTCGCACTTTGGCGGTGTGGCGTTAATTTTTGCACAGCCTTTTGACACGTTATCTGGTGACTATCGCATGCTACCGCCGCGTTGTGAATACTTGGTTGGCACGGCGTACTTTTCCCATGATAGGCTGCGATGTTGAGAGTTGCGTTAAGCTACTCTTGCGGTATTTATCACACGTTCTTGCGAATATACCCCTCTGTATGTGTCAATTACAAAACAAATACCCCATACGTTTGAAATAGCTAGGATTAGGGCAAAAGCATGCTGACACAAGGACAGCTATAGGGATTCCGAGCAACCATTTCAGATGTATTATCTTGTGATAGGGAGGTGTTGGACATGGCCATTTCTGCAGGGTCACCCCCAAAACGTTTGTCTTCCTCCTCCACTTTTTTGCTGAATTCGTTTTTGTAGGCTTTAGAACTCTGGGCTCTTTACCTCTGCTAACCAGTGCTATAGTGCACATAATCTCATCTCTGCTTTAAACAGGTAGCATTGGTTTATCCACATTTGGCATATTTAATTTACGTATAAGTCCCTAGTAAAGTTCACTACATGTGCCCAGGCCCTGTAATTTAAATGCTACTAGTGGGCCTGCAGAACTGATTGTGCCACCCATTACAGTTGCCATTAAAAAATGCCTCAGGAGGGGTTGGCCAGCCAAGATGGCCGAGCGGACGTGAACTGTGAGGGCTCCGCTGTAAGGTTGATATATGGCACATTGAAAAAGACTTCTACTAACTCTCAGCTATACTACCAGAGCGGCAATAGCGGTGTTACATGGTGGAACCCAGAGAGACTTAGCGATTTGGTCATTAAGAGGGGGATAAAACTGGCTGAGGTATCAGGGCCGGATCGTGGCCTGCAGCAGGTGAAACGTGAGCACCCCCCTGGAGCTGGCTGCTGCAACCCCTGGGGCAACCGAAGTGCCAACTCAGCAAGACATACAGGGGAGAGTGCCGAGGAACACACGTACACAGACGGGGAAAAGGAGGAGAAGACAAATTCAGAAAAGACTGAAGAAGGCTGAGGGCGGTACTCGGCTGCAAACCTCGCAGCCCGCGTGGAACCAAACGGAGCTGCCCGAGAGCAGCCTGGGAGATACAGCTTTAATACCGGTGAGTCCATTCAAAGGGAAACAGCAGAGGATACTCACCGGGTTATCAGGAAGATGGTCAAGAGAGTGAGAACGCTTAGGAAACGGGAGATTGTGGCTACCTATCCCTAAGATGGCGGCTCCCTGGGAAAGAGATATGCTCCAAGAGATGTCGCGCTCTACTTTCTGCTGATGAGAGGCCCTGGCTGCGCAATCCCTGGTGTTGCTAGACGCTTAGTTCTAATGGAGGTTGGACAGCCTCAACAAGCCTGGGAAGCCCTTGGCATTGAGCGACTCCTATTACCCAGGGGGGGCAAGTGAGACCTGTATCCCAACTATACCCTTCTAAAACTACCCCATCTTGAAAGGAACACAGCAAAAGTCAGGCAAATAGTGTCTCTAAATATTTTCAGCGGACACGAGGGATGGAGCCCCTGAGAATAGGCAAGACAACATGGCACTCACCAGGGAAGACCTCCTGACATCTCTTAGGGAGTTCAAACAATAATGATAACGGAAAGACCTGAAGCCAGATATGAAGGTCTCCTTGGAGAATTTTCGCACATACCTTCAACATGGAAGTGAAAACGGTGAGTACCCACACTGTTGATTTAGAGACTAAAGCACAAAATCTAGAACAATGTCTACACAAGCTGGAGAACACAGCGAAACCTCTACAGATAAATATCCAGGCATCGCTAATAAAATGCGAAGATTTAGAAAACAAATCCTGGAGGGAGAACATTTGCATTCACAATCTGGAGGAAGTTGCCAAGGAACTCAACCTGGAGGTGTTTGTACTGGGACTATTCTCAGAACTGTTGGGCACTGATGGACCCACAGTAAAAATAGACAGAATACATAGAGTGGGGCCTTGTCGGAGGGATGAGCGGAAACAAAATCTAGGAGGCCTAATAAGGCTCTCAATTTTGTCCAATTTATTTTAGCAATTGTAGAACTGAAATGTATTTATACTATAACATTCTTGAAAAGGAGGGCTCTTATCTCTTCCAGATACAATTTAGTTTGGTTGTGATGTTTTACTGTCCTTTATTTGGTTATGGTGTTTGTCCGTGTTGCTGATCTACGTTTTATTTCTTTCTCTTCACAGGGCAGGTGACTGAATATGGATGTCCCCAGGTGTCTCGAGAGAAAATGGAAGAAGCGGTAAATATAGGAGTCTTTTCCCAACTGATTTATTAAGGATAGGATAGCCTACACCACACCCAAGAAGATCTATTAACTGTGGGGGGGTGAGCTAAAACAGTTTTTTCAGAACTTTCCTTCTCTTATTTTCTTCTCTAGACTTTCCTAGGAATCTGTATCTGTCCACTTAAAGTGCAACAACCAATATTCTGTACTGTTCCCTCACCTCCCCTCCCCCCTAGTTTACAGGTAAGTACCATCAAGTGGGGTAGACTAGTGCGTACAGTTTGCCCTCTTCTGTGTGGTTGGGCACCGCCTTACTCATAATTGCTTGCTTGCCGGAAAAAGGAATGAAAAAATGCAATGAAATAATGGCCCCGGGTAGTGGTGGTGAGAGATGCGGGAGAGGTGCAGTTGTCTTCGGTGTAATTCTCCCTTTCCCTCATCCTCTTTTCCCCCCTGGTACTCACCGCAGTAGCCACAACTCTCCCCTGTCTTGCAGTGGGACTTTGGGCTCTCATGGGGCGTCCACCACTCTTCGGTCCAGACGTCAAGGCCATTTTCTACAGAGTTCTGGTCCGGGATGCCAGGCTTGAGCACTTCTTCCTCTGTGGTCCTCGGTGTCTTCGCCTTGGCTTCAGAAGGCTAGAATGTGGCTCGGTCTTATGAGATCTCTTCCGGGTCCGGTCGTCCTCTCACGGCATATTCCTTCTTCCACACCCCTGCTTCCTGCGGGCCCTCCTTTTCAGGGCAGGCCTGAATAGCTGATTGGTTCTCCCGCCAGGCGTGTACATCAGCAGTCTGGGAGGGAGAGGTTGAAAGTTGACTTCCGGATGCGGATGCTACCGACAAGATAGCATCTGGGAATCTCAGGTATTGAGGACCCATCCCTCCCTGACAGGCCTCCAACCCCAGGAGACAACAAAAGACAGAGAGACGTACTCCTTCAAGATAAAAGAAACAATCCTACAGGGATGCTCGGAGGTGTCATCCCAGAGTTTTAACTGTACGTTGTTCCAGGATATAGCACCCGCTACCCTGGCTTGGCGCCAGCAGTTTTGCCCTTTCACAGAGAAATTGAGGAAGGACGCCATTAAATATAGATGGACATATCTTTTCAGTAACGCGTTCTCGGTACAAGATAAGCCATATCACACGACTACCTTCAAGGAGGCAGCAACCATCTTGACTCTACCAGTACCGGAAGATCTAGAAGGGGGAGGAGAAGAAGACAACACAGATGGGGTAAAAGAAGCGGCTGGTAAAGAAACCTGGCAACTTCGGAGATGCCAGTGCCAACAACACAGACGCTGACCCACTTGACGCAGATGCTAAATGGTTCCACTGTACTGCAAAGACAGCCATATTAAGAGTTTGGTTAGGCCGGGGTTAACTTGGGACGTTAGCAGCTTGACTAGATGAGAGACTCAAGAACATTGTGGTATGGTTCACCGTAATGCAGCGGCCTAGGATGACTTTCCACTATGACTGTTGGTATTGTATTGCTAGATGTTATTACTGTAAAACTGCTTTGGTAAGCCATTTTCACCTTACGTTGGCGGATTCTGATTTATCCGCCCCATTAGATGCTCTTCTCTTTTGAGAGGATAGCTTTACATAAGTATTGTTTAAATGTTCACACAATTTGTGGGTTTGTTTCTACACTTTATTCCCTCCCCTTTTTTCGCATTGGGGAAACATGCACAAATACGATGTCACCGAACATGGGAACTCAGGGTTAAGGATTTTATCACAGGGCCAGAAAGAGCCGGGGTAGGGGGCACACAGACACCTAAAGGAGCTCAAAACAGTATACATGCCGATATCACAAGCCTTTAAGTTCCAATGGCAGTCACCTCATTAACATGGAATGTCAAAGGGTTTAATTCTCCTGCCAAGAGGCACAAGTTATGAAAATATTCATTAGATATGATGTGGTTGCATTACAGGAAACACACATGAAATGCTCTGAAGATCATAGGCTGCACCACAGAGCTTACCCAATTATCTATAGATCGTCGGCACCATCAAAACATAATGGAGTAGCCCCATTATTCCATTCATCATTGAACTTTCAACCCGAGGGTATCAAGTCAGATAAGGAGGGTAGAATGGTCATGGTCAAGGGGTGACTCCATGGCAAAATGTGTACCTTTGCCTCCGTATATGCTCCCAATAGTAACCAGGGACACTTTCTGAACTCTGTGCTGTCTACACTGAGTGGCTTTATGGAAGGAGAAATAGTCTTAATGGGTGACTGTAATCTTACTTGGGAACCAAGCAAAGATAGCACACACCCTCAAAGCGCTAACACTGGTAGCTTTTTGAGAACACTGAAACGAGAATTCAAAGACTTGGGGCTGGTGGATGCATGGCGCATAATTCACCCCAGAGAGAGAGACTATACTTTCTTTTCACACTCCCACCGTACATATTCTCGCCTCGACTACACTTTTGTTACCCAGGCACTGATGGGGGAGGTGCCCGTGGCCTCGATTCACCCAATCACGATATCCGACCAAGCTCCAACCACTATTACTATTCAGTGGGATATGCCCTCAGTGAGACAACGCAGATGGTTATTTCCAAGCTCCTAAGTGAGTGATAGGTTGATATGAGATGAATTAAGGAACATTATTGCAGACTTCTTTGAGTTGAACACGCCTCAAGACACCACCACAATAAACACATGGGATTTAAGGAAGTAATAAGGGGACATTATATTGCTAAGAATGGAGGCCCTTGACAAGCAAAGAACAAACTGAGAGGTGCAGAGAAAACACATACAGCATCCCCAACCCTGGCATTACAAAAGAACGTTACGACAATCCGGGAGAAACTAAATGCCAACTATAACAATAGAGCGGAGCTTACATGCCTGGGACTTAAATGCACTTTGTATGAACAGGGAAACGAGTGGGGTCAATGCTAGCCAGACAACTGAGAGTAAAACGAGAAAAAGAGTATATAGTAGATGTTCTATCCCATAGTGGAGAGAGAGTAGTTAGGACTCTGCAAAAGCCCAGGTTTTCGGACACTATATTAGAGGGTTCTAAACTGGGGCGAATCTAGTTGAGTAAATGCAATTGGATTACTTAGAGGGGGTAGACCTCCCGCAAGTTACTCAGGTTCAGAATAAACAACTTGGTAGCCCCATCACCGCTGTAGAAGTCCACAAGGCTATAACAGAGCTCAGGCTTCATAAATCCGGATGGATTGACAGCCCAATTTTATAAGACCTATAGTACGGAATTGCTTCCACATCTTGTGTCCCTATTTAATTTCATGGCGGGGGGAGGTGTCCCCTTCTGTGAGTGAGGCCCTAATATCGGTCATTCCGAAGCCAGGAATGGACCCTCAAAATTGTGGTTCATATCGACCAATCGTGCTCCTCAATCTAGATGTAAAATTACATACAAAGATAATAGCCTCCAGGCTGGATAGACTACAACTGCACCTCATCCACCTGGACCAATTAGGCTTCATACCAGTCAGACAGACGCACAATAATTTACAGAGGGTGATCCACCTGATCAAAAAAGCCACCATGAAATCAATACCAGTTGCCCTGTTGATGCTTGATGCAGAAAAGGTCTTCGATCAGGTGAACTGGTCCTTTTTACTCCTTACTCCCCAGAAGTTTGGCTTTTGTAACCGTTTTTTGGGAATGGTGAAGGCTAACTATACTTGGCCTTTTGCCCGATTGCTGGTCAATGGAGTAAGCTTGGATGTCTTGTTTGGGCAGGGGGACTAGACAGGGGTACCCTTTCTCCCCACTTCTGTTTGCTCTCAGTACTGAACCATTGGCAGCAAAGGTTAGTTCTTTGCCTACTATCCGAGGAATCCCTTTCAGCGGAGAGGAACATAAAATATCTCTCTTCGCTGATGATGTTCTGATGACCATTACAGGCCCCACCAATACACTGAGAGCGCTACACGTAGAGCTACAGCATTTTAAGATGGTTTGGGGATTTTCTATATTAATGAGACTAAATCGACACTCCTCAATTTGAACTTACCGCCCTGAGAGGTGGATTGGGTTGCAGAATATACCTCCTTAAGGTGGGCAAAAAGGAAAATCACTTACTTAGGGATTAAACTCACACCCGAGCTATAGGATCTTTTTAAGGCTAACTTTACACAACTGCTCCTACAATTGAAACACGATCTTCGAAGATGGTCACCTCTGTACCTTTCCCGGCCAGGTCGAATAGATGCTATAAAGATGAAAGTACTCCTGCGACTATTATATCGATTTGAGGGCCTGCCTATTGATCTGGACATTCAACGTGTGGCGGGAGGGGAGATGCCTAATGGTCTCTGACCTCTTTCACCGCCATGAAATTCTTACATTTGAGCAATATAGGAGGAATTTTCAACTCCTGGCATCAGATCACTACCATTACACACAGCCCCGACATTGGGTATTGGGGACTGACATGAGAGAAGTGGCAACCAGGGATCCTGCACCAATTAGGCGCTTTGTGAGGATTGGTGTGGGATCGAAGGGCAATATCTCCTTCTTATATTCCTTTTTACTCACAACACTTGATCACTCCTGCCCAAGACATATCACTTTCTGTGAACAGATATTCGGTAAAGGCATCCTAGTGGCCCAGTTGGGAAAGTTATGGAAATATATATTTAAGTTCAACCATTTCATGGGTATGAGAGAAGCCCATTACAAGGTGCTTTTTGATTGGTACCTATATCTGACCAAACTGAAGGAAATATTCCCTACGACATCTGAGGTGTGCTGGAGGGGTTGTGGGATGTCAGGGGACTTCTGGCACATATGGTGTGACTGCCCCTCGATTAAACCCTTCTGGGCTGAAATCCTGGCACACATTAAGGAAACCTTATGATACCCGGTTCCAGGGGACCCATGCTTTCTAATTCTAGGCTTGAGGGATGACTCTCTAAAATACAGGGGGTAGATCAATCATGTGACTCTGCCTGAAGGCAGCAAAGATGGCAGTGGCTAAAGCGTGAAAGATGTTGAAGGGTCCCTCAGTAACATAATGGCATGCTTGTGGCAGGCATTAACAATGAAACGAATGACAGACATACTGTTGGATATATTTCAGAACTTTGAATACACATGGGGCCCATTGGTTCAGTTCCTCTCTCGAGGGCTACCTCTGTGTGCTTGATGTGGACATGAGCCCTACATATGTTCCAGTTCTAACTTTGGCCCAGGAGATGACACTCTGGGATATACCAATGAAATTCTGAGATGGATTTTTTGTAGGTGGAGCCTGACTAATACCTACCAAGATCACTTGTATAACCTTATAGCATTACCTTGCACATGTACCTCTTCTTTTTGATCTTTTTTCTTTTTTTCTTCTCTTTTTGTTTTTCTGTTGGTGTATGGTTCATTGTCTTCCTCCCCTTTTCTTTGTAATGGGGTGGGAGGGTAGAGGAATACAAAATAAAGTACTAAGCTCTTTGTGCAGTAAGTAACTGGAAAATATGGTGTATGCAGGAGATAACTGAGAATGTATAGAAACTGCTCTTGCAAATAACCTGTATGTAAGCTACAGGTACATTTGTGATACTGGCACAGACATTAATAAGATTGTAAGGGCGGTACTACTAAAACTTAATAAAGAACGTTTTGATTAAATAAAATGCCTCAGAACTGGCATCTAAGAGCCTGTGTAGGCAGTTTCAACCTACATTCCGATCTGGCAAATCAACCCTCTTGCCAAGCCCAAACCTTCTATTTTAATACATATGTCACCCCTAAGGTAGGTCCTAGGCAGCCCTAGGTGCAGGGAGCAATGTATTTAAAAAGTTGGCTATGTCCTTTTAAGTATTACATGTCCAGGTAATGAAAACTCTCTTAAATTCGTTTTCATTACTGCAAGGCCTATCTCCCCCACAGGTTAACATTGGGATTACCCTATTACATTTTATAAGTGTAATTTCCAATTGGGAAAAGATTGATATTTCGAACTTGGTGTCTCTTGACTCACAATTTAGAATCAGAATTAATGGTAAAGTCAGCCAGGGGGTCTTGCAGCTAAGAGCAGTCAGGCCCCCACATGCAGCCCCACTGCCCACCGCTCTTACCTGCATGAGCCGCTGCTGGGTACAGTTGAACTTTATGCTATCAGTCTGAAAGTCCCACTTTTAGAAATGTGGCATTTTCTTACTTCAACCATTCTGTGCCTGTCTCTGAATACACATCTGGAGTGGGTGACAGCTGGGCTTTGTGCATTCCCTCTAGATAGCCACACACAATGGGAGTTTAGGTAATATCTACCTTTCTGCCAAATTTGGTGTAATTCCATTCAGCAGTTCAGGCTGAAGTTGTATTAAAGTTCAAATGAAAATAAACATGGGAAAAAGGTGTTTAGGTACTCCCCCTTTTTCTCGGCCCTCACTTGACAGAAACCATAAAACTTCCAAGACAACAGCTGGAGTGGGCATCATACTTGTGTTGAAAAATTTGTGAAGATTCGTTGAAAGACGTCAAAGTTAGTGACAAATGAAAAAATGCACATGCTACAGAAAATACACGATGACCAGTAGTATAAATATTACCTACTGATGGATGACAGTAGGCAGTTATAGTTAGGACCTACTTTCCAAAAGAAAAGCATTTTTGGACCTGACTATATCTTTGGTGAAATTTACAAATCTTCACAAAAAAGAGCGGGTCAAAAAGCATGCATTTCCCATTTTAAATTCCCACTGGACCTTTAGATACAGCTACAGCCCAAACTGCTGAACTGAATTACTCCAAATTTGGCAGAAAGGTTAATGCAAGTATTTTTTTGTCACTTGGTGTAAATCCATTATGTAGTTTTAGAGATATTAACCGAAATCCAAATTTGTATATACATGGACTTAGATCCCCTGAGGATCTGACAATCCCATTGCTCAATTCTGATTGGCTGGCAACAATTCAAACCAGGAAGTGTTGGCCATCCTTTTGGAAATCGAATTGAGTGTGTCCCAGAAAAAACATTGAATAATTGGCAGGGTAGGAATACCTTGAACCCCTAGGCCACTTGGGGGGAGTCCCAAAGGGACACGGCAAGACCAAAAAAACATATTTTTGTTTCATTTTTGTGGCGAAAGCCACTTTGGATCCATGACTCCCACCAAAATTTTTTAAAAAGAAGTGCAGGCTCACGCGCTTCTGTTGTAATCAGCCCCTGAGTGGGGCAGGTTCCGGGACTATTTTTGAAATAAAGAAGGGGCAAAAGGCCCCCCCTCCTGGGGCTTATTGATGCCCCGGGGACCACCACCTCCATGGGGATAATTTACTAATAAATGGGGGGCCTCTCAGACCCCCCAGGGCACGGAGACCACGACCTCCCCAGGGCCATATGCCAACAATAAATTGGTGGGCCATGTAGACCCCGTGTCCTGGGGATCATCACCTCCCTGGGGCCTACACATTGTTTTGGGGATGGCCTCTCAGACCCCCTAAGTCCCGAGGATCACCGCCTCCTTGGCGGCCAAGTTAATTTTTGAAAAATGGGGCAAGGCTGCATGGACCCCTCCCAGGCCGTTTTCAGCCCTGGGGACCAGCACCTCCTCGGGGCAGGACTTACAGGAATAAAGGAGAGGGGATGTGTGGCCATAGATGACACTGGAGAGCACCACCCCCAGGGCTGCCTCATTCTCTGTCATTGGGTGCCCACCCCTGGACATAGCTGTTTGCTGCGGCTTGGTGGGAGCTTTACCAGTTCCGCCAAGCAACAGCAAACACTCTGCTTCCATCAAGCCAGAGCATTAAAAATGCCCTGGCTTACTGGAAGCGGAGAAGAATCACTTACAGATACAGGGAGCTACCTTTCTACCAGCTCTCTATGTCTGAAAGCAATGCCAGCTCCCGCAGGAGGTGAGGAGCCGGCATGTACAGCGGGGGCATTCTGTCTCCTCCCACAGGTATAGTTGGGACTGGGTGCCCTGGGGGCACCCAGCAGATACAACCGGGCCCTGGGGGATGGAGTGCCAGGGGCTGCACACCCTCCTCCCCAGTTCTGTACATTTGAAGTCAAAGGCCGGCCCTGAGGGATGAAGTACCTGGGGCTGAAATCATCCAAGGCAGGGAGGCTATGGGGCCCCCTCCCTTATTACAAATAAGCCTGTCCAGGGGATAAGGTCCCCGTGGCCAAAATCAGCCCAGGTTGAGGGCTGTGTGCCTGCTTCCAAAATGGCCTGGCCCCAGGGGTCCCTGGGGTAGAAATCAGCCCAGGGCTGTGGCATGTGGCATGTTGCTCTCTTCTGTAATAATAGATAAAAAAGGGGAAAAATGGCGAGCCCAGGGAAGTACTAGGAGGCCCCACTCCCTTTCTCCACCACTCTGCAAACACGCCTTCTGGTGCACTAATTGTTGGGGGATGAAGCCCCCTTGGAAGCTGAGAGTCCTTGGGGGCCAGGAACCCCTCCTGTTACCTCCAGTAAGTCACACACAGTGGAATTGCTGTGAGCTGGTTGGAGGTCCCACCCCTTTTCTACATCACTCTGCAAATGTGACTATTAGTTAAAAAAACATAGAAATTCACTTAAAATACCCAAAGTATACAGGAATGTTATAGTTAGGAAATAGAATTTTAAAAAACCTTAGAAATTCACCTAAGAAACCAAAGGTTTCAAGGACGTTATATTTAGCAAATAGAATTAAAAAAATATTGAAATTCCTCCAAAGAAAGAAAGGTTTCATGGATGTTATAGTTAGGCTCAGATTTCACTCGTACAAAACCAGTGAAATTTAGCAGTCATAGTTACCTGAGCTAACTATAACAGACGCCTTCGCAATGCACTGCTTAAGACCTCACATGTTACATCACTGATGACATGGTCAGTGACATCACTGATGACATCTCAAATGACTTCACTGATGACATCATCCACAAAATCACTAACGTATTCACTTACATCCCATAGAACCTTTCATACACCCACTCCAACACAACCATTCACAACCCCATTTATCAGTGCCTGCAAGACTTCTTGGCTCCCAAGGTCGCTCAGCATCCAAGAGGACTTCATTCCCTGACCAGAAGTGCACCAAGAGGCACGTTTGCTGAGTGGTGGAAAAAGGGAGTAAGCCAACTGATCTATCCTATTCATTCCCTCATTGTGAGTGGCCAGTACATAGTCATGATAATCCCCACAAGGGATACGGTAACTCAGGAGGTACGGAAAATCCACCTCATTATAAGATGGACCCAGTGAGTGCTCAATAAGACATGAAGAATTTCAGGCTAAATAAATAAACTTTCCTCCAAATTCCTGGGTTATTCTTCATTTGGGGCTGGACTTTCACCCAGAGATTCTGGCTAATTTTAGCAGCTAAAGGGCCAGATGTACGATGCACAAAATTGCACCTCACATATTGCGAGTCTTTTGCGACTCGCAATTTGCGAGGCTCAATATGCAAAGTACAAGAGTGTGGAACACACTGTTTGCGATTCCCAATGGGGTCGCAAATTGAGAGGCTCATTAAAATTAATGAGCCTCTCGCAATTTTCAAGCCCATTGGGGATTATGGGCCCTCCCAGGTATGGTGGCCTGCTGGGCTCAGCAGACCACCATGTCCGGTACTGCTTTTAAATAAAACAGTTTTTTTTTAAATGCAGTCCATTTCCCTTAAAGGAAAACAGGATGGATTTTTTTTCGTTTCATTTTTTAAGGGCAAGTAGTGGTCCCTGGGACCACTGCCTGCCCTTAAAAAATATTTTCAGAGACAGTCACAAAGAGGAAGGGATCCTCTGGGGACACCTTCCAAATTGCGACTGCATTACCACCCTCTTGAAGAGGGCGGTAATTTGCAAATGTTTTGGGACCGCAATTACGGTCACAAAACATTCCTACATTGGATTGCGGACGCTATTAGGAAGTGAACGCCCCTGCCTAATAGCGACTCGCAATTCCTAAATAGCGTGTCGCAAATAAATTGTGACTCGCTATTTAGGTATTGTACACAGCACGGTGCCATTTTGCATGCGCAAACAGGTTGCAAACCCATTTGCGCATGCAATTTAGGGTCGTACATCTGGCGCAAAGTCTGTTACTAAAGAGATCAACACTGCTTCTGTGGATCTCATAATTTTAATGGGGCCAGTAACTATGGCTACCAGCCCCATAGAAATTAAGATGTCGCCTTTAATGTTATCCTTAGTAATAAACTGTTCAATACTTTCAGACAGTATTAGGAATCTAAAACTATGCATTACTATGTTTTAAGCTGAATTCCAGGGTAGGAAAGGCCTGTTTTTTCCACCGGGCATTTACCAGGTGGGCTGAAGCCCTTTAAGAGCAGGTATGGAGAGGCTTCAAGAGAGAGAAAGATAGGAAGGGAGGATGAAGGTAGAGAGAAAGTGGTCAGAGAGGGAAAAGAGAGACCAGAGGCGGGACGAGCGAAAGGATGGATGGATGGAAAAAGAGGGGCTGCACAAGGAGATGGTGGGAGTGGGGCTGGTTGAGCAATTTTGCTTCAACAGTACCGCTCTGCAAATTCTTTTCCATGATATTACTTGATAAGTAGCATGATATTTGTACTTTGATGTCATTATTTCTTTCTAAGATATATTAGTAAATTACTAACTATTAAAAAAAGGAGCCCTGTCCTTAAGTCCTTAACAGTTTTGTTGCTTGGAGCATGAGATGTTCGACATGTGAGTCTGCATCTAATCTTAATTGTTTTCATCTCCCCTGCACCTTGCCCTAGGGATCCTGCTGCTCCATTGGCACAACAATGACTTCTAGCCAATGTGAAAAAAACGCAAATCGGGAATTAAGTTTCGTTAATAAAACTGGCCTTTTAGTCAAACCTTAAACACTTCTTAAGACTGGGTCCGACTATTGGCATAATGTTTTTCCCAGTAGCAAATGTGAACTTGAAAACCAGATGGAGATGATTTCCTTATTGTAATGCACGTCCTGCTCATTTCTCTGAACTTTGTTTCAGATGAAAATAGAAATATCGTAGCTTCACGAGTTTTCACGTTAGTAAATGATGTATTCTTCCCATTTGTTACTCTGTGTAATAAAAATGAATCGCTATCTTTTGAATTGCATTGAAAATTGATACTAAATTTAAAGGGGCAGATTTATGTTAGACTTGCGCCACTTTTACGCTGCCGTTGCGTTACTTTTGTGACGCAGCGGCGGCGTAAACCATGCACCATGTTGGGCCTTATTTACAACGTGACGCATCTAGGGAGATGCGTCACGATGTAAAGCCCTGCGCCACGTAAAACCTGCGTCAGGTTTAATGCATGCAGGATGGGCTTTTCCATCGGAAAAAGCCTCGGAAAAGTGACGCAGTGAAATCTACAACATTTCACTCAGTCACTTTTCCCACGCTGCGGCGTCAAAACCTTGCGCCTGCTTGAAGCAGGCGTAAGGCATGACGCAGCATGTTAGGTATGGGCAGACCCTAAACATTGCTGGAGTTGCGTCGTGCTTGCGACGCGACTCCAGCAATACGCCGCCCTTACGCCATCAGATGCGTCACGCATCTGTTTATCCTTGCGCCACGATGCGCTGCTTTGTAAATGCGGCGCATCTGTGGTGGCGCAAGGGTAAACTTGCGTGACGCATCTTTCCTGGTGCATCCCAGCTGATTTGCAGGGATGCGCCAGGAAACATAAATCTGCCCCAAAGTTTTTGAAAGCAATACTTTCTAAAATCACTATACATTTTATAGACGACCTCTATCATCAGTACTCACCTAGGGGCATATTTCCAAACCCCTTGCGCCACTTTTGCATCACTTTTAACACGGGAAAAGTGACGCAAAAGTGGCGCAAGGGGCTTGTGAATCTGCCCCTTAGGGGCAGATTTACAACTTCTGGCGCATCTCTGCTAATCAGCAGGAATGTGCCAGAAGAGTTGCGACGCATCGGCCCACCCGTGCGCCACCACTGATGCGCCGCATTTACAATGCGGCACACCATGGCGCACGGATGGGCAGATGCGTGTCGCATCCCCCGGCGGAAAGGCGGCGCATTGCTGGAGTCGCGTCGCATGCGCGACGCAGCTCCAGCAAGGCTCGGGGTGCCCCTATTACTAACATGCTGCGTCAATCCGTACACCTGCTTCAAGCATGGGCAGGGCTTTGACGGATTTCACTCAGCCACTTTTCGGAGGCGTTCCTGCGCCGGAACGCCCACATGTGGCGCAGGGCTTTACAACGTGATGCATCTCCCTAGATGCGTCACGTTGTAAATACGGCGCAACATGGCGCATGATTTCCGCCGCCGCTGCGTCACAGAAGTGACACAACGGCGGCGTAAATGTGTCGAAAGGGCTTGTAAATCTGCCCCCTAGTCTGTAACTATAAATTCCCTGTGTGAATAGCTAGGAAGAAATGCATCTCTGTTATGTCGAACACTTAACAACAGTTGTCATGGTACCTCGGATCGTTTGAAGTGAGAGGAGGCAAAATGACCTTATGTTCAGGGTTCCTGGTAAACAGTGAAACTATTGTTATGGATATGATTTTCAGTTCAGAGACGGCTTTCATTATTAATCGATTAAATGAACGAAACCGATACACAGGTCAATTTTCTGATTTTAAACACAAATGAGTAAAAACACTGTTTTACTTTACAGTGAGGCAGCTTGCGTTTAAAATTTTGTCTCTCAATCTCACGGTCAAGTAAAAACATTGTAAATGTTTCTCGCTTTTTTTAGGTATCACAGGCCTGTGCAGTTGACTGTAGTGTTTGTAAATTCATTGTTATTCAATGCTTACAATGAGTTATCAATTTTCTAATCGAACAGTTACCGTGTCATTGCATCCTGATCCCTTTTCTTGCAAACATTCTAAGGCACGTTCACTTTATTTAGATTTCAAGCCCCTCCCCTCAATTGGCAGACTCCATAAAGAAAACCCCAACCATAAACTCTTATGTTTTGGTCATTCTCGACATGGTCACCTTGAAGACTCGTGTAAGAGGTCTCAGCTCCTTCAAGCTGCAGCTGCTCCTTGAGGGAGTGCTGCGGGGTGGTGGGGCGGGTGGTAGTAAACTCTGGCATACGGCCGAACGGAGGTAAGTAAATAAATAAAACAAATTACATTGTGCATGCTGCAAGGCCAAATTTTCTGATGCTTGTAAGCGTTGTTATTTTTGGTGAATGGATGGTGTTGCTAAATCACAGCGCAATTTCTCCTGTATTGTGAATTGCACGTGGCATTTACAGCCATTTTCTGTTGTTTGTTTTTTACAAATATTTTTATTTGGATTTAAAAACCACACAAACATGGATTGCACATCTATGAATTACATTTACCATGTTATTAAATACTAACCCTGGGCGGACAACTACGCTATGCTTGCGTAGTTTGTGCTACTTTGCGCTACGCAAATTGCACGTAGCACAGTGCAAAAAGGTGTAGCGTAGCGTAGATGGCATTTTTTACTCACTCGCGGTTCTCAATGTCAATTTGGCGACCGCGAGCGAGCAAATGACATCCCGGCGAGACTTTTTCCTCGTTCGCGATCAGCAACATCAAGTTGCCAATCGTGAGCGTGGAAAACAAACCTCCCGGCGAGATTCTCAACGCGGGGAGGTCAGGTTTCTCATTGCGAGTGGCCGCGTACTACCAGTCCGCGTTGAGAAAGCTGCCGCTCGAGTAAAAATCTACTAGTGCGGCAGAAAACCACAGCTCGCACTGTGCAAGATGCCGTTTTCAATGATTGCACAGTACGGACAAGCATCCGGCGTTGTGCAATCATCGCGAACAGAGCACTATGCAGTTCGTGTAGTGCTACACGTATCTCACATAGTGCGAATTGCACTTCGCGTAGCTACACGTAGCGCTACTATGCGAACTACACACAGGGTTATTAAATGCCCGTAATATTCTGAACAATGCGTTAACCTTTGTTTGCTCATGGGTCGAAATTGTGAGACTGAAGGTATTTAACACATCCAATATTTATTGAACACATTAAATGATGAAAAACACTGCCAAATTTAGCTTTGCTCAAGGGCGAAGTATGGCAGCAAAAGACCACAAACCACCCCAACCCTAACAGCCTTGTGTTCAAACCTGTACAATTCATCTGGATATGCTTTGTTGGCTTGCAGAGGGAGTGCTGTGGGGCAGTGGGGCAGGGGAGGGCCAGGGTGGGGTGGTGGTGGAGTCGGACAGACGATGGCAAGGAGTAAAGTTAGTAAATAAATAAAAAAACTATTTACCTTGTGTTTGCTGCAACACCAACTCGACGATGCAGCGAGTGCAAGGTAAATAGTTATATTTATTTATTTACTTACTTTACTCCTTGCCGTCGTATGTCCGACTCCACTATCCCCCCACCCTACCCCTCCCCGCCCCACCGCCCCGCAGCACTCCCTCTGCTAGACACAACTGTGGATATGGCTGCCACAAACTAACACATTCATCACACTGACAGTCTCACATCTACACTCCTATAGAAGAGGCAGATATCAATCTTTTGGAAAGCTGTGGTATACCTTATTTGGAACCTTGAGGTGAGGGAAGTGGGTCTCTTTAAACACTGTGTGTAGGTCATTGTGCAGGCCAATTGTAGGTGTTTGACTGCTCTCAGGCAGGGCCCCGTTGGCACCGCAATCTCGTGGTCTAAGCGGTGTGCGCATGTGTTATAGGTGTATGCTAGAGCCTAGAAGTGCTGTGGGGAGGTTTTTGAGGAGCTGTACATTTAGATTTGAGTAGAATAGTTAAAGAGAGGTGAGGAGCAGACTGAGAATCCTTTGGAAATTAGTTTTATTGTTTATTTTCACACAACTTGTAAATCATGTCTGGGACATGAATAAAAAACAAAACGAAACATCTCTATGAGTACACTTGTAAGCATGCTCCACACAAGTTATCCACCTCTGCGTGTGTCTGTGAGCAAGAACTATGATTATTCATGTCCTATGCATGCACGCTCGCTCTAGCATTTACCCAGTTGTTTCAGATTCCTTTACATTTTGTTTTATACACGTAGGTGCTTTGTAAAACAGTACAGACAGAAACGGCACAGTAGTTTTAACCAGCATAGAGAT
This sequence comes from Triturus cristatus, assembly GCF_964204655.1. Classification (NCBI taxonomy): domain Eukaryota; kingdom Metazoa; phylum Chordata; class Amphibia; order Caudata; family Salamandridae; genus Triturus; species Triturus cristatus. Next base: position 663,666,408 of record NC_140582.1, on the reverse strand, counting down.
CCGTGAGAATATCAGTTCAATCAATAACACAGCACTACATATACTCGAAAGCACTCTGAGGCATGTAGAGCTGTACACAACAAATAATACAATGAGAATTATTACAAGACTTACCAGCATCGTACTCGAGCACAACTGCTTGAGTTGATGGATTCAGCAGCTCAATCCACATGCCTCCACCTGTGGGGACAGAGGCAGGGGGAAATAAGGAGGGGTGCAGAACAGAGCACGTTCGAGGCAAATGAGGATATAAGGTGACCCAAGGAGTGAGGGGTATCAGAACAAGTATTTGCAATGCAATCGGTCTCGCCTTTGGGACATTATATGTATTTAGCTATGCAGCACATTAGCCTGGGTGCTGAAACATCTACTGTTCTTTAACATGGAGGCAAAGTAAGCGCCAAACTTCGCGACACGCTAGATATGGGGAGAAGTTTTGCCTTTCAGCGGAAAAATTGTATAGTCCAAAGCTTTGTTTTTTAATATAAAAGCAGGGCCTTCGGTGGTCATGTCACTGAAAATACAAGATTTGAAAAAAATATTATTGTCTGCAGGTGCTCGTGGAGGACAATTTCTATGTCGTGGAATCTAGAGAATAGACAAAGTGATTGTGGTATTTTACTGACCTCTGCTGGTCGTTTTCTATCAAGAAAGTTAAATAGAGGCAATTGCCAGAAAAAAACAGAAAGACCCTCAGCAGAAAGCAATTCTGATATTTTACTGACCTCTGCTTGTCGTTTTCTATCAAGACAGTTAAATAGAGGCAGTTGAACAGAAAAAAAAGTCCCTAAGTGGAAGTAGACAAGTCCTAGGGCTGATCTCCAGAGCCCACAAAGTACATACATACATATATAAGTATATACTAAAGTATATACTAAAGTATATACAAGAGGTCTCGAATGCTCGACATAAAAACCAGGTTAGGCTTATCCCTGCTCTATCCATAAGCTCCTACTGGATGCCAGAACATTTTTTAAACTATACTCTATTCTGAAGAATTCCTGTTGATCAAAGCCAGCCCGATACTTCCGTTGCTAGTGTACGTATGTACTGTACATATGTTTGGGAGAATTACAATCAGTACTAAAGCGCATATGGATAGTTATTTAATTAAAGGGTGAGCGGGAAACTCCACCACATGGCATAGGTGGAGTTTTTGCCAAACTCTGCACTCCAAGCGGAGCGTGGGGTAGGAAAAACCCTGTTAACCTTGTCAGCGGAGAGGAGTTTACCACCCACCCCTAGTACATACTCATAGCGAAGGGTTGGGTATATAGTACGTGTTCAATTACACTAATTTTGAGTTTTTACAATACACTGCAGATTCATTATTTACTGTATGTGTTAAATACAGAGATGCTTATTCACAAGCCGCTTGCGCCACCAGTACGCCACTTTTTCCCATAGTACAAGTGACACACCAGTGGTGGAAGGGGCTTGCAAATAAGCCACAGACTGCCCTTGATTATGAGTTTGGTGGTAAATACCGCCAAAGTTGCATGTTGGGTAAAAACTAGCGATACCACAGGCTTTGATAAATAACTCAAGTGTTAAATAGCACTGAATATGAGTTTTTACCATGTGCCGCAGAATCACTAGTTAGTGAACGTGTTAAATAGTGAATGAATGTTATTTAGTGGATATGGTAAATACCGATGTGTTATTTGGCGCATATACATCATCTGATGAATAGCACATGCAAAAAAACATCAGGAAGTGGCCTATTTCAAATATTGGAAGTTCCGGGAGTGTGGAAATTAATCCCTAGGGAACAGAAGCAGCAATACACATAAGGGAATTAGTAAACCCCAAAAAGTACACCAAACACTCCTTCCTGTGTGGTAGTGTGCAAATATATTTAAATTGTGTGCGCAAATCAGTTTGAAAGAAGACAAACAGAATCCACTGCCATGCTCCTATATATCTCAATCATCCCTCATTAGAAACCTGCCAAACACTTCTATCATGGAACCTGGCAGGAAAACAGAAGTACACGTTTATGGATCCTGAGCAGGAGGTCCTGGCCAAAGAGGTGGTAAGACACTGTGACTGTCTAATATACCTTGTCATGCTGAAAATGCCACCACTAACAAACAAAAAACATATTTGTAGCAGATAATGCAAAAATCAATAATGAATCAACATATCCACTTAATGTTGAGAACATCAAAAACAGGCTCTAAACCTTGGAATTCTAGATACTTAAGAAAGTTGCCAAGCACTAAAGCATAACATGGCATGGTAACTGGTGGTTGTTCTCCTCCTCAAGCAATGGGATAAAACAATTATGACCATCCTCAACATGTCTGTAGTGGAAGACATTAAAAGATGTCTCGAGTTTGGATGAATCCAAGGTAACAGTCATGAGAGTTTTAATGGAAATATTGTGGTTGTTAAAAATTTGACTCAGCTGAGAATCATCATTATTGTGAAGAGTGGCACATATTCACATTGAATATGTAATAGGGGCTAACAACTCTCCAAGGCCACCACTCTTAAGATCACCACATGTACATGAGTGCAGCCAATTGATCTTAGGATATAAGGAGATCCTGCTGTAGCACAGATGTTTGCCTTTCTGTCATTAGCTTTGTAGGTGCCCAAGAGGAACTGTATATGCTGCTTGCTCACTCCTTACAGGCATCCATCACCTAGCAGAGTATTTTGCTAAAGGTCACAAAATATCACACACCAAACCTGCGTGGTGCTTGTTGCAAAAAAGTCTAGCTCTTCGAGCATTTTCAGCAAGGGGAGATGGCAGTGGATCCCAATGTTACGCTCCAGGGTATCGGTAACAATAAAAATATGTTTTGTATGGTGCCATATTGAGCCTGTGTATCATCTGAGTCTCAATCTGACTCATGTTTATGGGTTCTAGCCTTACTCTGTCAATCCAGGCTCTTATCCTGTGTTGCTGCACTATTTGGGGTCACTGATTGGTGGTCTGGTTCCATTCTCATGCTGCATAGTTTGGTGTAGGAGAACATGAATCTGGCATAGCATGATATAGCAGACTAACTTTAGTGATGTCATTTGAGATGTCATCAGTGATGTCATTAGTGATGTCACTGACCATGTCATCAGTGATGTAATATGTGACATCATCAGCAGTGCATTGAGGGCGCGCGAGTTATAGTTAGCTCAACTAACTATAACAGGCAAATTTCTCTGATTTAATATGAGTCAAATGTCCAACTAACTATAACGTCCCTGAAACCTATGGTTTTTTCTGTGAATTGCTAAGGCTTTTTAAATGCTAATTCCTAACTATAACGTCTCTGAAACCTATGGTTTTTTCATGAATTTCGAAGGTTTTTTAAATATCAAACTACTGTTGTGTATTTGTCATTAATACTATTTTTCTAACTTTTCAACTACATAAAATAAACTGCAAAAGTACTATGTAACGTAATACATTTCACAAATTACAATGAGTTTTTAAATAATACAAAACAGTTTAACATTCAAATAACAATTTTCTTCCTTTTTTGCTGTCATCAGCTACTACTTAACTTCACTATTCACAGTGATGCCAGTGTAGTTTCACCATAAACAGCAGGGGGAAAAAACAATGAACTACATTGTTAAAAAAAAACACCTCAATTCTCTCAAATATAATACAAAATAAACACAAATAACACATCCAATAGTACTTCAAATGTTCAAAGCTTACCTTTACTTCATAGATTTTCTGCAAATTTACCCAATACGCTAGATAATGTATCAAAAATTTCACTTTGAAAGCATCCAGTATGAATTCCTTCAAGATCTTACGTAGTTTCTCTGCACATTTTCCCAATACGCCAGATAATATATAACAAACATTTTGCTTTGAAAGCATCCGGTATGAATTCCTTAAAGATCTTACATAGTTTCTCTGCACAATCAACCCAATACACCATATAATGCATCAAAAAGTTCGCTTTGAAAGCATCCAGTATGAATTCCTTAAAAATCTTACGTAGTTTCTCTGCACATTTTCTCAATACGCCAGATAATGTATCGAAAAATGTCACTGTGAAAGCATCCAGTATGAATTCCTTAAAGATCTATACACCTTCCCATTAAAGCCAAATAGTGTATCTAAAATCTTTGTTTCAGAAAAATTAAGTATGAGTTGGGTAATTCATAAGGCAATCTCGGTTTCATTTCCAAGTGTGTATCATTACAGTGACTCCAACCATTATTACACTTTAACCTCTTCAGCGCGGCGCGGATTTCCGCGCCACGCTGAAGATTCCGTGCGCGGGCGGGGCCATGACGGAACGGTTCCGTCATGCGCACAGCGCAACCGACGTGCATGACGGAACCGTTCCGTCATGCGCGTCGAAGGGGTTAAATAAACTGTAAAATGTCCACTTGTAGCAGTACTTCCAGCATGGAAAACAATAGCAACTGTTGCAAAAGATCTTCCAGAAATAGATACTTGATTAGCAACAAACATTTTAATTTTGGTTTCCACTTTTCTTCCATTTGGTCGACAGCGTTGCAGCATTATAATCAAATATTTTCCATATCTTTGTAGGCATAATGCAGATAGCATATTTGATTTACAACGAGAACACATCATCTCTTGATCAGCTTCTTTTACTAATTTGGAAAATGGAACAGATTTGCAGTCAGGTATTGTTAAATATATAAATCGTTCTCTGTCAACTATAGTCCTTGAAGATAATAAACACTCTTCACATTTATGTTCCCATTTGTAACTGAGTCCAAATAAACTCTCAATCTGAATTCCTTCATCTTCTAGTACTCCAAGCATAACCATCAGAAATTCTTTTTTTTTTTTAAAAAACCTTTATTCGCATAAATCAGATACACAGCTATTCAGCCGACATCCCGGAGGTTCGGCAGCTAAACAATCAACACTTGAAGTCCTCCATGGCTCTAATGCAGGAGAATGACAAAGGTCTCATTTTTGAAAACTACCTACAATAAACACAACAAGCAAGGCAGTATACACCACAAAGTCGTGCCAGTTTCCAGCGGGGGCGCGGCCCCATTTCCAACATCAAATCAAACCACCGATCGGGAGGATGAGGGAGAGCAGAGGCACTAACATTCTAACGGAGGTGCATCAGAAAAACCCAAGTCGGAAGTGAGGCTAGGGGGAAAGTTGCTCCTCTGGCGGTTCAATGGCAGGAGGCAGACATATGCCTCCCCTATATTGGTTCCAACTTCCCCATACCTTATGCCATTTCTTAGGCCTCCCCCGTGCACTATACACCGTTTTCTCCCGAAACATGCTCCAGTCCATGTTGTCCTTCCATGCATCCAGGGTGGGCGGGCTATGGGATCCCCACAGTCGTGCTATATCTCGCTTAGCCACCATATTGCCTAGGGTCACCCATTGAGTCTGCGCTGCGTCATAATCCGTAGGACCCCACACATTCAAAAGACAGCGCCGCGCCTCTGGGTGCAGTACTATACCCGTGACCTCCTGCATCACCACGTGAATCCGCTTCCAAAAGTCCGCAATCACACCACACTCCCATATGATATGTAAAAAGGTGCCCACCATCCCGCAGCCCTTCTTGCATAACCCATCCTCGGAATAGCCCATATGAACCAGCCGGGGCCCAGTGACGTAGACTCTGTGCAGTATCTTAAGCTGGACCAGCCGTAGTCTGGCGGGGATCGCGACCTCCTTAGGAGAGGAGACGGCGTATTGCCAATCTTCATCGTCCAGCTCAAGGCCGTCCCTAGTCCACTGATCCCGAACCCCCATGAGGAGGTCGGTCCGGACATTCACAAGCTTTTTGTAAATTAGGGAGATTGTGCTCTCTGGCATATGGCCGTCCAGGATCCGGTCCTCCAAGGGAGAGGACTCAGGCACCCTCTCCCCCTCAACGAGCACCGACCGCAGCGCATGGCGCACCTGCGCATACCGGAAATATTCCGTGCCCTCCAGCGCATATTCCGTCCGTAGTTCGTCAAATGACTTAATCCGCCCCTTGGCCAGCAGGTCGCCCACCCTGGAGATGCCAATCAGATCCCATTTCTCGAATCCCTTAGAGTGCCAAAGTTTCCCCAGCATATCTGAGTCATACAACGGAGTGGCGAGGGTGAGCCTATCTTTCCAGCCCAACCAGTTCGTGACTGTCTTCCACACATTCACCGACACCCCGGTCGGCCCCGTGAGGGACCCAGCCGGGGGCCTCGAGTAAAGTGCTCTATAGTAGCCACCCCCACGCAGCAACCACCGGTCCATAGCAAAGCCGGGGCTAAGCGCCGGGCCGTAGACTCCATGGTTGATCGCACTCAGCTGGGAGGCCCAATAGTATCTTCTGATGTCGGGAAGCGCGATACCCCCATCGTACCAAGGAAGAGTTAGTTTTGCTATCGCTATACGCGGACGGCCGTCCCACAGCAGCGAGCGCTGGAGACTCTCGACCTCCCGAAAGTAGCTGGCCGGAACCAGCTCCTTGGTGTTCTGCAGGACATAGAGAAAACGGGGAAGAGACATCATTTTGAATAGCACAGCTCGGCCAAGGAGGGAAAGCGGCAGCCGCCGCCAGCTCGCTACATCTCGCCGCAAGCGCGCCAGCGGAGGGACCAGGTTCCTCTCATACCGTACCGTTGGGTCGGTGGAGATATAAATCCCAAGATACATGAAACCCTGCCGGGCGATCTGGATCGGGCAATTCCGCGGGGGAACCGGGACGTCTCCACACAAGGCATACAGATATGACTTCCCCCAGTTAATGGTTAGTCCCGAATTCCTCCCGAAGGAAGTCAAAATGTCGCAGATAACTATGAGGGACTTCCGGGGTGAAGCGAGATAAAGCAGGATATCATCGGCATAGAGGGAGATGCGGTCCTCGTGGTCAGGTGACCAGCGAAGCCCCCTCACCTCCGGGTGCCATCGTATCCAGGCCGCCAGCGGCTCGAGAGCAAGAGCAAACAACAGCGGCGACAGAGGACAGCCCTGCCTGGTACCTCTCCCCAGCCCGAAAGGGCGGGACGCCCTACCGTTGACCGCGACTTGAGCGAGAGGCTCTTCATATAATAGTCTCACCCAGCCCATAAATCCGGGTCCAAAGCCGAATTTCGCAAGCGCAGCCCACAGGTATTCCCACTCTACCGTATCGAAAGCCATCGTTGCATCGAGCGCTGCCACAATGGCCGGCTCCCGCATCGTCCCCACCCTTGCGATCACTCCATGGATGCGCCTAAGGTTCAACGCGGTGTTACGATGCGGGATGAATCCAGATTGGTCAGGGTGGATCAGATCACCGATCACCCTGACCAAACGGTTAGCGAGGATTTTAGCGAGGATCTTCGGCTCGGCATTAAGGAGCGAGATCGGCCTATATGAGCTGCACCTGTTCCTGGGCTTACCATCTTTATGTATGACCACGATTGTTGCCAGGCACTGGTCGCGTGGGAGGCATCCCGTCTCCCGCGCCTCCACGAACATAGCTCGCAAATGCGGAGCGATCTTATCTGGCCGGAGTTTGTAGAACTCAATTGGCAGGCCATTCGGGCCCGAGGCCTTGCCCGAACGTAACGAACGGATAGCCCCCGCGATTTCGTCGACTGTGATATCGCCATCAAGATCGTCCCTGTCTATGTCGGAAAGGCAAGGCAAAGCAAGATCACGCAGGAGTTCACACGAATCCCCCACTGGCCTGTCCGACACGGAGGTATAGACCGTGTGGAAGTAATCCGCAAAGCACTGGACTATGCCATCCGGCTCCGCGACAACGACGCCATCCTCCGTCACGAGGTCCGGCACAACACGATTGACCCGCTCCTTTTTATCCAGCCACGCGATTAATTTCCCGGCCTTGTCCCCGACGTCGTACAGACGGCCCCGCTGATCCCTACTCAAGGCTTTGGCCGCGTCCGTCACAAGGGCCTTGTACTCCGACTGCTTAAGGGTCAAATTGTGCAGCGCCGCCGCCGTAACCTCCCCCTCCAATGACAGCTCCAATTCCGCGATCTCCGCCTCAATCTGGGCGACCTCCGCGTCTCGCCGACGCTTGGCCGCTACTATCAAGGAGAGGGCCTCTCCCCTAAGCACTGTTTTGAACGCTTCCCACAAAGACACAGCCGACGTGACCGAGCCGAGATTCTCCTGGAAGTAACGATCGACCGCCTTCAGCACCGCACTACGAGTCATAGGGTCCCTGAGATACCACGGGTTAATTGGGGCCACCCTACCCCCCATTCCTCTACCAACATCCATACAGATCCACACCGGCGAATGGTCAGAAATACCCCGTGCCATGTGCCTGGCCTCAGAGACAAAGGAGGCGTGTGCAGCTAGGGTAAGCACATAATCAATTCTGGAGAGACTGCCATGCGCCCCGGAATGGAAAGTGTATTGCCGCTGTGTGGGATGCAGTAGTCTCCAACAATCAACCAGTCCAAGGGTATCTACAAAGTCCGGAAGCCATTTCTGAGCCCCCCCTGAGCTCCTTGGCGGGTGTCTGTCAAGCAATCCGGAGCCTACCGCATTAAAGTCGCCACCCACCACCAACATTCCCTCTGGGAGATCCAACAAAGTCCTCTCTAAGTCCGCAAGTGTGGAAGGTTGCAGTGCAGGAGGGACATAAACCGACACCAGGACCAGCGTCCTGCCCTCCCACCTCCCCGCTACAGCCGCAAAGCGTCCCCTATCGTCAACAGTAGTGGAGTCAACCTCGAAGGGCAGGGAGGACCTGACAAGTATTCCAGCCCCTCTAGACACCGAGGAAAACCCGGAGTGTGCAACAAACTTGTAGCCTTTCCTATTGAGTGCATAGCACATGTTACCAATCAAGTGCGTCTCTTGCAATAAGACAATATCAGGGGTACATCGCTTCAGGAATTGCAGGACAATCCCACGCTTAATACGATCCCCCAAGCCATTTACATTCCAACTGAGTATTTTTAAGCCCCTACCCCCATCCCAACATGTAAGGAGACCACCCCCCCCCGCGTGGAACCGCACTAGAGTCACAGAAGATTGCATCCTTACGCCTTGCATAACCAAAAACAACAACAACCCCAACAACAACCCCAATCCACCCCCCACCCTGCACCCCTGCGTAAGCTCTAAAATGCCCCCCAACTTGCAGTGTGCCTGTCGCCCCATACAAAGACTAATCTACAAAAAGAACCCCAGAGGAGGAAAAAGCTCCCATACTGCCCCCGCTACCCCCCGGACTGTCACCCTCCCGGGGGAACCGAAGATCTGGTACTTAAGTCCAGGCTCATTGTTCATCGCCGCCACCGTCTGCTCCACCGGAGCGTTCCACGTTAGTCCGTCCTTGGGGCAATGTGTCCAGCCAATCTCCGACCATGTCTGGTGATTCAAAAAAGAAAGTCCGCTCTTTGAACACCACACGCAACCTGGCCGGGAAGAGCATGGCATATTTCAGTCCCATCTCTCGTAGCCTTCTCTTGACCGCCAGGAAACCTTGTCGTTGCTTCTGTACCATCTGGGTAAAGTCCGGATAGAAACTTACAGTGGTGTTCTGGAATAGCGTCGGGCCGGACACCCGTGATGCTTGCAAAATGGCATCACGGTCCCTGAAGTTAAAGATCCTGGCGACAATTGGCCTCGGAGGGGCCCCCACCTTGGGCCTCCCGCCAGGAACTCTGTGGGCCCTTTCAACAGTAAAAAACGTACTAAGGCCTTTGGGCGCCAGATGGTTCACCACCAGGTCTTCCACAAACAGGTCCACTGACTGTTCCTCCGAATTTTCCGGGACCCCAATAATGCGCACGTTATTGCGCCTTGCGCGGCCCTCGAACTCTTCCAACCGTCGGGCAAAGTGATCATTTGCAGTCCGCAAGGTACGGACTTCCAGCTGAAGGCCGGAGACGTCGCCCAGGAGGCCTGCAGTCTTGAGGTCCAAGGACTGAACCCGCTCATTAGTTTTCCCCAGGTCTGCCCGAATCAGATTGACGTCGATCGATATGGCATCCACTTTATGCGCCAGGGTCTCAAATTGTTGTCCGATAGAGGACTTCATCCCCTCGATGGCCCCCATGATATCTTGCAGGGTTGGTTCCGCGGAGGGGGGCGACACGTCCTTCGAGGCCTCCAGTGTCTGTCCCGATCCGCCCGGTGACCCCTTCTGGTGGGCATAGCGGTCCATGTTGTTAGTCTGGGTGTAGCCTCCCCGCCTGGTACTTTTGGGCTTCTGTTTTTCGGCGTCCGATTTACTCGACATCGCTATCTGCCGTGGGGGCAATCTCTTTGCCCATACAGAGTAGACAACCATGCAGCCAGTGACTGGCGCTACCCACGTCCAGGCCGGGCGCGGTGGAGACAGGAAAGCGAAAGCGAAAGTGAAAGTGAGGACACCTTCCTTCCGACGACTCGCCCCTCGCGTGGCCGCTGTTGTTCAATTAGTGCACGGGCACTGTGCCAACGCAAGTCCCGGGCACCTTCCGGGGAGTAGGCCACAAACTTCCAGGCAGTACAACTTCAGTCTCCGGTGGGCGATTTCGATCCGGACAACGGCTCTCGCCTCAGCAACGGCTCCCCTCCAATATTCCGGGCATCAAAAGCAGGATACTAGACAGGATATCTGCCGGAGGGAGCGAGGGTCTCGGGAGCTCTAGGCTCACGCGGCCATCTTGATCACGCGCTAAGCTCCTCCCCAACCATCAGAAATTCTTGTGCATCTTGCTGTATATTAGCACTGAACGTTAAAGATCCAGTACATGAATCCAACAGTTGGCGAATACCAGAAACAGAATGAATCTTACTTCTATCAGTTCTCAATTCTTGAAATAAAGTGTAGAGTGCAGAACATAAAGTTTTTTCCTGACTTTCCATAATTTCACCACAAACATCTTCAAGATAAAATATAACATTTAGAATGACATTACCATAGCAGTTGACACCAGAAGCATTTTGGTATCCAACAACATCATCACTTTTTTATATTTTCTGCTTCTTTACATCTTTTCTGTTGATTTTCTTTCTGCTTTTCAACCATAGTTAACTCTTCAACATATTTGCGTGTTGAACACACAACACGTTTCTCATAAATAGGATAGTCACCTAAATAGGGAGCATAAAGCCTTCTCAAACGATTATATTCTCTTACACAATTAACATCAGCACTAACCTTGTTCTCATCAAAATCAATTAATTACAAACCAGACAACGTTCTAACTCGAGATCATGCAACATATTCCATTCCCTCTTTAAACACAGTTTTTCCAACATTTACCAAAGCATTATCTACACTTAAATCTTGTGATTTGTGAATAGTTATTGCATATGCTGAACAGAAGGGAAACTGTTTTCTACGAACATGCAAGTCTTTTACAAGCAAGAAACGTGTGGCAGAACGCGCAATCTGTCTTACCTCTGCAATCTGATCAAATTTTACTTTCAAAAATTCTATTCCATTTCTATTTTGATATTTCACAAAATTAACAACTTTCCCCATTACTCCATTCACTAAACCTTCTTCTACATTCAGATCACGCTTCAAAATTACCCGGCAGTTTAAACATACATCTAAATTTTTTTCGAAGCCAGAAGTTTTTGATACAGACTTTTCCAAAGAATCCAATTTAGTCTGTAGTTTTTCTTAAAGAAATAATTGTTATTCCTTGATGGTCTATTTTATCAATAGCTTCAACGTGAACTATTTCTCGATTTTCCAATTTCATAAGCTCTCTATTAAATGTATAACACTCTTCCACTGTATGCATTAAGTAAACTATAGACTTTTTTTCTTTCATTTTCTTGTACATTACTTTTGCTGGTGTGTTTTCAATTGTAAACAAGTTCTTTAGTAGACGACTTTGAAAAGATTGCTTACCATGTTTGCTTAGAACACCAATTCTTACATCTTTTAGAATATTTGCATAATCTTCATCTCTTGCTTGTCGCATATTCTGAGTGAGTTCTTTATATTCAAAATGTAACCACAGATTCACATTTCCAATACTTCCCAAAGATTTCTTAGTGTCTTCATGTAGAAGAGTTTTAAACACTGGTTCTCCTTTTACAGGGGTTAGTTGTAGCAGATCTCCAAATACAAATAAATGTTTTGCCCCAAAGAGAACATCATAATCTGTTTTTAATACCTGTTGCATTCTTAAGTGTACAAAAGCAAGCATTAAGTTTGAGACCATGCTCACCTCATCACTAACTAATTAATGGGCAGAATTTGCGAAAGTGCCTTTCACAAAATATCGCGAAACGGAAAAAAATCTCCGTGATCACACGAAATTTTGCATGATCGTGGAGATTTTTGTGTGCTGATTAATGCGTTACTGAATTTGACCTTCAACTCGGGCACCTGCTTTATTCATATCTGTAAGACTTACAGATATAAATAAAGCAGGTGCCCGAGTTGAAGGTCAAATACAAGTGCTTCCTGTTGGGGTTTAATTTTTGAGACAGGAGCATCGTGCCAGAATGAATCCTGTCCTGCATATTTACCCAAGACGATGCCACCTTTTTGTGCAATACCTCTACTCAACTGGAGTACTTTCTACTGGCTAATCAGTAAGTGCTACCTCGTTCATTAAATGTATAGTGCTTTTCCTACACTACAGCTGTGTAAAGGGCCAGAAGAGTTGTCTACAGCGACCATGTGTGTCTGCAACGTTGCCACAGCGCCGACGGGCGCCGGGGTCCCTCGAGTGAGCTGTCCATCATAGTGGGGGAAAGGGCGGGAAGACGATGCACACTGCTGGGCTGGGGGGGTGGGGCCAAACGAGAGGGGCTTCCATGCAGTTTACATGCCTCTTGTTTATAAAGGGCCAGAGATGGATCAGAGCAGCAGATTAGGAGACAGAACTTCCTGGTGTCAGGAACTACACGGGAATTGTGCTCGAGAAACTCATGGATGCACAGAGCTCCATCAAGGATGACAGCAAATTGTTGACGGTAGTAGATATGGGGAGAAAGCACACCTGTCTAGGCGACAATTTCCGTTCCCTCGCGGATCGCGGAAATTTCGACATTTTTGCGTTCCGCGCAGAACGCAATATTGTCGCCCACCCTTAATTCTAATTTATTATCATGCTCCACTGGTAACATCAATAATCTATGCAAAGTAACTCCTTTAACATTGTGTGTAGCTAATCCAGTTGGAGCTGTTACCACACAACATAAATATGAACCAGTACTTTTTTGAAGATAACTGGCCAAAAGTTTAGTTAAAAAACTTTTACCTGTCCCAGCTTGACCACTGATGTACATCAGAAGAGGTTTAAAACACAGACATTCTTTTTTTTATGCGACAAACCATGTTCTATCCATTCTCTTACTTGCACATATATTTCTCTCTGTTCAACATTTACTTGTTCTTCTAACTTTTCCAATGTTGTGCTTGTTGCATTGCAATTTCGACTTCATGCATAGCAATCGCTGCTTCATTTTCCAGCATTGGTTTTCCAAGAGGATCTTGACTACATGTGCCACTACTTTGACTATCTTGAGGACTTTCATGAGCTATTTCAGCTTTAATAGTCTTTTCCTGTTCAACTTCATCATTCAACATTTTTAAATATGTAGGGAAAATTGGACATCGAATGCTATCTTTACAAGCAATAAAAGAATCTTTGTAGCAGTCAAACTCCCCAAGTAATTCACTTTCGCTACGCCATGGTTTAAATAGTTGCAGAAGTGCTAAATAGTAACATTCTCGCTTATCTGGAGTTTCACAACTTAGTTTCTTATGGTTTATAAGATTACCCTTTGCATGTTTTACTAAACAACCATGACATCCAATTACTGCAAACTTTCTTTCCCTCTTTTAAATTCTCTTTAACATTTGTTTTGAAGTTGTAATGTTGAAGTACTTCATACAGACATAGCTGTTCCAGATGTTGACTCCTTTTCGGATAGTATGTGTCCAACATATTAGTTTAAAGAATGTCTGTACTATCTGGCTCATTTGCTGCTAATTGTTCAATTTCTTCCAATGATTTCAACACTCTATTTCATTTGCAGGCAAGACCTAAACTTACCCAAATGATTCCTCGTGACTTTGAATATAAACTTGAAGAACACAAGCGGTCTGAACATTCATACGATCCAATTTCTCGGTGGGAAAGCATTTTCAAACTAAAGCTGTACAATTTTTTGCTAAGACTATTCTCTTGTGCAATTTCTTCCCACATTTGTTTCATCTCTGTTTTTTCAGATTTGGTTATGTAAGATGTAACATAACATGCAACAGCAATTGAGTTATCCGCAACATACTGGATGTCCATGTTCGCATTCCACATTTTTAAAATGACTGGATTGTAGTCATTGATATACTTTGACACTTCTATTCTTTGGAGATTTCCGAGTTATTGTGTGCCTCACAGAAGAAAAAAATAATTTACTCTTCCTTTACAAATGACTGGACGGGGAAAACCAAACCGACATTTGGTGTAAAATTTTCCTTTAGACTTGCATTTTCTTCTGCAATATTTTCCACAACGGTGACTTTGGAAACGTAAAACTTGCTGTCTCAAGCTTCTATCTCCTCCTTCTCTTGGAATCTCACAGGTCAAATACTGCTCGATGAAAGACAATACTGTTTCATCAGAATCATTTCCAAATTTAGTTGCATCCTTGATCCATACTAGCATATGTATATGAGGTGCACCTCTTGCTTGATACTCCTTTCTCCAAAAGAAATCGGTAACTTCTCCGAGAGGTGGATTCTTTTTATTACAGATAAAAGACATCATAGCTTGAAACTTATGATTAAAATATATGCACACATTTACAGGATCCAATGAACACAGTTCACCAGGAGACTTTATTTCAACATTTTTCATATTAGAATTCGCTTCTTGTAAAAACTCAAGCAAATCTTCCCATGCATACTCTGCACAGCTAAGTGTGACAAATCATGTTGGTGTACCTAAGTTCCGTAACATACACTTGAGTTCTCCATGATGACGATACCAATACTCATTTGTTCCACGTTGACATGCCATCAAATTGATTAACTGTGCTTCTAAATTTTCATCTGATTCTTGAACTTTTTCTTCAAATTCTGTTGCAGAAAGAAGTGATTCATGAACTCCAGTTTTAAGTATCTGATACACTGCATACAAGAGAGAGGACAGATCACTTTCAAACAAAAGGTGAAATATGTATGGAATGCACTGTCAAAATCTAGGATCTTCAGAATATAATCTTGTTGACCGATATTCTGAAGCTGGAATCCGTACAGGTCGGTCATCATATCGTCCACCTTCTCCACAAGGAAACAATTGTGAAAAACAACGAGCTTCCAAGCTTTTCTCCCATACACTCATTTGAGTTCTCAGTGTTTTTTTCATTTGAAATAACTCAATGCTACTTACCATCACTTCTTTTGAATGCAAAGGACATATTGTATAATGTTCATAAATCTCTTCAGTCCTTGACTTGTCCACTTTCTCTATTTGACCACTTGAAATTTCAAAATCATCTTCTAAACATATTTCATGTTCATCCACATTTACATTTTTGTAAGAAATATTGTTCTCTATAAGATATATGATAGCCTTTTCAACTTTATTAACATCCACAAATTCTTGCCATATTTTCCGACTTTGTGGGTACAACATTTACTAAAATAACTACTGCCTCATCTTCCTCTTTCTCTCTAGCAATAGTTTCAATGTTTTTCTTAAAATCCAAAGTTAAGTACACCACTCTTCCTTTCAGCCCTCTTTGCAAGTCTGTTGGTGGCAGTTTACCTGTTTTAGGCTCCATCCGAATTATAGTTTGAAAAGGATGAACAGATTGAATTAGAACCGACTCATATGTATTCAATTTGGCCAGCTCCTGCGGAATAGCTACTAACTCCAACTTATTATGTACTGCTCTAGCAGGAATTTTGTTCTCTTCTAATTTGTTGTAACAATATTTACATAGACGTTGATCACTACCTAACTCAAATCGACCTTCAACAAACAAGTAGGTTGCAAATTCTTCCCACTTACCATTGTTCTCGTTTTCACTGTTCAAATACAAATCAACATTCCTACTTTGACTTTTATAATGAGTACTTCGACAACAAACACAAACATAGTTTGGTATTTCAGAGCACACTACATTAAACTTTCCAATTTCTTCTTCAAACTGATCAGTGATAATCACTTTCTCATCTTCTCCAACATCTGTAATTGTCAAACTTTCACTTTCTATCAACTGCTCATCTGAATCAAAATATCACATTTCAATATCATCACACTTTTTTGGAACATCTGATAAAGAACCATATAAAAGACTTCCATTCAGTTCACTTAAACTTAATGCAGGACTTTTTACATAGTATAGTTTCTTTACAAAGTTCCACATTTCTGAATGGTGTTCTGCTAACATCCTCACATGATGAAAAACACTTCTCTTGAAAGACAAGCCAGAGAATGCCCATATTTCTCAGTATATTTACTTACATTACATAGATCTAGTCCTTGTAACAACTTAATCTTCTGTTTTATACCTTTCTGAGTATATTCTCGTAGCAAATTTCACATTATATCAATGGATTCCTGTTGAATACTACAAATGCTACTACAACTCCATTTATACACAGGAGCTCGTGGACTTTTCCCTTGCACTTCTTCAGCTATTAACACTTCAGCACTTTTACCAACCATTTCCTCCTTTGGAAGAGGAACACCATCCTGAACTTCGTAGCAACGACCTTCAGTATCAACTGCAAATGATAAACTATTTTCCTGGAAGTACCTTTCCTCACTAAAAAAAGGCTCAGTACTAGAAGTATGTCTTCAATGTCCACTAAAGATTTTACAAAAGTTGATTCTGTTCACAAGTCTTTTTTTTCTACTTTTGTCTTTCAATACTTTGACTATTTTATCCAATACTTTCATTCTCTTTAAAATGAAATGGATTTTTAAATAATGAATTAATGGGGTGAAAATGGAAGCAACAGCAGCAACTACTGAAGCAACACACTTTATAAAGAACTACATCTACCAGCGTGCAACTGATGCTGATCCGCCTTGATGGGGCGGGACTATAAATTAATGAGGTAAAGTCAGCAGCTGTTCCTTCCCCCGAGGCCAGCCAGTGATCAAGGGAAACGGATTTCCAGAAACGCATTTGGCAATATGGCTTTTAGACACTTTTGAAAGATTTGTTCACTTGGGAAAGCATTACCTGTTCTGCTGCTGCCTGCCAGAATAAAGATGGTAAAATTCAATTTGTGTGTGGCGCCTTACTGGGAGAGCAGTTGCTTTTGGATATATATATATATATATATATATATATATATATATATATATATATATATATATATATATATATATATATATATATATATATATATATATATATATATTACCTACTGGCAGTCGCCAGTAGGTAATATATACTAGGTAACCATAACTACCTACTGGCGACAGCCAGTAGGTAATACATATATATTATATATATATATATATATATATATATATTCACTGAAAAAACCATAGGTTTCACACACGTTATAGTTAGGAATTAGCATTTAAAAAACCTTGCAAATTCACTGAAAAAACCATAGGTTTCACACATGTTCTAGTTAGCTGTACATTTTACTGATAAAAAACCAATGAAATTCCCCTGTTATAGTTACTGTAGGTAACTATAACTCACACGACCGCAATCCTCTGCTGATGCTAATACTGTATTTAGACACTTATTTGCCCATGTCTTCTTCCATTAAATTTTAGCTATACATATATTACAAATATTTTTTTTTCATAAAGACACATATGTCATCAGCAGAGGATTACGGTCGTGTGAGTTATAGTTACCTACAGTAACTATAACAGGGGAATTTCATTGGTTTTTTATCAGTAAAATGTACAGCTAACTAGAACATGTGTGAAACCTATGGTTTTTTCAGTGAATTTGCAAGGTTTTTTAAATGCTAATTCCTAACTATAACGTGTGTGAAACCTATGGTTTTTTCAGTGAATTTGTACGGTTTTTTTAAATGCTAACTTACTTTACGCCATTCATGGCGTGCGCGCCCAGTTAACGCAGTTAGTTCCGTGCGCGCACGGTGCGCGCACAGTGAGCACGCGGTGCGCTTTGCGCACCGCGCGCCCACTTTACGCAGTTAGTGCCATGCACGCACGGTGGTCACGCGGTGCGCTGCGCGCACCGCGTGCCCACATTATGCGGGATGGGCCATGTACGCACTATGCGCTTCGCGCACCGTGCGCACATGGGGGACATATTATGCGCATCGTTGTGAAATGTTTTGTTTATTATTTTCATTGGTTTGATATGCCATGCATAAATGGTGCCCTTCGGGCACCATTTGCACATGGGGTGGGGAGAGTGTGGATAATTTTTTTTTTTTTAAACAAATTTTTACCGTACGCGTACGGTAAGCGTAATCGGCGATTTTTCGGCCTTGGGGGTTGTTTGGGGGCCCGTATATCACTGCTGGGTGATTATTATCTCAATATACTGCCCCTTTACACATTTTTGGGCTTCATTTATGCTGCCCCACTCAGAGTGCGAGAGAGAAAACGGCGGCCGCCGCTTCCTGGTTTCGGCCGATTCGAATGTTTACTAAGATCTAAGAGCCAATCAGAATCGCGCTCGCGCACGTCACCGTACGCGTACGGTAAGCGCACCGTAAGCGCACCGTAAGCTGGCTCAGATATATATATTGATTTAAAGGCTATTTTCTCAGAATCTACTGAACAGATTTACACCAAACCTACAAAAGGCACTTCCTTGACCTGAGGACTACCTCTCTGCCAAATTTCAAGTAATTCTGTTCAGCCGTTCGGGCTGTAGCTGTGTCTAAAGGTCCTATGGAAAAATGCATGGGAAAAACGCGTTGTGGGACCCCCCTTTTATCTCAGCCCCCGCTTGACGAATCCCCCCGAGACTTTCAGGGTAGGAGCGGAGCGTAGCGCCCCACCTATTTTGAAAAATTCGCGAGGATTCGTCGACCGGCGCAAAAGTTATTCAAAATAGAATGTTGCGGATTTCCTATGGAAACGTGGTCCTAACTATAACTACCTACTGGCGACCGCCAGTAGGTAATATATATATATATATATATATATATATATATATATATATATATATATATATATATATATATATATATATGTATATATATATATATGTATATATATATGTGTGTGTGTGTGTGTGAGTAACTCTAAGGATGAGTGGCGTTGTGTAACAGGATGTATAGGTGTATGAGTAGATATGATGAGTGAGTACATGTATGAGTGATTGTGTAGGACTGTTGGTGAATGAGTGGATGTGTATGTGGATCTTAGAATTACTGAATAGGTTGTTGTAACTGATATTGGTATGTCCATTGTTTTGAAAATGTTAGGTTCTATTTTTGAATGTGCATATCAAAGGTTATATTAGGGGGAGAGGAGGTCTGCCACTCTATCACAAGGATGATGTCATCAGTGATGTCATTTGAGATGTCATCAGTGATGTCATGAGTGATGTCACTGACCATGTCATGAGTGATGTAATATGTGACATCATCAGCAGTGCATTGCGGGCGCACGAGTTATACTTAGCTGAACTAACTATAATGGGGGAATTTCAATGGTTTTGTACGAGTGAAAAGTCCAGCTAACTATAACGCCCCTGAAACCTATGGTTTTTTCAGTGAATTTCTAAGGTTTTTTAAATGCTAATTCCTAACTATAACGTGCCTGAAACCTATGTTTTTTTCAGTGAATTTCCAAGGTTTTTGAAATGCTAATTTCTAACTATGCCTACAGAGATAGGACATGTGAAGAAAGAGGAAAAAACGCACAGAAAGAAAAAAAAGAAATGCAGAAAGAAGCAACAGAAGTCCTCAAAGATGAAGAAAAGTGCAGGAAGAAGGATAACGTGCAGAAAGAACAAACAGAAGAGCAGAAAGAAGCCTTGTTGCAAAATCATCCTGTACCCACAACTTTTTCAGACGATTCTGACTAACCAGTCCTAGAGCCAGTGCTATGTTAAAAGACACTCAGAATACAGTGAAAACACCTACATACACTAGGGAACACTATGCGTTGGGGTCCCCCTGTGATCAGCATGACCTCTTCTGTAAGCCCCTAGTATATAATAGGGCAGGGGATTAAAACTACTTCTTAAAATGCGCCATAGGGCGTGTTTGCACACGTCACCTCAGGCCCCATCCCCTCACTTCCCCACTGTGTAAACACGCCCTGTGGCCATTTTAAGTTGGGAGATTAAGTCCCCTCGAATCCTGAGGGTCCCTAGGGTCCAACTAGACCACTAGGTACCTCCAGTAAGCACCACAGAGCTGCGTTGCAGAGAGATGTAAAAAGGGGCATGGCCTAGACCACCTCTCTGCAACGCAGCGCAGTGGCGCTTACTGGAAGCACCTGGCGGGCTAGTTGGCCCCCAGGGTCCCTCAGGATTGAAGGGGAATTATTTCCCCAACTTAAAACGCGCCACAGGGCTTGTTTGCACACGTTAACTCAGGCCCGGTCCCCTCCCTTCCCCACTGTGTAAACACGCCCTGTGGCCATTTTAAGTTGGAAGATTAAGTCCCCTTGAATCCTGAGGATCCCTAGGGGCAGAATAGCCCACTAGGTACGTCCAGTAAGCGCCATTGCAGAGAGGTGTAAAAAGGGGCACGGCCTGCACCACCTCTCTGCAACGCAGAGCAGTGGCGCTTACTGGAAGCACCCGGTGGGCTAGTTTCCCCCAGGGTCCCTCAGGATTGAAAGGGAATTATTTCCCCAACTTAAAACGCGTCACAGGGTGTGTTTGCACACGTCACCTCAGGCCCCATCCCCTCCCTTCACCACCGTGTAAACGTGCCCTGTGGCTGTTCTAAGTTGAGAGATTAAGTCCCCTTGAATCCTAAGAGTCCCTACGGTCAAACAAGCCAACTAGGTACCTCCAGTAAGCGCCACAGAGCTGTAAAAAGGGGCGTGGCCTCAGAACACCTGTCTGCAACGCAGCTCCCTGGCGCATACTGGAGATACCTGTTGGGCTAGTTGGCCCTCAGAGACCCTCAGTATTGAAGGGGAATTAATTCCCCAACTTACAACTGGCCAGGGGGTGCGTTTGCAGAGTGCTGCAAGGAGGGGGCATGGCCTCCGCTGTGATGCCGGTCTTTAATTTATTTTATTTTTTTAAGAAGGAGAGCTGTGTGGACCCCTTATTTTTCTAATTTACTGGCCCTGGGGACCCCATCCCCCCAGGGCCTGCACCCTAATTTTTTTTGTTGAAAAACATAAATTTGGCCCTCCCAAGGCCTTAATCAGCCCTGGGGACCCCAACCCCCGGGTCATGGCCTTTTTAAAAAAAAAATCTTTAGGAGGGGGCTGCGTTGCCCCCCTCCTCAGGCCACTTATGGCCCCGGGGACCCCATCCCCCGGGGCAAGCCTTTTTTTAAAATTATTTTAAAAAATATATATTTATAGAAAAACCTAGGACATGCTGGACAAACCGTATGTACCTATCACCATGACGATTTGCGTGATATTCATTAAAAGGCAACTATGCATAGAATGAATCCACATGGAATGTATTTACACCGCTAGTGAAGCTCTGACGTGCCTGACGCCCTACCATGCCTAATCCCGGCACCCCCGCAAATGGGTACTCTCCAAGTAGACACCCTTGTCGCTTATTTATACAAACATGGGTAGCTATTGACGGGCACATTTAATATGCACGCACACCAAGCCATTCAAAGGGGATTCAACAAAAATTCGACCAATCTATGCAAAAAAAAACCCTTGCGGTTAATAAAACACACATCCACCTCCGGATGTGTAATACTTTTTATTTTACTCTCTGGAAAGGAAACAAACCTCACTTGAGAGTCACAGCGTGCTCCTGGCTGAGCCCAATGCTGTGTTACACCCACCAGTGCCCGCCGAGTGCCTCACACCTCTGTGTTGTATTCCACCAGCTAGTGCGTATGCTATGACACTCTCTAGCCCATGTGCACTGTAACACCACCCCGTGAATATGTCATGCCACACTTGCCTTCGCACGGGTTATATTGCCCCATCTAACATGCCTTCCTCGATGCCTATGTTATAACACACAGCGCTATGCCATACATATTACAATCTGGGATCCATATCTTTGTCACAGTGCGTATGCAACGTCACACTCCTCAGGTCATATTTTATATTACAACTTTAGAGACTAGTTAGGTTACACAACACTGCTCTGTGCATATTACACTCCAAGGCGCATATCGCATAGCACGAGCAAGTGCCTGTGCTATCTCGCACTCTCCAATGAATCTGTCATTGCGCACAATGTAATGCATATTATATTTCATGCCCGGTTCATCTTATATCACACTTTTTGGTGCATAGTTTATACCATATACTATATCTAGTTTTCATTTTCAATCGTGCTCTCCGGACTATGTTCTATATAACACTGCGTCCACCTACCCTTTTCTCGGGCATTACATTTTGCGATGGGGGTGGAGGGTCAGGGGGTGTTTCTGCCAAGTGAGCCCGGAGTCACAGTCACAAACGTCCTCTTCTTCCTGAATAAAAGTGAGATTATGCTGCATACTTGTTCATATTTAAAGTAGTTCGCACAAACACATATTTCAAAAACAATAAAGTTCCTAATACCCACCTTCTCTGAACAGTTAGCCTGCTGCCCCATCCACCTCCTCTCTGTTGTCTGAATCCATGGACTAGCCTCCTCCCTCCTGCCATGCATGGTCTGATGTGCTGCGACTGCCCTCCATTTCGCATGATGTACCAGTCCACTCCTCCTACCCTCCATTGCCCAATTCTATGGCCCATCATTGACCTCCTGCTTAGCCTCTGTGCTTAGCTTGCTGCCCCTATTCTACTTCCCCCTGCCCTCCGATGTCTTTGTGCATGCCCCTGCTCCATCCTTTTTGCCCACCATGTTCCATGGACCTGCCCCTCCTATCTACTCTGAGTGTTCTGTTGAGCTGCCACTCCCCTCCCACCTGCCTAGCATTGTCAGATGACTGTAACCTGTCCCTGCTACCTCCACACTGCCTGTCCACATGCCATGCCCCTATCCCCTTCCTCCTGTCCTCCATGGTCCATTTTACTGCCACACCCTTCTGCCCTCCCGGTCTGTTGTGCTGCAACTGCTCCTCCTGCCTGCCCCGCGCGGTCTGTTGTTAGGCCCCTTCCTCTGAACTCTCTTGTCTGTGCCCAGGTCCTGACCCTCCCTTCCATCCTCCATGGTCCTTTGAGCATGCCCCTGCACCCTCCTTCTTGCCCATCATAGCCATTGTGCTGCCACTAACCCTCCCGCTTGCCATGCATGGTCTTCTGTGCTGCCATGGCCCCTCCCACATTCCCTGTGTGGTCAGCTAGCTGCCCCTGACCCCCTCCGACCTTCCCTCCATGGTCTGTGTGTATGCCATCATAGTCTCATTGTTGCTCTCCATGGTGTATCTTGTTTCCAGTGCCCATCCTGCCTGACCTCCATGGTCATCTTACTGCTCCTGCCCTGCCCCCTAGCCCCCAGCCCTCTGTTTCCATGTGCAGACCCCTATTCCCTCCCTCATGGCTTGTCTGTTCCATTGTAATGCCCCTGATCCGTCCCTCCTGCCCTTTATGGTCTGTTATGCTGCAGCTTTCTCTCCTGTCTGTCCATTATGGTCAGCTATCTACCATTGCCTCTTTCCCCTCTGTTCTCTGTTGTCCATGTGCATGGTCCTGTCCCCTCCCTATTGCTTTCTATGGATTGTTGTGCTGCACTCCCGTCCTGCATGCGCTGTGTCTTGTATTGTGCTGCTGCAAACCCTGATGCCTGCCCTGTAGGGTCAGTTTGGTGCACCTCTCCATGTCCCTCCTGTCCTCTGTTATCCGAGTCCATGTCCCTACCCCAATTCCTCCTGCCTACCATGATCCAATGTACCATACTTGCGCAAATTTTGAACTTGGTAAGAGGGAGATTTTGAAAAAAAACTGGGGTATTGATTTTCCCCTTTGAGTTACATTATGTATATATATATATATATTAGCTACTGGCGGTTGCCAGTAGGTAGTTAAAGTTAGGACCTAGTTTCCATAGGAAAAGTGTTTTTTGTTTTCCCAATAACTTTTGTGCCTGTTGATGAATCTTTGCAAAATTTTCAACACTAGTGGGGCGCTCTGGTCATCTCCTCTCTTGAAAGTTTTGGGGAGATTTGGCAAGCGGGGCCCGAGAAAAAAGGGGGGTTTTCTCCATGTTATTTCCCATCAGAATCTTTAGACACGAATACAGCTCGAACTGCTGAACGGAATTACACCAAATTTGGCAAAAAGTTAGCCCTTGGTTCAGATAGAGCCCTTTTTTCAAATGGTATAAATCCGTTCAGTAGTTCCTGAGAAATTAAAAAAATAGAGGAGAAAAAATCAATATCTTATAGGAAACGTTAGACACAGTTACAGCTGGAACTGCTGAACGGAATTACATCAAATTTGGCAAAAAGGTAGATCTTGGTTCAGAAAGAGCCCTTTTTTTTAAATGGTGTAAATCCGTTCAGTAGTTGCTGAGAAAATAAAAAAATAAAGGTTTCACTATTTATGGCCGCAGTGGATCCACGGACCCTCCCGACCACATGCTTTATTCCAATTGGCTGTCAACACTCCAAGCCAGGAAGTGTTGGCAGCCATTTTGTGCCTCAGTAGAACCGAGTCAGAAGTAAACAGGGAAATAAAGGTGACAAAGAAGAAAAGGGGGCAGGGTAGAAACACCCTGACCCCCTAGGCCTGCTCAGGGGGTCCCACAAGGACCTCCAGGGCCAAAAAAAGCATTTGTTTTCCTTCAAATGCGCTCTTGGTGCGTGGATCCAGGCGAAACATTTAATAAAAATAAAGTGAGGGTATTCTCGCTTCGTTATTTTTAACCCCCCGGGGGGATTTGTATAATGAAAAGCGGGGGCCCGTGGAGGCCCCCGTAGCCCCAGTGACCGCCACCTCCCCAGGGCTCTATTTTTTAAATAAAATTGTAAAAAAAATGTGTGAGGGGGCCCCAGCCCCCCCCCCACATGCCCCGGGGACCACCACCTCCACGGGGCACTAACTGTTAAAATGCGGGAGTCCAATTTGGAGCCCCGGGGACCACCACTTCTGTTTACTATGACAGGGCTGGAAGACTCGCGGCTCCCGCCCTGTCATAGCAAACTCTGGTTTGGATTTTGGAAGAGAGAGCAGGAAACCTGCTTTCTCTTCCAAAATCCAAACCATATTGCTTTTCCACATGGGGAGCTGCATGTTAGCAGCTCCCCGGGTGGAAAAGCAATGCTGGCTCCTGCAGGATGCGGGGAGCCGGCAGGACCGTTGGGGCATTGGGGCTCCCCCCATGGTCCCCAACAAAGTGAGTAGGCCCCGGGGGATGGGGTCCCAGGGGCGAATAAAAATTAGTGGTAGGAGCTGGCTTATATTTTTATTTTTAATTTGGAGTCGCGTCCCCAGCGCGGCGCTCAGCGCGGCCCCCTGATGTGAACGTGAGGGGTGCGCGACTCCCAGCGCGGCCCCCTAATGTAAACGCGAGGGGTGTGTGACTCTCAGCGTGGCCCCCTGGTGTGAACACGAGGGGTGCGTGACTCCCAGTGCGGCCCCCTGTGTGAACGCAAGGGGTGCACAACTCGTAATCCCACTGGGTGCACGACTCCTAACACAAAAATTTATGTTTTTTTCATTAAAAACCTATATTATATGTTGGCATCTTGGGTGGCTCTAAAAAGAGCCCTTGTGTTTATTGGGAGATTTTTGTAGCTACATGTATGTGCCGATGCAGTGTCTTAAGTTGTTGAGAAGGACTCTGTTTCCCTTATCTGTGAAGTGTACACCATCACTCCTGTAGATACCATCCATATCAAAACGCTGATTGTTGTTGTAAATGGACTCCATACCATGGTCTCTGAGATAAGCAGAAACAGCTTTATTGACATTTTTTCTAGCTTTCTCATTCTGTGGAAAAAATTGATTGGACCACTTCCATTTTTGTCTTTGGCATATGTTAGAGTAGACAAAGGCAGTTGGGGGAAAAGCAACATCACTTCTGCAAAGGTGTCCTTCATTAGCATTTCCCGACCTACCCCAGTCAATGTGCCCAGGTCATTGCCACCACAGTGCACAATCATGAGGTCAGGGGGTTGGAGGTGCATACAGGTTTTAACCAATGGCATCAATTGGTGCCACTGTAATCCTCTCTGTCCAATCCATTTAATATCTACATTTTGCAAAGCTAGGTCTTTGTCAATACCTCTGCTTTCAGCATACCTTTTGCACCAGAAAACTTAGCTGTGCCCAGCAATCCACACTGAAAGCATCTTTAAGGGATCTCTGAAGGTAATCGTAAAATGTCTGTAGGTGAGGTAGGCAGGTGGTAGAATGAAATCTATCTAAATTGGTGGACAATATGCTGTTTTTAAGAAAGTAGAGATTTGATTGGCTGTTTAAGAACACTCTACATTCAAATGTAGGGTGCATTTTACTTTGTTTAGAAAGCATGTTTGTTATTGGTATTAAGAAATGTTTGAAAGGTACAGCAGGAAGGATAAGGGCATGCTTTGCAAAGTCAACCACACCTGCTGTTGTCATTTGCAACATTGTGTGGTGAACTTCTTACCTGGCAGCTAAGTTGAATGTTGCATGACCTGTTGCTTTGGAAACTGACATTAATTACAAGGTGTGAAGATGTCAGTTGAGAAGTATTATTCTCTATGACCAATGGAAAATAGTTTATCAATTTGAAAAACACTGGGAAGCAATGTCATTTGTGGGTTATGTGTATATGTATGGAAAATTAGAGGGGAAGTTTGCCATTCCTGGTTTTACATTGGAGAGTGTGCTCATCTACATTCTCTGTGTGAAAAAGAAAATCCTGACTGAGTGTGTTAGATTTTTCATTCAACAATATACAATGACTCAGGCATTAACACACACAGTGCTACAATCAAATGTGCACAATCTATGAAGGCCCCTAACCCCCTGCAGATTACTAATTCACTCTTGCAATAATCCAGATACTACTCATGCAGTGCCCCAATCACACTGTCACTCACTGTCAATTCTTGCAATTATCCTGACAGAACCAAGTCCTTATCTAATCTCTGTGCCAAACACAAGCACGTATAAACTCACCCTACTGTCAACTGCTAGCACGTTATCTACCCAGTTACTGTCCATGCACTTGTACAATGACTCAGGCATTAACACACGCAGTGCTACATTCAAATGTGCACAATCTATGCAGGCCCCTAACCCCATGTAGACTACTGATTCACTCCTGCAATAATCCAGATAGTACTCATGCAGTGTCCCAATCACACTACCAGTCTTTGTCCACTCTTGCAATCATCCTGACAGAACTATGTCCTTATCTAATGTGTGTGCCGAAACACAAGCACTTATGAACTCACCCTGCTGTCAACTACCAGCACTCTACCTACCCAGTCACTGTCCATGCACTTGTACAATGACTCAGGTATTGACACACGCAGTGCTACAATCACATGTGCACAATCTATGCAGGCCCCTAACCCCCTACAGATTACTGATTCACTCCTGCAATAATCCAGATAGTACTCATGCAGTGCCCCAATCACACTGTCACACACTGTCCATTCTTGCACTTATCGTGACAGAACCAAGTCCTTATCTAATCTCTGTGCCAAACACAAGCATTTATAAACTTACCCTACTGTCAACTACTAGCACTCTATCTACCCAGTCACTGTCCATGCACTTGAACAATGACTCGGGCATTAACACACACAGTGCTACAGTCAAATGTGCACAATCTATGCAGGCCCCTAACCCCATGTAGACTACTGATTCAGTTCTGCAATAATTTAGATAGTACTCATGCAGTGCCCCAATCACACTACCAGTCTTTGTCCACTATTGCAATCATCCTGACAGAACTATGTCCTTATCTAATATCTGTGCTGAAACACAAGCACTTGTGAACTCACCCTGCTGTCAACTACCAATACTTTACCTACTCAGTTACTGTCTATGCACATGTACAATTATTCAGGCATGAAGAGACACCTGCACTACAGTCAAATGTGCACAATCTATGCTGGCCCCTAACCCCCTGTAGATAACTGATTCACTCTTGCAATAATCCAGATAGTACTCATGCAGTGCCCCAATCACACTGTCACTCTCTGTCCACTCTTGCAATTATCCTGACAAAACCATGTCCTTAACTAAGCTCTGTGCCGAAACACAATCACTTATAAACTCACCCTGCTGTCAACTACCAGCACTCTACCTACCCAGTCACTGTCCATGCACTTGTAAAATGACTCAGGCATTAACAAACGCAGTGCTACAATCAAATGTACACAGTTTAAGCAGTCCCCTAACCCCCTGCAGATTACTGATTCACTCCTGCAATAATCCAGATAGTACTCAACCAGTGCCCCAATCACACTACCAGTCTTTGTCCACTCTTGCAATCATCCTGACAGAACTATATCCTTATCTAATGTGTGTGCCGAAACACAAGCACTTATGAACTCACCCTGCTGTCAACTACCAGCACTCTACCTACCCAGTCACTGTCCATGCACTTGTACAATGACTCAGGCATTAACACACGCAGTGCTACAATCAAATGTGCACAATCTATGCAGGCCCCTAACCCCCTGCAGATTACTGATTCACTCCTGCAATAATCCAGATACTACTCATGCAGTGCTCCAATCACACTGTCACTCTCGGTCCATTCTTGCAATTATCCTGACAGATCCAAGTCCTTATCTAATCTCTGTGCCAAACACAAGCATTTATAAACTCACCCTACTGTTAACTACCAGCACTGTACCTACCCAGTCACTGTCGATGCACTTGTACAATGACTCAGGCATTAACACACGCAGTGCTACAATCAAATGGGCACAATCTATGCAGGCCCCTAACTCCCTGCAGATTACTGATTCACTCCTGCAATAATCCAGATACTACTCATGAAGTGCAGTAATCACACTGTCACTCTCTGTGCAGTCTTCTAATTATGCAGCCAGTACCATGTCCTTATCTAATCACTGTGCAAAATCCAAGCATTAATGATTTCTACATTCTCTTTTCATGCAGTACCCTTATTAGCCAATTAGTACCTATGTACTCAATCAATGACCCAGGTACTAATACTTACAGTATTACAATCATCTATCCAATATTGATGCAGTCCTCTAAACACGTAAACACTACTTATTCACGTATTCATTCCTCGAATTATCCAATTAGTACCTCTATACTGCAGTAAATGGATTGTTTCAATGGTTTTTATGTCGAACATGTTTGTTTTCCAATACAACAGTATATTTTATAGATTTATTTTAATAATGTCATATATATATTTTTTTAAACAGATACTGTTCATCATCATTAAAAAAAACTTACCATGGCTAAAAAAACAGAAAAGAGGAAACAACCAAAAAAGGAGTATTAAGAAAAGACAACAGCAAGAATTAGATGAACAGCAAAATGTGGGGAAAAAGAAAAAATCTTGCGGTAAGAGAACAAAACAATTTATGAGAAAAAATTCAAAGCCTAGAAACAGTGTGCACAGTGTGAAAAGTACAAAGAATGCCTTAACAAAAAAAAGCATAAGAAGAAAAAAAGCAAGAATAATGGAAAATCACATTCTAAGGAAATAGTGTATGGTAAAAGGAGGCAGACTCAGTATGAAGAAATTCGAAAGAGATTTACAATAGTTGTGTCTTGTTTGTTGAAAGATGTGAAGAAATATAAATAAAGATCAGCATTTTATAAAAAGAAGAAACAGATTGAAAGTATTGTGGAGAAGGCTTTTGAATTAAAAAGAGAAATTATTCATTTTAGTTTTAAATAGAATTCGATCACTTGATAAGCCAAGACATTTTATGAAGGCCAAAAGTAAGAAGAAGAGACTAATTAACAGAAGTAACTTTTGTGATATTTTTAGGGGTGAATGGAAACACAGTTCAAGCTTATAGCCTTTTTTTAATGAAGAGAGTTATTTTCAAACAAATACATCACTGCTGGCAGTTGATACCAGTGCGGCAGTCGAGCTTATGAGGTTGTAAATGGTTGTCCAATTGAGAAAGAGAAGAAGGTTCCTAGAAATGTAGAAGAAGTGATAGCTGATGGTGTTCTAGGGAGATGTTCTAAAGCTACTTGGGATTGTAGTAGTATTTGTAGTATACAACAGGAATCTATTGATATTTTTCACATTTTCTTACGAGAGTATAGTAAAAAAAAGTGTTAAACAAAATATTAAGATGTTGCAAGGACTAGATCCTTGCAGAGTGATTTGCAAGGTCATTCACTGACTTGTCTTTCAAGAAAAGTATGTCAAAGTGTTTTTCATCATTTTAGAAAATTAAAGTTAGCAGTACATCATTCTCAAATGCGGAAGTTAGTGAGAAGATTGTATTACGCAAAAAGTCCAGCAATATTATTAAATGACTTAAACAGTGCTCTTTTGCTTGGAACAGTATCAGATGTTAAAAAAGTTTGTGATGAAATAGAGTTTTGTTACTTTGGTCTTGAAGAAGTGAGTGGGCAAAGTGAGACATTGATAGAAGTAGGTGTTGAAGAAAATGTGGAAAATAGTAGTACAGAGAAGTTTGAAGAACAAATTACAAAGTTTAAGGTAATTTTGTGTGAAAGACCAAATTACACTTGTATTTGTTGCCGACGAACTCACTATAGAAATCAGACTAGGACTGTTGATCTGTATTTAAAAAGTGAAAGAGAAAATAATGATAAATGGAAGGAATTTGCAACTTATTTGTTGGTAGAGGATTGCTTTGATTTGGCTACTGATCAGCGTCTTTGTAAATCTTGTTATAACAAATTAGACGATAATAAAATGCCTGCTAGAGCTGTCCATAATAATCTTGAGTTAGTAACTATTCCTCCAGAACTGATAGATTTAAACACTTATGAGTCTATTCTGATTGAATGCGTGCACCCATTTCAGGCTATTGTTCACATGGAGCTTTAAATAGGTAAATTGCCCCCTACAGATTTACCGCGAGGATTAAAAGGAAGAGTTGTATATGTACCTCTAGATTTAAAGAAAAATATTGAAACTATTGGTGTAGAAAATGTAGAAAGTGAATCACTAGTTATTCTAGTCAATGGTGTTCCTACTAAGAGTAAGAAAATTTGGCAGGAATTAGTTGATGTTAGGAAAGTGCAAAAGGCAACATTATATCTTATAAATAACAATGATTACTACAAAAATGTGTTTGTAGAAGAAGAAGCGATAGTTTTAGGAGATGATAGTGAAACATCAAGTGGTCAAATTGAAAAAGTTGACACGTGCAAAAGTGAAGAAATTTATGAACATTATAGTGTACATCCACTTCATTCAAAAGAAGTGATGGGGAATACTATTGAATTATTCCAAATGAAAAAAGCAAAGGCGGCTTGCATGAGTGTATGGGAAACAAGTTTGGAAGCTCGTTGTTTTCCACAGCTCTTTCTCACTGGAAAAGCTGGAAGATATGACGAACGATCAGTACAGATTCCTGCTTCAGAAAATCGGACAACAAGATTGTATGCAGAAGATCCAAGATTTCGACAATGTATCACTATATATTTCATCTTTTGTTTGAGAGTGACTTGTCTGGACTTTCATATGCAGTCAACCACATATTAAAAACAGGAGTACATCTTCAAAATGTTTCTGCAAAGGAATTTATGGATAAAGTACATCAGAGAGACGATCATTTAGAATCTCAACTGATTGATTTGATGGCATGTCAGCGCGATACTAATGAGTATTGGTATCGTCGTCATGGAGAACTTAAATGTATGCTAAGGAACTTAGGAACTCCTACGTGGTTTGTTACCCTAAGCTTTGTTGAATACGCCTGGGATGATTTACTTGAATTTCTTCGAGAAGCAAATTAAAATATAAAAAATATTGAATACAAGACACCTGGAGAATTGTGCTCTTTGGACCCTGTAAATGTATGCAGATATTTCCACCATATGTTTGAAGCTATGATGTCTTTTATCTGCAATAAAAATAATCCTCCTCTTGGAGAAGTTATTGATTTCTTTTGGAGAAAGGAGTATCAAGCTAGAGGTGCTACTCATATACACATGCTGTTATGGATCAAGGATGCACCTAAATTTGGAACTGATTCGGATGACACTGTTTTATATTTTATAGAAAATTATGTTACATGTGTTATACCAAAAAGAACAGAAGAAAACACCTTAAGGCAACAAGTGTTACGATTCCAAAGTCATCGATGTGGCAAATATTGTCGATGGAAATACAAGTCGAAGGAAAAGTCTTATACCAAATGTTATTTTGGATTTCCACGTCCAGTAATATCCACAGGAAGAGTAAACAGTTTCATGTCAGCAGTGAGACATACCATCACTAGAAAATCTCCCAAAAATACGTAACATTTGAGAAGAAGTGAAGAATCAAAGTATATCAATGATTATAATCCAGTTATTCTCTCAATGTGGAATGCTAATATGGATATCCAGTATGTAGCGGACAATTCCATTGCTGTTGCTCGGTATGTAACATCATACAGAACAAAATCAGAAAAGACGGAGTTGAAAGAAATGTGGGAAGAAATTTCCCACGAGAAGAGTCTTAGTAAGAAATTGTACAGTTTTAGTTTGAAGATGTTATCCCATCGAGAGATTGGAGCGTGCGAATGCTCGGATTGGTTGTTGTCTGCAAGTTTATATTCAAAGTCAAGAGGGATGATTTGGGTGAGTCTAGGTCTTGCTGCAATGCAAAATCAAGTACTTTAAACCTATACAAGAAATCGAATATTTAGCAGTAAATGAACCGGGAAGTACAGATATTGTCAAAACAAACATGTTGGATACATACTATCCAAATAGAAGTCGTCATCTTGAGAACATATGTCTCTATGATGTGCTGCAATTTTACAGTTTGAAGAAAATTACTACAGAAAACATAAATGAAGGAAAATATGCAGTGATTGGTTCAGAAGGATGTTTGGTGAAACATAGTAAAAGAAATCTGATTAATTACAGGAAACTGAGTTGTGATACTGCTGATAGAAGAGAATTGTACTATTTAGCACTTTTGCAACTGTTCAAGCCTTGGCATACAGAATTGGAATTGCTTGGAGATTTTCAGTGCTATGAAGATTCTTTCAATGCATGTAAAGATAACATTGAATGCCCAGTTTTTGCAAATTATCTCAAAATGTTGAATGAAGAAATTGATCAAGAAGCTACTATTGCAGCTGATATTGCTAGAGACAGTTCTCAAGACAGCCAATTCTTGAAAATGAAGCAGCAATCGCCATGAATGAAGTGGAAACAGCAATTCATCAAGCTCAAGAAGATATTATGGACTTAGAAAACTTGGAAGAGCAACTAAATATTGAACAGAAAGAAATATATCAGCAAGTTAGACAACAGATCGACCATGGTTTTCTTCATGAAAAGAAAGAATGCACATGCACATCATTTCAATCTATCTGAATGTATATCAGTGGTCAAGTTGGTACAGGAAAAAGTTTCTTGATTAAGGATTTGACCACTTATCTATGAAAAATAACTGACTCACATTTGTCTTGTGTTGTAACTGCTCCATCTGGATTGCAAAAACAACAATTGATGGACAGAATGCAGAACAACGTCATACATTCACCCCAGTACAGAGATCTGGGCCTAAATCCATCGTTTTTTTGCTCACCATGCCATTCCAGTTTGAACCCAGCCATATGCAAATCAGTCTTGACCCTGTGCAGCACACAACATTAAAGGAATTACATTACATCGTTTACAAATGTTACCTGTGGAACATGAAAATAAATTGGAATATCACAAGCTATCTGGAGAAGTTTGTTATGAAGTTTCAAGAGTGCTAAAGAAAATGAAACTTCTGATTATTGATGAGGTGAGCATGGTCTCAAACTTAATGCTTGCCTTTGTGCATTTAGGAATGCAGCAAATTTTAAAAACAGAATACGATGTCTTATTTGGAGGAAAACATGTGATAGTATTTGGTGATCTACTGCAACGTACACCTGTAAAAGGGCAACCAGTTTTTAAAACGCAGAAAGTCTTTGGGAAGTGTTGGAAATGTTATCATTTGGTCATATTTTGAATACAAATAACTCATTAAAAATATGCGACAGGCAAAGGATGTTGATTATGGCACCATTCTTCAAGATATAAGAATTGGAGTATTGACAGAACATGGCAAACAAGCTTTGCAAAGTCGTCTACTTACAAACTTATTTCCAAATTAAAATATAGTTCCTGAAAAAATATACAAAGAAATTGCAGAAAATAAATCTATAATCTGCCTAATGCCACCACTGCAAGAGTGTTCTACATTCAATGAAGAACTTTTAAAGCTGGAAAAAGAACAAATAATAAAAATGGAAGCCATTGATAAAATAGAACATGAAGGAATTACTATTATTTTGACCGAGAAATTAAAAACAAAATTGGATTCTTTAGAAAAATCTATATCTAAAACTGCTGGTTTAGAAAATAATTTATATGTATGTGTCAACTGTCGGGTTATTTTACGGGGTAATTTGGATGTGGAAAAAGGTTTTGTGTAAATGGAGCAATGAGAAAAGTTGTTGATTTTGTTAAATATCAAAAAAGAGATGGAATTTAATGTTTGAAAATCAAATTTGATCAGATTGAAGAAGTAAAACAAATTGCTCGTTGTTCTGCTCGTTTTTTGCTTGTTAATGATTTGTAAAAGTAAAATACAAAGTGTTTCTGATATTCAGAATCTTTTGGATATATGTTCTGGTTCTACACAATTTACACAGAATGTGCATTAAGATGCTCAGGAATTTCTAATGTATATGCTTGCAGTATTAGAAGAGGAAGGAATACAAATTGAAAATCTATTTGGACT
Organism: Triturus cristatus; assembly: GCF_964204655.1. NCBI lineage: Eukaryota > Metazoa > Chordata > Amphibia > Caudata > Salamandridae > Triturus > Triturus cristatus. Next base: position 663,631,637 of record NC_140582.1, on the reverse strand, counting down.
TTGTTATGAATGGGAACATGAATGTGAAAATTGTAGGTTTACTTCTACCACTAACATAGACACTGAAAGATTTATATATTTAACAATACCAGACTGTAAAACAGTGTCTTTCAACAAATTAGTTAAAGCAGCAAATCAAAACATGGAGTATACCCAATGTAAATCAGAAATGTTATCAACACTATTTATAGACAAATTTGGACAATATATAATTTTAATGATACAATGTTGTACACCTGATGAAAGAAAATTGGAAATTTTAATTAAAATTTTTGTAGCAAGTCAACTATGAATATCAGGAGGAACGTTTGTAGCAGTAGCAATTATTTTCCACAATGGACCTTCTACAACATCTGGACATTACACTGTCTATTTAAAATGCAATAAAGGATGGACATATTGTAATGATGCTCATTTAGTTTTTAGATATCGTTTGCCGAACAAATTACCAAATTCATACCTAATATTTTTAAAGCCAATGTTCTAAGAACATATTTGGCCTATTCGGAATATGTTAAACTGTATTAATACAATTACTTTGGACACTTTCAGTATAAAGGATTTCAGGAATATCATTTGGCCTAGAGGAAAGATATTAATATGAATCAAACACTTTTTCTGGGATATTCTGACAGCATACATTTTAAAGAACATCATTTAGAGTATATGGAAATTTTAAAGAATTGTTGATTGAATTATTGTTTCAGTTCTTTCAAATTGTAGTAACAAACTTCTCTTACAAAGAAGCATTTTATATATGTGTGATTGTATTATATGGTATGTTAATGAGGATGTTATTTTTATGCAATGTGCAGAGATAGTTCACTATGTTGAAAATATATTTGACACAGATTTGTCTTTTTTAAAACAATCTTCTTGATTGTTTTTTTTACCCGCTGTTATGTGATGAGTAACATTGAAGTCAATATTTATAGTGAAATTGAATATATTCTTTGAACAGCAAAAAAGGCAAACAAAATAATTTATATTATGCTTAAATTATGTTGTATTTATAAAATGATATTACATATTATAACTGTAGTTTTTCTTCTCTTTTACAGATCCTAATTCTAAAGTTAAAAAGTTTTTAAACTTTAAAATATAACAAACAACTGCAAAAAATGTTTACAATATTTTAGTATCTACTACTGTAAAGGTAAGGTTAAGTACTCCAAACACTATCCATCCACTACTAAAATCATCCAGCCACTATTCATACACACCTTTAAACACCAATTCACTGCTTTTTAATGTCTAAAATACCTCAGGTACTAACCATACAGTACACCAATCACTATGTTAATGCAGTTTTTAAGTAATTTACTACTAGCATGTACTAATTCAATACCTCTGTCAGTACCCAAGCAGTTATGCATTTTCTCAGATGATCTCCTTGCTATACTCTAATCATTCAGTAGAACTATGTCCTTATCTAATCAATGTACCAAAACACAAGCACTTATAAACTCACCCTGCTATCAACTACCAGCACTCTAACTATGCAGTCTAGGTATCCTCCTTTCTATTTCATACACTTCACTTATCCACCACTATCTTCTTATCCTATTACTCTGCCAATACCAGCACTATCTTCTTATCCTATCACTACACCAATACCTCAGCACTCATAAATTGACCATCTATTCTGTTTGCAGCACTATAATCATTCCAATTACTACTAATGTACTTATAGAGTGGCCTAGCCACTAACACAAGTACACCTCCAATATTCTGTACAGTATTCATGCCGACGTCCAACCAGGTATATACTATTTATACATTCATGCAAATTCCCACTTACTACCCATGCAGCCTAGGAATCCTCCTGTTACTCCCATGCACTTCCCCAATCACCCATCCAGCACTATCTACTTATCCTATCAATCCACCAATAGCTAAGCACTTATAAATTGACCAGGCACTCTCTTTGCAGCACTGTAATCATTCCAATTACTAGTGATGTACTTATGGAGTGGCCTAGCCAGTAACACAAGTACACCTACAATATTCTCTGCACAATGCATGCAGACCTTTAACCAGCTACATAGTATTGGTACACTTCTCTAAATATCTAGTTAGTACTTATGCAGTGTAGGAATCCTCCTATCAGTCCCATGCATTTCTGAAATCACCCTTCCAGCACTATCTACTTATCCTATCACTTCACCAATACCTAAGCACCTATAAATTCACCATGTACTCTGTTTGCACCACTGTAATCATTCCAGTCACTAGTCATGTACTTATAGAATGGCATAGCCTCTAACACAAGTACACCTACAGTATTTTGTGCACAATGCCTATAAACCTCTAGCCACATACAAACTATTGGTACACCCCACTAAATACTGAAGTAGTACCCATGCAGCCTAGGATTCCTCCTGTTAGTCTCATGCATTTCCTCAATCATCCATCCAGCACTATTTTCTTATCCTATCACTCCATCAATACCTAAGCACATATAAATAGGGGTGGGCAGAATTAGCGAAATCCACATTCGCAAATGATCGCAAAAATGTTTAAAATTATCGCAAACAAGCGGAAATATTGCGAAGATGCGGAAGTTTTTTTCCCGCATGTTCGCGAGATTTTCTGCATGGTTGCGGGTCGCCAACTTACCCATCTGGTTGCTCGCGGGCACGGCCATCTTGTTTTGAGTTGTCTCGCGGTGCATAATCGCGAGAAGAAAGACGTGATCGCGCGACGCATGACACCACTGCGGGCGCGAACTGTCGTGAGACAGCGCAAATGGCTAAAAACAATACACATCTCATGGAGAACGTGACCGGATCAAGAAAACTTGTTGGCGAATGCAGGGATTCAGGTAAGGCGATCGCCCGCGCGAGAGAATGTATTATTTTACAGCGCGAGCAAGAAACAAATTATCGCCAAGCTGCGGAAAGCGGAAATTTTGACATTTTCCCGCTCTCCGCGGAACGCGAAAATTTAAAATTATCGCAATTTCCGCGAACGGAACGAAATTTTAGCCCAGGCCTACTTATAAATTGACCATGTACTCTATTTACAGGACTGTGATAATTCAAATTAATAATGATGTTCTTATGGAATGGCCTAGGAACTAACACAAGTACAAGTACAATATTCTGTGCACAGTCCCAACAAACATCTAAGCATATACATACTATTGGTACACTCCATTAAATACTGAAGTAGTACCTATATAGTCTAGGATTCCTCCTGTCAGTCTCATGCACTTCCTCAATCACCCATCCAGCACTATGTACTTATTGTATTACTCTGCCAATACGTAAGCACTTATGGAGCAGATTTACAAGCCCCCTGCGCCACTAGTACATCACTTTTTGTGACGTAGTGGTGGTGCTGGGGGCACCTCCATATTTACAAGGAGAGGAAAAGCCACCCTGCATGGCTTTTCCTCTCCTTGTAAATACGGCCCCTTCATACGCAGCACTTTGTGTTGCAGGGGCGTTCCATGGGTGTTGCTTTGTATGTTCCCACACAACACCCAGGGAACAAGACACATCTCTAGATTTACAAGCAATCATAAATCCAGACATGTGTGTGAATGCTGCACCACCCTAGAGGTGGCACAGCAGTGGTTGCATTGAGCAGCACAAACTGCATCCACTGACTGCTCGCCATAGCAGATGATTTTTTTGCACTTCACACAGTGCTGTTCCAAAAACGCAAATTCTGCTGTTATGTGCATAGGAGGTGTAGGTTGTGATGCTCCTGAGGTGCTAGCAACTGCTGGTGCTGGATTTTCCGCAGCTCGCCTCATTTCCTCCCGAGCAAGATTCCGGGGGTGAATGGTGCGCAAATGCTTGTACATACTCGCTGTTCCACAGGAGTATTTCTTCTCGCTGCCTCGCAACAGGACCCTGCCACACAGCAGGCCTGTCACCTTTGTTGCATTCACTTTCTTTTGTCCGGCAGGAAAAGTGAAGAACTTCCAGACAACAGACTCTGGTCTCTTTTTGGGTGGGTCTTCCTCCAACACTTCTTCTTCTGAAAAAAGTTGCACCTGCTGCTCCTCTCCAGATGCCATTTTTGTTCAGAGTTGACAAAAAACACAAAAAACAAACAAACAGGTTCAAGTTGGAGAAGTGATGCTTCTCTGAAGATGGTCCAAGAAGAATGATTAAAATGGGTGGGGTCCTTCAATAGTTACAGTGGGAAATGTTATGAGCCAATCAAATCCTTTTTTTTTAAGGTCACATGGGAGTCGCGCACCCTGAGCTCATGAAGAACGCACCCGACGCGACTCCGCGAAAATATATTTAAAAATAATATTCATTTATTACAAGTAGAAATATATTATTTTTATGAATACCTTAGATAATCTCTTGCCCTAATATGTACATTAAAGAAACATACATATCATTTTAATATATAAAAACTTTCACGGGAACCGTGCACCCAGCGCCCCCCACATATGACGTCACGTGCGGCCCGCCACCGCGCAAATGTCGCGTACTGTAATGCGCATGTGTCGTAAATACGTGGGAGCAGGAGTCGCGCATCGGTTGCATACCTATTGCGCACATCACGTAATATACGTATATCACGTAACTGGAAAACACGCACCCGTCGCACACCGTACGCGGATCCTTCACAACTTTACCAAAATGGTGGCTTCAATACGTGCACCCGTCGTGTTAGGTACGCTTTGGGTGCGCGACTCCAGAAATTTAAAACAAAAAAAATATATATGTATATATATTCACTTAAAAAACCATAGGTTTCACACATGTTATAGTTAGGTGGATATTTCACTCATAAAAAACCAATGAAATTCCACCATTATAGTTAGTTCAGATAACTATAACTCGCGCGGCCGCAATCCTCTGCTCATGACGTCACATTTTACATCACTCATGACATGGTCAGTGGCATCACTCTTGACATCACTGATGACATCATCCTTGTGATAGAGTGGCGGTCGCGCGAGTTATAGTTATCTGAACTAACTATAACGGTGGAATTTCATTGGTTTTTTACGAGTGAAATATCCACCTAACTATAACATGTGTGAAACCTATGGTTTTTAAAGTGAATTTGCAAGGTATTTTAAATGCTAATTCCTAACTATAACGTGTGTGAAACCTATGGTTTTTTCAGTGAATTTGTAGGTTTTTTTAAATGCTAAGTTATGTATGTATTTTTTTTTAAAATATTTTTATTTTTTATTAAACTACGTATTAAAAATGTAAAACATTTTTTTATGGTTTTCCACCGTGCGCGCACGGTGCGCGCACCCCCGTGATTTTTTTAAAAAAAAATTTTAATGTTTTTTCTGCCTTCGGGGTCCTTCAGGGACCCCCTGACAATGGCTAGGGGGTCAGGAACTCTCTACCCTGCCCCCTTTTCACGTTCGCCACCTTCCTTTTCCACTCTTGCACTGAAAACAAAGAAAGTGGCGGCCGACACTTCCTGATTTCGACCGATTCGAACGTTGACTGACATGTAACAACCAATCAGAATTACGCTTGCGCACGCTAGGGTGCGCTCATGGTGCGCGGCTATAGATATGTATGTGCTTTTAACTGCAATTTTCTCAGGAACTACTGAACAGATTGACTCCATATATGCAAAAGGCACATCCCTGACCTGAGGACTACCTCTCTGCCAAATTTCAAGTAATTCTGTTCAGCCGTTCGGGCTGTACCTTCGACTAAAGGTCCTATGGGAAAATGCATGGGGAAAACGCGTTTTGGGACCCCCCTTTTTTCTCGGCCCCCGCTTGACGAATCCCCACGAGACTTTCAGGGTAGGAGCTGAGTGGAGCGCCCCATTAGTTTTGAAAATTTCGCGAAGATTCGTCAACCGGCGCCAAAGTTATTCAAAATGGAATTTTGAGATATCCTATGGAAACACGGTCCTAACTATAACTATCTACTGGCGACCGCCAGTAGATAATATATATAAAAATATATTATTATTTCTTTCAAATTATAGTACATTTCAGTTTTAATTTTTAATTTTTATTTTATTTTACAATTTTCAAAAAAGTATATAACATTGTTTAATAAATAGTATATTTACAAATTAGCAGTTAAAAAAATCTTCAAAATCAGTACAAAAAACATAGGTATAACTACTATTATACTTAAAAATTAGCATTTAAAAAACCTTTGAAATTCACTGAAAAAAACATAGGTTTCAGGGACGCTATAGTTAGAAATTAGTATTTGAAAAAACTTAGACATTCACTGAAAAAAACCATAGGTTTCAGGGGTGTTATAGTTAGCTGGATATTTCACTCATACAAAACCATAGAAATTCCCCTGTTATAGTTAGTTCTGCTAACTATAACTCGCACGCCCGCAATGCACTGCTGATGATGTCACATATTACATCATTCATGACATGGTCAGTGACATCACTGATGACGTCACTGATGACATCTCAAATGACATCACTGAAACCTATGTTTTTTTCAGTCAATTTCTTAGGTTTTTTTAAATGCTAATTTCTAACTATAACGTGCCTGAAACCTAGGGTTTTTTCAGTGAATCTCAAAGGTATTTAAATGCTAGTTTCTAACTATAACGTCCCTGAATCCGATGTTTTTTTCAGTGAATATATATATATATTATTCACTGAAAAAACCTATATATATTTCCATAGGTCTTTTGCCTAAGTATTATGCAAAAGCATTGAGTCCATCGCTAGGCAAACTACTGGTGTATAAGGCTGTAATGTCCATAGTTAAAACAGTCATTGGACCGTGATTGGTTGTTCAATTTGTGTAAAAAGTCAGTAGTCAGGAGCTTTGGCATAGGCCCTTTATGGAGCTGAATTGCGGGGTTCGTCTAATGTAGAGCCACTAACTAGAACTGAGAACAAATGTATTCGTACCCTTGCCCTTTTACCCTCCAGTACTTCACTACACCCTCTTTTTTATGATGTGGGCCTAAAAAGGCATATAGGCAAAGCTAGCCTGAGTCCTTTGTTATACTTTGTTACACTGAGGCAGTTGTGGAATACCCCAGAATTAGCCCACTATCCTCTTACAATAAAAAATGTTTTGGATGCTGACCAATTTCACAAATTCCCTCTGATTAGTGTATATAAAGAATTCTCTTCACCTTTTTTGGGCATTCTGAGCTATGGGACCATCCTGCTACTTCCTCTTTTCTGCCAAAGAATGCCCTGAGCTCTCTCATTGGCCAGGGACTCCAGGAAGGCTACTATTTCCAGGTTGACATGTGACTTTCATGATTTTAAGCTTGTGAGCAGTTGTAAGCCATACTGGGAGTGAGTGTCTGTCCCTCTGGACTGGAAGTTATACTTCCAGTTCAGAGCAGGCACTCTCCCACTGAGATTTTTCACTTTAGGGTGGTCCAATGGGATGCAAGACATTTGTCCAGGATGTTCTCTCTCAGTGGAGGGTGTTGCTCATGTATTTTTTGCTTGTTCTAGTTATGTCCAACAGCGCAGACTCTGGTTGGCGCCCACTTGTAGAAATTTGGGAGTACGCAACTTGACAAATTTTGACGTCTGACCCCAGAACCATCTTGGTTGTTTCTGTAGCAAAATTCTTGGGTGCAATGTGGTCAATTCACCAAATGTTATCTTAACTTTCATGTTATTTTTACACTGCTTTGTTGGGTTTTTAGTGTTTGAGATAAATGTAAAGTTTTGTTAACAATTTGTTATGTTTTCATATGTGTTAGTTCGTGTTTTTTTAGCCCCGGTGGCCGAAATGACACTACCTTGTTGATGAAGATGTATTAAAAGTTAGGACCGGGTGGTAAACTCCTCGTGGAATTTGCGGAATTCGATTTCTGCCTTCTGGGCACAAAGCAGAGTTTTTGATCCATTCCCATGTTTGATTTGTTTTGGTGCTCGCTCGCTCTTGCCACGATATTCTCAGGCCACTAGCCAGCATGCATGAGACTTTGCATCTGCTCACATGACTTCCACCTGCAACGGTGGCAATGTATTGTATTGTATTGTAATTGCATTTATATAGCGCATGCCATCCCTGACATGGCGTTGAAGCAATTTTTCGGCAAGTCACACCCTACTCCGGAACCCATATAGGATTCGTGGTAAATTAGTATAGTGAACTATGAAAGTAATTTGAGTGGTGGATATGTTAGTTAGTTAAATTGAGAAGCATAGTGGAGGGATAGAAGAGGGAAAAGGATTGCATTTATTTAGTGCTTGCTATCCCTGATAAGGTGTTGAAGTGCTTTTTCGGCATGTAGCACGTTATTCCGGAACCGATAAAGGACTAGTGGGGAATTAGTATAATAAAATATAATTTGAGCCGCGAGCGCACCACTCAAGTAGCTTTTATGCTCGAGAAGCAGCTAAAGAGGTTTTTGAGTGGATTTTCGTCTGCAAAAGACTGTTTGTGAGAAGCCTTTTTTAAAAACTTTTTTTTCAAGAGGAAGGAAGCGCCCCAGAGACTCTAACTTCCTGTTCCTCTCCAGCAGGCTCCTTCTAGTCCTTTGTCCTTCTTCTGGTCACCTTTTATTTGAATTTGGAGCTGGAAAGAGCATTCTCCTTGCCTGCTGCATATACCACATTGGATTTAAGGACTTTTTATTCGAGATTTCAAAAGTAAGTTAAAAAACTCTTGTATAAGGGTATTATTTGTTTGATAGAGGGCATCCACCTGTATTTATGTGTACTATCATTTAAATTTTCATAGTTATTGTGCTCGGTGGACTACTTTTTCAGTAGGGGCCTAGTTATATTTTTGCATTTCATTTTTCTTCTTTTGTAAAGGAACAATGTTGTACAGTTCATTACATTTTCTCCATGTTTGCTAAATTTGCAATATCTATTCTTTTTACTATGTGGTGTAGTCTACCATGGGGCCATGCAGTAGGCGCAGGTCAGTACCAATCATGAGTGCATGAAACAATGTTTCTGTGGTATATGTAGTTTTAAATCATCATTTAGGGCTTGGAACGCTAATAATGTGTGCTTGAAACAATGTTTCTGTGATATATGTAGTTTTAAATCATCATTTAGGACTGGGAACGCATTGGATTAAATTAAAAATTGTGGTGTTCTTTTTTTATTTAACATCATTTTTGTCTAGAAAAAGTGTACCTGTGGGGTAATATTTAAAGCCGTGGGAGGATGTGTGTTCTTATAATTTTTTTATAGCTCAGTTAACTTTCATTGTTGGCAGTGCTGAATTAAGGGTAATGTTTTCTTCAGTGTTACAATGCCTCCTTTGTCTGTCCAGTGTGTGTGTATGTGTGTGTGTTTGCCATTGGCCACCATTGATTTTTCTTTGGTCACAATGCCATGTGACCAGGGGCAATTTTGTGAAGTCTATGTCAATAGGCCTGAATGTGTCCCATTTGTTTCTCACGCCTACCTTTCTTGCTATTGTTGTTTGACCATGTGTCTGGCAGTCACTTTATGCATTTAGCCAGTGCGTCTTCGTCATAGTCTTGCATGTGTTCTTTGTTCCCCATGCTTCCTTGTGTGTTGTTGTTATTTGGCCATGTGGTTGGCAGCAATTTATTCATCCAGCCAGTGTGCCTTAGCCATAGGCTTCAATGTCTTTTTTGTTCCCAATGCCTACTTGTCTGGTGTTGTTGTTTGACATTGTGGCACTGACATGCAGCCATTTTGTGGATTCAGCCAGTGTGCCTTCGCCATAGACTTGGATGTGTTCTTTGCTCCCGATGCCTCCTTGCTTACTGTTGTTGTTTGATCATGTGGCACTGGCTGGCAGACCTTTTATGCATCCAGTGTGCCTTTGCCATAGGCCTGCTTGGATGGATGTGATATCAGGTTAATAATGTGCTTTAGGATCATTGTAGAATGTATATTAAGAGTATGATTTTGATGAACAGTGGTCATATATTAGATGTATTTTTTGCGTTTTTTTATTTTGCACCTCATTGCCTCACAATAGGTTTCTTCTCATCCTCCCATAGAAACATCAACAATTATTGATTGTTTTCCCATTTAAATGTTTAATTTTTGATTTATCTTTTTATTTTTTTCTTTACATTTTTTTGTTTTATTATAATTTTTTATTTAATTTTGTATGTTTTGTACTTACAATTTTTTAACACAAAATTGCAACATGCTATTCCATTTTCTTCAATTTGCCTTGATCCATCCATTCATCCATCCATCCATCCATCCAGTCATCCACCATAGGCGCAAAGGAGAGCAACATCATTCAGTTTTTTTGGGATAAATCCATTTCCTCTACATCCTGGATGCCGGGCACTGCAGACACATCAGCATCATTCATTTTTTTTTTATTGTTATTCCATTTTCCCCTGGACCCCATTGCCTGCCATAGGTGCACACTAACCTCCATTTTTAAGAGATTATTGTTCCATTTACCCATGCAGTTCCGTAACTGCGACAGGTGTCTCCTGTAGAATATATGAACATAAAGAAAAAGCTCTATTTGTATATTGTGTGCTATTCTGATGGGGAATTAAATTCTATGGTATGGTGGTGTGGTTTGATTTTAAATTGGTTATTACTTAAGTAACCACAATAATATTGCCTTGGTACTAATTCAAACTGCAACAATGCCACATTTCACTAAACTAAAACTTTTCTTGCTTGTTTGCTTACAGGTTCACAACAGAAGAAGAGAGATCACCCGCAATACTGCCAAAAAGAAAGCCTGTGCAGTGAAATCACATGTTAGTCCTCCAATCTCTTCCGCATGTGAATCCTAGTGCCACTGTCATCTGAGAGCCTTAAGATGACCTCAAAGAAAGTTCCTGTCAAGGAAGTAGTCAGTGAGAGAAGCAGTTGAACGCCATTGGCGTGTTCGCCATAACATTTTTTTGGACAATGTCGTGTCCCTGCCACACCAGCCTCCAGGGAGCAAGCTGAAAGCAGCACTACTTCATTATCAGTACCACCCCAGCCTAAGCCCATGCCCAAGACCATGTCTGTCAGTGAGGCAGCCACTGCAATCATGGTAACATCGATGAGCAGTGATGTTAAATTTCATTAGATCCTTTCACAAAGTAGTACCCAATCATTTCTGGAAACAGAGCAAAGTGGGCAGTAGCCACAGCCGGCAATAGTACATCATCCTGATGTTGGAGCAGAATTGAAGGAGGAGCTTCCTGCTGAGCAAGAAAGTCATCTTTCAAAATCATTGGCTTCCAGACCTCCAGCAAGGAACTGGAAGTGTGCTAACCACCATCATGATGATGGTAGGGGCGTGGCGTGGACCCAGCCAGAGTCCGGGAGACCCCAGGAGAGTCAAGGGAAAAGAAAAGTTCCTCAAAGCCTTAGAATTATGGAAGGGTATGATGAGGAGGATGATGAAGACAAGCAAGTCAATGTGGAAGATGACCCAGAGAAGTCTGACATTGCTATTCAACCTGCTTTGATGGATGTGACGCATGTAGCATTGGCAACTCCCATATTTGCAAAGCTCCAGCTGAGACTTGCACAAACCACTGCACTGCAGAGAGGCAATCGACGACCCACCCACCTATCTCCAGTTCTTCTTCAGGCTTTGGCAAAAAAGTTCTCCCCAGTTTGGGACTTTTTTACACTTAGTACAGAGGGGAAGCCTATTGGGGTATGCAGCATTTGCAACACGCATGTTCATTGAGGGAAGCCTAAATCACATTACCGTATGGGTGGCCAAACGACCCATATGAAAAAACACTCCAAAGCAGGTGGGAGGTGTACCTTCAAAAAATTGCTGACTGTAGTCGTGGTAGTGAAGGTGAGGAGAATTGTGAAAATCAGCTACAATTCCAATCACAGTGGGAGGTGATGACGAGGAAGAAGAGGGTGACATCCTCAGGCAAAGCAACCTTGACCCCAGCAGTGCATCAGCAGAATAACCCACTACAGTGACTTCACAATGGCACAAGACTCAGAGTCTGATGGAGACAGAGCAGCATACAGTGAGTGCCCCACCACGATGCGCAAGGAGTCTACTACCACCACCTACTTCTCAAAAGTTGAATGCATCAGTGCCCCAGAAAAAACAACATTTGCAATGCAATCAGTCTCGCCTTTGGGACAAGCTATGCAGCACATTAACCTGGGTGCTGAGACATCTACCGTTCTTTAACATGGAAGGAAAGTAAGCACCAAATTGTGTAACATGCCGGGTATGGGACCATATGGAGAGAAATATTGCCTTTCAGCAGAAATCTCTGTTTTTAAAATAAAATCAGGGCCTTTGATGGTCATATCACTAAAAATACAAGATTTGAGAAAAATATTATTGTCTACAGGTGCTCGTGGAAGACAATTTCTATGGTCTGGAATCTAGAGAATGCTAAAGTGATTCTGGTATTTTACTGACCTCTGCTGGTCGTTTTCTATCAAGAAAGTTAAGTAGAGGCAGTTGCCAGAAAAATAAAATAATAAAGTCCCTCAGCAGAAAGCAATTCTGGTATTGTACTGACCTCTACTGTTTGTTTTCTATCAAGACAGTTTAATAGAGGCAGTTAAACAAGCAGAAAGCAATTCTGGTATTTTATTGACCTCTACTGGTCGGTTTCTTTCAAAACGGTTAAATAGAGGCAGTTGAACGGAAAAAAAAGTCCCTACGCAGAATAAGACAAATCCTAGGGCTGATCTCCAGAGCCCACACAGTACATACTCATATAAGTATATACTAAAGTATATACAAGAGGTCTTGAATGCTCGACCAAAAAAGGGGGGTGGTGTTTGTGTGAGAGGCAAGCACACACCTCTATGTTACCCTTTTAAGGAGGGAGGGTTCCATCAAGAAATCCACACTTACCACTCAATGTCAAAATATTATGCATCTCATGTCCACTTAACACAAAATATCCCAAAATATCCACCTGCCCACCATGTCAAATGATCAATCAATCAGCATTCGTAAAGCGCAGCACTGTCAACCCTAAGTGTATCTGGGATTTGAGGGTGCTATTTCTCTGTTGAAATGCCAGGTCTTGCGTTTCTTTCCGAAGTCCGCCAGGGAGAGTGCTGTTCTGAGGTGGAGGGGTAGGGGTAGGTTGTTCGAAGTCTTGGTGACGATGTAGGAGGAGGAACGTTGTTGATGCTGAAATAGGTGGGTTGGGGGTCAAAGTTGCTGTAGATGGTGGCAATTTTGCTGTGGAAGTAGTCTGAAAGGGTGTCGCAGAGTTCTTGGGAGGGGTGGATGGTGTTGTCTGTGGCTGTCGAGCTGGATAATTCCTTGGATATTTTGAAGAGTTCTTTGTGTGGTTGGCAGCAGTATCAATGCGGGTAGTGATGGCTGCTCTCTTTGCTTCACTGAGTTGCAGGGCTGCTTTGTGAGCAGCTCTGTCAGAGGGGGTTTTGTTGGCGTGTCATCCTTTCTCTAGTCGGTAGCAGCTGCCCTTGGTTCTGAGCTCTGGGGTATACGAGCTGGCTTGTTTTGAGGTTTTGTTGGTTTTTGCAGGTTTCAACAGAGCAACTCTGTTGCCGCATTTGGTGCAATGAGAAGGAATGGTCCATAAATACCAAGTGAAATCCCCCTTTATAATACTAAATATGGAATTAACCAAATACAGGTTCAGGCGTGGTTCTTTCATTTCCTGACCCCAGTTGGAGCTCTGAAACAATATCTTTCAATATAGTCAAAACTTGGAGTCTGGAATGTAGACTATTACCCGAAGTTCAATTGTAGAGTCAACAAGAAAAATGTGGTGGATCCTGTGGTTGCTGCCCAACTCACTTCCTGAATAGCACAAAGATAAATGACACACTGTACAACCACAGAAAATGAAGGGTGCTACAAAAGACCTTAAATACACTGGTTAGGATCAGTGGGAAAACTGTATGTTGGCTTTATAATAATTCAACTGGGATCACTTTCGTCCAGGGCTCTTTTTAGTGATACAACTCCTCCGCTCTTTATGGCTTCCTATAGGGGGAACAGATGCCTGGGTTACAACACTTCCAAGGAAATGTTGTCCTTATGGGGATGCTTATAAAACCATACAATAAAGAGAAAAGGGTAAGTCAGAAATTAGCAGCTACAGCAGCCTCAAAGGATGTGTCCAATGTGCATGCTCTAAGTCAGCCAGATACAAATTTCCCAAAAAGCAGAAGGAATAGGTGGAATTAGACATCAATCCAAATCTATCCGAAGCATTTGTAGCAAAAGCCTTCTTTCTTTTGGTTACTGCCTTTCTTTAGTCTGTTGGTTTCAAGTCTTGATTTTTTGCAACGATTTTTATGACCTTCAAAATATTGCACTTGACCTTCCTGTAGGAATAGTAAAACCACTTATTATGTGCAATATTGTCCTTAAGTGAGGGAGCCCATTTGGGAAACAGCTTTGCAACATGGTCATCAAGTACCTCAAACTTTCCTACTATAAAAGTTGTTGCAGCCCCCACTGTCAAACAATTGAGTCATCAACCTGAGACCATCTGGCATGTCTTTTATTGTTAGTTTTTGGATTCAGACCATCTATTATGTATACCAACTGTAGCCACTTACATTGCTCAATTAATAGACATCATTAATAGGTTATGAATGCTGAAATGCGTTAGTTAGTATAATTACTTCTGAGGATGAACTGAGAGGAGACAAAGCCGTATGCTTAACTTGTAGGCTTTGGAAGAAGCACTGTCCCAAATCGTCAAATACATGAACAGGATCTTAACATGAGAATAGGCTGCTACAACCAAATCAGTTAACTGAAATTAACAATACTAGATTGAATGCCAGGTGTGTTCACAGCAATACTAGTACCTGAACTGACTTCATGGGGGCCATCCCATTAATGACATACCCTCAAATCCGCACACTAAGCCTGCTCTATGCAATGTTGTATTGCAAAATAAATTGATCCTCTGTAAAATATGCTGAGGTCCCTCTCAGTTTCTAGCCACTTATGGTGTCAATGCTCACTCACGAACACTATATCCTCTCTCATTCCTCTATTCTCACCCAAATAGACATCAGTTTAATAACAGTGAGATCCTGGTTTGCATCAAGAATGGGATTTCAGCTTTAAAGACAGAGGAATGGGGTTTGTTCTGCTGCTTCTTACTCTTGCCCCGGAAGGGGACAGGCAGATACAGCTCCATTAGGTGTACCCCTCCTGTACCATAAGGACTGCCATATTTTTTTGTATTATAGTATATTCTTTTGTTGCAAACTAATTGTGTAAAAATACCTTTTGAAAAAAAATAGTGTCCTAATTACCAAATTGATAAAATAATTGATATAAAAACATGTTGTTGAATATTCACAGTTCAAATAATCTGTAAAATGACTTTAAAGAGTTTATTACAGTAGGCATGCAAGGCCCAGCGATGAAAAGTGGCCTGACTGTGCGGAAAGATGACAAAATCTATCAAAAAGACTAATTCTTACATTACTATGATTTCCATCCCATACCATGATCCAATAAACTCCAAGAAAAGCAATTGATCATAGCTCATCCTAATGAACCCTGTCCTGTATGTTGAGGTCCACAACTGTATTGAAATATTTCTGTTTATTTCTTTCTTCAAAATGCAAACAATAATTCTAAGAAGTTGATTTAGTTACCAATGACACACAATAAGCAGTAGCATGCCTTATATGTCTGGCTCTTAACATGAATTGGGGGGAAGCACAGTAGCAGCAGTCCTCTAACTCCGAGTACAATACACTGTTTCAAAGAAACAAGTGTGAAGATTTTATTATTCTTTTTTTTTTTTTTGTTGTAAATTGCTACACTCTCACCGAAGGGTATATCACGCCGCTATGGCAAACCACGTAATATAGGCAGAAGTACTGTGTAAGGCAGAAATAGAATGATCATTATTTTGGAAAAACCAATGTTTTTAGCTTCTTTCGTAATATAAGATAGTCATTAGTACAGCGGAGATCTAGAGGCAGTAAATTCCAGTGTGCTGCAGCTAGATGGCTGAAAGAACGGCCCCCCGTTATTGCTTTTTTCACTCATTAGTTTTAGCAAGGAAATGATTGGTGGATCCCAGACTTCTTATGGGACATAAAACTTCAGTTTAGATCAGAGAATCACAGGACCTGTGTTGTGAAGGGCCCTATATCCATGGCACAGAAGTTTAAATTTAGCCCTCAGTTGAATAGTCAGTGCAGGGTTTTAAGGCAAGCAGAATGTGAGCTGAACCTATTTCATATAAATTTAGCAACAATATTTTGAATCACCTGCAGATGGGGGAAAACATGGTCTGACATTCCAAAGTAGAGGGTATTACAACAGTTCAATCTACTTAACACAAGGGCTACGACTAAGGGCTAAGCCAATCGACTGGAATCCAGTGGAACCATTTCTTATGAACTTTCAACAGACCATAACATTTGCCACAGATAGCAATATCTTGCTCATACATTATTATGTACTCACCAATGAGGAACTCAAGATTTCTTACCACTTTTTTGGTTTAGGGGTGAGTAAAACCTCAAAAGAAATGTACTGTTTTATTGAGGTTGTGCAACATTTTTTCTTCTAGTGCTTAATGTTAACAGTTTGGATCGCAGCAAGGGTACAAGACATTTTACTGTTGCATTGATAAGGTGCAGTGGGATATATGGAGTAGGGAATGAGAGTCGACCTCACATTTTAGGTGTTAGGCCCAACAGGCCTGTAACGACCCTAACTGCCAAATTTACCATGGTCATGTACAACGCACATAGAGGCTGCAATCTCTGCCAGCCTGACACATCCATCTCTCAAAGCATACAGCCAGACCAACCTTTACAAGTGCATGTTATGTAACTGTAGTGCAGAAATACAGATCAGTCCCAAAATCAGGTGAGCTCATGTGACAGGCTGCTAAAGAATAACCTAGCCTCCTCCGCCATACCGCTAGCTTACACCGGTACAATGCAGTGTGTGTGCCAATGAAGAATCCGCCCCTCACTCAGCGCAGAGACAAAGCAAAGGATCGCTACTTTTCCGCATGTTAAGACTGCACAGTAAAAAATTGAATGCGGTCTACTTTATGCCACTGAAGTACAGTAAGGACTCATCTCTCAATGAACATAGGGCAACACCGCGATGTCTAGTCAGCTGCTCTGCTAAGAACAAAATAGGGTTTGCGAATTTCCGAGCTTTGACGTCACTCAGGTCGGCCGTCACTGAGTCACCAGCATCTTTTTTTACTTTGCAGAATGATACATGTAATTGTGTTTCTTTCCAGCTACAAATCTACATAGCCGCAGGTGGTATCAGTATTGAAAATAATCACCATGACAGGATGTGGATTGCAATTTGGCAGTGGAGGTTGGAGGCGGTCAGGCAAGCTTGCTTCTCTGACAATTGTCGACCATGGGATGCTGGCCTTGTGCATGTTACTGTAAATATGAAAATGTCAAATAAGCACATAGAAAAGTTGCCACCTCTGACAGGCAATAAACACTAGCATGGCTAGGGAGCCTGAAGTCCTGTCACCTGAATAGACGAGGAGTGCTAAGCAAAAATAAAGCCCTACACCTGCTTGCAACACACGCCGAGCATTCACTAAGCATGACATTTAAGACCTACCCACCAAGGCTTCAAGGATAGGCCACCCGGATACCTCCCACCCCAGGCCAAAATCTGCACATTTCAATGATTATATGGACCTTACCAATTGCATTGAAGTTATTATTTGCCCTGACATGGCCTATCAAAGGAGTACTGCTCTTGAGAATACCGTGATCTGTAAAAACTGTAAAGATCATTGTGCTCACGTCGGCGTAACACCGACTCGCAAATTGGTACTGTTGCGCCGTCGCTGCATCCACCTGAGTCACAAAGATTTGCCAATCTGGGATCCTCGGAGTGACCTCCACCGCCTGTCAAAACAAACACAGAACAGGCAGCTGCTTCACTTCCGCCTTCAAAGGTGTGCCCTGACACCAGGCCTTAGTCTAACGTATACAAAGTGAAGAAGGACTGTAGCTAGATAATTTGATGATAATAAACAAAACACTACATTGCTTTCTTTTAAAAAAGCATTTGCAATGCAATAGGACTCGTATTTGCGCGAGACCTATTACATTGCAAACGGGAGTGTGGGCGGCCATGGAGCAGGAGGGTGAGAAGGCATGAACAATGGGAGTGCGGGCAAGTGGGGGTGCGCGAAGGCATGGGGCGAAAATAGTGCTCACAATCTAAATAACACATAACATGCAACACTCGAAGTAAAGGGGCTAGTAACCATGGAAGGATACAAATGATGATATGGCCGTCATAAGGAGGGACTAACAGCCTATAAACCAATCAGAAGGCATCATTTAGAAAGGACAAAGACACAAGACAATGAAAAAGATGGGCGGGGAAGTGGGCAAAGCTTACACTCCATACTCCATTACTACATGCCTCGCAGAGCGATTAGCGCATGCGCGCTGCCGCTATAGGCTCGACCTAATGAAGAAATGAAGAAAAAAATTCAGGCTACTATTAAGTGCATGTTTAAGCAGGAGGGGCCCTACAACGGCAAACATCCAATGGCATGTTTGTACAATGGGAAATGGCAAAAATGTTAGCGCTAGAAGGTTCCAAGTGGGACCTATTTTGCAAGATGTGCTGTTCCAGCGCTGCATCACAATGTGCTTCAATTGTTTGAACAAGCTTTACAGCAAAGATTTGCTTGCACCATCCTTCTGTTGACAGATAAGTGGAACAGTTGTCAGGTGACTGATTACATATGCATCACTGCACACTGGATCTCTTTAGCGGGGGAAAGTATAAGATATCTTCAGGCCTTGACCCTGAATAAGCTGTAAGAGTGTTCAGAGGCATTCAACAGTGGCCATGTTTGCCATGGAGAAATCATATACAGGTGCAAACATCTTGGATGAATTTAACAGCAAGATGTCTGAATATCTGTAACTGAGAGGTCTCAGAATTGGATATTTTGCTACGGACAATGGCAGTAACGTAGTCAAGGCTATGGGAGACAGTGTCTATTTTAGGGTCCTGTGTTTGGCCCACTGCATCAAACTGATGGTGCAAGACTTTATAAAAAAAGAAGACATAGTAACATACTGATCACCTGCAGAAGAATCTGCACTCATTTTAGCCATTCTTTTAAAGCCCGGAAGAAGTTTCAGATTATTAAGAGTGCTAATAGAGTACCATTAAAGCCCTGATACAGGCAGTACCAGCACATTTGAACTCCACCTATTACATGTTGCAACATATGTTTGAGCAGTACAAACAGATAAATGACTATGTCATTCAAAGAGGAGGGGATGCAATTGGGAAACCTATGACCATGGATGGAGACAAATGGGGCTTAGTCAAATGCCTCACACAGATGCTACTCTCTTTCGAGTTTTTCACATGGGATGTTAACAGGGAGGACAGTACAATGGGCCAAGCTATCCCATTGGTGCAACTGCTACAATATGAGCTGAAGAAGCTGTCTGAAAGGTTTGCACTTACAAGTGTGAATGAAAACACAAAGCACACGCCTTGGTTGAGAGCTTACTCTTTCACTTGGCTTGTAATAGAAGGCTGGGAAATGACATAATCTCATCCAAAGAGTATATCTGTGCCACACTACACACATTCAAAATACAAGATGTTTAAACCTTTCCGTGCTCATGACAGCTTGGAGCCGTCATGATACACGGTGGGCGTGTGCTCATGGCGGCTCCAGGCCGTCATGACACATTGCCCCAGAAATGCCTCTGGTGCCCGCACCAGAGGGATTCCCTTTACACCAAAAGAGCCTTAGGAGCTGGGTAAGAGCTTCCCCAGCTCCTGATGCCCCCGTGGTTTCTCTGAAATGACGATCAACGCGCACGTCGTGCAGACGTCATTTCAGTGAAACCGAAACTGAAATGAGCCTTTAGGCTCATTTCAGTTTCAGTTTCTACGTGCTCAGTGGGCTATCTCAGTCCCCTGAGCACGTAGAAAGATGGGAGAGGTATCATTGAAAAGGGGAGAATCCCAGTGGATCCCTGCTTGGGGATCGTCACAGGAGGGCCATCCCCAAGCAGGGATACACACACTAGACACCAGGGAGGGGTAGCAACCCCTTGGGCAAGGGCCTTTTGTCCCCCCAATTCAATTTGTAAAAATGTAGTCTTTTTGCCCCCCCTGGGGAGCAGATGGGGCAATAGCCCCTAATCTGCCCCCCGGGGGGGCAAAAAGCTCACTAGACACCAGGGATTTTTTTAGCATATAAAAATAAGGGTGGGGGCTGCCCAAAACGGGCATGCCCATTCCCCCACTCCTCCGGGCAATCATTACAGTCTTTCTGCCCCCCCAGGGATTCGTTTTTTGAACATTTGTTTTAGGGTGGAGGCTGCCTGAAACGGGCATGCCAATGCCCCCAACCACCGGCCACTATTACAGCCTTTCTGCCCCCCCTGGGGGGAAGATGGGGCATTGGCCCCTAATCTGCCCCTTCGGGGGGTTGATGCCAGGGTTTTGTTTTGCACAATTTTATTTAGGGTGGGGGTGCCCGAAACAGGCACGCCAATGCCCCCACCCCTCTGCAACATTACAGCCATTCTGCCCCCCCTGGAGGGCAGATGGGGCAGTAGCTCCCAATCACCCCCCCCCCACGGGGGGGCAGAAAACCCACTTGACGCCAGGGATTTTTTTTGAGCATTTGTTTGCAGGGTGCGGGCTGCCTGAAAGGGGCACGCCAATGCTTCCATCACCCACACACAAAAATGACAGTCTTTCTGCCTCCCCAGGAGGCATATGGGAGCTGTAGCCCACAATCTGGACCCCCGGGTGGCGCAGAAAGCCCACTAGAAACCACAGATGTTTTTTTTTTTAATTTGTGTAGGGGTAGGGGCTGCCCAAAATGGGCATGACAATACCCCCAGAGAAATTCCAGACTTTCTGCCCCCCGGGAGGGCAGATGGGGGCAGTGGCCCCTGATCTGCCCCCTGGGGGACAGAAAGCCCACTAGGCACCAGCGATTAAACAAGCTTTTTTTATGCATGGGGGCTGCCCAAAATGGTCATACCAATGCCCCCACCCCCACAAAAATTATCCACAGTCTTTCTGTCCCCCTTGGGGGCATATCGGGATGAACCCCCCTCCCCGAGTCCCCCCAGGATGGCAGAAAGCCCACTAGACTCTGACTTTTTTTTAACAATGTGTCTACCTGTGGATTTTGGGCCCTAGCGCAGCTGCCACGTAGGGAAACCTAGCAAACCTGTACATTTTTTAAAACTAGAAACCCAGGGGAATCCAGGATGGGGAGACTTGACTGGCTCTCACCGGGTTCTGTTACCCACAATCCCTTGCAAACCTAGAAATGTGTAGAAAAAAAACAAATTTTCCTCACATTTCTGTGGTGGAAAGTTCTGGAATCTGCGCGGATCCACAAAATTCCACAAACCCCGCGTTCTCCAAAGTCTTATGAGAAAAATGGTACCTCACTTGCGTGGGTAGGCCTAGTGCCCGCAACAGGAAATGGCCCAAAACACAACGTGTAAACACCACATTTTCACAGTGAAAACTGACCCTTTTTTTGCAAAGTGCCTAGCTGGAGATTCTGAACCCAAGCTCTGCCGGCTACTAGGGAAACTTAGCATACCTATACATTTTTGAAAACTAGACACCCAGGGAAATCCAGGATAGAGTGACTTGACTTGCTTTCACCAGGTTCTGTTACCCAGAATCCCTTGCAAACAGAAACATTGTAAAAAAAAAACACATGTCCCTCACATTTCTGTGGTGGAAAGTTCTGGAATCTGCGTGGGACCACAAAATTCCACCCACCCCACGTTCCCCAAAGTCTTCCAAGAAAAATGGTACCTCACATGCATGGGTAGGCTGAGTGCCCTCGACAGGCAAGGGCCCAAAAGCTATTGAGGCGACATCAAAATTACCTATCACAAAACAACCTGGTTTTGCAAGGGGGGTCCCATGAGTTTTTGGCCCTGTGCTTAGTGGCCATCTAGAGAAACCTACCAAACCCACACATTTCTGAAAACTAGACACCAGGGGAAGTCCAGTGAGGTATGGCTTGTGTGGGTCCCCCAACATTTTCCTACACAGAACACCCTGCAAGCCTCAAATTTAGCTGAAAAAATCACTTTCTTCTCAAATTTCTGTTTGGGAAAGTTCTGGAATCTTCGTGGATCCACAAATTTCCTCCCACCCAGCGTTCCCCCAGGTCTCCCAATAAAAATGATACCTCACTCACGTGGGTGGGTCAAGTACCCACGACAGGCAAGGGCCCAAAACCTATTGAGGCGACATCAAAATTTCCTATCACAAAACAACCTGGTTTTGAAAGGGGGGTCCCATGAGTTTTTGGCCCGGTGCTCGGCGGCCATCTAGGGAAACCTACCAAACCCATATAATATCTGAAAATTAGACACCGGGGGGAGTCTAGTGAGGTATGGCTTGCATGGGTCCCCTAACGTTTTCGTACCCACAATCCCCTGCAAACCTCAAATTTAGCTGAAAAAATAATTTTTTTCTCAAATTTCTCTGTGGGAAAGTTCTGGAATCTACGTGGATCCACAAATTTCCTTCCACCCAGCGTTCCCCCAGGTCTCCCGATAAAAATGATACCTAAGTCATGTGGGTGGGTCAAGTACCCACGACAGGCAAGGGCCCAAAACCTATTGAGGCAAAATTTTCTATCACTAAACAACCTGGTTTTGCAAGGGGGGTCTCATGAGTTTTTTGCTCCGGGCTCGGTGGCCATCTAGGGAAACCTACCAAACCCACACATTTCTGAAAACTAGACACCTGGGGGAGTCCAGCGAGGTATGGCTTGCGTGGAACCCACAACATTTCCTTACCCAGAATCCCCTGCAAACCTCAATTTTAGCTGAAATTATTTTTTTTTTGACACATTTTTGTGTGGGAAAGTTGTGGCATCACCGGGCTGATACAAATTTCCTACCACCCAGCGTTCCCCAGGGTCTCCCTATAAAAATGGTGCCTCACTCGTGTGGGAGGCCCAAGTACCCGCGACAGCCAAGGGCCCAAAACATAGTGAGTCGACATCAAAATTGCCTATCTCAAAATGACCTGGTTTTGCAAGGGGGGTCACCTTTGTTTTTGGCCCCATGCTCGGCGGCCATCTAGGGAAACCTAACAAACCCACACATTTCTGAAAACTAGATACCCGGGGGATTCCAGGGAGGTATGGTTTGCGTGGATCCCCCAACGATTCCTTATCCAGAATCCCCTGCAAACGTCAATTTTAGCTGAAAAAATCACTTTTTTCACACATTTTTGTGTGGGAAAGTTGTGGCATCACAAGGATGACACAAGGTGAAAACAATGACACAAAAGGCTGTTTTTTTCAACTCATTTTCGATTTCACCTATATTTAACTGTTAGTTTCTATAAAGAAACCTTGAAGGATCTACACAAATGACCCCTTGCTGAATTTAAAATGTTGTCTACTTTTAAAAATGTATAGCTTTCCAGGATCCATTATTGCTTTCATACCCATTTCTATCATTAACTGGAAGGAGGTTAAAAGCACAGAAAATAGTAAAAATAGGCTATGTCCCAGAAAAATGCCAAAACTGTGTAAAAATGTTGATTTTCTGTCAAAAGTCTGTCATTCACTAAAAGCTGGGAAAATGGTGATTTCAGCCCCACAAAGCCTTTTTTGATACCATTTGCAGAAAAAAACCCAGACGCTTTCATTTGCAGCACATTTTTTCCTATTTTTCCAAAAAATACCAAAATTTAGCTGAATTTTGGCTAATTTCTGGGACCCCTCCAGGGGAATCCACAAACCCTGGGTACCTTTAGAATCCCAATGATGTTGGAAGAAAAGGACGCAAATTTGGCATGGATACCTTGTGTGGTCAAAATGTTACAGGGTCCTAAGAGCGAACTATCCCAAATAGCCAAAAAAAGGCTAAGCACAGGGGGGAAAAGGCCTGGCAGCGAAGGGGTTAACAAATACAAGAGGTTTCAAAATACAAGAGGTGGATTGTTGACCATGGTAGAGACCTGGAAGAAGAATGGCTGGAACTTAGAGTCCCACTCCACAGTTCTGGGGTGCCACCTTCAAATTCTAGAGAGGGCAGTCTTGTTTCACAGTGCCAAAACCAGAACACCAGCAACAACAGCAACAGACGGATCAGACCCAACCTCTGCCTTGTATTGGTATCAAATGGCAGTGCTTAAGACCAGTGCAGAGGTGCTGGCAAAAGAGGTTGAGCAAGTAGTAGCATCCAAGGCCACTCAGAGATTGTTCCAGGAGTATCTGGATAATCCGAAAGAGATCTATATAGATCAAGATCCATTGATGTATTGGTATGGGAAGATGCGCCAATGGCCAGAGCTCAGTAGGCTGCTAATTTCATACCACACAATTACACCATTGCTTATACAGTACAGGAGGAGGTGGATTGGTCAGAATCAAGTGTGTTAGCTGACCAGCTTCTGGGTGAACCACCTGAGTTTGAGGACGAACTCCACTCCCAGAATGAGTATGCCAGTGCCACCATAGATGTTTTTAATTATTTCATTTTAAACTTCTTTTTTTTTACAAAAAAAATGTAGCTAGTGAACATTACTTGGGTCAGATTTATCCTGCCTTGCCGTTTTTTAGTCTAATATATGTCCACATAGCAATTGAAGCAGTGTGAAATGAAGAAGCCTCTACAATTCCTTACTTGCATTGGAGACTATGCCTGTCACATGCCTATACTTTTTGCATCACTTAGCAGGGCTGCCTTAGAAGATTGTTGATTTACAAGAGAGCCAATATCAAATTCTAATGTGTTTCCTCTGTCAAAGATCCAATTGTGCACCTAATACCTAATCTACCCGTGCTTGAATTGGAAGAAGTAATTACAGCTATTGCAATGAGTGAGTAATTTTGATTGATGATTGAAGATTCATGTGGCATGATTTTAGATTTTTTTTTACCAGTCTACACAACCAAATCAACAGACAGTTAGAACCCAGGTTACTACTCAACACAGTGTTAAAGATAGTACAAATGGTTTTCACTGCAATTTATTACAACATATATATTTTCTCCAATTAAATAAAACAAAGGTTGAACCCTTTGTCATAGTTAGGAAAACTGTATTTATTCTTTCTATACAAGCCATATTAAAAAAAACACAAACATTACAAATGCTTCAGTTACTGTTATACCTTAAATTTATTATTTCTGAACCAATTTTACATTCATATAACTTTATTTATTCCTTCGCTACAAAGAAAACGAAAAGTACACAAACATTTACAATTCTAAACTAATAACTTTCATTTATAATTTGCGCAACACCTTCAAATTATTATAACTTGTGCACCTCCATACACAGTGTATACAACTCGTTAGCCACATTACATTAACTATAACTTGCCACTATACCATGCATTGTATTCTCACAAAAGATATGATTTGCAATATCATAACTATTAATGTAATTAATATCATTTTAGATGGTATAGGTGATATAACAAAAAAGGGTATGAAGAACGAGTGGGTTATAGTTATTGCAGTGTGGCTATCGAGCTGAATACACTTTTAAGGAGGTGAGCAAATTATAATAATTTGAAAGTGTTGCATGAATTATAATTTAAAGATATAAGTATAAGATTAGAAATTAAATTTTTTGTGTACTTTACATTTTGTTTGTAGCTAAAGGATAATAAAAGTAATAGAAATGTAAGGACAGTGTGTAAAATATAAATTTAAGGTGTAAAGATAAATTAAGACTTCTTAATGGAGGTGTATTTTAAGTTTAGTTTGTATAGAAAGATTACATAAAATTTTACTAACTATAAGATTGATTTTTCCATTGAATTTCAATATTTTTTAATTTGTATATGTATTGTTTTAATTGTACAGTTTCTTGTCGTCTAGTGGATTGTTATTAAGTGCAGTGTGGCACAGTACAGCAGATGAGAGCGTTGTAAAGTTTTGTGTCATAGAATATAATGTCGAGAAGTGGAGTAGAGTGGAATGTGGTACAGCGGAGTTGAGTACAGGAAAATAGCATGAAGTGGAGTGGCGTAGAGTAGAATAGTATACAGTGGAGTGATGTAGAGTGTAGTTTGGTAGAGTGTAATTGTGTACAAAGGAGTAGCAGAGAGTGCAGTGGTGTACAGTGGAGTGGTGTACAGTAGAGTGAGGTATAGTGTAGTGGCATGCAGTACAACAGCATAGACTGGAGTGCCGTGCATTGTAGTGGTGTAGAGTAGGGTGGTATACAGTGGAGTAGTGTACAGGGGAGTGATGTACAGGGGGATAACATTGAATGTTAGTGGAGTACAGTGTAGTGACATATAGTTGAACAACGTGCATTAGAGTAGCGTAGAATGGAGTGTTGTACAGGGATATGGGGAAGAGTGCAGTAGGGTAGAGTGGATTGGTGTAGAATGGAATTGCATACACTGGAGTGGCATAGAATAGAGCGCTGGTCAGTGTCATAGCATACAGTGGATTGTAGTAGAGTGGAGTGGTGCACAGTGGAATGACATACAGTGCAGTGGCCTAGACTGGAGTGGCATAGAGTGGATATGAATAGAGTGGAGTGGTATAGAGCAGAATGGCATAGAATTAAGTGGCGTACAGTGGAGTGGCATACAGTGGAATAGCATATATTAGAGTGATGGGCATAGAGTGGAGTGTCATACAGTTGAGCAGCATACAGTGGAATAGCATACAGTGGAATGCTGTACAGTGCAGTGGCGTACACTGTAGTGTGTTAGAGTAGAGACATACAGTATATTAGCATAGATTAGAGTAGCATAGAGTAGAGTGGCATACAGTGGAATGTGGTAAAGTGGAGTGGTGTATAGTGGAGTGATGTGCAGTATAGTGGCTTACAATATAATAGCATAGAGTGGAGTAGCGTAGAGTGGAGTAGCATAGAGTAGAATGGAGCACGGTACAGTGTAGGGGCATACAGTGGAATGGCGTAAACTGGAGTGGCGTACACTCTAGTGGCATAGAGTGAAGTGCTGTTGAGTGGAATGCTGTGGAGAGATGTTTGTTTTGTAGAGTGGAGCGGTGTACAGTCTAGTCGGTAGAGTGTGCAGTATACAGTATATTAGCATACAGTGTAGTGGTGTACACTGAAATGGCATACAGTAGAGTGGCATAGAGTAGAGTAGCATTAAAATGCCTTATAGCTTCATTTCATTTATTTATTGTCTTTTTAGATACAGTGTCCTTTGACAAAAACATAAAAAGCAACATTAAAATTACAGGAAACTAACAAATAAATCTTAAAATTCATTCAAAGCAGGAAAAATAAATTGTATTTTGCCCATTCCATCATACTTTGTCAAGCACCAATTTGTCATAAGTCGATCCAATGAGAACCATTCTTGAACATAAATAAAGTGAGACTGCACAATGTACAAAAGACTGTAAACCATTTCTGAAAGGATAAATGTCTAGGAATTACATTTGAGGCTTTATATCAAATTACCCAAGAAGAGCATAAAAATGTGTCTACTGCAAATTGAACCATAGGGTTCGTATTAGTCTTAGAAATTCTTAATGCCACATGATACTGCCTTATCCCGATTTGTTCACAAAGCTGCTTTACCCATTTGAATTGTGTGCTACTATATGCTTTCAAAAAACAAAATATGACCTTCTGTTTCGTCCTGGGAATTGCAGGATGGAAAAATGCAGGATATTTGACACTCAGTCTACCAATTACTGCAAAAGGAGGCTCTTGGTAAAGTTCCCAAACTAAACTTTATATAAAGGGTTCTAGCTAACCTTTGTTGAATATAATCTAAAAAGCCTCAAATTTGCAGTTACATTTAATTAAGATTAAATCA
Source organism: Triturus cristatus (assembly GCF_964204655.1). Lineage (NCBI taxonomy): Eukaryota > Metazoa > Chordata > Amphibia > Caudata > Salamandridae > Triturus > Triturus cristatus. The sequence goes on along the minus strand of NC_140582.1, from coordinate 663,604,006 downwards.
CTGGTCAGTCAACCTCGGAAAGATGAAGAAAGACATTTTCCACAATTTCAATACCAAATCTATCCTTTACAACTTGTTTAGCATTGACAAATGTCCATGTGTAGCCAAATGGCTGCATACCCCAACTCATTAAGGGACTTCTTTACATAACCTGACCAATGAATTTCAAATGCATCTGAGTACTCTAGAATATCTATTAAACTCTCTCCATAAGGGGAGACATTTTCTACCATCCAAACTCAAACGTAGTACAAAATTGGTTGCAATTTCACATGATCTACTATAGAATTCAAGGCCAAGTCTAGTCGAATTGGTAGCATAGGGGAGAGCTGGGGGAGAGTCAAAAGAGAGCTGAGAAAAGTATTTCCCACTTTTTTTAGTTTAGGAGAGTTGCACTGACCCCATATCTCTGAGCCATGCAAAGTTGTGGTTTCTTTAATCACAAATGTTAATTGCACCACCAATTCCAAGTTCAATAGTAATTAGGTCCATCCATTATTTGTATCCCATAATTTCTTTATACGTATTTTCGAAAAAAACAGCCAACCAGCCAATGGGTTTCGTCCAACTTCCGTGGACTTTCTCAGGGCTTAGTATCTACATGTGTTCTTCTATGGTTGTTGGACTTTGCAACAATGTACAAATTGTACGAGAAGATGCATTATGTCTTTAATCAGACAAGGGCAGTCTTGCGCTAAATACTGCAGGATTGAGGACGCAGACTATGGCGCCTGATCTGCTGCACAGCGCGGCACAAGAGCCGAGCAATTTCAAACTTACCCTGGATCCAGGAGGGAACACTTCTAACGAAAGACACATACTGAACCTGAGAACATTGTTGCAAAGATGTTAGAACCTTTAATTTCTTCCAGACCAGAAACAACTTACTCAAGGGGAAGAGCCTTAGAGACTTACTTAGCCCAAGTTATCCTAGGATGGGCAATCAGGTACATTGGCTCTCGACTCACGCACTTGGTTTTTCCAAATATGGATGGTGCATTGCATGCAAACGGGCCACTGACAAAAAGAAAGAATTTTCTGGCCCGAATGGCCAGTCTTGCAAGAGAAATACTAACATCAATTGTCATACCATCTACTTGGTCTACGCAGTTGTATGCAAATGTCAACATAGCTACATTGGCAGCACAATCAGATCTCTGAAAGACCGCATCCTAGAACACATCAGGGGAGTTAAACAGGCTGACACCAGGTACCCCGTAGCCATGCACACATTGGAATGTCATGCTCAGGGTAGCCACAAAACCTTTTCCTTTTACGGCTTTGACTCCATAACCAGGGACGTGAGAGGTGGCAATAGGGAACTTACGTTGAGAAGAAAGGAGGTGACATGGATAATACAATTAAGAAGTGTGGAAATGAGCCTAAACACAGACCACGAATTACACTACTTTTTGGGACTAGCGTTCACGGTCCCCACATGAGGCATAATGTTACCAAGTTGAAACAGTATCTATTTACTCAGTACCACAAACTCAATGTGGTCTTCTGACTTGTTTGTGATGTAATCTCTATCTTACTACTTCTGTTGAGTTTGAACTGAAGTTTGAAAGTCTACTTCCACACGCTTATGTGCAAGCTTACCTAGGACTACACGTCCTAACATGGTTTTGATTTCCTCAGCACTATAGGTTGTCACTTGGGGAGCTCATTTGTTCATTAACCATCTGTCATGCTCCTTATACCTGTTCTCCTATCCCCTCGTATTTAGGATTCTACTATCACAACCTTTCTTCTTTACTCTGGAACTGATATGCTTACTCTGGCACCGATGTACTTACTGTGTATGTTTAACTATCTTAAGGTGACCCACAGGATTGTGTATGTAGATCCTGTGGGCATACAATATGTGTTATTTAGATTTATGATAACTATTATTCTGTACCGTTCTACTTAGACGGTTGCAGCACACACCCAACTCGGGAAACCCTTTCCCTTGACTCGCCTTTAATGTTGCCTTAGAACTCTACTATTGGGGACCACAGTTTTTCTTGGATTCAAATATTAAAAATCTTATTGTTTCAGGTGACTTATATCCAGATGGATTTGTTACCCTAGGGATGGTTCACCCACATTCCGTCTATTATATTTTATCACATTTTTCTCCTCTACATTCCTAAACTTGCTGTGGGCACACCATTACATGGGGGCATCAGCATTGTTTTCCTTCTACAAACCTTTTTTCTGTATGCACACAGCGATAATCAAAATTATATTTTAGATCTTTATTGGATGCACACAGCTACAATTGCTTTAATTTGATATGTTATTTACTCCTTCTCAGGCCCTTATTTGCCTCTCACTATCTCTGTTACTAAGCCGGATGCAGAGATTAGACACTCCAAGAAGGCTGACAGTATTTGTTTTACTGCTATGCATTAGCCCATCGAGCATAATGTTGATCAATACCCCATGACCCTTGAGCTCTACATCAACACACCTTGGGGGATATTGAATATCCCACTTTTAACCTCGATTGATAAGCAGGGTACTGAATTTACCGTTCCACGATGGTCAACGTCTTTGGAGCGGGTACAGTGCTACAACTGTTTCCGCTCCCAGGCCCATATAAACCTGTGCTCTCCAGCATACACGCTGGAAGGAGCTGTGTTCATCACAGAGGTAAGCACCCATAACTAACTGAATGTTCTCCTGCAATTAGCGGTATAGTGCCACTTACGCTAAATACGAGCATCTGCGTTTGGGGGCATCTTTTAAATGCTCACCAGGGGGGGGGGTCTGTCTACTCACTTGTTGTGACACACTTTCCTTTGATCCTTTTTATTGGGCAACGGTCTCGTATTAATAACAGCAAGGATATGGCTTCCGGTTATTTTCTTTAACACAACCTGCATCTAGAGGATGCAGTGCACCATGGATTCAATTTACTATTGCCTGAAAGAACTTGCACTACCACTAAATCCTCATTTAAGGTACGTGGGACCACATTACCATATTCTTAAAGTATATAGAATATGCTTTATTCGGTATGTAAAATACAACCATATAAGCAGAACAAAACACATAAAAAAAAAAAATACATAACATCCAATTAATACCTTATACACTGGACATGACTGAGAACAATGTGTAAACATTGTTAAAGTGCATAATGCTAATTTATCCACGAAGCATATACGTTACATTTTTAGCAAAGTGCGTGTTCCATATAAGTGTCTAGTATGTGCAGATGTGCAAAAGATGCAAAGCCTAAAAACAAATCCAAAATACATCATTCAGAATTCATTTGAGCTACAAGATGCATAAAGAGAAAAGAAAAGTCTGGGCGATACCTAAGTGTACAAAATACATAACAAAGTTTGACTAATCGGTACAGACTATGGACTTCCTTATATTTATGCATTTGAGCACATAAGATGCCACAAAAAAACAGGTATCAGGACTTTCCAGAGTTGTTAAAAACTTCATTGCTGATTTGGTAGAACGTATCTTGTGTTTTAAAAGGATAGGTTTTAGATAAAATTTCCTAAAATAACAATAAAATTTACAAAACAATAAAAAATGACAGCAGCTTTGTTTTGAGATATTATCACAAGGACACAGCATACTAGATTTGATCTTCATATCCGGGAATGAGACTAAAAGATGCACAATCCCTAACCTTAGACGGGTTAGGACAAATCTATGGGAGTTGTAAGTCACAGTCGTGAGATATGTCTGAAAACCTCTCCTTAAATCCAAATCAAGGTAGGAAGCAACAGTTGTTAAGCTACTGGACTGATTCTCTCTGGCAGCATTCTTATGTGCCAGGAACCTCAATTTTATGTCTTTTTTAGGTATCAGTACAGCTGCTTCAGGGTTCAGACGAATGTTACAATCAAACAGAAGGTCAAACCAGTAGTAAATATATCTCAGCCATGGTATCCGAGACGAATAATCAAGTTTCATACAATCCTTGATGATTGTTTGTGTAAATACCGTCTCAGTTTTGGACCAAATAGAGCGCCAAAGTAACAATGGACGTAGAGCAGCTAGGTCCATGATAAAGTCAATACCGGCTTCCATATGGGTTAAGATATTGGGAACTGAGGAGGGGGCACATAACAATTTCTTCAAAAATTTATTCTCATCATTCTGTAAATTATTAACAGGATGATGTCCCCATACTCCTGCCCCATATAAGGCAGATGAAATACACCTAGCTTTATAAATGGCCAGCATGTCTTTCGTTCTCCTTTGCCCTAATTTGGCCGCAAATCTAAAAATACTACTGGTATTTCTATTCATCTTTAACCTCACATTCTCATCCTCATTATTCCATTTCCCATCCCCGGAGAATGTTATCCCCAAATAACAGAAACTGTTGACCGGTTGTATCTTAACTTTATCGATGAAGAAGGAGGAATTAGATTTCACCCTCTTTCCACAGGTCATAACAAAAGTCTTAGTTTTATTAATTATCAGTTTCCTGTCTTTGGTGAATAACACAAATCTATCTATTAAGCATTGGAGGCCATTCTGTGTTCGTGATAAAAGAACCGCATCATCTGCGTATAATAAAATAGGAGTAACGCTTTCATCAATCACAGGGGCGTCTGAAGGCAATTTACTTAAAATTGAATCAATTTCATTTATAAATAGGGAAAATAAAAACGGTGCCAGGACGCACCCCTGGCGAATACCTCTTGCAACTTTAAAAAAGGGCGTACATTCTCCCATAGGACCATAACGTACTTTGCATGAAAGTCTGGAGTATAACCGAGCCAGAAAGTATACACACTCTTTAGGGGCACCTAGATCTAACAGAGTGTCCCATAAGATGTTGTGATCTACAAGATCAAAGGCGCTGCTTAGGTCTGCGAAACAGAGGAACCGATTGCCTTCCTTAGCAACAGTGTATTTATGTATAAGGAGGTCTAAATTAACACACTGCTCCAGCGTCCCCAGACCTTTCCTGAATCCGTATTGTGCCTTTGAAATGATCGAATTGTCAATGGCCCAAGTCTCAAGTCTTTTTAAAATTATTCTGCTCATAATTTTTATAGATGCGTCTAATAGTGAAATGGGACGATAATTACTTGCCTCAGACCTGGATCCCTTCTTAAAAAGGGGAATGATTATTGACTGGCCCCAGGAAATTGGCATCTGTCCCTCCACTGTTGCATTAAATAACCTGGTTAGAATGGGGGCCCACAAGTGAATCTCGGACTTATATAAATCCAGCGGGACCCCATCTGGGCCAGGAGCCTTGCCACCTTTGCTGTTGCTTAGACCCTCATAGACCTCGTCCAGGCCAATAGTCAGGGGCAGTCTTGGCCAGGTAAACTCATTGCCCTGATGGGAATCTAAAATTAACCTATCCGGGTTAAAAATATTTTAAAAATGATGCATCCATGTTTTACAATCAACGTGAGAAGTTATTTCAGGCACAGTATCATTTTTTAAGAAAGGACTATTTATAGTGTTCCAGTATAATTTACTATCATTTGTTTCGGCCGCAAGACTGAGATTATTCCAGGCCTCCTCTTGGAGAGCTTTTTTCCTCTTGATAAGTGATATTTTATAGACAGCACGACAATTTTTAATTGCTGTGCTGTTGCGAGGTTTGAAGCTCAACGCTTGTTTTAATGCATGGAGAGCCTGAGTACAACTTGTATCAAACCAACCAGTCTTGATTTCTTTTTTCCCTTTATATGGTTTTGTAAGTAGATTGTCAATGGTTTCATTAATTGTACACAGATGGTCGAGTACAACATGTGGATGTACCTCATCGCCAATGAAATAATTTACTTCCTTGTTGCATTTGCTTAAGACCTCCTCCAATAATTCGTGTGGAACGACCGTTGTCCATTTAATCCTGAACCCATTAGATCTTACTGCCTCGATGTTATTTAAACAATTATTGGCATTCATGTTTTTGTGACCCCAACTATGCAGTGATAAAGAGATACTGTTATGATCACTTAAAATTTGCTCGTTGACATGCAAGTTGGAGTATGCACAATCATTAGACAGTAAAATATGGTCAATATATGAGTTAGCTCCTCTGCCAGTAAAAGTTGGACAGATTTCGTTATTACTATTTCTCGTACAACTTAACATATCCAAATCCAACTTAGCTAGCATCATATTTAGAGCGGTACCATACGCGCAATGTGGGAAATGTAAACAGTCGTTTTCCTCCGTATTACCAGATTCCCTTCTTAATCCACATAAATTACTCGAGGCAAAAGGACAAGGGCTTATATTAAAATCACCCACCCAAAGGACAATCGACTGATGGCCTGAAACTGCCTGAGTCCTCACAATTTCATTTTCTAGCTGAATCAGAATTTTACCTCTGTCAGCAGTGAATACATTATTATAAAAATTTATCAGCAACAAATCCTTCCCTGTATCAAACTCTAGACATAATACCTGAGAGTAGACATCCACTGAAACACAACTTTTGGTTTTACAGGAGTTTAGTTTGGTTGATATTAAAATCAAGAGACCACCTTTGGCTCTTCCAGCGGTCGAGCTCACTGCATACAAGCTATATGCTGAGTATCCCTCAATAAAGATAGGTTCCTCGCACCAAGTCTCCTGAAGACATATTATATCGTACCCTTTGTTAATAAAATCCCTCCAAAAAGGGGAATCTAATTTTCTTTTCAAACCTGCAATATTCCACGTAACAACGTGGTAACCTGTGTTGGAATCACAGTTTGACACTATATAATCATTTGCTCGTTCTACAAGGCAGGGTTCTGGAATTAAAAGGGAGTCTGCAACGGAGGGCAAGGTTGCAATCTTTGTCCGTTTAGTACCTGAGCACACTATGACGGCATCCGCTTGATTGGTTTCAAATGGAGAGTGCGAAAAAGCAGTCGCCACTATATTAGACTGCTCACTGGTGGCCTGTTTATCGTTCGACTTCCTGATATTGTTAAACAGTCAGTCGTTTTCCTCCAACGACGACAAGGCAGAAAAACGGTTAAAAAGGGGGAGGGTGTAATCCCTCGGCCTACAGAATGGCTCATTTCCATATATATCCCCTCTATTACAATGCATCGGGACTCTCGGTAGCAAGTTAGGAGGATAACCAACCCCCCCTCTAGTTAGACCAGCTGCATAATGCTCATCCTGTTGATGCTGTGGTAATTGCTGGCAGTTCAAATAACTATAAAAATAACCCAAAGGTTTAGCAGAGACTGAATTAACTTGGTTGGGTAAGGAGGCGGCTTTTAGGAGGACAGTTGCCACATGCTGTGGGTATTTAAAATTAACTATAATGCAGTCCCCTCTGGTAGTTTTCCTGCCTTCCCCTATCCAGCCAACTCTGCGAGTAGACAAAATATCTTTAGAAAATGCCAGCGGAAAACCACAGTTTTTGTTGAGCCAGGCAAGGGACTTATTTTTTAACGAATCATGAGTTTCCTGCCTGGAATTAAGCATACTGGAGTCGACCTCAGGGACATTAATCAAAACCACTGCATAAGGTGCACACTGTGGTGGGAGATTAACGATATGATTTCTCTTGTGATTAATAAAACCAGCATCTCCATCAGCTACAGGTTTTTGTACATTCTGTGGGCGCGCACATACAGGAAGAGATGTGCTTGATAATGGAACTAATGAGGAAGAGGAAGGTACTGCTGTTGCAGTGGGTGGTACATTTACAGACGGACTTAACTGCCTGCTGTCCCCCAAATTCGCAGAGACTCCCTTACTATAAATACTAGACGTGGGTCCCAAGGCACCATCCATTGAACTATGAACCCCAGGGGCCGGAACGGGCAATTTGGTGTTTACCAAAGGTCGATTTTCATAAGAGGCCAAGAGACCCTTTAAACAAGCTACTTCTGCAGAGACTGAATTTAACTTTACCAGCAGGGGGCTAATTAGGGCCTCTAGTTTTGACTCGATGATAGATACCAAATGTCCTATTGAGGCTGTATGAAGAAAAACCCCCTCTGCTTTATCATTGGTCCCCAGTATATCTTTTAACGAGTCAGATGTAGCCACCCTGCTCAGTTGGGTTGTACCCTGCTTTTTAGATTTGTAAGACACCGCCCTCTTCGCTGGGGCTTTCCTACATGCCCGCACTTTCCTCAGCAAGGGGGAAGGAGTTGGGGTGATTTTGGAACAAGATGCTGTGGTCTGTGAGGGGGTAGAATCATTTAAAAAGGTAGATTCATCAATGCTTTCAACATTAACCACATCAGGGGGTACATCGACCGTTAATTCTACAGTCTCAATGTCAGTATTACCCCTACAACTTTCTAAAGTAGATGTTTCAGTGTTAAGTGCTAATGAATCCGCTGACGGTACTTCTAAGCTTGATCTGCCCAATGAGAGTCTCCGTTCTTTGTTGATCTTATTGACAATTTTTACCATATAATTATCCATGGTCCTCTTTTCTCCTGTACCAGACTGGTTAGTAGACTTGGACTTCGGCATCATTACATTAAGTCCAATAGCCTGTAACACAGGTATACGCGTAGAACAATACACTTACAGGTCCGTGGTGTCTGTAGATGATCAAGGGTCCGTGGCCCTGCCCTGCCTCTTCCTGCCCCGGACGGCCACAGACGGTCCCGCCCTTGTCCCGGGCTTCTCCCGGCGCAACCCGCGCGCGATCCCGCGACGCGGGAGCAGCGTCGTTGCTTTAAGCGCCTCCAGGCGCGCAATTAGGGCTCAGCTGGTGTTTGCTCGCTGGGGCTGCTGGGGCGTGTAGTCCCGTCTCCCCACCGCGGCCGCGATAGGTGTTGACGCGGCGGCGGGAGACCGGGACAGCTTGAGGCAGCGTAGCTACGGGAGCAGGCAACAGAGTCCGCACCGCCAACAAGGGACAAAGTGCAGGTGAGTTCCGCTTCAGGAAAGGTCCCCTTATTTACCCATCCTCAGGAACTCCCCATTGGGAAACACATCCATGATACATATACTGTGAATAGGAGGGATTATTTCTGGACACAAGATAGGTGCAGTCTTAACTGTGTGTCTAACATTGGACCCTATTGAATCCCATTCGGGATGGAAATACAACCAGATGTAAGGTTGGTTTCCCTGTCAGATTTAGTCACCTTAGCACGATAAACTTGCTCTTACAGGGCTTGTATACTTAGCATTATTTTTCTTTCTTTTTCACCCGGCTCTTTTCCCCTAGGTTCTTCACGTATTGAGTATAGGTATTTTGTTTTTTATTACATACCTTTGGGTACCAGGCAGCAACATTTAGGGGGTGTCATTATGTTAAATTCACTATAGCAAAGTCACTGTTGACTGTTTAGGTTCATATGTCACAACTGGACACACAAGGAACAAGCATGCCTTAACTCCGGACCAGTTTATTTTATCTAAGAGTGTTATTCATAATTTTTCTTAAATTACACTAGTTTGTCACTAAACAACCGAGGTGACACATTTAAAACAACATGGGTTTCCACAGGCTCGAGTAGGCAACATGAGCCGATCCTTGAAAGTTAGTATCTCACAATGGGAAACTGACATTGGATGCTATTGTTGCATACCTTTCATTCCAAATTCTGTATTATTGTTTGTTTCTTAGCCCTGAAGAAGTCACTGCGCACATCCGTAAGCGTGACGAGACATGTGTTGGCTAAGGCGGTTGTGAATAAACTGAAGCGCATGTTCCAGCAAAGACTCAAGGTTTAATCACACTGTTATGGATATAATTGAAATACTGTTAGCGTGTGCAGGGGACTGTTGTTCTGTTTTACCAGTGGATATCCACACGTTGGGGAGGAGGGTAGCTCTCCCTACCCTTATGCACCACAATCCTCACTCAGTACTAGATTATACTTGCCTGCGTATTGCCCAGGATCGCCAATACCCTATAGAACCACCTAACAAGCAGTTTCACTTCCTGGTTGAAGTGTAGGCAGCCAATCAGAGCAGTGAATTTTCCTGCACATGGTCATCTTTGTTCACAAAGGCTTCACAGTCACAAATATCACTATAATTGTCAGCTTAAATTACTCAAAAACTACTTAACGGTTTACACCAAATAAGCAAAAGGCACTTCCTTGAATCGACATCTACCTCCCTGCCAAAATTGGTGTAAGTGCATTCAGTGGTTTGGGCTGTGGGTGTGGCTTAAGGTTCATGTGGGAATAACATTACAAATGCAACCTTATTTCGTGCCCCAAATTCTCGGCCCCCACTGCACGGATCACCCCCAAACTTTCACAATCAATTGTACCCACGTGACACTTCTTTGGCAAAATTTGATGCAGATTGGTCAAACGACGCCAAAGTTATAGGCAAGTCAAAAAATGCTTTTCCTATGGAAACTAGGTTCTAAGTATAACTATACTTAAAGAACTGAAATGGACTTTGCACTAGATTCATCAATGATAGATTTAACAAAACCAAAAGAGTGCAGCAAACCAACTTGATAAGCTCAAACGAATCTGATGGTGTGAAGAATTCAAAATTTCAAACATGTATGAATATTCACCAACACTCCACATCTATCTCTCTTCCCACATATCCTCTCACCTATGCTAAATCATTAGCACTATTGGAGACAGCAAAGGTGGTTAGATGTTACCAGCAGATTAGTCACTTATCTCACGGATAGCTGTTTCTTTTAAGCAATTCCTACCTTCTCTTGGATCAGCAATTTCTACCTTCTCTTGTATCATACACATATAACATGATGCATGCATCCCATCGCACAGTAGTTATGCTCAGCCCACTGAATCATGCTATTGCATCCCCACCTAAACATACTATAACATCCCACGCCAGCTGTCTCTATCATCCAGTTGAATAGCTGTCCAAGTTCTTCTTCCAGTTTCCAGTTTCCAGCAGGACCTTTGAAAGTGAAGTGACAATACAACTCTAAGAGCACATTGAGGACAACTGGCTACTCCAAAACGATCAGCCTATATTTAGGCCCATTAAATGCACTCAATCAGCATTACCAAGTGCAAGAGAAGGCATCCTCATCTCCAGTTGCAAAGACATAAATGCATGAGAAATATCATGTTGTGTTCTTTCTAGGATTTTATTTTATTCTAATAACTACAGTCAAACTGTCAAGATAGAGCCATTGGAATTTCCATGTCCCCTGGTGACATGCATTATCTCTCAATGTTCATCCCTTTTGCTCTTGCAATTACGCTCATCTGCTGGCCAAGCTGCTCAAATAATACCAAGTCAACATCCAAATATTTGTGATGACTCACACAAATTCACTTGCAGATAGAAAAATTACTGGGTAATTCCTACCAACATTGCCTCTTTTGTAAGCCATATATTCCACTGGATGAATAGGCGCATCATGTGCATGAAAGGAGACAAATCTGTGATCCTCATAATAATATCGATTAGTCTTATTAGCCCAACTTTCTATTAATAAACAGTCTTTTAAAGACTTGCAAAGAACTCCAGAGCAAAGCTGTGCGTTATTTCTACAAACTTGACCATAGCAAGCATGCACTGAAGGTCCTCCATTAGCATCCAGTGGATGTCAGCTATGAATCCTAAGCACGACATACCTTTCAGGAAACTCTTTGGGGCATATTTATGAGAGGCTTGTGTCATGCTTGAACCACACCATGTGGTAAATGTGCGACAAAAAACCTCTAAATCACATTGCTCTGAGTGGCCACATAAATCTGGAGTAGCGCAACGCAGCGCAAATTGCGGCATTGGCCTCTTCTACTCTGTGTAGGCATTCCATGGGCACTGCGCAGGGTGTTCTAATGCAACTCCCATGGATTTTGACACATTCCCAGATTTACAATAATTAGCAAACCTGGGTATGTGCGCAAATGTTATTTCTTCCCAGGAGAGGTGTAACGAGGAGAATTATATTTTTTGCTTCCTTTTATTTCCTCTTTTGTATGTGTTCTGCATTCCGCAGCACACATAGAAAGAGGAAAAAGCCTCTTACATTTTTTTTGATGCACAAACACAATCCTGCCTACAACATAGGCACCCTTGCACTATGATGCAAGGGTGCCTGCGTTGGCACTTGGCTGCCAAAAGGGTGCAGGGGGAACGGACAGCAACACACTGCATTGAATAAATACAGCGCATGCCTACCCTTTCCCTGTGACGCAGGCCAGGGAAGCACAGCAACGTGACTTGCTGCGCTGCCCTATGGCACAAAAGTCATACTTATGCCCCTTAGAGACCAAGCATTTAAGACCTGCATTCAAGCCAAATCACTCAATGATTAAAGATCTCAACACATGACTCCAAATAACCTTACATCATGTTTCCTATGTTTCTTACGAAAGTGGATATTGTCATTTGTTTTAGAGCTCAGATGTAAGGCGGTAGTAGCACCACAGACAACTGGAAATGACAAAATAAGTAAATAAAAAAATTAAGGGGCATATCAACAACAACAGGCGATAATTATCGCTAAGCGCAATTAGCGCTAGGATAATTATCGCTGGCTAGCAGGGATTTTTATTGCTGAGATAGCGTGCTATTAGCAACGCTTATCTCAATAGCGATAAACATCCTCACGCTAAGTGGCTAATGTGAGATTATCGCTGGAAACCCAGCGATCATCTCACGTTAGCTTGTTGATAGGGACAGAAAAACTTAGCCATGATATCCTCCTCCCATAGGATATCATGGCTAAGTCAGAAAAGTACCAGACGTAAAAAAGCAGCGTTAACCGCGGTTAGCGCTGCTTTTTTTGTCTCTAACGGGGTTAGCGACATTCTTGAAAATAGGAGAAATGTCGCTTAGCGACATTTCTCCTATTATTTTACTCTGAAACGCCCCCTTTGCATCTCATTAGAGATGCAAGGGGAAGCGAATTTGCATGTTAGCACCCTGTTGTTGATAGGGTGCTAGTTTTATCTCTGCTTTTTTGGCTTTTAAAGCCAAAAAAGCAGAGATAAAGCCCTTGTTGATGCCCCATAATTACTTGAAGGATTTGAACTTTACACTACAGATTTTGATCACATATAAAGATGTACAAGAAGGCAACCTCGCTGTCCACATCCAAGGAAGTCAAACATGGATAAATATGTTCATCGAGTGAGCAGTGCCAACAGGGGGCGAACATGGAGAGTTTGCCGCGCTCATCTGCGCCCTATAAATCATTGGAGTGTTTTTTTTTTGCTAAATATTTTTGGAAACATCAACAAAATTGTGAAAAAAGGACATCAACAGCAGAGTGTGGGGTAGGCAACTATTGATAAGAATAGGGACTCAACAGGTAAGATATGTCAAGAGTTGATGAGGAAATCATGAGGGGCATGTACTAAAGCTATTTATGTCATAATTTAAAATATCAATTATATGTAGAACACAAATAGCAAAGAGACTGCTTCATAGTACATATCGTAGAAGTAAAAAAGAGTAAAGCCCTTAGCAACACTAGAGTCAAGACAATTAGAAAAGAGAACAGACCTTGGTAGATCCATGTCGAGGCTAAATCTGAAGAGATTACTAGAACATCGTGCTTAAATGCCTGTGTTTTCTACTTTTTGTTAATAAAGATGTATCTGACATGAAAGACGTGCTTACTGAAAGTCTTACCTTAATCAACTATGAAGTATTTCATCTGCTTTTAATCTGTGGTTTCTGTTCCGCAAGCCATTAGCGTAATGTTGAAACTAGAAAATCCGGGTTCCATGAGGAGAACCCGTGATTTGGTAAAATGCTGTCTGGGTCATGCCAGGGTTTTAATTTGCAGCTCATCTGCTAGAGTTCATTGCTTCCAAAGGAAACAAAAACACAAGTTCCATATGTTAGCAGTGTACACTTGATGCCAGATTAAATGAAAACAGATTTATAACAATAAGCGGTTTGCAGTGCGAAAGCGAAATATGTAAAAGTAAGTGATGTATTTTTCAGTCATTTTTGCTTACAATTGTGCAGCTGTGGACGAGAAATGTAAAATTTCATTTCGAATTTGTATTATGTGAAATAGTAAGAATTTGAATTAATTCTGCAACAGGCACTGCACTGCTGTGAATGAATGTGCTTCTTTGCAACTTTTCTCGAATACTCGGTCCGGATTCCCAAGGATTTTGTATCACTTTGTTGATCAAAGAATGTAGTTAAGATTATAAATTGCACACCACAAGCCACATAATCAGGACACCTGGATAAGTATAGAGGGTAAGCGCTACTGGACAGTGGTATTGTATTTAGGAAAAATGGCGCCACTCAGGAGAATAGCACATGCATTGGTGTGAAGATGCCTATCTTTGTCACGGTGCTTTAAGGTGAGGAGAACCACTGATCTCCCCAAAATAAGCGTCCTTAGCCAAGTGAACATACAGAAGAGAATCCTCAGCACATGTAAATGAAGTTACAGAAATTATACAAATGCATAGTTTAAGCACAAATTAAACACAGTTAAGTGAATTTCTTGTTCTTTTCTTTATTTTCTGGGTCTTCAAACAGCCGACACGTGTTTCGTCGCTTACATGAGAAATCGTACCTCGACTTTATCAAGGCTGCACAAAAAACAAACAGAATAAGCAACATATCACCTGATAATCTATTAGGTGTCCGTGATGTTTCTGCATTCTCACCAAATAGTGGGTCGAAAAAGAACCCTCTGTGGATTCGTTATGTCATGCACAAGGTGTAAAACACAAGATAGATTTAGGAACTGTCCCGTTTGTAGCAAAGGATACAAATTTATATCCAAATTACCAGAAGTAAATATGGAGCGAGAAATGTATAAGGAAATGTGACTGTAACCAAACCTTATATTGCCCAAAACGTGATTCTAGTATAAGCATGATAAAAACCTATGTCCTCTTTAGAGAGATCCCTGTAACAACCAAATAGAGGCCCAACAATAAGTACACCATCTAGCCAGTCACAGACTCACTGCTGTTTATAAACTTAAAATTAGTCTCACCACCTACTTCTTTTGTGGTGATAATTCCATCCCACAAAGGGATTCAGTTTCTTGCGTTGTCAAAAAGAAGCTGTGCATATATCCAAGGGATCCTATTAAGTCCCACAGTCTCAGAATCTAAAAGTAAAATAATGACAGGGATGTCTTATCAGATGTTTTTTAGAGGTCAGTTTCATTCACAGCATAAAACTCAAGTGTCTCTAAATAATTCACGTTTAGTAATCATTCTAAATGCTATGGGGCAGATTTATGTTTCCTGGCGCATCCCTGCAAATCAGCAAGGATGCGCCAGGAATGATGCGTCACGCAAGTTTACCCTTGCGCCACACATGATGCGCCGCATTTACAATGCGGCGCATCATGGCGCAGGAATAAACAGATGCGTGATGCATCCGATGGCGTAAGGTTGGCGCAGTGCTTCAGTTGCGTCGCAAGCGCGACGCAACTCCAGCACTGTTCCAACCTACCCTATCCCTAACATGGTGCGTCAAGCCTTACGCCTGCTTCAAGCAGGTGCAGGGTTTTGGCGCATCAGCGTTGGGAAAGTGACTCAGTCAAATCTTATAGATTTGACTGAGTCACTTTTCAGGGGCGTTCCTGCGACAGAACGCCCCCCCCCTCTGTTGACACGCCCACGTGAAACCTGACGCAGGTTTTACGTGGCGCAGGGCTTTACATCGTGACGCATCTCCATAGATGCGTCACGATGTAAATATGGCGCAACGTGGCGCAGGGTTTACACCGCCGCTGCGTCACAAAAGTGACGCAACGGCGGCGTAAAAGTGGCGCATCTCCGATATAGATCTGCCCCTATATCTCTTGCCATTCAACTTTATATTCAAAAGTGACATTCCTCATAATTAGCCAAAAAACTGCTATGTTTGCAATCTGGGATTAATTATATTGCACATCCACATGTCAAAGTCAAAATGCGCAGCTATAACCAAATGAGGGAATCTATTTGTAGTGTGTTCAAAATTTCAAACGACTAAAATGCATATGAATACTATGCAGGCTCATGCTCTTTGCTTGTATCACAAGCTCCAAGTCCTCTTATATACTTAATGGCATTCGTCGCCAAATATATATGACAAGATGTTACAAGTAAAGAATTTCGTATGAAGAATGCCCGACTCAGTTTACCCCCTCCGTTTTCTCATTCTCTATGCCATGTATTGATAACAAAATACCACATCATTTCAATAGAAACTGCTTTTTAGTCGTTTGAAATTTTGAACACATTTTGACTTAGACATGTGGATGTGCGATATACTTAATCCCACACTGCAAACATAGCAGTCTTTTGGCTAATTATGAGGAATGTCAGTTTTGAATATAAAGGTGAATGGCAAGAGATATAGCATTTGGAATGATTATTAAACGTGGATTATGTAGAGACACTTGAGATTTATGCTGTGAATGAAACTGACCTCTAAAACACATCTGATAAGACGTTCCCGTCATTATTTTGCTTTTAGATTCTGAGACTGACATGCAGTTCCCTGACTGCCACAGGTGTCTCGTTTAGAATGTACCGACATAAAGCAAAGAGCTATGCCTCTATGTTTTGTTATCCTGATGGGAAATTGCATTTTATGGTATAGTGGTGTGGTTTGAGTTTAAAGTGGTTGATTTATCATTACCTAAGTAACCAACCAATATAATATTGCCTTTGTCTGTTCTAGTTCAAACTGCAACAATTCCAGGTTTCACTAAATGCTTTTCTTTCTTGTTTCTTTTTAGGTGAACAAGAGAAGAAGAGATATCACCCACAGTACTGCCAAACAGAAGGCCTGTACAGTGATGTCAGTCCTCCAGTCTCTTCTCCTTGTGCAGCTTTGTGCCACTACCAAATGAGAGCTTCAAGATGGCATCAAAGAAATTTGCTCAAAAGAAAGTGGCCAGTGGGAAGAGGCAGCTTTCCACCAGTAGCGTGTCGACTGAAACCCTTTTCGGACAAGGTTGTGTGCCTGCCACACGGGCCTCTGGTGAGCAAGCTGGGAACAGCACTCCTGCATCAACAGCACCACCCCAGCCTAAGCCCAAGACCTTGTCTGTCAGTGAGGCAGCCACTGCAATCATGGCACCGTTGAAGAGCAGTGACATTGAATTGGATGTGGTCCTTTCACAAAGTAGTACTGCATTGTTTCAGGAAACAGAGGAAAGTGGGCAGCAGCTGCAGCCAGCAATACTACATATTCAAGACGTGGAGCAGACCAGGATGTTGAGCTTCCTGCTGAGCAAGAACCTCCTCTTTTAGAATCATTGACTACCAGCACTCCAGCAAGGAACAATTTCTGATGATGATCATAGGGACATGGAGTGGCCCCCGCCAGAGTCTGGGAGATGTCAGGAGAGTCAAGGGAAAAGAAAAGTTCTTGAAAGCCTTAGAATTCTGGAAAGGGATGAAGAGGAGGGTGACGACAATGAGCTAGTCATTGTGGGAGGTGTGACAGAGAAGTCCAACATTGCTATTCAACCTGCACTGAGTGATGTGGCACTGGTGGCACCGTGAGCTCCCATATTTGCAAAGCCACAGCTGAGACATGCACCAGCTCCTACATCAGTAGACGTATTCACTGCAGAGTAAAAAAGTTCTTCTTCCCAGTTTGGGATTGTATTTTTACGGTTATCAAAGAGGGGGAACACATTGCAGTATTCACAATTTGCCACACAAATGTTCATCGATGTAAGACTGGTTTACATTAAGGTGCTGTGGGCCAAACGACCCATATGAAAAAAATCACACAATCCAGTGGGAATAGCACCTTAATAAAATTGCTGAACGTGGTTGTGAGCAGGGGAACATCAGCAGCAAGTCCTAACATAGTGGGAGGTTATGATTAGGAAGAAGAGGGTGGCATCCTCAGGCAAAGCAGCCCTGTCCCCAACAGTGTGCCAGCAGAATCACCCACCTTAGTGACTTCACAATGGAGCAAGAATTACTCCAAGTGTTTTGGAGACACCACTGCATACATCAACTGCCTTACCATGATGCACACTGAGTCTACCACAACATAATTCTCAAAAGAATTGCCCCTGTAAGGATGAAAAAAATACGGGCTACTATTATGGGCTATGTTTAGGCAGGAGAGCCCTTACGACTGCAACCACTCAACAGCATGTTTGTACAATGGAAAGCTGACAAAAATGTTAGTGTTGGAACTTCACCCTTTTTCTTTTGTGGAAGGAGTGGGATTCTAAGAATTTGTGGCAGCCATATATCTGAAATGGAAGGTTTCCATTTAGACCTATTTTGCCTGAATTGCTGTTCCAGTGCTGCATCACGATGTGCTGTGTTGGACTTGGCCCTTTTTGCAGGGTCATCCTTGAATGTTTTGCCTTCCTCCTATATTTTTTCTGACCTGCTGTTGGCTGTTTTATGACTCTGGGCACTTTACCACTGCTGATCAGTGCTAAAGTGCATATGCTCTCCCTATTGTCTCCACCTCCTGTGGGGCGTCTAATGTTTCTGCCCTGCACTGTGAAAGGAAAGTCTGGTAAATAGAGTGCTCAGGAACTGGTTTGAACTGGGCAAACACCCCTCTGCCTTCAGAGGACAAAGCATTTCTCAGTATAAATATTGGGACCCTGATCCCAAGAAATTAGATCACTTTGGGAAAACAAGAAGAACCTCTGCTGAGGGAGGAACCAGAAGAAGCTGAGGAGGAAACTATCCCTGAACCTGGGGGATTGGCCTGCAGTGGTTGCCTTACTGCCAAAGAGAGGAGAAAGGAACTTTGTGTGTACTTTTACTCAACTTGTGAAGGATCTCCAAGGGCTTGGAAAAGAGCTTGCCTCCTGCTGAAGTCTCAGGAACAACAGACTTCACCCCCCAGCTCCCCAGAGTTCTTTGGAAGTGCCTGCTGCTGTTGTTGGGCCTTCTGAGGGACTGTGTGTTGCAAAGAGCTGGATGCGCGAGTCAAGAAGGAGAAGCATGCCGCCGTCGGAGCTGTTGTCGACGCATCTCGTAAAGTGTGTCGCTGCTGCAGCATCGCATCGAGCGGAAGCGTCTCACATCATCCAGGAAGTGTCTTGCAATGCCGAAGAAGCGTGTCGCCATCGCAGCCATCGTAGTTGTCGCATTGCAGCGCATCAAGAAAAGCACCTTGCATCCATGGAGAAGCGTGCCTCCGTCGGAGTTGCTGTCGTCACATCGCATAAAGGGGTGTCGCCGCTGCAACATCGCATCGAGCGGAAGCATCTCGCAACGTCGGAGAAGAGTGTCGCTGCCAAGGCCGCTATCATCGCATCGCGTAAAGGGTGTCGCCGCTGCAGCTGAAGCATCGAGTCGAGACTTCTCGCAACATCGGAGAAGCGGGCCGCATCTGCAAGATCTTCACGTCTTTATTTCTTTGCACCAAAAACTTCATCACATCAACATCGTTGCCCTGCGTGTCGCATCTAAAAGGTACATTGACTTAAAGTGTTGCATTTAAGAACTTAAGAGAACTAAGCAAAATTCTACAATCTAAAGTAACATTATTGTGTATTTTTGTTGTTTAATGGTCTTGTGGTAAATCTATATAAAGAATACTTAGGGCCCGATTCACAGAATCAACTTAAGACAAAATCCTAAACTTACTACTTTTGGTATACACAGAAGTTAGGATTTAGTCTTAAGTTTGTCTTAAGACAAACTTAAGACAGACTTAAGACAGACTTAAGACAAACTTAAGTTTGTCTTAAGTCTGTCTTAAGTTTGTCTTAAGTCCGTCTTAAGTCTGTCTTAAGTCTGTGTTAAGTTTGTCTTAAGACAAATTTAAGACTAAATCCTAACTTCTGTGAATACCAAAAGTAGTAAGTTTAGGATTTTGTCTTAAGTTAATTTTGTGAATCGGCCCCTTATTTTTGATATAAAACCTGTGTGGTGTCCATCTGTAGTGTTGTCACTTGATTACTGTATGTGTTCACAAATGCTTTACACACTGCCTCTGAGATAAGCCTGTCTGCTCGTTCCAAGCTACCAAGGGGGTGAGTAGCGGTTATTTTGGGAGTGTACCCCCTTACCCTGACTAGAGGAGAGGGTCCCTATTTGTCACAAGTGCATACCTGTGCCAACTAGAGACCCCCAAGTCTAACATTGGTGGCAGCGGTGGGATTCTGGACTTGAATTTGTGACTCATGTACAGTGATTGGTGAACACTACTTAGTGAGTGCAGACCATAACGCAACCAATACTTGTTGGTAGATTTCTTTTTGGGACTTTCTATTTTTGAGTACTGCCAAGCTTAACCATGGTGTAGAAAGCAACATCCATGGTCTCTGTTGATAATGAATGGGAATGGGAAGAAGAGAAACTGGACAGCTACCCAGTAAAACAGCTAAAGGTCTTCTGCAAGACATTCAATGTTTCTACTACTGGATGCAAAAATAAGGCAGAGTTCTACAAGGCGCTGAGGGCCTGGGTAGAAGCAAGGAATGCCACTGATGATGATAATGCAGAGGGGCAGCTGGATGGGCCAGTGGGTCCAAGAGGAAGGAGAACCCCTTCCCCTGCCGGTAGCAGTGTTTCTGGTAAAAGTCTATCTCCAAAGGAGTTGGCAGATAGAAAAGAGTGTAGAATGCATGAAATTGAGCTGACCAAGCTCAAGTTAAGTGGGCAGTTAGAATTTGAAATGCAAAGTAGAAAGTTAGCCCTAGAGGAAAAGAAAATGGAAATGGAGCATGAGTTGATTATGAGGAAGCTTGACTTAGAGCTCGAGAGGTTTGAGGCCATGAGTGTCTCCGTCCAGCATCAAGAAATGTGTGTAGCTCAGAGATTGAGCTTTGCTGACTGGGAGGAGGAATCTAGCTCAGATGGTGGCAGCAATATTGAATTTTCTAGTGCTGAGAGAGTAGTACACACACCCAGAGATGTGACGCCTGACTTGAAGGAGGGGGTTAATTTACACCAGGATGTTCAAGGATATGAGGTAGCTCCAGTGGTGCGCAGTGTTCTTGAGGTGAATTGGGAAACTGGCACAAGGGTTCATAGTCCTAGTGGTGGGAGGGATTCCCCCATGGTTGAGATCCTGGTGTGTGAGTGTGAAGACTGCACAGAAGAGTGTGGGTTGTGTGACGGAGACAGTCAGATAGTGTCTTGCCAATCTCAGATGAGTGGTGTGGAGTACGTGTGCAAGGCACTGGATGGTGAGGTGAAGGATAGTTTGGTAAACCCTTGTAGGGGGCTGTGTAATCCAATTGTGGGAGAGCATATTTTAAGTCCCTGTTTTCCAGAGCTATGCCAACACCTGTGGTGGAGTGAGTTCTCTGACCGCAGGGAGCTCACATTGGATTCAGACCTTTTGGTGGAGTCCAGAGGGTTTGGAAAGGCATTGGGGAGTGATCCCAAGATGAGTGGTTCAGGTATCTTCAAACCCAGTGTGGTGGAAGTGGCTCAGAGTAGCCCAACTAGGTCCTGTAGTAGTGAGAGGGGTGTAGGGCCTCAAGTCCTGTCTTTAAGGGGAAGGAGTGAGAATGGGTTATGTCCCAGTAGTGCCCAACCTCAGTCTCAGAGCTTGGATGGTTCTTTAAGGGAACACCAGGTGGGAAGCCTAGTCTGTCCTGAGGGGCTGCCCGTTGTGTGGGATCCCCTAGTGTCTGGTGAAAGGGGAGTGTCTGTAAGCAGGCCTCCCTCAGTTCTGGTGTCTGGCAGTACCGCTCCAGTTGGGAGGGTGCAGAAGTCCAGATTGAGGGGTGAGAGGGGGAAAGAGTCCCCAGTGGAAGAACCAGTTGGTCAGGGGCTAGCCAGAAGGGCTGCGTCACCAGTGAATGACCATGGTGACACCACTTCTGTCCTGGGGGATCTTCGCGCACTGTCAGATGGACAGGGGTCGGGAGATCTGCGCCAGGCAGACTGTCACATGACACATGAGTTATGTGTCACCCTCAGGGGTGGCATGCGTGCTCCCCGGGAAGTCCTGGTGCGCCAGGCAAGCGTTCAACCGCATGGGTTGGTCCCAGGGTTTGGAAGCCAGGTTCAGGTGTTATCTGACCTGGAGGGAGGGACATCTGTACTCAGTGTCCCAACAAGTCTGTCTTCTTGGTGTACCACTCCAGGTGGGAGGGTACTGCCATCTGGAAGGGGGTGCAGAGGGAGGGAGTCCTCGCCTCTGACCCCGTCTCACCTGAAGGATTTAGACCCTAGGTTGGAGGGCCAGGTTCAGGGTGTCCCCCCTGACCTGGACACCCAGTTGCAGGATAGAACACCTGAACTGGTGGGCGAATTGCACAGGACACCTGCCCCAGGTGCCCTGGCAATTCTGGATGGGGGTACCACTCCAGGTGGGAGGGTACAGAGCCCCAGGGAGGAGGACGGGGTGTGGGAGAGGCCACCCCAGTCTTTGGTCCAGCCGCCAGGTACAGGCCTGGGGCTGGTGGGTCAGTGCCAGGATGTCATACCTGACCTGACAGGAGGGAGAATGGACAAAGGGTGCGAAGCACCTGGGGCTACTGCCCCCCGCTCCCTGGCGCCACAGAGGTTTGAGAGCCCTGAGAGGCATAAGGCCTGGGTTTCTTCCCTGACTACTGTCAGTGGCCACTGTGGCATTTTGCTGTCTGTCTGTTGGGACACACCTGTGAGCCAGTTAAGGTTAGGTGCTGCACAGGTGGTGTCCACAGGTGAGGAGAAGGGTTCCCCATGGATTAGCTTGGTGGGCCCTGAGAGTATAGACAGAGGGATTCCAATAGGTTCAGATTGCCGTAGAACTGGAGTCTGCCCCTGCAGTTGCGGGCCAGGTCCTTGTTCTATCGCCCAAAGCAGGGAAGCCCATCAAGGTAGTGATTAGTCTACCCTGCGTTTTGGCTGGAAGGGGGTTGTGTTGGACTTGGCCCTTTTTGCAGGGTCATCCCTGAACTTTTTGCCTTCCTCCTACATTTTTTCTCACCTGTTGTTGGTTGTTTTATGACTCTGGGCACTTTACCACTGCTGATCAGTGCTAAAGTGCATATGCTCTCCCTATTGTAAATTATTGTACGAATTTGTGATTCCATGATTGGTTGATTTGGTTTACCTGTCAGACCCTAGTACAGTGCACCAGGAGTGCCCAGGGCTTGTAATCCAAATACTGCTGGTGGGCTTGCAGCACTGGTTGTGCCACCCACAGAAGCAGCCTGCGAAAGTGTGTCTAAGGTCTGCCATTGCAGAGCCTGCGTGCAATCTGGTACTGTCATGCTGACTGGGCAAGTGCACCCACTTGCCAGTCCCTAAACCTTTCCTTTTCTTCATATCAGACACCCCTATGGTAGGCCCAAGGGCAGGGTGCATTGTAAGGATAATGTAGGACATGCCCTGGTGTGTGTGGCATGTTCTAGTAGTGAATTACAGCCCTTTTCGTTTTTCACTATTGCAAGTCTACCTGTTCTCCATAGGCCAGAATGGGCAGTGTGGTTATTACATTTTATAATCCTAACTGACTCAGTGATTATGGTGGAAATTCGAATTTAGTATGCCTGAACTCAGAATGATAATACATCTTTTAGTGAAGTTGGCTTTAACATTCTGTGTTTGAAAATGCCACTTTTAGAAAGTAGGCATTTTCTTGTCTAACCATTCAAACCTGCCTCTGCTAGGCTGTGTATTCCTTTGTCTGGAGTTTGAGTGACAGGGCTGGGGAATTCCAGGAGACAGGGTGAGGTGCCCCAGTGGTGAATAGAGAAATCTGCATCTAGATGGGTGGGAGGAGTTGCACCTGGGCCCTGAATAGGGCTGTGCCTGCCTTCCACAATGCTGGCTCCACCTCCTGGGGAGCGGCTGATATCTCTGCCCTGCACAGTGAATGAAGAGAAGGAATCCTGTCAACAAAGTGCTCCAGGGCTGTACTTGCCTTCCACAATGCTGGCTCGACCTCCTGTGGGGCGTCTAATGTTTCTGTCCTGCACTGTGAAAGGAAAGGAGAAGTCTGGTAAACAGAGTGCTCAGGAATTGGTTTGAACTGGGCAAAGGCCCCTCTGCCTTCAGAGGACAAAGGATTTCTGGGTATAAATATTGGGATCCCAAGAAATTAGATCACTTTGGGAAAACAAGAAGAACCTCTGCTGAGGGAGGAACCAGAAGAAGCTGAGGAGGAAACTATCCCTGAACCTGGGGGATTGGCCTGCAGTGGTTGTCTTACTGCCAAAGAGAGGCGAAAGGAACTTTGTGTGTACTTTTGCTCAACTTGTGAAGGATCTCCAAGGGCTTGGAAAAGAGCTTGCCTCCTGCTAAAGTCTCAGGAACAACAGACTTCACCCCCCAGAGTTCTTTGGAAGTGCCTGCTGCTGTTGGTGGGCCTTCTGAGGGACTGTGTGTTGCAAGGAGCTGGAAGTGCGACTCAAGAAGGAGAAGCGTGCCGCTGTCGGAGCTGTTGTCGTCGCATCTCATAAAGTGTGTCGCCGCTGCAGAATCGCATCGAGCGGAAGCATCTCGCATCATCCCGGAAGTGTCTCACAACGCTGAAGAAGCGTGTCGCCATCGCAGCCATCGTAGTTGTCGCATTGCACCACATCAAGAAAAGCGCCTCGCATCCACGGAGAAGCGTGCCGCCGTCGGAGCTGCTGTCGTCGCATCGCGTAAATTGGTGTCGCCGCTGCAACATCGCATCCAGCGGAAGCATTTCGCAACATCGGAGAAGCGTGCCGCATCTGGAAGATCTTCACGTCTTTATTTCTTTGCACCAAAAAGTTCATCGCATCAACATTGTTGCAACACTTTCATTGCCCTGCGTGTCGCATCTAAAAGGTACATTGACTTAAAGTGTCGCATTTAAGAACTTAAGAGAACTAAGCAAACTTCTTCCATTTAAAGTAACAGTATTGTGTATTTTTGTCGTTTAATGGTTTTGTGGTAAATCTATATAAAGAATACTTCTTTTTTATATAAAACCTGTGTGGTGTCCATCTGTAGTGTTGTCACTTGGTTATTGTATGTGTTCACAAATGCTTTACACACTGCCTCTGAGATAAGCCTGTCTGCTCGTGCCAAGCTACCAATGGGGTGAGCAGGGGTTATTTTTGGAGTGTACCCCCTTACCCTGACTAGAGGAGAGGGTCGCTATTTGTCACAAGTGCATACCTGTGCCAACTAGAGACCCCACAGTCTAACATGCTGCAGTTGGTTGGACGAGCTTTGCAATGTGTTGTTCACACTATCCACCTGACGACAGACATGTGGACCAGTTGTCAGTCGCCTGATTAATAGTGCACACTGGATCTCTTTTGCGGGGTTAAAGCAAAAGATATCTACAGGTCTTGGCCCTGAAGAAAGTTTTAAGAGCATTCAGTGGCAGGCAACAGTGGCCATGTTCGCCATGGAGAAATTACTACAACTTGATCGAATTTAACAACACGGTGTCTGAATGGCTGTGACCCAGAGGTGTCAGAACTGAATTTGTTGCCATGAACAATTGCAGTAACATAGTCAAGGCCTTGGCAGATGGTGGGTATTTCATGGTCCTTTGTTTGGCCCATTGCATCAACCTGAGTTTGCAAGACTTTCTCAAAAAAGAAAAATTAGTCAGCAACATACTGACCACCTGCAGAAGAATCTGTACTGATTTCAGCCATCCTTTAAAAGCCTGGAAGCAGTTGTGGATTATTCAGCGTGCTAATAGAGTACCAGTTAAAGCCCCATACAGGAGTTGCCAACATGTTGGAACTCAACCTATTACATGTTGCAATGTCTGTTTGAGGGGTACAAACAGATCAATGACTACGTCATTCAAGGAGTAGGGGATGCAATTGAGAAAAGCTATGACCATGGGTGTGGCCTAGTCAAATGCCTGACACAGATCCTTCTCCCTTTTGAGGTTTTCAAACTGGAAGTTAGCAAGGAGGACCGTTCGATGAGGCAAGCTAGCCCACAGCTACAGAAGGTGTATACAAGGTTTGCTCTTGGAGATGTGAATGAAAACACAGATGCACATGCCTTGGATAAGTCCTTAATCCTTCACTTGGCTCATAATGCAAGGCTGCAAAATTACATCTTCTTGTGCAAAGAGTAAATCTGTGCCACACTAATTGATCCACAGTACAAAACAATTCTGCCTTCTTTCATTCCATTTTCTGAAGGGATTGTTTTGAAATACAAGAGGTGGTGACCTGGATGAAGAACGTCTGGAACTTAGAGCCCCACTCCGTAGTTCTGGGGTGCCACCTTCAACTTCCAGAGAGGGAAGTCTTGTCTCACAGCAGCCATCACCAGCAACTGCAACATCCACAATAACAGCAATGGAAGGATCAGACCAAACCTCTGCATTATATTGGTATAAAATGGCAGGGCTTAATTCCAGTGCAGAGGTGATGGCAAAAGAGGTCAAGTAAGTGGCAGCACCAATCACCATTCAGAGCATGTTCCAGGAGTATCTGGATGATCCAAAAGAGGTCTATGTGAATTAAAACCCATTAATGTATGGGTATGGAAAGATCCGCCAATGACTAGAGCTCAGCAGGCTGGCAACAAACTGGTTTGTCATGTAGCCAGTGGGTCTGCTAGCGAGTATTCAGTGCAGCTGGTAAAGGTGTTACAGTGAGAAAGAACATTTTCTCTCCTCAAAACTTGGAGAGATTGAACATAATTAAAATGAACCAACATTTCAGTGTTTTATATCACACCATTTCAGTGTTCCTGAATCCCACAGAAGGAGGAGGATTGGTCAGAATCAAGTGTGTAAGCTGACCAACTTCTGGGTCAACCACCTGATTTTAAGGACAAACTTTACTTTCCGGACTGAGTATGCCAGGGCCACCATGGAACTTTTTTAATATTTCTCATTGAGCTTCCAGTGGGACATTATTTGTGTTACATTTATGCTGCCCCACCGTTTTTAATTACATGTCCGGATTGCAATTGGACCAATGTGCAGTGAATGAGTCTCCACAATTCCTTCATGACATTGAGACAATGCTTGCCTCCCTCAC
Source organism: Triturus cristatus (assembly GCF_964204655.1). NCBI lineage: Eukaryota > Metazoa > Chordata > Amphibia > Caudata > Salamandridae > Triturus > Triturus cristatus. The sequence goes on along the minus strand of NC_140582.1, from coordinate 663,577,296 downwards.
ATGCCTATCCTTTTTTGCACCATTTAGCAGGGCTGCCCCAGTAGATTGTTAATTACAAGAGTGCCAATGCTAAATTCCAGTGTGTTGCCTGCATTAAAGATACAATGGTATACCTTCTAACTTACCCTTCCTTTGATTGAAAGTGGTAACTGCAATTATTGCAACAATGAGTGAATGATTGTGAGTGACGATTGATGATTTATGTGGCAGCAATCAGTGATGAGTGTTGATACTACACTTGATTTTGATGAATCGTAATGTATGGTGCCTAATGTGTGATAATTTTTCCTGAATGTGATTGGCCTTTACAAACCTATTTAGCGAAAGTTTACCTGTATGGTCCACTGATATCATTCTTTTTTTCATCACAGAGAGGCTGATCCAGAAGATCATTTGATTTACAAGACTGTGCCAAATTCCAATGTGTTGCTTTCATCACAGATGAGATACAATTCTGTACCTATACCTACTACCGTGCTTGGATTGGAACAGGAAACTTTTCCACCAATGAGTAATATTTTATTGAATGATTGTGAGTGATGATTGATTATTTATGTGGTGGCAGATAGTGAGGGAGGGTATTCAACTAATTTGAAATCTTGATTTTGATGAATTGCAATGTTTGGGGCCTGATGGGTGATCATTTTTCCTGAAGGTGATTGACCCTTTCACCCTTAGCGAGATTTACTTGCAGGGTCCACTCCTTTTTTTTGGTTCTTCAAAGACCAGACCATTCACTTTAGTTAACAAACACAAACCTATACAAAAATAATGCAATTCTGTGTCTCTACACGTTCCTCAAATACAATGCACTACACGTCTATCTTGCTAGCAAAAGAGAAATAATGAGTAAGGCATCAGCCACTATATAGAGTACTAGTATTCTTCACTTGTGCTAAATAACTGAAAGCCTGCTAGTTAGCACATTGGATACAAATTTGCTACTCTCTGGTGTCTGCAGTTGGGGAAGCTGCAAGGGACACACATTATCTTTGATTACAATTGCCCTGCTCTTCTCCAAATGCCCAATTGTACCCTGACTCCAAAGAAGCAAATTAATAATATGTCACACATGTCATATAACAATATGTGGATAATAGATATCCTGTATCCAGTAAGTAGATGGTGGAAAAAATGATGCACTGCAGTACAGGAAAAGGAAAGGGATATATAGATTTTGTTGGACATGCTCTTCACAGAGTATCCCATCCACAAAAAAAACAATAAATTATAGATACTTAATCCCACTTTAATTCCTGGCCTCATCCTCAAACACAAATTATTTACATCAAATACATTCCCTTGGCAGTAAGGGAAGGAAACTTGAATTAGGGACTGATTTAGACAAGACTTTGGCAGAGGGGTTACTCCATCACTAGTGATATCCTGTCTGCTGTATTACGATTCGTAATATGGTGGAAGGATATACGTTATGTTTGTGATGGAGTTACTCCCTCCACCAAACTCTAAAAATCAGTCCTCCCCTTAGCCTACTGCAGTAGGGTAAGGTACAGGAAAAACCCCAGGTAAGTATGCAAGAGGTTTTTCTATAGAACAGTGGGGGAGGTATTTCACTTGGCTTGGGTGGGGTGACGAGTAATGGCCCAAAGGTCACGAGATTCACGACTTGCTATTTCAAAATGCCATTGGCAGGGAGGGAGGTCACAGAAAGATGAATGATGATGGGTGAGATCTGCCTGATTTACCAAATACAGTGGGTATACCAGTAATTGTCAATGACCAAGCAATGGACTTACCATCGCCCATCACTCCAGCTGCAGGGACTCCCCCTTGAGCTGTTGCTTGGACTGGTGCACCGGGGCTAGCCCCATCGCTTGTGGCTAGAAAAACATTATGCATTTTAGATGCCAGATACACCTCCCCCTTTTTATTTTTTTAAACAAAATACAAAAGTAACAGCAACACATGACTACAGTTCAGTTTTCAGTAGCTCCTCCCCCATATAAAATATCACTTGTGGAATTTTGCTGTTTAACAATGCTAGAGCAGTAGTCAAGCCATCTGTAATAGAGGTTCAGAGATATAATGACTGTGAGTCATTTAAAGTGCAAAGAAGGGGTAGAATACATTGTTCAATAAACAATATATGGTTTTGGTTGGCAAATGCAATGGGGCCATTCTCATGCTACTCTCCTACCATGCTGCATTGTCATCAAAACTGCTGGGATTCTGAATAATGCTCGTCATTTGAGCATTGTGCTTGGCAGACCTTCACCTGGTGTGCGTTCCTCAAGTCAGAAGAGCAAGGGTGAGAGGGCACTCATTCCGTAAAATGGTGTGGTCCCTTTGGAACACCCTCACAGTGACCATCAGGAACATTCAGAATCACTGGGCCTTTAGAAAGGCCGTGAAGACCTGGCTCTTTCCGGTCTTATCCCATTTCCATCTTCTCCTCCACAGTCTGTCTCTGGAACTAGCACTGGGATGCCCCGTTGCTGGAGCAGCCATGTGCTCTACACATCAATTAACATATTATAACATAACATAATAAATGGAATGTGTTCCCAACAAACATGCTTAGTAGAGCTTGCGTGGGTCTGCAATCTTTCCAGTAGACTACCTAATCTAGTGTCTTAGTCTTACAGTACCAGTCCACAAGGTATTAAGTTAGGGGAGAGGGACACCATAACAAGCAGAAGAAAGCTTAAGCTACAGATTAGTTCAGACACAGGATAAAGTCAACTACAGAAATAAGAAATATATAAAAAAGGATAATGCAGGGAAGGATAAGTAACAAGAATAAACATGAAATTCAACAATGAGCATTTAAAAGAAAAAAATCACAGTATAACAGATAGGAGGAAACATTTATCCAATGGGGAAAGTTTAGAGAAATTCATAATATTAAGGAGAACTTACTGGGGCCAGCAGAGCCATCAGCAGCGGCGCTGGTGGCGGCGGTCGAAATTACACTCGCTGCGGCACAGGTAGGGGCATCATCCTTTGCTCAATCCTCTAAAGCCCTTTTATTGCCCTTTAGTGCTGAAGAAATAAAAAAGAATACAAAGACAGATTAGTGGTGCTGTTAATCTCATAGAAAATAATTTGGCAGGAGAGTTATGGTCTTGGGAGGCAAGATGGCGGCCAAGCAGTCAGCTGTGTAAGCTCTCTCACCCGGTCATACCCCCGTGCCATGTTTCAAACTCTTACTGGAATTAGACGTTCTGCCTTGCAGCTGTAGAATTTTTCGATATGATCTAGACTGTCTATAGCGCCTATCTTTATCAGCATTTGCTCCCATTAACCTGGCTTACCTTCTGCCTCTCCTGTAGTTTTCAGTCTCTGTCCAATACATCCTGGTGCAGTGCAGCCTCCTCCGTAATCCTAATGCTGCCGAAGACCGCGAGGGGAGCCAAGGCTCATGGCTCGGCAGACGCTTCCGGGTCACCAAAGGTTGATGGCTGAGTGCAGCGTGCTGGGGCTGCGGGTGCATGTAATGCCGAGAAAGCCTCAAAAAAATGTGATGCTCTGGGGCCAGGAAGAAATCCACCCAGGTATTTTTTCTTCCACTCAAAAAAAATAGGAACCAATCATCTATGATGGACAATGAGGCTGCAGAAGTTGTTGCTGAAAGTTGAGCTGCCAGTATATGCGTCCACTAGGATCGGCGAGAGAAGGCTGGTGTGACTGGCCAGGGCACTGAGTTGAACCTATTTAATGGTGATAATGTGAACAAAGTCTCTGAGCATGAAGCAGAGCTGGAGGTGGGTGTGGGGGTCTCTGGTGGTACAGTCCTAGGGCCTATCAATCAATCAATCAATCATAGGCATTTGTATAGCGCACTGCCCACCCGGAGGGTCTCAAGGCGCTGGGGGGGGGAACGCTACTGCTCGAACAGCCAGGTCTTGAGTTGCTTCCTGAAGGCGAGATGGTCTTGCGTTGTCCGGAGGTGGATGGGGAGGGAGTTCCATGTCTTGGCTGCCAGGTAGGAGAAGGATCTTCCTCCGGCGGTGGCTCTGCGGATGCGGGGGACGGTGGCGAGAGCGAGGCTGGCAGAGCGGAGCTGGCGGGTGGGCTTGTGGAAGGTCAGGCGGCTGTTGAGGAACTTGGGGCCCAGGTCGTGGAGGGCCTTGTGTGCGTGGGTGAGGAGTCGGAACGTGATTCTTTTGTTGACGGGGAGCCAGTGCAGGTCTCTCAGGTGTCCGGAGATGTGGCTGTGTCGGGGGATGTCCAGGATGAGTCGTGCTGAGGCGTTCTGGATCCGTTGGAGTTTCTTCTGGAGTTTGGCGGCGGTGCCGGCGTAGAGGGCGTTCCCGTAGTCCAGACGACTGGTGACGAGGGCCTGGGTGACCGTCTTCCTGGTCTCGGTGGGGATCCACCGGAAGATCTTTCGAAGCATGCGCAGGGTGTTGAAGCATGAAGACGAGACGGCGTTGACTTGTCTGGTCATCGAGAGGGAGGAGTCCAGGATGAAGCCTAGGCTGCGTGCGTGGTCCGATGGCTTGGGGGTGGCTCCCAGGGCGGGTGGCCACCAGGAGTCGTCCCAGGCGGAGGGTGATGATCCCAGGATGAGGACCTCCGTCAGTTTCAGGCGGCTGTTCATCATCCATTCGGCAACGTCTTTCATCCCTTCGTGTAGGCTGGCTCTGGCGGCGTCCGGGTCGCTGGTGAGGGAGAGGGGTCTGCTGGGTGTCGTCGGCGTAGGTGATGATCTTGAGGTTGTGTTGACGTGCGATGGTTGCGAGGGGGCTCATGTAGACGTTGAAGAGGGTGGGGCTGAGCGATGACCCTTGTGGAACGCCGCAGATGACTTCGCTGGCCGCTGACCGGAACAGGGGGAGGCGGACTCTCTGGGTTCTTCCGGCGAGGAATGAGGTGATCCACTCCAGGGCCTTCTTCTGGATGCCGGTGTTGTTCAGGCGCTGTACCAGGGTGCGGTGGCAGACAGTGTCGAACGCTGCGGAGAGGTCCAGGAGGATGAGGGCCGCAGTTTCCCCGTTGTCCATTAGGGATCTGATGTTGTCTGTGGCTGCGATGAGGGCGGTCTCCGTGCTGTGGTTGGCTCGGAAGCCGGATTGCGAGTGGTCGAGGGATCCTTTGGTCTCGAGGAAGGCGGCTAGCTGTCTGTTGACGGTCTTCTCGATGACTTTGGCAGGAAACGGGAGTAGCGAGATGGGGCGGTAGTTCTTGAGGTCGGAGGGGTCTGCAGTTGGTTTCTTCAGCAGGGCACTGATCTCGGCGTGTTTCCAGCACTCCGGGAAGGTGGCGGTGTTGAAGGAGGCGTTGATGATGTCGTGGAGGTGGGGTGCGATGATGTGGTCGGCCGTGTTGAAGATGTTGTGTGGGCAGGGGTCCGTAGAGGATCCGGAGTGGATGGTGTTCATTGTGCGTGTTGTGTCTTCGGTGCTGACTGGGGTCCAGGTGCGGAGGGTGGCGGTGGGGGGCATGGGTTCGGTGGTGGGGTTCGTGGTTGGTGGGCCGAAGCTGTTGTGAATGTTGGCGATCTTGTCGTGGAAGAAGGCTGCGAGGGAGTCGCAGAGGTCTTGTGAGGGAGTGATGTCATTGTTTCCGGCGTCGGGGTTGGAGAGCTCTTTGACGATGCTGAAGAGTTCCTTGCTGTTGTGGGTGTTGTTGTCCAGTCGTTCCTTGAAGGCTGTCTTCTTTGTGGCGCAGATCAGTTGGTGGTGTTTGCGGGTGGTGTGTTTGAGGGCCGTCATTTTGTCTGTGGTCTGGTTGGTGCGCCAGGTGTTCTCCAGGGAGCGGCAGTTCTTCTTGGAGGTGATGAGCTCGTCGGTGAACCAGGAGGCTTTCTTGCTGCCGTGTCTGCTGGGGGGGTTCTTCTTCAGTGGTGCGAGGGCGTCTGCGCAGTTGGTGATCCACTGTGTGAGGTTGTTGGCGGCTTCGTTGGGGTCCGTTGAGCTGGTGGGGGGGTTCTGGCTGAGGAAGGTGGTGAGCTGGTTGCCGGTGATCTTGTTCCAGCTCCTGCGGGGGGCTTGTTGAGGGTGGTGGTGGGTCGTCGTTTTACTGAAGCTGAAGTGGACGCAGCTGTGGTCAGTCCACTGGAGATTGGTGGAGTGGCTGAAGGTGACATATTTGCTGTATGAGAAGACTGGGTCAAGCGTGTGGCCGGCGTAGTGGGTGGAGGTGGTTACCAGTTGCTTGAGTCCGAGGTTGTCCAGGTTGTCCAGCAGAGCAGTGGTGTTGCAGTCCTTGTCCCCCAGGTGGAAGTTGAGGTCCCCCAGGAGGATGTAGTCGGTGGAATTGATGGCGTGCGGGCTGACGAAGTCTGTGATGTCTTCGCTGAACTGTGTGCGTGGTCCCGGTGGTCTGTAAACGAGGGTGCCTCTGAGCGTGGTCTTGGGGTCGGTGTGTATCTGGAGGAGGAGGTGTTCAGCGGAGGTGAAGGTGTCATCGGAGTTGGTCGTGATGCGGATGGTGTTCTTGTGGATGATGGCGATGCCTCCTCCTGTCTGGTTGACGCGGTCCTTCCTGGTGATTTTGTAGCCTTCTGGGACGGCGATGGCGACGTCGGGCGCTGAGGAGGCGTTCATCCAGGTTTCCGTCAGGAAGGCGATGTCTGGTGCTGTCGAGTCGAGGAGGTTCCAGAGTTCGACGGCATGCCTGTGAACGGAGCGGGTGTTGAGCAGGATGCACATCAGGTGTTTGTTGCTGGGGCTCGGTTTAGCAGGTGCGGTGTTGGGTCGGAGGCCGGTGAAGCGGCAGGTCAGGCAGGTGAAGGGTCCGTGGGTGCGTCTCGGGGTGGGTCGGTAGCAGGCGGTGTTTCGGCCGGCGTTGAGTGCGTGGAGGGTCTTGGCATCGTAGATGTGCAGGGTGTGCTGGCGAGGGCGAGGACCAGGGGGTCTGGTGCTGGGCGTGGTCCAGGCGCGGACGGGCGCAGAAGGGCTTACCTTTGGCGCACCTTTGGCGCTCAATCGGCACTCCCGCTGCGCGCGTCCGCTGCGCGCGTCCGCTGCGCGCGTCCGCTGCGCGGTCGCTCTGGGGGCATCATAAGTAAGGAGCCGGGAGGGAGGAGCAGCTGGGTGGCGTGGAGCGGGGCGGCGAATGGAATCACAGGGGGGCGGGGCCGCAGGGAGGCAGCGGCGGGAAATTCCAAGAAGCAGGGGGCAGCGGGAAATTCCCAGGAGCAGCGGGAAATTCCCAGGAGCAGCGGGCAGCGAGCGAAGGAATCTGCAGGCAGGAGGCGGCAAAGGCAGGCAGGAGCGGCAGCAGTGAGTGGGGTGACCAAGCCCTGTGGAGGGCTGAGCGGTCACAGATACAGTTGTATCCTCAATAATGCTGGGCACAGATGCAACTGGCGAGCACTTAAATGCAGCCCCGATAAAGGATATATCCTTAATAGCAACATCTATGAAGAGGTTGAAAAATCCTAAGACAGGAGACCATAAGGACCAGAGCTGGGGGAAGCAAGTTGACAGTCCTGACAATTTAGATGTCTTGAAGGAGACAGACTCTGGGAAGAAATTCTTTCCCTATCAAATCCATCTAACTCTTCCAGGGCTGAGATTTCTTATGCCTCATAGAGGTGTTCAGAGAGAGAGTCACTAGGTAGTGGATGGAGCGAATCGAGCAGCCTACACTTGGAGGAAGAGGACACTGGGAGTATGATGCTGAATCAGGCACTCTATGGAAAAAATAGAATTACCTGATTCAGTGAAACCAAGAAAATCTGCAGGGGCTTTTTCATGGAACTATTGATTTTCATCTGAACTCGGTGTTGATGGGGCTGGCTCACCAAGACAGTCCATTCCAGGTGCACTTGAGAGCTCTGAAAAGTCTGATTCTCTGTGATCTACCAAAGTATTATATCACACACAGAAGAGACCAGGGCATAAAGCAAAAGAACTCAAGGGGCTTGCCGTAAGTTGCAGAATTCTATTTGCCAAGTAATCCTCAGAATTTTCTGAGAGGATCAGTGAAGCAGAGAATCGAATTTCAATGCAAGAGGATGAGCTTGCAGCCCAGAGAACTCTGGCTGATACGTTAAGGTCTCAGAAGGATGACACACAATGAAAGCTGATGGATTTAGAGAATTGTCTCAGGCGAAACAGCCTCAGAGTTCTTGGCATACCTGAGGGTGTGGAAGAATTGAATGTTTGAAAATGTATCGTCAAACTCCTTACAGAAGCATTCCCTAAGCTTACACAATGGTCCTGGGATCTGGAAGTCCAGAGAGGTCATTGGTTCTCCTTTAAACAATATCATCACTCAGGACAGACAACACCTAAACCAAGGGCAATTTTTATTTGTTTGAATAACTTTCTTGCTCAGCAAGCTCTGTATGACTTACAATGGCCAGATAGGAAAATTATTTGGAAGGGGAATGAGTTCTTCATCAGGCCAGATTACTGTCATATTACTGTTGAAAAATCCTGGCAACTCCGACATTTGATTCCTTTGTTTCAGAGCAAAGGGGCCCAGGTTTTTCTCCCTAATCCTGGAAAACTTAAGGTTATACATAAAGATCAAGCCCAGTTGTTCTCTTCCAAGGTAAAGGCCAAGGAGTTCCTGCAGTCAATGTATGTTTAAGTTGAGATTCTGGGGTGGGGAGGGCCATAGGTCAGAAAGTTGGTGTTTGGTAGGTTGGCAGGAATTGACAAGACTTTATGATTGGCACCATGAGGTGGTCTTAATTAACTTGGGACGGCAGGAAATACTGGATGGTGGGGTTGACCAGGGGTGTAGGGGGTTACTCTTCACGTTGGGCCCTTGGGTCCTATTGCCTCGATGATTGGGTTGGGGGGTCCGCAAAGGGGTGGCGGGATTGGGTGAATCGGGCATTGTAAGGGTGGTGTTGGAGTCACAAGGGTAGGGGATAGGGGGTTTTCATTAGGGTGGGGGGAATAAGCCATGTTGTGATGTGGTTGGAGCAAGACAGTTTCATTTGGGCTTTTATATTAACTGTGTCAAATACTTCAGTAGGGAGGGTCCACGTCTGATTAAATTGGAGATGGAGTGATGTCTACTCGGCTCTGCACATGCTCCTTTAATGTTTGTGGTCTCATCAATAAGGCCAAAAGACAGAGAGTTGCTAAGGTGCTAAGAGTAATACAACCTGATGTGGCGTGTGTTCAAGAGACTCATAGCCCCTGTGGTAAGCGTAGAATAATTTCGGAATTGGACTATAGTCTACTAGCTTGCACGCAGCAGAGCACTACAACCCAAGGTGTAGCCATCCTTGCATAACAAACCATACTTATTGCTGGCAGGACACTGGTGGAGAAGTACAGATGTTGATCGATTGTGGAAGGTGCTGCTGGCTCTACTAAATTTGTAATGTGCTTGGTCTACAGATCCAATACTGACAAAGCACCGATCCTGAATTTCCTCAATACAGAACTTGCAACTTGGCCTAAACCACTGGTTTTATGTAGGGATTTTAATATCCATTTAGACTGTTCTGTGGCTTGAATAGGCAATAACAGGTACATGGGGAGGAATCCTAAGGTATTTAGGGCATTACTGCGGCTTTTACATGATCACGGTCTAATAGATGTTTGATTCAAATCTAGGCATCCTGATCCTGGTTTTACATACTATTCCTGCCCACATAGTAAACTTGTTAGATTAGATTAATGCAGCAGAGGTTAAAATACAGATTTTTCCTAGAGTCTTGTCTGATCATAGTCCCTTGTTGCTAGGTATTCCGGTTCAGGGCTTTTTCCTGGTCCAAAGGTCTTTCTCTCTTGACAGGAAACTTATGTTAGATGCTTCATTTGTCAGTCATATTAGGCAGTGGATAGTACAATTCCTAGAAATCAACCGCAATACTGCTGCTTGTGTAAAGGAATGGGATGCCTTAAAGGCAGGTCTTAGGGGGAAGTCCTCAGCTTCGGTCTGTATATACAGAGACAGCATTAGCTCTTGATTCAGGGCTTATATGATGTTCTTAGGAAGGCTAAGCAGAATTTAGTACAACATTTGCAGGGAAATTTGACAATTACTTTGACACAAACTGAGGTTGCCCGCTGTAGGGCCAGGATTAATCTACACTGATCTCTGGAGAATGCCTGTAAGTACCATTGGTTTAAAAGGGAATGTTACGAATATGTTGGCCACAGGAAAATGTTTGGCAAAACGGATTAGGTGTAAGAAGGTTGAGCCTGTGATAGCCTCCATTGAAGATCCTTCAGGTAGGCTAGTTGAGACACCTTATGAGATTCTCACAGTGTTTAGAACCTTTTATGAAGATGTTTATACAGGGGACGCAAAAAACGGGAACTCTGGGTACGACTCACTAAATACAGGATTTGTGTATAAAGAGTATTAGCAACGAGATCCGTGAACATTTGGATGCTCCTATTACACTAAATCAGCTTGCAGAAGCTATCAACTTATTAGCTATTGGTAAGGCTGTCGGTCCCACAAGTTGCCTCTAGAATTTTATAAAGCCTTCTTCCGAGAGTTAAAAACAGACATGCTGATAACTTTTCAGGAGGCAGAGAAGAGGTAGGCTCCACTATCTTGAGATTCCATGAATATTGTTCTTTTAAAAATAAGATATAACCCATCTACATTACAGGGGTAATATAGACCCATTTCCTTATTGTTTTGTGATGATAAAATGTATGCAAAGATCCTGGCTATGCATTTATCTAGGGTTATTACCCTGTTGGTCTCGTCCCGGAAACACGGTTTCATCCCGGGAAGAGACACAGTCAATCATATCAGAAGGGTGGTTACCTTATTCGATCTGGCTAAATTACATCAAATTCCATTTGGATTGGTGGTACTCAATGCCGAAAAGGTGTTTCACCTTGTCTCTTGGGAGTTTTTTGTGAACAATTCAGCACCAGCAAGGCTTTGTGCCAGGTTTTATTAATTTAATAAGGGCAGTGTATAGAACACCTCCTGCCCGAAATTGCGCTAATGGTTTAGAATCAGAGCCAGTTTTTATTTCTAGGGGGACGAGACAGGGTTGGCCATGCTCTTCTTTATTGTTCACTTTATATATCAACCCATTTTAACTATGCTGGAATGTAGCGTGGTCATTAAATTGGTTCAGGACAGACAGGAAGAGTATCAGTTGTTTGCCTATGCTGGCGATGTTACTATTGTCACTCCAGAACCAGCAACAGCAATGACAGAAATTGAGTGTCTGTCTTACCAATTCAGGCAGTCTTCAGGTTATAAAATAAATATAGCTATAGGAGGTAGAGTACCTCGGTTTTAAAATTAGAACTTGCTTGAATAAATTGGTAGCTGCCAAATGGGTCCTTTGCTGGTTAGAATTAAAAATGAGCTTATCAGAATTGAGTGTTTAAGCTTTTATTAGTTGAATGGTGCAATGTCTTAAAAATGAATGTGCTACCTAAAGTGCTTTATTATTTTAGATCGGTACCACTGGAGCTTAGTAGAGTTCAGTTGCAGAAATTGCAGTCTATCTGTGGAAGGTTTATCTGGGGCTAGAGGAAACCTCCTAGGGCAATGAATTATATGACTCTATCCAGAAACCAGGGGCTGGGTGGTCCCCAATTTCATTTTATTATTGGACCTGTCTCTTACAGCACATGCAAATCTTACCTATAGGCGAGGAGAATATTGACGTGTCAGAAGCCCCATCAATATATCAAATGCTCGGAGGCAGAGAGGTGATTATTTAAGATTGTTGAACCAAGTTATTATACCAAGACCCAATTTAAGGTTCTTTTGGCTGCTTATAAAGTCTTGAAGTAGGTACGAAGATGTCTCCAGCTCAACAGGATCTGCTATTATACACCCACTTTTATCTTTTGGGATATCATTATGGCTTGATGTAGACAAAAGGGGATAACGATAATAGATGATTTCATTGATAAAGATGATTTTTTCCCATTTTCCACATTGACAAGAAAATATTCACTGCCAAAACCAGATTTTTTAAAGTTTTTACAGATCCGGGATTTCCTGCTGAGAAAGCTAAATCAGGACACATTAACTAAAAATGATTACACGGAGCGATAGGATTAGTAGCCTTTTATAAGTGGCTTGTTAAAACTCAGACTAATAATCTGGAGGCTCATAACCTTAAATGAAAATTGAGATTGAGCCAAGGCAGCAAAATTTTGCAGGAATCTATTGCTATGGCGGAGAAGATGTTGATTTCTTCTGATCTGAAGGCACAGTATTTTAAAACCATTTTTAATCTCTATTATACTTCAGCAAAAAAATTGAAATGCAGCAGGATAAATTATTGTAAATGCACTCACTGTGGGGCCGATCAAACTGACATTCTCCATATGCTTTTTATGTGTCCTAAGCTAAGACAATTAATGGGGGGGATTGGAGGTTTTTTTGACCAATATAATTGGTGTAGAAATTACCATTACAGCAACAGCGATGCTTTTGGGTCTGTTAGATGAGTCTCTGACTAATCGGATGGTGCAGCATAGGAGGCATCTGATCTTTATGGAAACTCCGGCGGTCCGGTTATACGTAGCCTTCTTTTGGCAACAGAAGCAGCCCCGTCCTACAAAATGTGGAGAGCAAGATTGTATGCCACTTGTAATCTTGAGTATAGCTTATATTCTCTCAAAAGGCCAAGTAAACACAAACTAGGTGTAAGGATTTGGGGTCAATGTTGGATCATATGATTTTTTTGCCTTAATCTACACTCTCGCTGTGATGACTGTTTTAAGTGTGAACTGTATGAATTTGTAAGAATTGCTGCCATAATGTAATCGTGATGATCTCTTCTTGCTCCAAGCAGAATGTTTTCTATAACTGTATTATTTATGGTTTTAAATAAAAACAAGTATTAATAATTATTTGACAGGCAAAGGCAAACTCAGTAACATTATTGACATTATACTTTTCTAAAACGGAATGCCTATTATCCAGTTGACCTATTCCTAATTTCTGAATCCTTACCTAAATCCTATTCTGAATTTTCTATACTACATTTAGAAATACTTGATCTTTGCTTTACAAATCTGACCCCCTTTTCAAAGCATAGACGCATATTTAGCATACTACATCACTGGATGATTGCTTGGGACTGAACTAGCTACATAAAAAGAAAGACTCAGAGAATGCTAACTCACCAATATATTACTGATAGTACCACAGTACCACTATCTTAGTGACAGGAGGACAGAGGAGTCAGTAAGACCCAGCATAACTTCTTACATAATCGGCCCAATTGAGTGCCCACCGCAATGAACAGAACTAGGTAGCACTGAGTACCTGGCGCATCCAAATTGGATCAAATAATATTCATAATCTACTGGTACGTGAACTTAACTTATGTCTGAGTGTGAGCAGCATGCTATTTGGAAAGAAAATAGCATAATAGGATTGGACACAGCAAACTAAGCTCAGTAACCTGGACACGCAGCAGGTCGGGCAGGTCACTTTACCGTTCCAGGTTGTCAGCCAGCAATGCATCAGCTGCTGCTGCTGGGTGTGCTAAACTCCAGTGCGTTGGTAAGCGCATCGGCGCAGCCCTCCACAGCAGCTAACACTCCTGCAGGCCTTCCCCACTCCCAGGGCTGCCCTAGCATGGAGAGTAGGTAGTGCTGCACAATAAAACTAGTGCGGCCGCCTCATCCTCGCTATGAACGGTGCCACAGGATGTGTGATTTGATGCACCCCGCACTGGCAGCACATAGCCCAAGCTCTGGCATGGCACTGGGCGCAAGAAAATAAGAAAGATAGGAGGAGGAGAAGAAATAGACTAGGGAGAAATAAAATTAGGTAGTTTGTGGAAGTTAGGAGAAAAGTAATAAATGGACAAAAAAGTAACTGAGAATAAACAAAAAAGAGACAAAAACATAAAACACACAAAGACACACTAAGGAAATAAATGTAAAACAGGGGTGGATAAGTTAAATAAGTTAGGATGGCAAAGATATAGATAGGATTCAGAAGTAGGCCCAACACCATGCACAGAATAGAAAAAACAAAATGACCATGCACGCACTTGACCGCATGGTTCATGTATGCATTGCTACGTGGGCAAGGGCTAATCCCACCAATCAGAGCGAAAGGGTATCTTAGCACAACTCCAACCACTCACGTGGAGTTAGGAGGTGATTTCAGAGTTTTCTTCTCACTCTGCGGAACTCCACCTACCCCTAATATTAACAAACAAGACCATACATTAGGTGAGAACAATGCAAAGCATATGTCATGACTCTGAAATGGAATACTGAATACCTAGAAAAATAAGAAAAAGGAGATCATAAATTAGGAAAGCTAAGTTGTATTATGTCATGAAGTGTCCATCAGCTCTCCTCGTCAGCTGTCTATAATTTGTTTCGGAAAAGCAGGATCCTCACAAATAGCGGTTTTGATCTTATGAGACACCTTGAACAAACAAGAATGAGAGAGACTAAATCTGGAATTCAAATATTAAAGATCTGAGTGCATATCAAAAAATTAGTTTTGTTGATCTGCTGTAGGATTAGTAAAATCTTGCGTAAAAAGGATGTTCGAGCCAGATCATGAAACACAACCCCTGGCTTTAACTGTTCTTATTACTTAGAGAAGATCAACATACTCTAAGAAGAAAATGATGACTCCTCTGGGTTTTTGAGATGGCAATGGATGCCGAGAAGAATAACCAAGTATGTACACCTTTTGTATATTTAAGAGATGGGTGGGAGGCAAATCCAGGATTTTAGGAAGAAGGACCTGAAAAAAGATATAGGGTCCAAACACTGCAGGCCTTCCTTTGATCCATTAATGCAAAAGATATGTCTTCTGTTTTGATTTTCCAAGTCCTCAGCATGTATTTTCAGAAGCAACACTTCAGCTTGTGAGAGATGAACAGCTTGCACAGTATTTTGGAAATTGCTTACACGTTGCTTCACATGAGTAACTCTGTCCTCCATGAGAGACCATTTATCATCCAGATGTTGGAGTTTTTTTATGTTTCTTCCATACAAGGTTTAAGTGCACACAAATTTGTCTTGCAATAGTTCCATCAAAATAATGGAGAGAGCTTTTAGGGGAGATAGAGGATTGTTTAAGATTGTTTATTAGTTGGAGCAGTTTTAGTAGATATGGAAGGGGTAGATTTAATAGAGGAAGAAGAAGAGTCTTGGCATGTGTTAAACAATCTCTCCACAGTATTGTCATGTGGTAAGAATGGATTCGAAGAGGTAAATATAACATTTGTAGCAGGAACAGATTTTACATGTTTGTAAACCATCAGATTTCTAGTTTTCCCCATAAAGTGAAGAAAAGACGGTTAACAGTACACAACAAATTTAATATGAGAAGACAATATGAAACATACTGCATTATACACTGAGTAAATACTTTTCTACTTTTGTATTTCAGTGTAAAGGTAGCCTATGATTGTGTAAGGAGATAAACATTTGCAGACCATCTTTCTGGAATCCTACTTGTGTTGTATTGTACCTTCAAAGTCCTAATAACTATGCTGCAATGTGCAATTATTATCCCTTAAGTATACTATAGCAAGGGCTCACATAGCCAAATGCTTCATAGTCAAATGACTAAGCACCACGCCGACATCTGAATCTTCAAACCAAATGCAAATACTGAATCAAACAATTCAAAGTATAATTGGCGCTTCCACTATTACTATACAATAGGGCATATAAATCCTGTTCATATGCATCTTCAGATTTTTCCTAAAAGACAAATATCAACATTTCCTCAAATGAATTTACTATGAATTCCTTTACATTTTCATAAATGCGAGGTTCACAGGAGATTTATCATAAGAGTTAGAAGGCAAGGACTGTTATCAAGGACAAAGAGAAGAGCATGGGGCACATGTTCCATAATGTCACTCAACTGTATATTTTCTTGAGGGAACAAGACCGTTTCCCACACTCAGGTCCTGATATCCATTGGTGAAATGTCACCAGTGATTTTGGAGAGTTTAGCTTTCAAACTAATCACTGTGATAAATCAATGTATAGTGAAAGAATAAACAAATCTGCTGGGCTGTCTTGTTAAGAAATACTTCTAAATCTACTTGACCGCACATGTACTCTTTTCAATAACACATTTTGGGTATAAACACAACACTCAGACTATTCTGAGCCTCAATGTGCCACCATGGCTCTGAATAAATAAAGAAGCTCCACTATCTTATGCAACTTCCACAAACTGGTGTCGAGAATGGACTTTCAAGTGAGTGGTTGGCACTTAATCATATGTGTCATAGGATTAAGTTCAGATGCCGGCCGGCTAAAACTGTGTTTTTCACCTAGAAACATGACATCTTAAGGTTACATTTCCTGCATTCTTACTGTTCTGTAAGCAAAGGTAGGACCAGTTCAAGAAAAATATAATCATTTTGAAAGAGGCAAGACACACTAGAGAAACTAGGTAATAGGTAAAGAAACATTGAAGGCAGAATTAGCAGGAGGAAAGACCTTGTGCATAAAGTCATACAATTTCTGCACTGAAACAGTACTCCAAGCTTCTTCCATAGTGCAAAAAGGTATCTGCAATGCAGAGCCAGTAGTGAAACAAGGAGATTCACAAATGTAAGAAAGAGGCACAACACTTTAAGCACAAAGAGTCTTGGTAGAAACACGTATAGTGCATGAAATTAAACATTTCAAAGAAAATATGTTCCTAAAAGAGAAAACAGAAAAGAGGGAACTCGAGACTCAGAAGAGAATACCAAGATGCCCCATTGATAGAAAATTGGTGTGGTCCGTGTTCATGGAATCCAGAACATGTAGGGGCAATTTTACACATTATCAATGACATTGCATGTAAGCACATCAGGAATCTTTTATTTACATTAACACTGGGAATCTTTACATCACAACAGTAATTATATCCATGGTAAGCAGTGCAGGAAATCAGAAGTATCCTGCCAGATCTCAGATGTGGCAGCTTGTATTGAGCCAGACCCAGAATCTGTGAAATGTATTGGATTTCGTCCTGTGTACTTGCTGTCACTAAGACACATTCAGCAGCACCCAGACTTTGTCTGCTTTGAGTTTTGAGCAGAAACCTGCGGTGGGGAGGGAGTTTTCCTATTTCATTTCCAGCTGCGCCCAATACAAATGTCTCACTCAAAGGGCAACAGCACTCTTTGGTTCAACTCTCATTCTGGCTGAGGGCATTCTGGTTCTTAATGTGTTGATGCTAATGTCACAAAAGTACAGACGCCACTATTCTTTATTGTCACTTCACAAGTGCTTAAGTGACAAACTGTGATTGGAAGTCAGATATGCATGCACTGGAAGAATGACAGATGTAAGAGTATTTACAAAAATAACCCTTTATAGGGCACTTACTAATTTATTTGTCTGTATTGAAAGTCTTTTATAGCCTTATATATTACAATGTTGGGTGTGAGGGCATTAGAGCACTTTACACACATTCACACTTATACATACACACACACATACACGTTACCATACCTGCCTTGTGTGGACTAACCTTTCCCAATATTTTTAAAATATGCTACTAACAGAAAAATGTTAAGAAAATATTCATAATTCAGAATCCAACTTCAAATTTGCAAATATATTGTTCTTTTATTTTGTGCACAGTACCATCCTTGCAGGGACTTGAACATGTGGTACCATCCTTGTGCGGACCTACCCCATAATTCCCATTTGTGATTGGAAACAGTCAAAGGCACATACTAAAAATTTAATTTATTACCAATATACACAAATAGCATTATATTCATTTTATAAACTACTACTTATATCCTAGGGTTACACAAAAGTTGGACTATGCTAATAATGAGCCACAAAATATCATATATCATGATTATAGGATGGCACTTAAAACTGCATTTAACCCATTGCTTAGTGCTCAAAATTGTAGGTGATGAGGAAACTAGCACTTAAGAAAATACCAGACATAAATAAGCATTATGGTCAAGTGGAACCCAGGATTTTATTAGTTGCTTATTTTTATCAAAGTAGCTATCGTATATCTCCCTAGGAATGCATGTAGTGTTAATGTCTGCATAGGGATGGTGGGTGATGAAGTCCACAGAAGTTGTATTGTGATTACTGAATTGGGATGGTATGTGATGATGATGCCCTCAGATGTGGTATTTGATCACAGTGATCTCCAAAGTGATGGTATCAAGAGCCATGATGAAAGTACCCACGGAAGGAAAGTGTGGAGATAATTATGTTCAAGTCCCCACAGAGATGGTGTACAGATATAGGAGTGCTCAAGTTCTCACAGAGATAGTGTAAAGGTAATCATGTTCAAGTCCCAACAAAGATAGTGCGTGATTAGTGGGATGTTCACATCCACACAGAGATAAGGTGTGAAGATGATTGTGTTGAAGGCCCCATGGAAATAGTGTGTAATGACAATGCTTAAATCCACAGAGAGAGTGTGAAGATAATGATGCTCAATCCAGAGATTTGTGCAACTATGCGAATGTTCAAATCCTCACATAGATGGTGCGGGAAGGTAATCATGTTCAAGTCCCTACAAATATAGTGTGTTATCATAAAGATGTCATCTCACCACAAGGAGAGTTATAGCAATGTTCATGCCCCTACAGAGATAGTGTGTGGTTGTTGGGATGTTCAAGTCCCCAGAGAGATGGTGTGTGAAGATAATCTTGTTAAAGTCCCCACTAAAATATTGTGAAAAAACAATGTTCGAGTCTCCGCACAGATGGTGTGGAGACAGGGATGTTCAAGTCCAAACAGAGACATGTATAAGCATAGGAACATGCAAGCCCCCAGAGAGATGGTACAAGAAGGTAATAATGTTTAAGTCCCTACCATGACAATGTAATGTTAAAGTCCTCACAAAGTTAAAATGTGTTTATAGGACTGTTTAAGTCCTCATAAATATAGTGTGTTGTCATAGGGATGTTCAAGTCCCCACTGAGGTAGTCTGTAAAGATAATTTTGTTCAAGTACCTACTGAAATAATAATTCAAGACAAAGATAAAGTCCCAACACACATACGATATAAAGAAGATTTTGATATTCAGTTCTCCACAGAGATAGTTAGTGATTATAAGGAAGTCTCCAGTGTTTTGCTATAGAGATGTTCAAATAATGTGTGTGAATATAAATCTCATGTCCCCATAGAGAAGGTGTATAATTATAAGATAGTTCAAGTCCTCACCAAGATGTCCAAGTCCCCACAAAGACAGTGTGTGATTATTGGGATGTTCAAGTCTCCAAAGTGATAGTGTGTGAAGATTATGGTGTTCAAGTCCCTATTTAAATAGTGTGTAAAGGCAATGCTCAAACCCTAAAACAAGGAGTCTGAAAATAATGATTTATAAGTCCAAATAACAATTTGGTGTAGTTATAGGAAGATTCAAGTTCCCACATAGACAGTATGGAAGGTAATCATATTGAAGCCCCCACAAAGATAGTGTGTTATTATAGTGATCTTCAATTCCCTATAAATATTGTGTGCGGTTATAAAGTTTTACAAGTCCCCACTAAGGTAGTGTTTAAAGATAATTTTAATCCAGTACGTACTGAAATAGTGTCTAATGACAATGTTCCTATACAGATAGTGTGTGAAGATGATTGTATTCAGGTCCTCACTGAGATAGTGTATAAAGATAAAGACGGCGGGCTATAAGGCTATATTAGAACATTGGAATGCTGGAAGCTCCATTGAAAACAATGGAGCGCTCCGGGCTTATAATGGCTGGTATAAGCCCGGAGCACCAACATTCCAATGTGGCTTTGTTCACAGCTCTGGCTGTGAACAAAGACTTCATGGAGCCCGAGGGGATTTGAATCCCCTCGCGCTCCCTGAAGGCTTTGTTTTGTTAGTACATTCTGCCCTCTAGTGGCAGAATGTTCTAATAGCCTTATAGCCCTTCATAGCGGGCTATACCGGCTTTTAAAGTCCCTCTGCTTTGCTAAAGTCCCTCGCCTTCGGCTCGGGCCTTTAACGCTGCAGCGGGCCTTTAACAGCCTGTATAGCCCGCTACGGCGGGCTATAAGGCTATATTCTGTTCCAGTGTCCACTGAAATAGTGTTTAAAGACAATGTTCAAGCCGTCACAAGCATACAGTGTAAAGATTATCATGTTCTAGTTCCCACAGAGATAGTTTGTGGTTATAGGAATGTTTGAGTCCCCAGTGTGTGTTTATAGGGATAGTCACATAATGTGAGCGAAGATAATGTTAATGACAGAGAGTATATGAAGATAATTATGTTCAGGCACCGATTATAGACATGTTCACTTCTCCACATAAATAGTGTTCGATAGTGTGTGATTATTATAATGGTGTTTTGCAATTCAACACAGAGATACAGTGTGATAATAGGGGTGTTAAAGTCACACAAAAACAGTGTGTGAGGTATACAAATGTTTTTTAATTCCACAGGCCATTGTCACACATGCCTTTACCACAAAGGTGCGTACCACACACACTTTGTTTTATACTTTAGTACAGGTTAGTACTTTTTTTAATTACATCATTCTAATGTAATTAAAAAGAAAGATGTAAGGGTTTTTGTTGGCAAAGTGTTCAGGGCGGGATGGCTCAAAAAAGAGTTTTAGGGTTCAGAGGTGGATAAGGGTATGGGGTAGTAAGGGTTGTTAGAATTCTTTTAGAGCTCAGGGAGAGGTAAGGGTATGGGAAATAAAGAGCTTTTTGAGCTCAGGGGTGACTAAGGGTACACCATAGTGAGTGTTTGAAGGGGGTTTAGAGTTTTGAGTTGGGTAAGGGCATGTGTTAACAAAGGGTTATAAGAGGTTCATGGATGGAAAAGAGTATTCCCACCAAAAGTCAACAGCTTCACCGAGACTTCATCCGATGGCTACTTAGCCTCGGGGAGCACATCTCAGATATGTCATACCACCTTGCCCTGCTGAGGTTTTTTGCCTTTCATTTTAGAGACTGAGGGCCATATTTATGTAGGGGTTGCCTCACTTTTGCACATGTGGATTCATGATGTGATTAATCAAGCCACCCAAGACAACTTTGCCTATCCCTGAATGGCCTGATAAATCCAGAGTAATGCAACACAGCGTAAATCGCTGTGTTTCACACTCTGCCTCAGGGAGGCGTTCCATTGGCGTTACATGGATGTTCCGACACAACACCCATACATTTTGACGCATTCACAAATTTACCAATACTGGTAGACCTGGAAATACACCAACATGCTACACATGTCCAGGGAAGGCTTAACAAGGAGAAATAGCTTTAGTTCTCCTCATTACTT
Organism: Triturus cristatus; assembly: GCF_964204655.1. NCBI lineage: Eukaryota > Metazoa > Chordata > Amphibia > Caudata > Salamandridae > Triturus > Triturus cristatus. The sequence goes on along the minus strand of NC_140582.1, from coordinate 663,556,213 downwards.
CCTCTTTCTATGTGTGCTGCATTCTGCAGCACACATAGGGTGAGGAAAATGCCTCATGGGGTTGTTTTTGTGCAGGAAGGTGCCCCTTACTGCACAAAAACAATACTACATGCAACACAGGCTCCTTGGAACCATGGTGCAAGGGTGATTGAGTTAGGCAGCCCACTGTGTGCCAGTGCTGGGACAAATTGGAATGTCCTGTTTTGGGATAAATACGGCATATTCATGCCCTTTCCCTTCAACACAGTGGAGCAAGGTGACGTGCTGCGCTGCATTACTTTGTGATACATATGTCCTTAAGTCAAAAGGCAAAATCAATCTTGATGGAATCAAACATATAAAATGTAAAACTTTTGTTAGGAATTAACAAAATTTGAGTTTATTTTAACAACAGTGGTTAGATACCTAGAAAGCAAAAATGAGGGCACATTTGCTGTGAATTCTCAACTATATCCAGCATGGCAGTAAAGCATTCTGACATGCAGACAAAAACATATCTCAATATTCACAGCAGTGATCAATTGCAGCTTTACTACAAAGAACTAATGAGCAACCAGCGTGCTTACATTCTGAACTTATGACAAAAGTGTGGCACACCAGAATGCCATCTTGATTGAATAAGAGCTGTAAAACTGTAAACAGTTCCTACAGAGATTGAACAGAAGATGAAGAAATTAGCTTTTTTTTATCAAGGAAAATAAGGTTTGTGCTCTAGAAAGCTAAAATTAGGTCACATTCTCTATGAGTTCTCTAATAACTTCCTAATCTTTTTCAGTAAAACATTCTGACATGCAGAGTCATCCAGTCCAACAGTCAAAGATACTTTCAATACCAGAAGCAGTCTGTCAGTTTACTCCTTAAGGCATATCGTACTCCTGAGGCGGAAGCCGGGAGATAGCGCTAATTACATTTATTTTTTAAAACTTGTTGTATAATTGTATTTTATCTATTCTCTTCCCCCTCCCAGGCACTTGCACTTTAATTACTCACGCTCTGGGTAGTCCCGTGCAGCTGATTGCATAGCTGCAGTGGGCCACAACATCTTCGCCGCCATTCCCCAGAGGCCACTGGCCACGCCCCCTTCTAACAGGCAACGCCCCCGCCAAAATCATTTAAACGCGCTGAACGCAAGCGCGAGGCAGAGGCATATCGTACTCTTGAGGCGGAAGCCAGGAGATAGCGCTAATTGCATTTATTTTTTAAAACTTGTTGTATAATTGTATTTTATCTATTCTCTTCCCCCTCCCAGGTACTTGCAAGGCACGATCGCCCCAGGAAAATTGGAGGTGGTGTGGAAATAATATTTAAGAATATTTATCAATGCCATCTTGATCCTGCTCCGTTAAACGGCTGTGAAGCAGCATTTTTTAAGCTGGCTCTCCAACCTAAAATTACCCTTTTGGGCCTACTAGTGTATCGCCCTCCAGGTCTTGCTAACGCATGGCAGATACAATTTTCTGAACTTATAGCCTCGGCTTTATCTACATCTAGTAACTTTTTTGTCGTCGGTGATCTGAATACTCATTTGGATGACCGAAATGACAGTCTGGCTTGCAACCTTATTGCAGACCTTGCTTCTATGAATCTCACTTTACATAACAAGGGCCCCACCCATAAGGGCGGACATCTCCTAGACCCAATTTTTTCCAATAGTATCCATGTTAAGTGCTCCACGGCAGTGCCAGTTATCTGGTCTGATCATTTTCTAATTAAATTTACCGTCACCTACAATGTGAGCACACCTACTCACAAACCTGATACTAATACACAGAAAAGGGACTGGAAAAAGTTTGACTCTGCTGCTTTTAATAAAATCTTAACTGATCTCAAGCCTGGAAATTTATTCGCATCCAATGATATGGATTTGATGGCCAGTGCCGCTAATGATTGGCTTCTTGAAGCCATAAATACCTGTATTCCCATTATCCATAAGAAAGGGATACTTCACAAAGCCCCCGCTCCTTGGTACAATGAGATGCTCCGTATACACAAATCTAAATGTAAAAAATTAGAACGTTTATGGAGAAAAGAGTACTCCCTTTTATCTGGTACCGCCTATAAAACAGAGCTGAAATGCTATCACAAGGCGTGTGCTACAACTAAGGCTATCCACGTCAACAAGACTATCAACAAAGCAATAAATAAATCAAAAACTTTGTTTAATGTGTTGAAGGAGCTCGCTGGTTCACAGACCACGGCAACACCTCCCCAGTTATCCAACGCTAAATGCGATGAGCTTGCCCAGTACTTTATTTCCAAAATTACGAACATACATCAGGACATTTTTGCTCAAGGCAACCTAAATGTTTCCGCGACCTCTCCTCAGTCTAAGGAAGAGGCTGTTAACTCAACGGTGTCATCTTCGCCTCAACTGTTGTCCTGGCCTGATCTCTGCCCGGAAACTCTCTTAGAAATATTGAGCAAAGTCAAGTCAGGTTCCCCGCTGGACCCTTTGCCCGCCCCGATACTACGCTCTTTGAATTTTTCACATCTTTCTACTATTTGTATAATGTTAAACCACTCGCTTGACACTGTAACCGTTCCCAGTTGTTGGAAGCATGCTATGGTCACCGCGCTTTTGAAAAAGCCGCTGGCGGATCCCAAGGTGACCGCCAACTACCGTCCCATTTCTTTACTACCGACTTTTTCCAAAATTTTGGAACGACATATCCATGTTCATCTTTCAAAATTTGTTACAGACAATGGCCTTCTGCATCCATCCCAGTCCGGATTTCGCCCCGGCTTCTCTACCGAGACGACCCTCTTGGGCGTTACAGACAATCTGCGCTTGCTCTTGGATTGAGGAGAAACAGTTGCGCTGATTTTACTTGATCTCAGCGCAGCTTTTGATACTGTGTCACACAGTATCCTTCTCAAATCCCTCGCTGCCATCGGCATTGGCAATAAGGCTTTGGACTGGCTTGCATCCTTTTTGTCTGACCGTACCTTTCAAATCTTTTCTAAGTCATCCTCTTCAAAGAGCTACTCCTCCCCCCATGGTGTACCCCAGGGGTCAATCCTTAGTCCTCTTCTTTTTAATTTATATGTCACTCCTTTGGCTTATGTTGCACAATGTTCTGGTTTAAATCTTTACTCCTATGCCGATGACTCACAAATTGTTTTTGCACTATCCCAAATCGATCCCATGGTTTCTTCCCCTTTGCAAGCAGGACACAGCAAAATATCTGGATGGATGAACAGCAACCTACTTAAATTAAATGGTGGAAAGACTGAGGTCTTGGTCCTTGGCAACAAACCCGACCTCTGGAACTTAAAACATTGGCCTACTACCATGGGTCCCCTACCAACTCCATCTGAACAAGTACGAAACCTGGGAATAATTATCAACAGGGGGCTATCCATGAAAGATCAGGTCAACAAAGTAGTAGCCACCTGTTTTACCATCCTACGATGGCTTCGTAAAATCTTTTGGATACTCCCTAAAAACACCCAGAGATCTGTTGTGAATGCCTTGATAACCTCTAGATTAGATTACGGCAACGTGCTCTACCTGGGGTCTACCAAGGCCATCACACGGCGCCTTCAGCTGGTACAAAATGCCGCAGCTCGGCTTCTCTATGGCTGTCGGAAACGTGACCATATTACAGATCGCTTGAGAGAGCTGCACTGGCTTTGTGTAGATAATCGTATAAAGTTTAAAGCTTTGAGCTTTATGCATAAGATCAAAATCGGATTAGCTCCCCTTTATCTTCAGGCCCTTGTCAGCCCATACCTTCCTGTTCGCTCACTTCGCTCCTCATCCCATCATCTTTTCAATGTACCAAAGTTTAAACTCACCAGAATGGGCGGTGGTTCCTTTGCGAACTTAGGAACCAGACTGTGGAACTCGCTTCCTTTGGCCATCCGGATGGAAAACTGTCATAAGCGATTTCGTAGAGCGGTGAAAACTTGGCTCTTTGATCTCTAAATTTTCTGCCTTTGTTGTTGATCTGTCTCTTAGCGCCGGGAAACCCTCATGGGTAGCTGTCGCGCTTAATAAATTTAATTAATAAATAAATAAATAATAAAATTACTCAACTGCAGATTCACCACAGAGTTCAAATGAACAGCTAGAGTGCTAACTTTTTGTATTCAAGATAAAAGTGAGGCACCCCTGTACACTACTTTGTTGGAATAAGAGCTGTTGAATTTAAAGTCTTTCCTGAAGAGCAGTCTGAAGTAAATGAGCAGTGATATGTTAAAAATGTGAAGTAAGATCTGTGCAAAGAGAGAGATCTGCATAAGCACAACATCCCCTGTCCACATCTGTTTACTTAGCATACACATCTTCCGAGTAACTTAAAAGTTCCCTAATTTTAAAATAGTATCATTAATGTAGACAAAATATATATATATATATACGTAATGTTTTAAACTTTAAAAAAGAATAATAATTCACCAGTTATAGTTATCTCTAGGAACTATAACTCATGTCCCATGTGCTCTGACCTCTAAAACCTGGTATAATTGTCAAATCCCAAACTGAAATCTTTAAATTTACAATAATGGTGAAGAAAATGCATACATGGCATGGAAGGCTAAATGAGGCCTGTGGAAGGAAGAACATATTGTGCATCCACTAGGCTGGCAAGGAAAACATTGATTCAAGCTTACACCTCCTATAAAATTCCAAAGGTACTCTATCCAGGCCCATCGCCTTGCCGCACGGAAGCGAAAAAATAGTGGCCTGAACTTCTTCTAACGTAATTGGCACAACCAAGGTATCTCTTAATTCTTCTGACAGAGAGGAAGGGACAATCCCAGCTAGATAACTCTCCGCCTTATCGGTTGCCTCATACTGATACAGATTCTCATAGAATATACGAAAAGCTTTCCTCACGCCTGGCGAAGTTACCTGAACTACGCCCTGCGTATCTCTAACCTTGAGAATTTTATTCTGTAACTCTCTTTGTCGAAGTCGATTGGCTAGAACCTTACCAGACTGCTCACCATACTCGTAACATTCTCTTTTGTACAGCTGAAACTTAGCAGCCACCTCTTCAGCAAACTGTTGGTATATAACGGATCTTTTAATAGCTAACCTTTTCAATGTCTCCGTCAGATCTGCTCCTTCTTTAATATTCTTGTCCAACTCCCGTTCGATGTTACTTAGATCTCTAATACGATTGTCTAACTCTACCTTAATCTTTTTCCGCTTATGGGCGGCATAACTAAGAGTCTCACCCCTAAGTCCCGCCTTAAATGAATCCCATACAATAGCTACAGAGGCAGAGTTCCTATTTATCTCAAAAAACCTTGATATCCAATCCTTAATATGTCTGCAATACTCCAAATCCAGCAATATTTTCCTGTCAAAAGTCCACTCAAAATTTCGTAAGATAATTGTATCAAGCTCAATGTTTAAAACTATGGGATTATGGTCCGAAATAAACCTAGGCAAGGTAGAAATCCTTGCATTTTCAAGCAAGGAATAAGATACAAAAAAATAGTCCAAACGTACCAATTTTTTGTGGGGAACCGAAAAAAACGTATATCCTGGCTGAGTAATATTAAGTTTCGTCCATGCATCAACTAAGCCTTGATCAGAAACCAAACTTCGCAGACTTCTAAACACTCTAGGCTTCCTTCCAAAATAGGACTGGTTACCTTTGACATCAAACCCCGTATTTAAATGTATATTCAGGTCCCCACAAATTATAAACGGTTGCGACCAGGTAGACAGTTCTATATTGATTTTTTCAAAAAATTCAGATTCATCGAGGTTAGGACCATAAACTGTGCAAATTGTAAGCTTTCTACTGTTGACAATGACTTCGACAATTGCCCAACGCCCCCATTTATCCTCCTTGTGATTCGTAACCGTCAGTAGCCCTTTCTTAGATAAGATAGCGACCCCCCTTAAATTAACTGACTGCCGAGAGCAGACTACCAAATCCATACCAAGGCCCCTTAGCCAACCCCTGTTCATCCATGCAATGTGCGTCTCTTGTAAACACACGACATCCCAAGACATGGCCTGCACTATCCTAGCCAAAACCCTTCTTTTATTGGAGTCATTTAAACCGCATATGTTAAGAGAGCAGATTGTAAATTTAGTCATTTAAGCTACTATAAGCTTTTTCCCGGGCGACGCACTTCTTTTCTCAAAATACTCTCCCCGCTTCCATACAATGTCTCTTGTCTGACTGGAGCTCGTAATTACTAATAACATAGAATTACCAAATAACAAAATTGCAAGACTCCCTCCAGACCAATGCAAAAAGTACACCTCCACTGCTGAATTTTTTATCACCAACCCTACCCTATTGATGTTGCTGCAAAATGCCTTCAATGGTTTTCCGCCGGATTCGTGGTCCAAAACGAGCATTATGGTATTCAAAAAAAAGGGGAAGGATGGGCTGCAATTAGGATCATATCGACCTATTTCGTTAATAAATGCAGACAGCAAAATCTATTCAAAGCTCCTTGCTAGGAGAATGTCGAAAGTCATAACCTCAATTGTCTCACCACGCCAGCATGGTTTTATTGCCGGACGTGGCACCATAGATCATATTAGTCGGGTTATATCCCTTCTAGATTGGGCGCAGGCAACTGGGTCACGGGCCGGGGTGGCCCTGTTGGATGCCGAAAAGGCGTTCGACAGGGTCTCCTGGGCCTACTTGTGGTCAGTGCTCGAATGGAAGGGATTTCCCCTTGATTTTGTAAGGGCTATACAGACTATGTATAAAAATCCGGTTGCTGTTGTAAGGGTCTCAGGGGTACAATCAGAGGAGTTTAAAGTGCTGAGGGGCACACGACAAGGATGCCCTTGTTCGCCCGTGCTCTTTGCTCTCTATTTAGAACCTCTGATTTATAAACTGGAACATGATATATTAATTGTTCCTGTTAAACCTCAGCTACATGAGGCGAAAGTCTTAGCCTATGCTGATGATATAGCAGTTCTGACTACTGACGTTGTTCGTGCGCTAGATAGAATTGAGATCCTGACGAATGACTTTGCAAGGTATTCAGGCTATAAGCTAAACTTAGCCAAGACTCAAATTTTACATTCTGAAAAGGGACGCCCAGTTGATATTAGAATAGTCGATGAGGCGGTGTATTTGGGCATCAGAATTTCAGCAAAAGTGGAGGATATTCCAGCTTTGAATGCAGACCCTATTATATCAGACTCTGATAAGATCTTGGAGAGACTGGACCATCTGCATTTATCACTTTATGGAAGAAGTAATGTTATCAAAATGTTGATTTTTCCAAAGTTTCTTTATATATTTCGGGCGATTCCGTTACTTTTTCCTAACTCTTTGTTTCTGCGCATAGAAAGACTCTGCTCTCAGTTTTTATGGAGTTATAAAAGGGCTAGAAAGGCCTTGAAGTGGCTTTATATGCCCGTTAGTCGAGGGGGGTGGGCTATCCCTGACTTTCGTTTATACTATTATATCTCAATGTTACAACATTGTCGAATTTTGATTTATGGAGAAAGGGCAAGTCTGGATTCGGCTGTTTTTCCCTCTATATTTGAACTGGTTTTGGGTTTCGAAGCACGGCATTTATTAGTTAGGGTTATTGAGCCCAGTTATTACAAGAAAACTAGATTTTAAACTGTGGCAGCAGCTTTTTTTGTATGGAAAAAGATATGTCTGCTGTGCAAAATTAACAAAGTTAATGGCTACACGCCACTTGGTCTACCCGGGGCTATGTCTTCTGTCCTTATGGACTCCGTCGCTCGGAAATGGCGGGCGGCTGGTATCTGGACTCTGGGTGACATAAGTGATCATGGTCAAATAATGCCATATGTTTTATTGAGGGAGAAATTTGATTTGGGAAAGGGGGACTTCTTTAAATATTTACAGTTGCGTAGTTATGTAGATAAAGCCATCACAGACGGTATATGCTCACTCGAGGGAATTTATATACTCAAGGTTTTAATACGTAAGGTGAATCTGTCACAAATATATAAAGAAGTTATTCATGGCCAGTTGGATGATCTTCAAAGTCAGGAATTAAAATGGGAAGGAAAGCTTGGGATTCAGAATATAGACTTGCAGGAGTCATTAGAATTAGCAAGCACTATTTTGTTCTCTGGGAGTTTAAAGAGTCAGTGTTTCATGTCAGTTTTCGATCTCTATTATACTCCAGCCAAGCTTGCAAAATGGAAGGTTGAAAGGGTGATAAATGTGCGCGCTGTGGCGAGAACGCAGCGGATTCTGCACATATGTTTTTTTTGTGTTCATCATTGGCTCACTTCCTAGGTGAACTACAATTTTTTCTGAATTCCTCCTTAGAAATTTGTGTAGTTCTTAATCCGGGCCTAGTGTTGTTTGGTATCGAGTTTGATTCATTAATTAGCAGGCCGCTACCACAAAGGGGCTTTTTATTTTTGTGTATGGCTGTGATGCGACTTTGTATTACTACTAAGTGGTTAAGCCCGGATCCACCTTCCTTTTCTGAATGGTGATCTAGGCTTCTTGCTCTATACCATATGGAAACTGCTCTGTATAAATTGAAGGGGCATAGAAGAAAGTTATTTGGAGAGCAATTATGGGCACCGATTACCGATTGGCTGTGAATAGCGATGATTTGTGTAAATTAATTGTAATTATTTTTGATTTATGAGTTAGATTTGGATTTAAGTTCGGCTTACATTCAACTTGTGTTTCTTTGTTTGTACTTCTGACACTGCTGAATAATAAAAATTAATAAAAAAAAAAAAAAAAAAAAAAAAAATTCAAGCTTACACATATAGGTGCCAATTCCGATCCGGTAAAAACCGGGTACGAACCGTCGGACGGAGCCATTTCTCCGTCCGACTCGTACCCGGTGCGAAATCCATCCGAAAATGCAAGTACGATTCATACGGAAACACCATTTCCGTACGAATCGAACAAAACACCGACCGAACAGAAACAAAACACAATTCCGATCCTGAAAGGCGCCGACGTGACGTCGGTACGCATCCAGCCTACGTTTCACGAACCAGGAAGTACGATTCGAACCGACGTCATCCCGCACGGAAAATATTTACCGGCTGCCAAAAACTGCCGGGAAATCAGGACGACACACGCAAGGAGCAGCTGGACGCGACGAACAGACATGGACCCGAACCTACGTGCCATCCCTGCCCTCCTAGCAGTCCACCTGGCGTACAGGAACCGACGCATACGCCGCAGAAGGTCAGCACAACAACCAGGGGCAAAGGGGGGGGCAGGGGCAGGACACACAACACCAACACATGGTACCAAATCACACATGGCCTGGACATACCTGACCATCAGGGCCTGGTCACTTCCAGGGGGTGTGGGCGAGGCCAGCAACGCAAGCGTCCGCCACAACGGAAGTGGATGGTCACGCGAACCGGTACGTACCCTACCCATGCCACAAGAGCGTGGGTACGGAACGTACCACGCGTCCCCCTACGTCACTCCAACAATGGCGGTACGGCCCGTACCCACGTCAGAAATGCCTTGGTACGGCTCGTACCAGCATTGCTGGGGTCATGTAGGGGTACGCGTGGTACGACCCGTAGCCACGCCCCCAAGGCCTGTGTACGGTGCGGACCCCACGGCACCACAACAATGGGGGGACGCACCGTACCCACCCACCAAAGGCATGTGTACGGCCCGTACCCAGGCACGCAGAGCGTGGGTAGGGGTATGTACGGACCGTACCCCCACCCGTGGAAGTACGGCCCGTACCCCCACCCGTGTATGTACGCACCCAAGCACCACCCGTGTATGTACGCACCCAAGCACCACCCGTGTATGTACGCCCCGAACCCCCACCCCACCCTGGTATGTACGCCCCGAACCCCCACCCGTGTATGTACGCACCGAACCCCCAGCCGTGTATGTACGCACCCAACCCCCACCCCACCCTGGTATGTACGCCCCGAACCCCCACCCGTGTATGTACGCACCGAACCGCCACCCGTGTATGTACGCACCAAACCACCACCCGTGTATGTACGCACCGAACCCCCAGCCGTGTATGTACGCACCGAACCCCCACCCCACCCTGGTATGTACGCCCCGAACCCCCAGCCGTGTATGTACGCACCCAACCCCCACCCCACCCGTGTATGTACGCACCGAACCCCCAGCCGTGTATGTACGCACCGAACCCCCACCCGTGTATGTACGCACCAAACCACCACCCGTGTATGTACGCATTCAACCCCCACCCCACCCGTGTATGTACGCCCCGAACCCCCACCCGTGTATGTACGCACCAAACCACCACCCGTGTATGTACGCATTCAACCCCCACCCCACCCGTGTATGTACGCCCCGAACCCCCACCCGTGTATGTACGCCCCGAACCACCACCCGTGTATGTATGCACCCAACCCCCACCCGTGTATGTACGCACCGAACCCCCCCCCCAGCCGTGTATGTACGCCCCGAACCCCCAGCCGTGTATGTACGCACCGAACCCCCACCCGTGTATGTACGCACCAAACCACCACCCGTGTATGTACGCACCGAACCCCCACCCGTGTATGTATGCACCAAACCACCACCCGTGTATGTACGCATTCAACCCCCACCCCACCCGTGTATGTACGCCCTGAACCCCCACCCGTGTATGTACGCACCAAACCACCACCCGTGTATGTACGCATTCAACCCCCACCCCACCCGTGTATGTATGCCCCGAACCCCCACCCGTGTATGTACGCACCCAACCCCCACCCGTGTATGTACGCCCCGAACCCCCACCCGTGTATGTACGCACCAAACCACCACCCGTGTATGTACGCATTCAACCCCCACCCCACCCGTGTATGTACGCCCCGAACCCCCACCCGTGTATGTACGCACCCAACCCCCACCCGTGTATGTACGCACCGAACCCCCCCCCAGCCGTGTATGTACGCCCCGAACCCCCAGCCGTGTATGTACGCACCGAACCCCCACCCGTGTATGTACGCACCAAACCACCACCCGTGTATGTACGCATTCAACCCCCACCCCACCCGTGTATGTACGCCCCGAACCCCCACCCGTGTATCTACGCACCAAACCACCACCCGTGTATGTACGCATTCAACCCCCACCACACCCGTGTATGTACGCCCCGAACCCCCACCCGTGTATGTACGCACCAAACCACCGTGCTGCAAAGGCAATACATGAAACCAGGCCAAACATGACTGGGTCACTGCACCTTGAGCGTATGTCCAGTCAAACATCACACACAGGCCACACCCAGCAAGGAGGATGAAGCTTCTGACATGTAGGCCTTGTACGCACAAACCACCCACACCTGAGACAATCTCATTGATATGGAGAAAGTATGTACACCTCTTACTCTGGGATGAAAACACATGGCCTCCACTAATTAATGACTGTACACACACAGCCCCTGGTGGGCATGTCCACACATCATTGACAGGCAAACATCATCAGATTGTCTCAACAACACACACAGGTAATGCCCACTGTGAGTATGCACAAGCAAAATGGGTCCCCCTGTACAGTGGACACAGGTAGCAACCTGTAGGTCCTAACAGTTGAGCCCAGGGTACAATGCCACCCTACCCAACCCATGGCGAAGACACAGTGAATGTCCATATTGTTGGATGACGCACATGATACCTAGGAAGAGGTGCCCCAGGGCACAGTAGTGCCCACACTCCTCCATGGTCCAGGATGGACATGACTGCAAATTAAGCAACCGTCCCTGCACTTAGCAGGCCTCCCACTCAGGCACATCATGTCAGAGGGCACACAATTGGACATGCATGCTGGAAGGCTGTACAGTTTGGAGACACACCCCTATGTCGTGATTCACAATCAGTGCCAAGTGACATGGACACCACAATGACTGAAATTGGCCAGGGCACACGCAAGGTCCCCATACCTGTGGCACATCACCCCCACACATGATGCTGATGGCATAGGTCACCTGCATGAACTGCCTGCCTAAATAACCTTGTGCAAGAGTGGCTACAGACAGACCAGGGAACACATGGCAAGGAGGGGAAGGGAGGGAGTGAGAACAGCACTGTGCTAAATTGTTGAGAAGTTGACGCACTGCACAATCAAACCCTGGCAGTGTATCCATGCAACTGCACACTTACATTGGCTGGGGACACACAACTGACACACATGTACCTACCCCCTTCCTGCTGCTGCTTCTCCTGTAGGCGCCTGTCCATATCGGGGAAGACCACCGCCAGCACACGCTTCTGGATGTGGGTCAGACGACGGCGCCCACGGTTCTTACGGCTCACAGGTGAGTCCCCCAGCAGGACCCGTGCAGTCCTCCTCGTCCAGCACCGGATGTCCTGCCAGCGTTTCCTCACCTGAGACAGGCTCCGCCTCCGACCCTCTGTACCCCTCACGGCACTGACGGCTTCACTCCAGATCTCCCCCTTGGCAATGGCGCCTACCTGTGAGGATGCAAAAGTGAGAATACATTAATCCACATGAGCAGAGACACAGAGACACACATATAGAACAATCCTCTTTATGAACAGGCCATGGTATGCATGCAACTAATTGCACCTTTGTCATAGGGACATTATCCACTGTGGAAGGCCAAATGCACTACGTGCCATTGAAAGTACACGGGTGGCATGAGGGGTACCACACACTCACTGACCAGGGATCACACTGTGCCTCACAGGCTACAACAGGATTATGTACAGCACCTCACAGCAGTCACCTGCCCCAGCACACTGATGCTACCTCATCAGAGTACACAGACACACACAGGTACAGGACAATCACATGGCATTGCCAACTGGGGGTACACACCTCCCTCTGCCCATGTGCCAGTAGACGGGGGTGTCACAGGTGTGGGGCTGGCTCAGCACGGCATGCACACAGCACTGCTCCCTGCTCACATTGGATGGCCAGGCTACATCCATCCCTCATGCTGCTTGTGTGCAACACTCCCCATATGCACTCACCCACATGACAGGGGACTTACACACACACCAATGTGCAGGGGACGAACACCGCCTTTGGACACTCACAGCACAGGTACACTGAACAAAGACACATCCATGGGTACTGACACCTGTCACACTGGGGGGAACACAGGATCACATCAGGACTGTGGAAACAACATCCCCGGGAGGAGTATGCATGCAGAATGTGGCATGCACCGTGCATTCATTGTCACAGTAGGCACTATGCAAGTGAGGAGTGCACACAGGAAACACAGCATGCTCTGCATGGGTGACATCAGGCCTTCCACACCCTGGGACCCACTCCAAACAACAGTGCATGTCTGTCACACATGGATACAATGGCAGAAGTCACTGGCACACAAAAGGGGCACAGTCTAAGCTAGTGGAGTCAGCACTCACCTGAACCCCTGGTCGACCATACAGGCTCTGGAACTGTGGGAGGATCACATCTATCAGGGCAAAGTTCTCCTCCTGGGTGAATGGCTGTGACCTCTCCACAGTCCTGGACATGGTGCCAGAGGAATCACTATCAGCAGCAGTGGTCATGGATGAATGGATGTGCAGGCAAGTGCTCTCTCATGGGACCTGGCTGCCTTATATATGCCTGGCTGGCCTGTTCATGTACAGGAGTACTGATTGATTGGTCAGTCACATTTGCATCCTACGTTTCATCCAATCCCTTCAAACCTACCCCAGTGTGTGCCTTTGCATGGTTTCAGTTTTGATGATGATGTCAAGTCATCATCCACATTGCAACAATGTAGATTCTTTCAAACTGACTTCTGCTGGGCACCTGGTGCTCAAATTCAAAAATCTAACTCAGTCTCCATGGCAACCATCATGCATTTAGGCCCTTATACTTGTCCCTCATGTGTCCCCTATGTGTTTTCATACATATACACACAGGTACGGTGCGTTCCACGCCCTAGGGCACCCCCCAAGCAGTGATACGGACCGTACACGCGCTTGTACGGTCCGGATCACAATATGGGCGCTGGCGTATGCGTACGCCACAGTAGTACGGACCGTACACGCGCTTGTACGGTCCGGATCACAATATGGGCGCTGGCGTATGCGTACGCCACAGTAGTACGGACCGTACACGCGCTTGTACAGTTCGTACTACTGTGGCGTACGCATACGCCAGCGCCCATATTGTGATCCGGACCGTACAAGCGCGTGTACGGTCCGTACTACTGTGGCGTACGCATACGCCAGCGCCCATATTGTGATCCGGACCGTACAAGCGCGTGTACGGTCCGTACTACTGTGGCGTACGCATACGCCAGCGCCCATATTGTGATCCGGACCGTACAAGCGCGTGTACGGTCCGTACTACTGTGGCGTACGCATACGCCAGCGCCCATATTGTGATCCGGACCGTACAAGCGCGTGTACAGTTCGTACTACTGTGGCGTACGCATACGCCAGCGCCCATATTGTGATCCGGACCGTACAAGCGCTTGTACAGTTCGTACTACTGTGGCGTACGCATACGCCAGCGCCCATATTGTGATCCGGACCGTACAAGCGCGTGTACAGTTCGTACTACTGTGGCGTACGCATACGCCAGCGGCAATATTGGCCCAGGGACCCTATACACGCACTCCGAGCGTATGTACGGTGCGTTTCACAACTGTCAGTGGTGACAGGCGGCACACAGACAGGAATGGAGCGGTCAGATATTGCCAAGGGTGGACACCAATGCATTGTCTGTGCAATACCACATGTGTGTGACACAGGTGTGTCAGGATGTGATGTGGCACTTAACCCCTGAGGTGTGGGCAATGCACATGTACGATGAGCTGTGTACACATGTCGTGTGTGATGGTGCGCATTGTACCACACATCCCCTGCACTCCTTTGACATGTGTGCATGTCGTACACACTAGTGGAGCCATGAGTCACTTGCATGTCCCAGTCACGGACACCCGCACCTGTCCCCTGATGCCAGGTACATGGAATATTACACATGACATGTGTATGGCTGCGTTGCACGCTGCAACCATGTCATGTGTGTGGCATGTGTTTCCATGATTTTGCTGTAGGTGTGTGGTCCAATGCATCAGCAGTTGCTGCTGCCAACATGTGTCTGTGTGCAGATGGCCATGGCACACTGTTCCGCACACCAGCCCACATATGTGATTTGCCATGAGGTGTGTATGTATGCAACTACACGGAGTATCAACACAAGTACATATCCACATGCTCTCTATGTATGTTCTGTCTCGACATGTACTCCTCCAAGGCAATGTGTGTGGCCTGTCCTATTCCTATGACATGTGACCAGTGCATATCGCATCCAACAACCTGTCTGTACCATACGCATACTACTTCTGCACATGTGTGGATGTCTGTGAATCCTGTGATGCGTGTGCATGTTCACTTACACTGGCCCACAGTTAGTCTCATGCCATGTCATCGTGATCTTGCCCCCCTCCGTTAGTGGCTGTCCCTTGGTAGGAGTGTCTCCTGACTGGCGTACGTGTCCAGGAAATGTTGCACAGACCTGACTCAGAATGTGGCATATGTGTATTGGGTGTGTAACATGTGCTCAGTGCATTGACAATGTCGTTGTACAGTGCTCACTCTTCGGTGTTCCTTCCATTTCACTGCAGGGCTCCGCCTCTCCCTCGACGTATGCCAGACATGGCTGCTCTGCATGAACGGGACTGTATACGCCGCTACAGATTCAGCCAACGGTTGATTGATGAGTTGACTGGCCGGCTGGAGGCACAACTCCTCCCGCGCCACAGGTATCCCAGTGCACTGACACCCAAGTTGAAGGTGATGGCAGCCCTACATTTCCTTGCCACGGGTACGTTCCAACATACCATTGCTGATGTCGGGGGCATGTCCCAGACGATGTTCAGCCGTGTTCTGCATGATTTCTTAGAGGCCATGTTGGTTCACCTGGATGAGTACATTAAATTCCCAATTCGTGAGCAGTTGACAGATGTCAAGCGTGAGTTCTATGCCCTGGGAGGGATGCCCCATGTCATTGGGTCCATAGATGGGACACATGTTGCGTTGGTACCACCACAGGCACAGGAGGTGGTGTATAGGAATCGCAAACATTATCACTCCATTAATGCCCTTGTGGTGTGTCTGTCCAACATGGTGATTTCACATGTCTGTGTTCGCTTTCCAGGATCAGCACACGATGCCTTCATCATGAGGCGTAGCAGGCTGCCTGAAATGATGCTGCAGCTGCGGAACGAGCGAGCATGTATTGTTGGTGGGTAGACTCTGGCAGTTCAGTGTTTGGCGTCATCTTCCAATCTCACTGCCTGTGCTGACACACTTCTGTCCATGATGTTTCCTTGTAGGGGACGCTGGCTATCCCAACATGCCATGGCTGATGACGCCTGTCCGCAACCCCAGCACGGCTGCCGAGCACCGCTACAACAACGCACATGGGCGGACCAGGAGAGTCATTGAGAGGACGTTTGGACTTCTGAAGAGCCGATTCCGGTGCCTCCACAAGACCGGCGGAGCACTCCCATATGCCCCGGTGAAGGTGTGCAAGATCATCATCGTCTGCTGCATACTGCACAACATGGCAGTGGAGGAAGCTGTTCCACTCATACTGGATCAAGATGACCAGGACCATCCACCCGTGGAGGATGAAGGCCTTGGTGACGGGGCAAGTGATGTGGAGTAGGAGGAGGCTGTGGAGGACATGCGGAGTCGGCTCATACGCAACTTCTTTGCTTAGTGGTGAGTTCCAGTGTCTGAGTGTGCACGCATTGGGCCGTGTGTGGCATGTGTTGCAATGTGTGTGTCCATCTGCATGTCTGCCAAGTGAGTCAGTGGTGTGTATTGAAGTGTCACTCGAGTGATGGCGCAATGGAAGGATGTTGTCTGAGGGTCATCATTGTCACCTGTCATGTTGACAACATGATACGTGTTGAGTACATGCTTGCGGATGTGCTCCTTTGGGCTGACTCCTTGTGTGTCTCTCTTCCACAGGTCCATGGGCATGCTGTCTGCTGGTGGCATTGTTGTGCTCCTGCTACTCCTCATGAACACAGCAACATGTGCTGATTCTGCGTCACATGCACGGGCAAGTTTTGAAATCTCCTTAGGGTAAGGGATGCCTCACGGCGTTTTGGGTGTGTGAATTGTTTGTAGTCTGTGTGCACTTCTCCGGTTCATGTGTGTTCCATTTACATACATGTGGATCCTACATGGGGAACATGACATGGGGCAGGCTTCACCTGGAGCCATGGTCAGACTTGGTGACTGTCATGTGGCAGGGGATTGGGGATTGTGATGAGGCCATCATTGTGTGTAACACTGACCTCGGAAACATACAGGTTGCACCGGGTTGACATGGTGTGTGATTGCCCCATCAGGGCCTCAATGGTGTATAGCGGCCTCTCCGTGGCAGCAGGGGGTGTTTAGCTGTTATCCGTCACTTGTGTGCCAGTTCAATGGAATACCAGCATCTGTGTTGCAATGGGGGGTGCCAGTGTTGCTCCCACATGTTCATCCACATGACCTGTGTATGTGTTGACAGAGTATCATTGTCATTCCAACACACATGACTAATAAATTTGTCCCTCTGTCTCCAAGGTGACTCTTCCCTGTCAATGGTGGCCTGTTGCCACTGTGCGTGAGGCATGTCTGGCATAGTTTTCTGAGGTGGTGCATATGTGTCTATGTGTAGAGTGACAAGATGCTAGGGGTTTGTCAGGGAGTGGGAACTGTATTATGCACAAGATGCACAGTTCCATCCACCTCAAGGCAAGAGAGACCATCCCCCAGGGCAACCACAACATCCGTGTCGAATCCTACCCTGCAGTATACGGACATGTGCCTTACGACTCCCATGATACTTGTCCATATCCGGAGTGCATCTGCACAGCTCTGCTACTGCATCGGGCAACCAGGCCACATCAACGTCCAAACGGGATGGGGGAATGTTTCACAGCCAGCTGCAGGATGACCTTCTCGATCCACGCCCACACTCATGATGCAGCCCACAACCCCAACACAACCATGTGGCACTGTGATCCAAAACTCCATTCTGGCATCTCCATGCATCCAACCTCGGGCTAGCCACCATTTTCAACATCCGCCTGACGCAAGCATGCAGGACATTGTAGGGACACATGTCTAGACATACCTGGGAGCGGCAAGCCAGGGCACTCCACATGATCCCTGACCTCTGCGCATGACTGTTGCTCCCCTGAATGTGTCTGTAGCCACAGTTGTGTGGGAACCACTCAGCTGGTTGGGCCCAGCACAGGTGAGTATGGTACTCCATGTCTGTATCAGATGATACATTGGGACCCATGTGTGTCCTGGGCAAGACTGCGACCCCACGGTTTGGATGGTTGGAGTTAATTCTGAGATCAGGCATGCTTTGACTTTACGACACACACATGTATTGTAATAATGCAGAATCACGGCATCATCTTGTAAGTGTGATTAATTTATTTGTGGTGGGGTACGGGTTTGTGGGGATGACAAGAGGTGCACAGCGGGAGTGTAGAATCCAAAGTTCACTGGGGGAGTTGGTATCCTTGCCGTAGCAAAATATCAGAGTCCATGCCACAGTCTTCGTCAACATAGGTCAGACAGTGACCAGCAAGTCCATGTGGCAGAGAATGTCATGTGCTGCTATTGGGCCAGAGGGCCAGGTGCCAGGCCAGGTGACCTGGGAGATGGTGATGTTCTGCTGACTCTCACAGTCTTTTTCGTGGACGACCCACCTTCCTGCGGGGACCCTCGGAAGCAGTCCGTGACGATGTCTGTGACGCTCCGTCGGATGAATCCTCCTCCTCCTGATCCCTCCCTGTGTCTGGTAATGGCCTTCGCTTGGTGCCACAGGGAGGGTTGCCCATGTTGTCGGCAATCCGACGGAGTACACCGGTCATTTGGGTTTGCACCGCCACGAGCTCAGCCTGTCTATCCTCCATCCTTCCTTGGTGTTGCAGTTGACAGGCATGTTGCTGGGACTGTAGGGTCTTCATCTCCTGGAGGGTCCCCTTGATGTCATTGAGGGTGGACGCAATCTGGTCCATGCCCCTGGTGTCACGCCGGTATGTATCCAGGATGTTGCTGACCTGGGACACTACCGGGTCCTGAGCTGCCTGGTCAGGTTCGCGCCTCCGCCGTCCTCCACTCCCGCCACCCCTGCCCACGTGCACCTGGCCTGCCGTTGTGGGTGCATCGGGTCTCCGGGACCCCTGAGGGATGGCATCTGCGTTGCCGCCTGCCTCCTCCTGGGTGCCCGGAGGACCGTGTCCCTCCTGGGCAGACTGGCTGGGTGGTCGTGTGCGGGCAGGGCTCCTGGACGTCTCCTGGGATGTGGCAGGAATGGGGGTGGTGGTTGGCACAGTTGTACCTGACGCAGGTGCTGCAGGTGGTTGGACACCAGAGGGGCCAGGTTGGTCTGGGTCATCCACGGAGTGGTGAGAGTCATCGCTGGCGGTGGGGTCCTCATCCCGCGGAGCCTGGTCCTGTGAGACTTCCCCCCCAGTGTTGGGGGGTGTTCGTCGACGTTGACCTGTGTGTGAGAGAGACAATGTTAACAGTGTCACATGTGGCATCCACGTTTCATGCATTTCTGATTTGGCACTCTTCCTCTGGGTAGTTGGATCTGTCTTGCATTCCTCTCACAGTGCACTTGTGCATGGGTATGTCCCTTGGCCACAGCTGTCAGGGCTTTACGCATGTGTGAGACACAATCTTAGTTGATGCATCTATTTGGGTACACAGTCAGCAGTGTGGTGTGCGGGCGTAGCGAGCCATGCAGAGGCGCCTTACGTGTTGCACTGTACGTGGCCAAATGGTGTTTTGCCAAGGCAATTTGATGTTGCAGGTAGGGGACTGAAGCATTTGTGACAGGGTTCTTACCGACACAGTGGGTGGGTATACTGGGTGTGTGGTTAGGTCTGTGCCTGCAGCACGGATGGACTCGTGCACAGATTGACACATGGACCGGTCTTCATCTACGGAAGGGGGGGTTTGAGGCACTGCCAGACCTGGTCTGCATGCACACAGTCCACCGGCTGACGAGTGGACATGGCCACACCACCCAAGGGTGATTTAGTCTCCCTGTGTCTCCCTTCCTCCCTCCCTCTGTCACCCTCCTCCCTCCCTCTGTCGGTCTCCCTCTGTCACCCTACTCCCTCCCTCTGTCTGTCTCCCTGTGTCCCCCTCTGTCTCCTTCCCTCTCATTCCCCCTCTCCCTCCCTCTCTTTGTCACTCTCTGTCACCTCAGGCCAGCTTCCTGGGCACACACAGTTAGCCGGTCTTTGAATGGCCATTGGCTTGTTCATGTGAGTTAGTCCCTGTTCTCCGGGCACCCATTGGGCAGTGTGTCTGAGTGTAGGCTGCTGCTGTGGCGGTGTGTGCTGAGACTCTATCAGAGCGATGCATCTTCATTGTCTGCTGTCATGTGCAAATTGTGCCTTCAGACCCATGTCATCCTGCATGGCAGCCACCATTTGCAGGCAAGACAGTACTGTGTGGGTACACACAGTTTGTATGGCTGTGCCCTGGGCCATATGGGCTGAGGGCATTGTTTTGTGCTTGTGAGTTGCTCAATGTTAGTTTTGATGCCCCCACTCCCAGCATCGACCACATCCTGTGTTGTGTTGGTGTTTTGTGTGGCCTGTGACTTGGCATGGCCCTGATTGATGCATGGGGCATGGAGGCGCTTGTGGCATGTGTGTGTTTGTGGAGTGTTGTTGTGTGCGGTGGTGGCTTGGGGGGGGTGGCATGCATAATTGATTGTGTATGGCATCCCCCCCATGTGAGGTGAGTTGTTTGTGTACTCACCAGGGTCTGGGAGTCCAGGCAGTCCGTGTAGTCCCTCCACCGCCAGCGTGGACATCACCTTCTCCTCCCAGGGATGGTATTGTACCGGTCTGGGGGGCGACCCTCCTCCAGTGATGTTCCCCTGGTTGTGATTGTCAGTCATCTTCCTCTTGACCGTCCTCCGCAGATCGTACCACCTGGATTGGCACTCGTGCCTGGTCCTTCTGGTGGTCCCAACAGCATTCACAGAATCGACAATCCTCTGCCACATGGCCGTTTTTTCGGATATGCTGGTCTGTCTGACCAATGTCCCAAAGAGCTGTGGCTCGACTCTGAGGATTTCGTCGACAAGGATCTCCAGCTCCTCCTTCGTGAACTTTGGATTCTTGGTGGTGGACATGGCGTGGGGTGTGGGTGTGGATGGTTGTGGGGGTGTGGGTGTGGATGGTTGTGGGGGTGTGGGGGTGGATGGTTGTAGGTGTGTGGGTGTGGTAGTGGAGGTGTGTGTGTGAATGTGATGAGGGGGTGTTTGTGTAGGTGGTTGTGTGAAGGTATGCAAGTGTGAGGTTCAAGTATGGTGGTGTGGGTCGTCTGTGGGCTCTGGCAGCAGTGGGTCTGTTGCAAAGGCTCATGGTTTGTGTGTGTGGTCCATTTTTATTGGTCCATTTGTGGGTGTGGCTGTGTTTGAAATTTGTGTGGGTGTGTTATGAGGAGTGATTGAGTTTTGGGCCTCTGTTTGGCAGTTTGGCAGTTGCAGGTGAGTGTATGTGATGTTTGTGGGGTTGTTGGGCATGTTTGGTGGTGTGGGGAAACTCTAATTGACTCTCCTTGTGTAAATATGGTTTGTCCTGGTTCAGTACGTGTGTTTTTGGCGTCAGTACGGTCCGTACATGCACTGGTGGGGGTACGGTCCGTACATTCCCTGGTGGGGTGTGGGTATGGCCCTACATACACGGGTGTGGGTTCGGTGCGTACATACACGGCTGGGGGGGGGGGGTTCGGTGCGTACATACACGGGGGGGTTTGGTGCGTACATACACGGGTGGGGGTTTGGTGCGTACATACACGGGTGGGGGTTCGGTGCGTACATACACGGCTGGGGGGGGTTTGGTGCGTACATACACGGGTGGTGGTTCGGTGCGTACATACACGGCTGGGGGGGGTTCGGTGCGTACATACACGGCTGGGGGGGGTTGGGTGCGTACATACACGGCTGGGGGGGGGTTCGGTGCGTACATACACGGCTGGGGGGGTTCGGTGTGTACATACATGGCTGGGGGGGGGTTTGGTGCGTACATACACGGGTGGGGGTTCGGGGGCGTACATACACGGCTGGGGGGGGTTCGGTGCGTACATACACGGGTGGGGGTTCGGGGGCGTACATACACGGGTGGTGGTTCGGTGCGTACATACATGGCTGGGGGGGGGTTGGGTGCGTACATACACGGCTGGGGGGGGTTTGGTGCGTACATACACGGCTGGGGGGGGGTTCGGTGCGTACATACACGGGGGGGGTTTGGTGCATACATACACGGGTGGGGGTTCGGGGGCGTACATACACGGGTGGTGGTTGGGTGCGTACATACACGGCTGGGGGGGGTTTGGTGCGTACATACACGGGTGGGGGTTCGGGGGCGTACATACACAGGTGGTGGTTCGGTGCGTACATACATGGCTGGGGGGGGGGTTCGGTGCGTACATACACGGCTGGGGGGGGTTCGGTGCGTACATACACGGCTGGGGGGGTTTGGTGCGTACATACACGGGTGGTGGTTCGGTGCGTACATACATGGCTGGGGGGGGGTTGGGTGCGTACATACACGGCTGGGGGGGGGTTCAGTGCATACATACACGGCTGGGGGGGGTTCGGTGCGTACATACACGGGTGGGGGTTTGGTGCGTACATACACGGGTGGGGGTTCGGGGGCGTACATACACGGGTGGTGGTTGGGTGCGTACATACACGGGTGGGGGTTTGGTGCGTACATACACGGCGGGGGGGGTTCGGTGCGTACATACACGGGTGGGGGTTTGGTGCGTACATACACGGGTGGGGGTTCGGGGGCGTACATACACGGGTGGTGGTTGGGTGCGTACATACACGGCTGGGGGGGGTTTGGTGCGTACATACACGGGTGGGGGTTCGGGGGCGTACATACACGGGTGGTGGTTGGGTGCGTACATACACGGGTGGGGGTTTGGTGCGTACATACACGGCTGGGGGGGGTTTGGTGCGTACATACACGGGTGGTGGTTCGGTGCGTACATACACGGCTGGGGGGGTTCGGTGCGTACATACACGGCTGGGGGGGGGTTCGGTCCGTTCATAAACGGGTGGGGGTTTGGTGCGTAAATACACGGCTGGGGGGGGTTTGGTGCGTACATACACGGGTGGTGGTTCGGTGCGTACATACATGGCTGGGGGGGGTTGGGTGCGTACATACACGGCTGGGGGGGGGTTCGGTGCGTACATACACGGCTGGGGGGGGTTCGGTGCATACATACACGGGTGGGGGTTTGGTGCGTACATACACGGGTGGGGGTTCGGGGGCGTACATACACGGGTGGTGGTTGGGTGCGTACATACACGGGTGGGGGTTTGGTGCGTACATACACGGCTGGGGGGGGGTTCGGTGCGTACATACACGGGTGGGGGTTTGGTGCGTACATACACGGGTGGGGGTGCGGGGGCGTACATACACGGGTGGTGGTTGGGTGCGTACATACACGGGTGGGGGTTTGGTGCGTACATACACGGCTGGGGGGGGTTTGGTGCGTACATACACGGGTGGTGGTTCGGTGCGTACATACACGGCTGGGGGGGGATTCGGTGCGTACATACATGGCTGGGGGGGGTTCGGTCCGTTCATACACGGGTGGGGGTTTGGTGCGTACATACACGGGTGGGGGTTCGGGGGCGTACATACACGGGTGGGGGTTTGGTGCGTACATACACGGGTGGGGGTTCGGTGCGTACATACGCGGGCGGGGGGGGTGGTGGGGTGTTCGGCGCGTATGCGGGCACATGTCTCCATGGTTGCTATGGGAGTTCGGTTCGGACGGTGTTTTTTGCGTACGGTTGTGTAATGGGGAGGACGGGAGGGATCGTACTTGCGCTGTCGGACTTTATTTTTACGCACGGTGGGTTTTTCGACCGGGGACGTGTCGGTGACTTTTCCCGACCCGAGGACGTGTGGGGAAATCTTCCCAATGCGATTCGTATGGACTTTTTTCCGTTCGAATCGTACTTGGCAGTTTGTACGCTACTTTGACGATTCGGACGGAAAAAAATCCGGATACGAGTCGGACGGGGAATTTTTTTACCGGATCGGAATTGGCACCATAGTCTGGCTGCTACAGTTGTTAAAACTGCAAGTAAACCTGTGTCAAGAACCCTTTTTGAAAGGATTGTGGGTCTTTGGACAGTTAGACCTAAGTTTGAGGAATGTAACTCATGATCTCTACTGACAAATATGGAGGGTTCACAGGATCATGTTGAGATCTGCTGGTATACCTTGCATCCTTGCATGATTTTCCCCTAACGCCTACCTTCAGATCTCTTGTTTTTGCTGACTTTGTTTGCGCTGACCTTAGCACTCTAACCAAAAGTGCTTGTGCTCTGTCCTTAAAACATGTTAGATTGGCTTACACCCAATTGACATATTTAATTTACTTGGAAGTGCATGGTATAGTGGTACTACCTATGCCCACAGCCTGTAAATGAAATGCTACTTGTGGGTCTGCAGAACTGATTGTGCCACCCAATTAGGTAGAAATTTAAACATGTCATGCCATTGGAGAGCCTGTGTGTGCAGTTTTAAATTGCCATTTCAACATTCCTTCTCGTTACATATTAGTCACCCCTAGGGTGGATCCTGGACAGCCCAGAAGTCAGGGTGCAATGCATTTAAAAAGTGGGATATGGACTTCTAAGTTTTACATGTACTTACAGTGAAAAACTATGTAATCTGTTTTTTTACTACTGCATGGCCTTTCTCTCCTATGAGATACCATTGGAGTTGCCTTATTGCATTTTATAAGTGACATTTCTAAATGGGAATAGATGATCAGTTCATGTTTGGTGTCTATGGAATTGGAATTTACAATCCAAATTTATGGTGAGGTCGGATTTCAAATAAAAATTTGAAAATGCCACATTTAAAAAGTTGCCATTTTCTCTCCTTAGCCATTTGAAGCCTACAGTCTGTGTCTGGGTCACATGAGTTGGTGATATAGCTAGCTGACAGTTGGGCTATGTGTATTCCTCCTTGATAGCCGCACAGAATGGAGAGTTTAGGTGTGACTGGATGGGCCACTATTGCCAGGCCCAACCCCACTTACACTCGAATAGGCTGTGTCCTGTCTTCACACAAAGTGTTGCATACATAACATAACACGTGAATTTGTAAAGTGCATGTTCTTCCAGAAGGGTATCTTGGTGCTGAATACCAGATTTTTATGGTTACCCAACTCAATGGCACTCATTTTATCGACCTAAGAAGGATGAAAGGTTGAGTGGACTCGCAGGGATCTGAACTTTTGACCATGAGGTCAGCCACCAGACCATAGCCCCTGTAGTTAGTCTAGAGCCAGGAAAGAAGGGCATTTGTGTACTTCAAGGGCCTGCCTCTAAGAGCTTCTCCCCACTTCAAAGGCACAACTGTGTATAAATACTGGACCTCAGATGCCAACTATTCAGTACACTTCTGGGACTGGGGATTCTCTGCCAGGAAGAAGGACCACTGTACTGCTACAAGGACTGTCACATCGCTGAACTTCTGCTCCAAAGGAACTGCTGTCCTACTGTGCTGACCTGTTGCCCGATGCCCTCTTGCATAAGGAGGAAGAACTGGACATGCAACCTTATCTTGAACCCAGGACCCCAGAGTGACTCCAAGGGCTAGTCTGCTGGCCTACTGATCTAAGCCTCTGGGCCAAAAAGGCTCTGCAACATCCTGCACCAGGCCCTGTATGCAGCTGCAGTGAGTTCCTGACCCCCAAGTGGTGCCTCTCAGGCCCTGGACTCTTGGTGTGGCTCACGGGTGATGCAATCAAGCTTTTGGGCTCTTCGTGACTGCGAACATGCCCATGTTCACCTAGATGTTGTTGCTCACACTGCAAATTAAGGGCAAGCTCCATCACAAAACGCATTGCAATGCAGCATCAACTGCTTGCAGGGACCACCCATGTGAAGCTTCAGCAGTGCCCACCTGCGACACCGACCGGCATTTTGCTTCACCAACAGCCTCCTGTGGAACTATTCCTTTTCCTCACGGACCTCTTGCAAACAGAACTTTTGACATGAAGTTGAGAAGGTAAATTTCAGAGGGCCTAACCTCGTGACTGTATCTTAACTGCTCTCCATCAAGGTCATCCTGAAAGTGTGACTTTGATCCAGTCCACCTGGGCCAGATATTCTGAGTTGGTGATTTGTGTTTTTTGGCACTATATTTGCTAAATGTTCTACAAATTCATATTTCCAGTTCTACTGATTAGAGTTTTGTCATTGTGGTCTTGTTTTATTTATTAAATTCTGCTCTCATTTTCTAACTTGGTGTGGGGTCATTTTTTTGTGGTTGTTTCAATTTTTTAATGTTTGAAGTGTTGCACAAATACTTTACACATTAACTCAAGATGAACCTGACTGATGTGTGCATAGCTACTTAGGGGGTTAAGGACATGTTAATTTGAGGTTTGCTAGTTCCTTACCCTGACAAGGATTGTGGCTGCTGCTTGTCCAGTGCTCACACCCCAGTCAACCAGTAATCCAATTTCTCACACTTGCCCATTTATATTTGACTGTAAATTGAGACTAGGGGAATTTGAGTTTTTTGATACCAGAGCCAACTGTAGACAGACTGGGTCTGTTCCAATTGGAAGAGGAAAGGGTACCAGAACCAGTTTTGTGTGGTTCCGAGACACACACCAGTGTTTTCCAACCACACACCCTCCTAAGGGAGCAAAAAGGTTTTAGTAAGAATAATTCACTGTGGGATAGTTTCTGCATGGCAAACAGGCTAAAGTGAAATTGCTGGAAGTTTGCCCGTGACAACTTTTTACCCATTGGTCAGGCAATGTCCAGGAGTCACCCCCACTTACTGGCTACTGATTTCTACAAAAGTGGAATCTCACCACCAAATAAACATAATAACTGAATAGTTTTTAACCTATTGTCAGCTTTTTGTGGGGAGAGCTTGGGAATGTACCTGCTCCCACTTGTACCCAGGACTTAGAAGTGGACTGCAAGAGTCAGTTATCCATTGGTCAGTTACCCATTGGTCAGGCAATGTCCAGGAGTCACCCGCACTTACTGGCTACTGATTTCTACAAAAGTGGAATCTCACCACCAAATAAACATAATAACTGAATAGTTTTTAACCTATTGTCAGCTTTTTGTGGGGAAAGCTTGGGAATGTACCTGCTCCCACTTGTACCCAGGACTTAGAAGTGGACTGCAAGAGTCAGTTATCCATTGGTCAGTTACCCATTGGTCAGGCAATGTCCAGGAGTCACCCGCACTTACTGGCTACTGATTTCTACAAAAGTGGAATTTCACCACCAGATAAACATAATAACAGAAGAGTTTTTAACCTATTGTCAGCTTTTTGTGGGGAGACCTTGGGAATGTACCTGCTCCCACTTGTATCCAGGACTTAGAAGTGGACTGCAAGAGTCAGTTGGCTGACCTCTTGTGTGGCTACAGGGGCATCAAAAGTTTTAGCAGGCATTTTCCTCGGGTGAACATTTGGCCAGTAGGATGTGGAATTGGCATTGACTTTACTGATGGCCTCTGTTGGAATGAGACATAGACTTACTGGGCCCGATTCACAGAACTAACTTCAGGCAAAATCCTGAACTTACTACCATTTTGGTATTCACAGTAGGCACTTACTCATTTTGGTATTCACAGAAGGCACTTACTCATTTCGGTATTCACAGAAGTTAGGAGTCCTAACTTTAGGACTCCTAAATGCCTTCTGTGAATACCGAAAGTCTTAAAATTAGGATTTATCTCAATTTAGTAGTAGTAAAGTTAGAACTCCTAACTTTAGGACTCCTAAATTCCTTCTGTGAATACCGAAAGTCTTAAAATTAGGATTTTTCTCAGTTTAGTAGTAATATAGTTAGGACTCCTAACTTTAGGACTCCTAAATGCCTTCTGTGAATACCGAAAGTCTTAAAATTAGGATTTTTCTCAATTTAGTAGTAGTAAAGTTAGGACTCCTAACTTTAGGACTCCTAAATGCCTTCTGTGAATACCAAAAGCCTTAAAATTAGGATTTTTCTCAGTTTAGTAGTAGTAAAGTTAGGAGTCATAACTTCTGTGAATACCGAAGTGAGTAAGTGTCTTCTGTGAATACCAAAATGAGTAAGTGCCTTCTGTGAATACGAAAATGGTAGTAAGTTTAGGATTTTGTCTTAAGTTAGTTCTGTGAATCGGGCCCTGTGTTCTGTCTCCGATGTCCTGGGAGCCTTGAAAGTGACTGACAGGAGCTACTCCCAAAAGCAGAAAAGGTAGGAACCTGTGGAGCAACAGGAATAACCACCCAAGGGCAATCAGATTTGGTGCAACCTATCAAACTATAGCTTCCAGGTTTGTCCCTTTAAGAAGTGAATTATTATTTGGAGTTGGCAGTCACCTAATTCAAGGAATAATAACACTTACATGTCAGGGTGAACTCTAAAAGTTACCAAATTAACCTGAGCTCAACCCTCTGGTAGTTATGCACAGAGCAGACAGGCTTAACCTAGTCCAAAGAGTGAAGTATGTATGCAGTATCAAAACAGTAATAAATCAATCAGGGTTTGTAAATTGTGGCTACTCATCCATGAGGGTATCAAGGCTCACGAATTGGGTCAGAGACGGGAATTGTCTAAGCTGGAGAGGCAGGGTATTCCAGGTTTTGGCAGCAAGGTAGAAGGATCTCCCTCTTGTTCTAGCCTTGTGGATCCATATGACGGGGACCAGTGGAATGAGAGGTGATGGTTCAGGGATGCTGGTCCTGCTTTGTGGAGGGCTTTGTAGGCGTGCATGGGGAGGTTGAAAGTGAATATTTTGTTGACTTGGAGCCAGCAGAGTTCTGAGGTGTTTGATGATTTGGCTACGGTGGGGGGTGTTGAGGATCTGTCAGGCTGCAGGATTTTGAATATTCTGTAGTTTCCTGATGAGTTTTTGGTCGAAGCCAACGTAGAGTGTGTTGCCATAGTCGAGTCTGCTGCTGATGAGTACGTGGATCTGGTGGGGATCCATCTGAATGTCTTTTGAAGCAAGCGAAGTGTGTGGAAGCATGAGGAGGAGACGGTGTTGATCCAACGGTTCATTGAGAGCGAGGAGTCCAGTATGATGCCGAGGTTTCATGCATGGTCCTTGGGGGTGGGAGTTCCCAATGCGGTGGGCCACCAGGCACCAGGAGTCGTTCCAAGCTGAGGTGGTTGGTCCCGGGATGAGGAGTTGGGTCTTGTCCGAGTTGAGTTTGAGGCAACTGTTTTTTATCCAGGTGGCAACAGCCTTCATCCACCTGTAGAAGATATTTCTGGCGGTTGTGGGTTCGTTGGTGAGGGAGAGGATCAGTAATGCAGTCAGACATCAAACCATAAAAACACTCCAATTTGGGAAAATAAAGTAAAACCTAATTAACAGAATGACAAATAAAATGACAAAATTCCCACACGGGATTCAAAAACAGGTTTTCAATGTTTTATCTGAAAATAGCCCCAGAATGCGATAAACAGCAAAATTGCATCCCATATGCCCTCCTGGACCCAGGCAAAAGTGTCACAATGGGACCTTGCGGCATTCCTTCCTCAGTTGGAAGCACATAAACAGTGGTCTGTGATCAGAGATAGTGTGATCGAGGTATGCAGTATGCTTAAGAAATTCATCTAGATGAAAATACAGGACATATAAGCTGGAATAATAGGAGCATTCCCTCTCCAATCTGTGCTGTGCCCTCCAGACTTCTTCTAGCACTCAGCTCCCCATTCAATCCCAGAAACCCTCATCGCCCTATGTGTAGAGGCTCCAGGTAAAGGCAGAGTAGACGGGTATAGATCAGTATCAACCACACTGTTGAAAGCTCCCCCAAAGAGCAAATCACCATCAGCAGTCATACTCAGTAGGGAGACAAAACGGAGAGGAAAGACAGATGTTCCTGGTTTGGAGCATGATGGACCCAATAGTCAGTGGCTTACGATCTAGTCTTCCTTCCACTAACAGATATCTCTCTTCATTAACCGTTCTGACCTGCAATGGCCTAAAGTGACTCCCGCCCTAACCTACACCAGGACCCCCTAGCAAAGACTGAGAATTCTGTGGCATACACATGTTCCTTCCAGTACTGTTGGAGTCAGTGTACCTTGACCTTATTGAGGTGCGTTTACTGAAGAGGGGCAATTTGAACAGCCCTACACTTTATGGACATATGGACCTTGTGGCACTTTGTAGCAGATCCCATGCCCTGGAATGTTTTATGTCAACATTCGAAACCCTTCAGGTAATGCTATCACTCCATACTCCCCACCTTGCAGCGTGTCTCAATCAAAAGAGATACACAGAGCCTAGACCCCAGCAAACAGACACACAGATCCCAACTCCTTTACTCCAAAGCAGAACAGCAACGGCCAGCCACCCAAACATAGACATGGTGAACCTTAAGTCTACTAAGCTTCCCCTATCCATGCAGAAGTGGACAAGGGTATGGGGTATAAACACTACACAGTCAAGACAGGGAGGCACCTAGCCCCGGCCTCACCTAAGATCGCCACACTGTAAGGGGAATCCAAGCAGTACACAGATGGTGACAGTTATGTCTCATCCATGAAAACTGCAAAAGTCACACCGGGCCAGGAACTAGTGGGTCACTGCAGTGAGTCTAGCTCCACAAAACTGGTCAATACATGACTGTCCCCCTTCAATGATCAAGCATTGTGGTCTATTTTCCAAAGGCTGCCCCTGTGCACCTCCCAGTGGTGGCCAATAATGGAGAGCTCTGTCCACTGCACATCACCCCAAAGGAACCAGCTCTTTTGTTATGGTCCATAGCGTCAAACCGTTCTCTGCTGTTTGAGGCATCGCACAGGGCAGGCTCTGTCTGCGAGTCAAAATACCATTCGCGGTGTACCCCTCGAATTGGCCAAATGACCAGGTATCATCCTCTGAGCCCACGGGAACCACATCAGTAAGCCCAGTTGTGGCCAACAAAGCCACCTGTACCTTCATTGGCTCCCTGACTTGTGCAGCACTCATAGGAACTCAACTTCTTTTCCACATGCACCAGTGTGGCCCGGGTCCACTCCTTGCCATCTTTTCATTCATGCTCTCAGCCTGGTACCTCTCTAACCATTCTCACGCATCAGGAGGAGTCAGTGCAGAACACCATCAAGAAGCACCCACAGCTTTGCCAGGAATAAAAGGAAATATCGCAGCCCTGCTTTGCAGAGTCCCCTCTTGACTTTTGTATTGCAGACTCTCTTAGCCTGTGCAGCCATAGTGAAGTCAGGATAAATGGTTGCTGCTGTGTTCTCAAAATGAAAGGTACTCTCTGTACGTGCCCTCTGAAGCAATGTGTCACAGTACCTATAATGAAGCAACTTGGCCACCACAGGCCATAGTGGCCGTCTCCGGGTTAAAGGCTTTGATGGAACTCTCTGCGCCCTTTCAAGTGCAAAAAAGGTGTTCATTTGTGTAGGAACTATGCTCATCTTCATCCACTGCTCTAAGTAGAGGCCCATGATGCTAGAGTCAGCTATATAAAAGAAGGCAGGAGCAGAGTGAGAGCCTCACGCATCCGCCATCTTCATCGGACAAGCAACGCCCCTCAAAGTGGGTGTAAGCCTTTGATACAGGACAGGTGTGATCTAGTTGATGCTTTGCTAGCTGAATACAAACCCTCAATTGGATTTATCTATTCCCTCATTAACAAACACATGAAGAATGACTTAGATAAACGTTCTCTGAGATGGCAAGAACAACTGGCTATCTCTGACGCCTGCTTGCAGGAATCCTTTTCTCTGTTTCAGTCATCATTCATATCTTCCAAACTACACATACAGTATTATAAAATGTGTTTTACATTATACTATACTCCTAGTAGGATTATTAAATGTGGGGATGGTAAAGGCACTCAATGCCCCAGATGTCAACTTAGGGGGGCTGATTTTATATATATTTTTGCCACCTGTCCTGTATCAGGACACCCTGGCCTCTGGTTTGAAGTATAATGCCTTAAGTGATTGCCGGAATTTGGGCCCTATGTTTATCTTTTCAAGCACTTTCCACAGGTAGCCCAGGAGAACCTATCAAATGCCTTCTCTGCATCTAGCAAAATTAAGGCCATAGGGTCTCCTGCTACCTGGGCAGCATCGAACAATGTGATTACCCGCCTAATATGGTCCGTAGGGCTTTTACCGGGTAAAAATCCATGTTGCCGCCCGGTTACTACCTTACTAATGATAGGGGACAGATGGAAGCTAATATTTTAGAATATATTTTAGAGTCCCCATTATTGAGCGTAATCGGTCTATAGGGCCCAAGCTACCTTACAGGTTTGTTCTTTTTAGGAAAGACCACACTCTTTGCTTGAGACGATGAAGGAGGAGGTTTATTACCTTCGAATATATGAGTGAACAGTCTCAATAGGCAGTCCCTAAGTTCCGGTGCAAATGCTCTATAGAATTCCATCAGAATGCCTTCTTCACCAGCGGCCTTCCCGGTCACCAATTAGAAGATAGCTGTTAAAAATTCTTCCCACGGGGGGGTCCCTTCTAAGCCTGCTGATCTAAATAGTTGTAGATGTCATCATACTCCTTGGTTCCAGTTTACAGATGCAATGTCTGATAGAATCTTTTAAACGCTAATCTTATATCAACTGGATCGTAAATCATGCCCAGAACTGGATCCCTCATCTCCCTAACTTCATTCTGGCCACTCTTTTGCCTGGTTATAGCAAGTGTACGCCCAACTTGTTCTTCATATTTGTAGGCTTGCTCCATATTAACTAAAAATGTTGCTTTGCTATTGTGATGTCCTTCATAGTTGTTTTAGCAATCATAACCCTTATCTGCACCTCTTTACTATCGCCCCCCTGTTGTGCAGCAGTTATTGATTTTGTTTCTTTCAGAGCTAATAGGGCATTTAGCTCTTGCATCTTTTGCTTTTCCTTCCTTACCCTAGTTAGCAAGAACTGCAGGGTTTCCCCCCGAATCCCAGCTTTTAATTTATCCCCAACTATTTCCAGGGAAGTACTACCAAGCTTTTCTCTGAGGAATGTTGCTATCCAGGTTCTCATATGGGTTAGATATTCATCGTTAACCAGTAATGCCCATTCGAAGCTCCATTGACTGCCCTTTTTACGGGGCCTACCCTCCTTGATTACTAAAACTAGAGGGTTATGATTAGACATGACCCGGGGGAAAATTTAAATATCGCAGTCTTGGAAAATAGAACGTGAGACAAAAAGAAGTCCAAACGGGCATGTGACTGGCGGGGTGAAGATAAAAAGCTAAAGCCATGTTCGGTTGGTCTCCTAGGCTGCCACACATCCATCAGGGTGTGATCTTTACAGAGACTTTTAAGAGACTGGAATACCCTGGGTTTCCTGCCATCAAATTTATACTGCTCCTCACAAGACCACCTATTAGATACATTAGTGTTTAGGTGTCCACATAAAACAATGGGAGCAGGCCTGGACACCAGTTCATTATTCCACCAATCATTCAGCTCTGCATCATCTAGAATTGGTCCATATATAGAGCACAGTGTGAGAGTACAAATATTTGACCAACATTCTACAATAAGCCATCTCCCCAGTCTATCAAACATGTTTAAAAAACTAAATCAAATCCCTTTTGGCCAGAACTGCAACCCCACCGGTCCAAGGATTTTGGCGTGTACCCACAACCAATTTAAAACCCAGGGTGTCCAACAAAGACATCAGAGCTCCCTCTATGTGGGTTTCTTGGAGACATATTATATATGCTTCCAAAGCTTGCAATTCCAAAGTTAGCCTAGCTCTCTTTTTCTTGTCGTTAAGGCCACAGATATTTACCAAGGGATCTCTTAGTTTACTCATTGCTGCCATTTCCTAAATTTTCTGTTAAATATCTCACGTATAGCAACTTGGCACTAGTCGCCCAATAAAATCTTCCTATCCTTAACACCACTATCTCTTCTTGCGCTTTCTTGTGCCCATCTGTCCTCCCATGTAGCACCCTCCCAAACCCCCCACCGAATCCCCCCTCTTAATATCACCTGCCACTCGCCCCCCACCAAATGAGCAATCAGGCAAAAAGCCTGAATGATGGTGCCTGTGCAAGTGTGCATCCCCAGTCGCTCCCAACCAGTGACTCCCCCCCAAAAAAAATTCAGACTTAATATCCCGTTCTAGCCAATATGGATTAGGACTAGACTATCCTTCAAGCCCCAAGAGTGATTCCAGCTAACTGAAAGACTACCACCTTATAATTAATCTGGCGACGGGGAGCAACTACCGCTAAATATTTTAATGCACTATATTTTAACTACTTTCCCCCCACCAATTTCTTTCAGGTACTCCTGAGCTACAATTTCAGAGGTGAAACTACGTGTTTGCCCTTTATAAGTCACTTTTAGGCAGGCTGGGTTTTGGAGATAAACTTCCTCTCCAAGTTGCTGGAACAGGTTAAACAACTGCTGCATCCGCCATCGCCTCTCTACTGTGGCATGGGCAAAATCAGGACTTACAAGAAATGAGATACCCCCAAAGTCCTTCTTTGCGTTGGGACGTGCTTGATCATAGATTTCTTGGTGCAACAGGTAATTCCCAAAATAGATCACGATTGCCTAGTTCTTTCGGCTTCATTGGATCGAGATTTCTTCAGCATTAGGGGGAACCTGTGGGCACTTTGGAACACTTTACCCCAGTCCCAACTGGTTTTCTTTGGGAAAGCACGCTTGAAGAGAGATATGATATATGCTCGTGTATCAGAGCCTTCCACTCCCAGGACTCTCAAGTTGTTACGCCTCTGTCTATTTTCGTACACTTCGAGCTTCGAAAGGACATCAGCCATTGTTGCTGACTGTGATGCTCCTTGGAGTTCTAAGGCCTTGATCTCGGATTGCAGATGTTGAGTCTGTTCCTTGAACATTGTCATTCAGCCGGCAATGTCTGAACAGGTTTTATTGAATTTTTTAACAGTCCCATGCAATTTTTTAGTGGCAAGCCTCCCCCGACGACTCAAGCTCCTGGCTTCATCCTGGACCTTTTTTATAGTTTGGAGAATTGTCGCCAGAGATCCCTCCACGGAAGAAGATTGCGGATGCATAGCACATGTTTCAATACTACGTTCTTTTGAAGATCTTTCAGGCTCCTCACCAGAGAACACAAGCCTAGTTGCAGAATAGTCCCAGTGAAGATTACCCATGGAGCCATCCCCACTACTAGGTTTAGAGGCTTCACCCCCAGCTCCCCTTTTCTTATCCCTCTTCTTCTTCTCCTAAGTGCCTTCTCCCAGACAATTTACGTTGGGTTGCGCAATTGGTTTCTTCCGGGGCATCACTAGAGGAAGAATCTGAGACTGGTTTGTCGGTTAGGGAAGATTATGACTCCCCAATATTAGAGAGATCTGACTCATCCGTTAATGAGAAAAATGTATCTCCGGCATAAGGAGACCTAACTGTGCATATTGGAGGCAACTTGTTTGCGACCCTCCCCAGGTCTCATACCACCTCCAGAGAAAGCCCGCAATGCCTTTAGTGTGGACCTCTTGATGAGCAGCAGTTACAGACTGGGTCAAGCATTGTGCTTCTGTATACCCCTCACTCGATTACGTCTGTTTGTCCCTGTCCTGACCCTGGCCCGCATTGTTACTCTCCTTATTGGGGCCATCTCCCCTGATGCCTTCTTGGGCTGCCGGGATTGGAGCTATATCTGCGGATATCCCAACACTGGTTATGGAGGTAATTTGGGGATTATCATTTGGGGGTGGTATCTCACTCTGAGGTAGACTGGAGTTATTCAGTACCCCCATGTCCTTTTGTTCCCCTACAGAGGGGGCATTCGTCTTTCCCTCCACTTTTCCCTCAACCTGCCTGCTGGCCGCATTTACGCCTTGCCCCTTACTTGGTCTCTGATCCACAGGTTTAACTTTTCTGTTGCCAGAAAACAAAGTGGAAACTAGGGGTTGAGCCCCTTTGCAGTCTCCGGGTGCATCAGCTTTCCCCAGTCGGTTCCTATCTCCGCTCTCCATAGTGCTGAGCTTCGGATTTCCTTTCTCCAAAGCCCCATCTTACCACAATCCGGAGAGGGGGGAGAGAGTCCGCCTGATGATCCAGTAGCTGGGTTGGTTTTCCGAGACCCACGGCTGGGCATTCTGCGTTGTTTGGCAGCCCCACTGCAACACCATAGCAGAGAGAGCTGGAGCCACGTAACCAGTGTGAACAGCCACGCAGCGTCAGAGTTATCGCCGGCCGGCGTCTGAGGTCTCCACTTGGTCCACACCACAGCTCCCGGTGCGCCACGTCTAAGTTACTCGTAGGGTCAAGGACCGGAGAGCATGCTCCGACAAAGCCCTCTTTCTTCTTTTTAGACACTGGGGAGAGTCAAAATGAGAGCGACACGAACCCGCGTCCTACAGGTGCCATCTTGATTCCTCCTTCCAACCTGCTCGTAAGTCAAAATTTCCAACTTGATATTTTGACTGAATGCCGTTGGCTGCATGAGTTTTATATCCCTGGATGTCCAAACAGTTCCGCTGTGCCCTTAAGAACTGTCCAAAAGGGAGATTGTCCCTGAGGGACTTGGGGTAATAGCTTTTGTATGCAAGCAGGGCATTTTTGGCCATTGGTTTCCTGTATAACTCACTTTGCAGGGATCCTGCGGAGGTAGAATATATCTACAGATCTAAGTAAATAAAGTGCTCTTCCCTGTATTCATAAGTTCCTTTAAGAAAAGGGTTGCACTAATTCAGCCACTGGTGGTAGGTGGTAATGGAATTACCTCGACATATGA
Source organism: Triturus cristatus (assembly GCF_964204655.1). NCBI lineage: Eukaryota > Metazoa > Chordata > Amphibia > Caudata > Salamandridae > Triturus > Triturus cristatus. The sequence goes on along the minus strand of NC_140582.1, from coordinate 663,519,577 downwards.
CTAGAATTTGACAATATAAGGCTTCCATTTCAGGATGTTGGAATAAAATTGATTATTCAATTTCAGGAACTCTACTATCTCAAATGAATGCAAGTAGAGGTTCAACAGACTACGGGCGAAGGCACTGCCCATTGAAGTCCCTGATATTTGTAAGTATAGGTCACACTCATTGCTAGAGTAGCACATTGCATTGTAAAATATACTGGTGTCAAAGTGTACAGGTCCCTGGACCTTAATAGACTTTATAGGTTTCGCAGAGTCTGAACCTGCGAGATACAGGTGTAGAGATATTCCACATCAAAGGATACAATTAAATCAGTTTCCAAATCAAATTGGTTGTCTGATATCAGGCGCTGTACATCTTTGGTATCTTGTAAGAATGTCAGCATTTCCCATATTATAGGTCTCAGGAAGAAATCCACAAATTAGGATAAAGGCTGTAGCAGGGAACCAGTCCCAGAGATAATCATACAACCAGCACAGTTATTAGCACAAGGGCACCCTGTAGGGGGTGGTGATAGTTCCTTTGTGGTTGAGGGCCATGAAGCATATAACCACAAGATATTTTATTGTTGGGTTTACTTTCCTGCAAACAATGCCACTTTGCAGGCGTTTCACACATAAACTCCAGCTGCAATACAAGGTCAATATAGAGCTTATGAAGATTTAGAAATACCTCTAACATATCAGCAACATTGAAACTGGTTCCAAGATGCCCTATTACATCCACTAGACAATGTAAGACTGGAGCCCCTCAGCACTAATGGGGTGATCTGTCTTAGCTGATTATACACCATAACTTAACTTAGCAGCTTTAAATGTTGCAGACCTCCATGCTCTCTACATATGTCTAGTTAGGGTATATAGACGTCTAATGCAGTTTGGGAAGTGGCGTGACCCCATGCCTTGTGTGCTATATTGGTAGACGGTGGTATAGTGTTCGTCTGAGATATGTCCTTTGACTGTTCATTAGTAGTCCTGCCAATGTGTGTTGAATTATGTATTGCAAAGCCAATTAGTGTCCAGAATGTGCCACTGTGGACTCTGCCATGGGTCCCACCCTTAAAAAAAAGATTGACAGTTGTGTAGCTAGTCATCATCTGGGTTTTGTCACAGGGTCACCCCCCATGCAATTCACCAAAGTGGGCTGTCCATGATTCTGGCAGGTCCATCGCCTCGATCTGGTTATCTAATATGTGTGAACCAGATGTCTTTACATTCCCCTTCTGTAGGGAGTCTGCAAGTTCGTCCCACTGGTCTTTCTCCTTCAACCTTTTCGCCTGCGTCAGGGTAATCCTATACTCTCTTCTGACATCCCTTAACGCTCTACGGTGCCTTTTTTTAGCTGCTTCTAGAATGAGTTTTTTCACGTCTGCATTCACGCTTGTACCATTCTGGAAGGTTTTTTAGGTGTTTGCCCCTTCTACCCTCCTTACTAAGGAGGGATGTCAATGACTTCAGAAGCTCACAGTGTGTGTTAACCAAGTTTGCCCCACTCATCTCGGTCCCCACCAAAAGAGCCAGTTTTTCCTAACATAAATCATATAATTGCATTTGAACTTTAAGATTGTCAGCTATCGCTGTCCATTTTACATTCCTTCTGTTGTTACTAGTCTCAAATGGGCTTCTGTTTTTCCTAGGTAGAATTTGTGTGTTCAGGAACAGGCCTACTTGGAAATGGATGCTCAGTGCGTTATGATCACTATCTGATCTGGTGACTACCTCCATATCAGTCCTAACTGGCCAAAGTCTACTATCCAAAATGATACAATGAATATTACTTGTATGCAGGCCTCTCTTAAATGGTGGGCAAGATGGGGCATATTATCAAGACAGGCGATAAAATTATCGCCGCTTTAGCGGCAGGAAACTGCCGCTAAAACGGTGATAATGGGCTTGATAATATGCTCTATAGAATTCTAATTGAAGCCCATGTTAGATGTCCTTCACAACTATCATGGGCTTCAATTGGAATTCCATAAAGCATATTATCAAGCCCATTATCAACGTTTTAGAGGCAGTTTTCTGCTGCTAAAGCGGCGATAATTTCATCGACTGTCTTAATAATATGCCCCATGGTGAGTTAGAGAGGGTGAAGCCATTCACAACCTTTAGCCCATGTGTTTTTGGAAGGTCAATGAGTTGTACAGAGACCCTGGACTGGGTAAGCTGGGTATGGTGGGCCACCATACCCTTCTGTCGAGTGTTGGGTCCAATTGATCCAAGGCCATGAGAGCAACAGGAATTTGGATATTGCTGTCTCCTGAAATGATTTCAAAGTGACTGTACTAGAGCTGCTCAATCATTATTTAGGAGACTGACAATGGTTCCTGACTGCGAGTTTGGGGGAACAGAATGTAGGTATATGTTTATAATATAATTGGACCAGGCCCCATGAACTGCACTTGTCTAGATCACTATACCCAAAAGGTCTCTGCACTTCAATGGGATTCTCTTTATAGTGGTGAACAAATCCTGAACCCTCCTGAAGCCCTCGCCACAGGGCATGATACAGCATTGTTTACAAAAGATATGTACCTCGATTTGAAAACCAGATCTGTCACCCATATCTCCTGCAGTAAGATGATGTGGTGTTTATCTATAAATGTACCCCACTCTGGGTCCCCAATCTTGGGTCTAACCCCTGCAACATTCCAGGACAACAGTTTGAGAAAATCCGAATCTGGTGTGATTATCCCCCAGGATTATGTACCAATGACTCTTACTCACTCCATTGCTTCTCTAGACATTTAAAGATATTAGAGAGTGTTCCCATATTATCCTCCTGATTGTATGAATTGCAAGGGATCTCTACCAGTGCAGCTCATGAAGAATGTAGATGCTTTAGCCGTGGGGGTATAGCATGTATGCTTGTGTCTATCATCAGTCAGTCGATGTCAGGTAAACTAGTTGCATGGGCTTCTGCCAGAGCAGATGTTTGTCGGTGAGATTGTGGGTTTCATTGGTGAACAGGGTTTGATACTACTTAGGAGTTAGGGGCATTTTTCCCTAAGTCTTAGTGAGCCTACAGGAGGCCTAAATTTAAGCTTCAGTGCTATCAACCTTTCTACAAGTTCATGCTTTGTCAACTGCAGGTCAATGTAATCAAATGTTGAGTGGTCATTGGTGTATCGAGTGGCCTTTAATATGTCCTCTTTTATGACTGCTCTACAGCCTCTCACCTTTTTGAGCCAATTAATGGATTTACTCGTATATGAGTCATGTGATTCTCTAATGCCCGGCTGGAGTTTCGGAACATTAATCACCAATATGTTATGTTCCCCTTTAGGGACCGCTACAGTTCTGTTTCCAATACTTGGGGGGTTAAAGTTCTATTAACCCCACTAATATTGTGTTGGGCCCTTCCCTACATGTTGGCTATAAGTACCTTCTGTTGTGCTCTTTGGGAAAATCATGGTTACTCCCATTGTGCCAGGAGAATTTAGCAGTCATTCCAGGTGCACTGGCAACATCTGGAACATTGGACTTATAAGAATGGGTTTGACGGAACATGAGTGGATTATTCTAACTATTATGTGAAGTGCTCACCTGGGGATTGGAATGGCTATTATGGACTGTGTCTAATTTCACCCTCTGTTGCTGGGAGTCTGTGTTGAGGTTTGGTCACAGAGTGAGAAGGTTTTCCATTTTACCATTAAGAGCTCTAGATAGCCTATTGATATAGACTCTCAAGTTGTTTCTTTCCTTTTTAAGCACTATTAAGGTGTGAGAGTATGTCACCTGGATGTGGGATACTAGATTGGGTTTCCACTATCTGGACGTTTTCTGGAATTTGTTCATCGAGTTTCAATCTAGATACTTTGAATCGGTTGGTACAGTCAACAACCCCTAAGTGGTCTGTAATGATCCAGTCTGGAGAATTTGTTCTGGGAGATGAAGGTAGGCGGAGGCCTACAGGTAACTGGGGGTTATTAGATGGCTCAATACTAAGATGTGCTATTGGGGCTGGGTTTTTTAGAGAACAATTTGATATCTTCTCTCCGCCCCTCCCTGGTTTAGGATCCTTGGTCCTTGGACCTAGGTGGCCTTCTAACGCCTCAATTAGTACATTTATTTCCTCAAGGGTACAGTTTACTGTGGAGTGTCTTGGTAGTTTTTTTTTTGCTTTGCCAAATCTGCTGATTTATCATTGGCCTTGTGTTACCATAGTGGCCCAAAAAGATGTAACTTATATTGCACCTCTGTTATTATTGGCTCTACAGGGCAGTGACCTAGTAGCAGAGGTGGTAGTTACAAGACTACTAGCCCTAGTTTTGTCTTCACACAGGTGGCCAATTGAGAATGTTATGCAAAATACTCTAGTAGACACCCACTATGTGCTAAAGCTAGCTTGTTTCATGTGCAAAGGAAATAAATTAGAAGAGAATTAGTCAAGTCACTTATCATGTGTTAAACACCCCCATGCAAAGTCAGACTGGGTTGCCTCTAATCAATATGATGGGAAGGCAATAGTCAAGCTCCTGTTCAATGCGCTGGTACCCTATTTGAGGGTCACTCCTTCTGGGGCTTATGCATATGAAAGTATGAGGCATGCCTTGGTCTGGCAAGTTCAGAGGTCCCTTGAATGAAGGAGAGAGAGCAACTTAAGATTCAGCTCAGTGTGAGATTAAACAGAGTGTCAAAAGTTCGCCTTCCAGCGAAGCGCATGCGAGGGAACTAGTACCGAACCCAATAGGCAAAAGAAATGGAATACAGCAGCCCTTGGGCAGCGACCAATCCACCCTCCTCCTCTGCTGGACCAGCTTAAGGTTATCCACTGGTTTAGCACTACGCCACAGGCACATGGACTTGAAAAGATTAGTCAGGGTAGTTAAACACAGCCTAGATGGAATGTGGGGGCCATTCTCCAGATACCATAGGTTCTTACAGACTTGCTGTGACACAGAGATGGGGAAAAGGGGGGTTCCCCTGCCATGCCTCACCTCCTCCTGTCACTGATAGGCAAAAGATGGCCCTGCCAGGCGGCTGGACTAGAAGATGTGCTATAAGTGCCAATACTATGCAGGTGAGACAAGCACCAGGGACCGCCTCCGGCTATCTGTAAAATGTAATTCCCCTGCAGGAAAAGTTAGCCATGGCAGGAAAGCAACTACGGCATCCCATGCAGCAGAATGAGTATAAGCTCTTTATAGTGCTGATACGATGCAGGTGAGACAGGCACCAGGCACCGCCTCCTGGGACACATGCCAACTGGAAAATATAGTTTTACTGCAGGAAAAGGCATCAGTGGCAGGAAAGCAACTCCAGTAGCCAGTCACTATTAATGCAAATATGGTCAATGTTCCAACCAGACGGGAAGAAACTTCAATTGTATTGCACAAAAAACAAACCAGCTTGAAGCAGTGTTTCCCCATAGTCGACCCCAAGAAAAACATTGAAAAATCTTTTCCACACACCATAAATTAGAAGAGAGTTTTGCATATTGATCAACTTTCTCCATCCTTCTCTAGGATTAGTTTTAGACATAAATCCAGGGTATAAAAGGCAATGTAAAATGTTTGTGAATACTTACAATCCTGTGCGTTTTTGTTGTTCTTTTCATGCTCACTCTGTAGGAAATTAATTTAGCAGAAAACATTGAGGTGTTTGGAATTTATTGTGTACAATAATTTTTCCCTATAAGTTTTTCCCGCCAAATTGTGGCATAATCCACATATCAGAATTTAACAAGCCAATTTAATCAGGACCTTATGAACTGCCTTCCCAACATAATAACAACACTAAGAGCATGTTCCCATTTTATCTCTCTCTCACACACCCACACCTATACGCACAATTCAATCAATCAATCGATCATGGGCTTGTAAAGCACAGCTACTCATCCGTGAGGGTCTCAAGGCACAGGGGGAAGAGGGCTGCTGGTGGGACTGGGTGGAGGATCATTCAAAGAGCCAGGTCTTGAGGTCCTTCCTTAATAGGATCGTTGACACTGATTGCCTGAGGTGCAGGGGTAGGGTGTTCCAGGTCTTGTGGGAGAAGTAGGAGAACGATTCCCCTCCGGTTCTGACCTTGTGGATCCTGAGGATGGACACGAGGGTGAGTTGGGAGGGTCGGCGTTATCTGTTGGGTACTTGGAATGTGAGGCGGTGGTTCAGGTACACTGTTCCTTCTCCATGTAGGGCTTTGTAGGCGTGAGTGAGGAGCTTGAAGATGACTTTCTTGTTGACTGGGAGCCACTGGAGGTATTCCATGATGTGGCTGTAATAGGGAATGTCAAGGACCAGTCTGACGGTGGCATTTTGGAAGTTCTGTAGTTTCTTGAGCTGTTTCTGGGTGATGCCGACATAGAGCATGTTGCTGTATTTGAGTCTGCTGGTGATGAGTGTGTGGGTGCCCGTCCTTTTGGAATCTGGGAGAATCCATCTGAAAGACTTTCAGAGCAGGCAGAGCATGTGGAAGCAGGCTGAGGAGACTGCCTTGATTTGGTGGTTCATTGTGAGTGAAGAGTCCAGTATAAAGCCATGGTTGCTTGCGTGGTACATTTGGGTGGATAGAAAACCTAGAGAAGCTGGCCACCAGGAGTGACCAGGCTGACGCTGTGGGTCCCAGGATGAGGATTTTGGTCTAGTACGAGTTGAGCTTGAGGCAGCTGTCTTTCATCCATGTAGCGACGGACTTCATTCTACTGTGGAAGTTTGTTCTGGCGGTTGAGGGTTTGTTGGTGAGCGAGAGGATCACCTGGGAGTCACTGGCATAGGAGATGATGTTGAGTCTGTGGCTTCTGATGATGGCTGCGAGGGAGACCATATAGATGTTGAAGAGGGTGGGTCTCAGGGAGGAACCCTGGGGGACTCCACAGCTGCTCTCTGTGAGTTCTGAGAGGAACGGTGGCAGTCTGACTCACTGGGTCCAGCCGGTGAGGAATGAGTGGATGCATTCCAGGGCCTTGTCTTGGATGCTGGCATCATGGATTCTGCTAATAAGGGTGCAGTGGGAGACGGTGTCGATGACAGCCAATAGGTTTAGTAGGATGAGGGCTGCGGTTTTGCCCCAGTCGAGTAGGGACCGGATGTCGTCTGTGGCAATGAGGACTGCAGTCTCTGTACTGTGGTTGCTTCAGAAGCCCGATTGGGAGGTGTTAAGGACATGGTTCGCTTTTATGAACTCGGAGAGCTGGGCTTTGATGGCTGTTCTCTATGACCTTTGCTGGGAAGGGGGGCAGGAGATCAATCTGTAGTTCATGAGGTCTAATGTCACATACTCACACACAGACACTCACACACACACACACACGCAAACACACACATACACCACTTTGACAGAGCAGCCCTGATTGCTCCCTGAAGGGGCAAGTCTTGCTGTGCCCAGCCTCACAGGCATTGTACTTGGTTTATCTTGCTGTGTGGAGCCTCACAGCCACTGTACTGTTCATGCTGAATCCACAAGAGTTTAGAGGGTTAGTGGTAGCCTTCACTCTCTCCTACCTAGCTAACAGCTAGGGCTGATCATAGACATGCTTTTTGGCTGTTCACATGGACTCTGGCCTTACCTTAAAAACTTAAAAACATGACATCAGACTATATGGTGCTCAACTTTGCCTACACTGTATGATCTACCAGTAGTACTCCACAGAAGCAATTGATCGGTCAAGTACATGACCTACCATGAGGAAATCTAAAATTAGCCTTCTATTCTCCCACCAAACATTAGGGCCAGTGGTGGCCCGTAATATGGCAAAGTAGTGGGGTGGGTGCACATGTGCACTCTCTCTCAGACACATGCACACATACAAAAACACATACACTTTACTTTGACTGAGCAGCCCTGCTTGCTCTCAGAGGAAGCAAATATAGCTGTTCCCAGTCTCACAGGCATTGTATTTGGTTTATCTTGCTATGCCCAGCCTCAAAGGCATTGTCCTGGCCTTGCTGATTCCAGAAGGGTTAAAGGTATACCGGCTGCCTGCACTCTCTCATACCTAGATAAGAGCAAGATATGAGCATAGACATGCTGTTTGGGGGCAAGTTCTGTTGTGCCCAGCCTCATAGGCATTGTACTTGGCTTATCCTGCAGTGTGCAACCAAACATACATTGTACTGGCCATACTTAATCTAGGAGGAATTAAAGAGGTAGTGTCAGCCTGCACTCTATCTCCTACCTAGCTCACAGCTAGGTCTGATCATAGACATGCTTTTTGGCTGTTCACATGGCCCCTGGCCTTGCCTGGAAAGTCTTAAAGCCATGACATTAGGGCCATATGAGGCCCACATTTGCTCCCGCTGCCTGATATACCAGAAGTGTTCCACAGAAGCACTTAATAGGTAGCAAGCATCAGGACAGTACATGGCTAACTATGACAAAATCTGAAATCTACCTGCTTTGCTCCCACCAACAATTTGGGCCAGTGGTGACTTTTAATTTGTTGAGTAGTGGAGCGGGCACCCATGAGCCAAGTGACTTCCACTTATCTAATTACAGGCACACATACTGTCTCCCACCCTCCCATCCAGAGCACAATGACCATGGTGGTTCCAGGAGTCTTAGGCAAGGAAGGAACGGATGGAAGATTGTACTGCTGTCTCTCGTTGGCTGACCTTGCCATTGAGGTGAGGACCTTCTCGGACTAGTCACAGTGTGCGATGGAGTCAGTGAGATTTGATGACTCCACCACACTCTGTGAAGATGTGTCACTGATAGGCAGCCCTGTTAAGTTCAGGGCTTAAACCTGAAGCACTCAGGTTTGATTATATCAGTGATGCTCCACCTCATCATAAATAGGAGAATCTCAGAAGCATGGTGGGCTGATGAAGTCACCCCTCAGAGCTGTTAAATGTTCAGACTGGTAAAGCGTGGCCCGGCTCCCAAGCACCTGTGCATTAGTGTATTTAAAGCACATGGCTGATGAGTGTCTGTTAGGCTGACCTTTGCTAGGGCAGAAAGACACTCATCATGCTTGCAAAATGAAGGGGACTGTCCCCCTCCACCCCTTAATGACACATTATGCCAGCCAAGCATGGTCTATGTATAGATATTTGTGTGGGACTATGGAGGGAGACACTCATCCAGGCTGGAAACCATGGCTTTTAACACCTCCCTGTATTGGACAGACCAGAATTGAAAGGCCGCATTTCACATATGCATTCATCCTTTTCACAAGCTACTTCGAGAGTTCTCCAAGGAGCTCCAGAGTCCTTGCAGTACCTCTCCTACAGCAGCCCACATCCTAGTCTCTGGGTTTGCTGGTGGTTACCATTCATGCTTAAGACTTTAGTTCACCTTGAGAAAAGGGCAAGTCCAATAAGGTAAAGGTTCTAAATAAGGAACAGATGCTAGACTCACACTGATTTAGAAAAAGGTGGTATGGAAAGCATCACAGAATGCTCTAGGGAATTGGGGACTCCATCGGAACAGATCACTATATCGTTTGAATTGAAATGTCCTCTCTCGGCTTTGGTGTCTGAACAGTGCCTCTGAGTGGTTCTTTCAATCACCTGAGGAGGAGTGAGCATGTCAGGAGCCCTATGCCAAGCCTCATAGAGAACATATTCTAGTGATGTTTATGCACCTCAGTGCCAACTCCTTCTCTGCTTGTTACCACTGTGCAGTACAGGGCATTAGTGAGACTGACTCATCATCATCCTTTACTGGAATACCTCTCACTGCTCCCCTTTACCAGCTATAAATGTCACTAGCCAGTGAGCCTTTCACAATCAGCCGACATCTCAGATGCTTGTGGTATTTGGACTCCTGTCCCATGCTGCTGCATATCTGACAGCTAAACATCTAAAGGCACATCTATTATTTTACTGCCTTGAGTTGTGAGAATGTGTGAGATAAAAGTGAAACCTTAGGTGTGAGTTTTCCTCTGGGAGATTGGTCATTAATGCAAGACTAGGGATTGAGTTAAATTACTTTTCAATAAAAACTGTTTTTAAATGTGTTTTAATGCTGGAACATTTCGAACAGTTTAAGGGGTACCCATCCCAGTGAGAAGTATTGCAGCTACTCTGCTTCATTTACATGTTTTAAACGCGTTGTATGAATTTGAATTGCCTTCTTTTTAACTCCTACGCACTTGGCACTTTTGGCTTGTTCTCCTCGGTGCCTGACGCCAGCTGCATTTCCTCGACCAAGCTCACCAGGGGCAGCCATTTACAGGGGGAGGAGGTGGAACCAAGAAGCTGTTTCTGGCCATTTAATGCCGGCTGCAGTGTGGGAGCGCAGTGGGCGTGCTGAAGCCGGGCAAAGGCTAACCCGTCTGCGCCCGTCTGTGACTGTCCGTGGCTAGGTGCTAGCCACCATGCCCAAATTGTAACTTATTCAATACCCACATTTAAACAATGGTACTCCTGAGACTATCCACTCATCCCCACCACCGCGTCAGGCTTGTTAATTTTGGGAATTATGAACTCCAGGAATTTCCTCCCTGAACTTAAACCATTGTTTCCTGCTGGAAACATTACCTGGAGGAAGGACAATCATAATCATAGATCATCGGAACTAACAATGATATATTTGAATACTCGGTCCCTTGTGAAATACCAACTGAAAATATTTCACCTCCTGGACACCAAAAAACCAGACATACTCCCTTTAACTGAATCATGGCTCTCCCAGGAGTCCAACCCTGACATCCTTGCCGCTCTTCCTAGCAACTATTATATTTTTCAGGTCAGTCGGCCCTTAGGAAAACAGGGGGAGGGGTGGCTGCCATAATTCACCAAGAGTTGAAGTTTACCACCCTTTCTGTGATAGATATCACAACCATGGAAAACCTAGTTATCAAACTAAACTCCACCCTGAGCCCCCTGATCTGTATACTGTTGTATATCCGTTCATAATATGCCTCTTTTCCTTCAGTTATTGGTGGAACAATTAGCCCATTTATTAATCCACCATGTCAAAATACTATTAATTGGCGATTTTAATTATTGGGCCAACAATAAGAAGGGTGGTCCATGCTTATTAGAATTGACTGATCTCCTTAACGGGCTGAACCTTATTCAACATGTGTCACCTCTCACTCACATAAAAGGCCACATCCTTGACCAAATCTGGTCCTCGAATCTCACGTTGTCCAGTTTGATGGTGTATCCATGCACTTGGTCCGACCACTTCTTAATAATGTTCAACCTCAATGATTTAATCATATCCAAACCTCGAGCTAAGATGAGTCTGTCGGCAAGGAACTTGAACCACACCAATTTCAGTGCTTTCTGTAATTCATTGAAGACCACTGTACCCACACATCAGTCTTCTGTCAACCAAAGTAAAGCAAATATTAGACTATGGCTAACAGATGCCATCAATATCTATGCCCCCCCTCAGGGAAATCAAAATGGCCAGGCCCTATGATGCCCAGAGGTGGTCCTCAGAAGATTTAAAATCCCCCAAATTAGCCCTGTGCCCCATTGAATGCACTTGGAGATGGAATCACTTACCTGATAGGAAAGACGCTTATCAACCCCAACTTAAACAATATAAAAAATCTACCTTACAAACTAAAGCCACCTATTTCTCAAACAAGATCTTGAATTCGACAAATAAATCCAAAGATATATTTGCAATTGTAACCAAGTTATCCAACCCAGACAGAGTAACAGCAAAATTAGTCCCTACTCAGGCACTATGCAACTCTCTGAACAACATCTTTATCGACAAATTCAGTACCATTAAAGCAAGTATAGCTTTTAATCCCTCCCCTGGTGACCAATCTGTGACACTCAGGAACCCTCATTCCTTACATCAGTTCCCTGGAATTAGCAGAGAAGTCCTCCTGGACTTGCTGACCAAAGTCCAATTAGGATCCCCTGACGACTGCTGCCCCCCTCACATTCTGAGAGAAGTCTTGCTTGCATGCCCCGAGCCAACCCTTTCTCTATTGAACAACTCATTACCACAGGGTTCAGTCCCTAGATCCTTTAAAGAAGCGGTAGTAGTCCCACTAATCAAGAAAACAGGTGCAGACCCTTTGGTCCCCTCAAACTATCGACCCATATCACTGCTCCCCTACCTGGCCAAGGTACTGGAAGCCCATGTTGCTAACTGTCTCTGCTCTTTTATTGAACAGTCTCAAGTCCTAGACTCTCACCAAGCAGGCTTTCGCCCTTCTCACTCAACTGAGGCTGTAATTTTGACTGTACTAGATGAAATGGAAAGGAAAAAGCAGATAAAGGCACTACTCACACTCTAGTGCTTCTTGATCTCTCTGCGGCTTTTGACACAGTTGACCATAACTTCCTGGTGGACCGTGTCAGGGACGCAGGAATTCAGTGACCTGCTCTCCAATGGCTGCCATCCTTCTTAGATGATCGCTACCAATAAGTTTGCCTCTCCCAATTCATGGCTCTTAGAGGTAAAATAACCTGTGGTGTGCCACAGGTTCACCCTTGTCCCCACACTTGTTTAATCTGTATCTCCTTCCACTCTGGTTGAAAGAAAGGTTTGCACTTTCAATTATGCCGATGGTCTGCAATTAATCTTCACCATCGACACCACTCCTGATTCCATCTTGAATTTCCAGACGATTATGTTATATATACGCAACTGGATGAATAATAATCACTTAAAATGAAGCCCAGACAAAACGGAACTGATCTTAGTCGTGGTTCTCAAAATCCTTGGAACTGGAAGTTCTGGCCAGTGGAGCTTGGGCGCCCACCACTTCTATCTTCATCGCCCAAGAGCCTTGGCGTTACAATTGATAGCAACCTGACTTTGAATACCCAGATTGGGACAGTAGTTTCTACCTGTTTCTTTCAACTTCAGAAGATCAAGAAAATTAGCAGATTCCGTACTGCAGAAGCTGTTATTCAGGTTGTGCTTTCTTTGGTCATTTCTCATATTGACTGTGCTAGCTCAATCTGCATTGGAGTTCCAGGGTATTTAATGAAAAAATTGCAATTGGTGCAAAATCTGGCAGCTAGACAGATTTATCACCAGCTGAGATGGCATCATGCCACTCCTCTTATGAGGAAGCTACATTGGCTCCCTGTTACACAATGCTGTGCATTTAAGATTAGATGCCTCATTTTTAAATCCCTTCACAGCACATGCCTGTAATTTGTTTCCACTCTTATTCAGAGGTACGCCTCCACCCGGAACCTGAGGTCATCCCATCAAAACCTTTTGTTTAACCGGACTTTCAAATGGAACAGACTAGGTGGGTCTTGATTTGCGACCTTGACCCCTCATTTCTGGAACTCACTTCCCTTTAACACCAGATCCTCTTGACCCCACATTTCAGGAGACTATTAAAAACTTGGTTGTTCTCCAAGGCATATGAATTATCTAACGAGCAGCATGCTACCTCTAACACTTAGTGCCAAGAAACCGTATGGTGTACGTGCGCTCTATAAATATTTTTAACAAAACATAGTACTTTATACCTTGAGAGCTGTTACTATTTCCAAGAGACTAATAATAAGCACCCATCATTGGCTAGGTAATGTAGCTGGCCTGTGAGGTTTAAACCATATGTTCCGATGGGACTAGGATGCTAGAGCAATAATTTAATACCACTAACTACAGTGTCCACAATCCTCACCTGTCGTGTGACCCTACCTATGTGAACAGTTAGGAGAGAGACACGAATCAGTGTGCTTCCATCCTGGAGGAATGGATTTGTCCTTAGTTCCTTTCAACATCAAACGGGTTATGCCTGACCCTGGGCGTAAAACTCCGCTCGCAGAGTTTGCAGAGTTTTGGTTACTCCGTGTTCTGTGTAGAATTCTGAGTTGCCCCAAAACTCGTGTTTGTGCACCTGAAATGTGTTTTCGCGTGTGCAGGAGCAACTTACCGGGTGCCTGCGATCGCTGATATGATTTCTCGAGCTGTTTGCAAGCGCCACTAGATTTGCTAGGCAGCCTCATGGTACCGCGAGAGTTTGCGATCACGAACACATCATTCGAGTGCGACTTCAGACTTCTGGCAGATGTTTTGTTAAGAACACAATCTGGAACGTGCAGAGTATATCACAACTGAAATCTGGAGAAGGGTCTTTCCCCGAGCAGCATCAAACCTTCTCGAAAGGACAAATTTGGATTAAAAAAACTTCGCAAATTAACATTTGGATGTACGTTTTTGTGCAACGAGTCCTTTTTCTTTTTTAACTTTTTTTTTCAAAAGGAAGGAAGTGCCCCAGAGTCTTGAACTTCCTATCCAGCAGGCTTCTCCCAGTGCTTTGTCTATCTCCTGGTAACTTTTCATTTGGATTTGGAGCTAGAAGGATCACTCTTTGTGTATTCTGTATCATATATCATTGGATTTGAGGACTTTAAATTTGAGATTTCACAAGTAAGTTTAAAAATTTGTGTTATTTGTTTGATTGGGGCCATGCACCTAGATTTATTTGTACTTTTCTTAGTTTTTTTTTAAATGTGTTGTGGTGGGTGGTCTGTAGTTACTGTAGGGGCCTAGTTGTTTCTTTGTAAGTATTTTTTCTTCTTTTATAAAGGAAACGTGTTGCACAGTACACTACATGTTTCTCCATGTTTTGAAAACAATTTGCAATATTTATTTATTTCACTATGTAGCCCAGTAGTCTGCCAAAAATAGGCCTTTCTCAGCCAGTAGGCCCAGAGTAACTCATGGGTTCATCAAATACCTGTTTCTGTGGTGTCTGTTGAATTTAAAATGTAATAACATATTTTTGGCCACGGATGGCATTGGAATAAAATAATAAGTGTGTTTTTTGTGGTATTTCATCTTTTTTTATGTTTGTTAAATTAAATGCCTTTGTTGGATGTGTGTGGTTGTAACTTGCAAACCTTTTTAGCACTGTAGATTTTCATTTTTTACATTGTTGCGTTAAAGATGTGTTGTTTATCATGCCTCCTTTGTCTGGCCAGTGTGTGAGTGTGTTTGTAATAGTGGGCCATCATTTGCCTTGTGTGAGCCTCCCCATGTGGCCAGGGGCCATTTTCTAAAGTCTGTGTCCATACTCCTTATAGGCCTGCTTGAGTTCATTGTTTTCCAGGCCTCCTGCTTGTTGTTGTTGTGTGACCATGTGGCTGGCAGCCATTTTGTGGTGGCAGTTAGTGTGCTTTTCTGCATGTCTGTATTCCCTTTGTTACCCTTTGTCTTATTGCTTCCATTGTCTTTTGTCAGCTGCAGCTCCCTGAGTGCTACATCCCACATGATGCACAATGCCAAACCGTTACATTTGTATTTTTGTTCTTCTTCTTCTTCTTTCCTATCCTTCCTGAGTGTACTGTAGTGTAATAACACTAACAAGTGTGACCACACACACTAAATTATATATTTGTTTGTACTAGTAATCAAAACAAAACAATGCCACATTTCACTGATGTTCTTCTTGATTCTTTGCTATCAGGTGCACAGAAGAGGAGTAAAAAACATCACCCATTGTACTGCCAGATAGAAGGTCTGCGCCCTGTGCACAACATCACGTGACGTGTGTCCACAAACAGGTATCTCTTCAACTTGTGCCACTGCATGCTAACTGACATCTTCAAGATGGCGCCAAAGAAAGGTACAAGGTTCAGTACCAAGAAAGTTGCCAGTGAGAAGAAGAAGGCGCTGGCCCTTACCACCACCAGTATGTCGTCCAAGACCTTTTTTAGGAAACCAAAAATTGTGCCTGCAGCAGCAGTGCCTGGGGAGCAAGCTGGGAACAGCACTCCTGCATCAGTGGACCCCCCCACTAACCTAGGCCCAAGACCATGTCTGTCGCAGAGGCCGCCAGTTTAATCACAACAACGCCAACGAGCAGTGATGTTGAAATCGACCTATCAGCTTCCTCCTGAGGGAAAAGAAGAGCAAGCCACTCTTTCAGAAGATCCATTGTCTTCCAGATCCCCAGCAAGGAAAAAGAGGGTTAGTTCATTAACTTCTTCTGCAAGCCCCCCTTCTGATGATCTAGATGCCACTGGGATCCCACCTCAGTCTGTGAGTGAGACACACCACAAGACACGGCTAGGAAAAAGGAAGGTTCCAGAAAGCCTTATGGAGGTAGATGTAGAAGAGGAGGATGATGATGAGCCAGCCACCATGGACATTAGCACCACCCAAGTGGAAACCAACATTACCCCTTCCCAAATTGCTGTGAGGGATGTGGCATGGATACCATCAACACAGATACCACCAACACTACCTCCAGCTGAAATATTTACAAAGTCCTGGCAGCTACCTACATCCACCACAACCACCTCAGTACACATAGGTACTGCAGAGAGTCAAATGTCACACCCACCTACCAGTTCATCCGACATTGCAAGTGGCACCAGCAGCGTCAGAAAGTTGACCTCCCTAGTATTAGAAATGGGGGTCTGTAGTTGGTAGAGGTAGGTAGTCTTGTCCAAATAAGGGCCTTTGTTTCTTGTCAGGGTAAGGGGGATACACTTCTAAAATAACCCCTCCTTATCCCCTTGGTAGCTTGGCACGAGCAGACAGCCTTATCACAGAGTAAAGCATTTTTGAACACATAAAGGAATACAGTTAAAACACTACAAATGGACACCACAGCAGTTTAGAAAAATAATTAATCTTTATCTAAAACAAAACAAGACCAAACAACAAAAATTCACAATACTTTTATCAAGATAACTTCAAAAATAGGTTCTTCACTCAAATAAAGTTTGTAGCAACAAATAATTCCACCTGGAGTTATTATGACATCGTGACAGATGAAAGTCCCAAAGAACGGCGCCGATCATGAAGTGCGCGGTGTCGGAAGTGGGGTCAAGCAGACCCCCCCAAAGAACAGTACCTTGGAATTGATGAAAGCGAAGACGGTGCACGGCGTCGGGAAGGTGATGTTTCGTAGGCGCCGAGAGGCGTTGGTTCCTTACGACCCCAGGGGAGGTGAAGCCTCGGTTCCTTACTGCGGTGCAGGTGAGGTGAGACGTTGGTTCCTTACTGTGTCGGGGAGGTGATGTCATGGTGGCAACAAGGCTTCACTTACTTACGACTGTACGGTTTCAATGGATTCAGGAGTCACCCACGTTGAGTATCTGCTCTGCGTTGATGAAGCACCGTCGTCGGTGAAGTCGGGGCTGCGGTGCAAGTCAGGACGTTGTGTTGTGGATGTCACGAGCGGTGTCTTCGGCTCTGGTGCAGGCAGTGGCCTCGGTGACAGCTTCGGAGTCGATGCGGCACGGCGTCAGGAGGCATCAGACCTTCGGTGCAAGTCGGGGCACTGTCTTGTGCTCCTCAGTAGCGGTGCCCATGGCTTCGGTGCAGGTTAAGGCATCGCTTGCCGGCATCAGTGTTGCAATTTCCTTCTGTGGCTGCTGAAACAGCAGTTCCAGATGCTGAGAGACAGAAGAAGCAAAATCGTTGTATCCCTGAGACTTCAGAACAGGAGGCAAGCTCAATTTCAAGCCCTTGGAGATCTTTTCCTCAAGCAGGTGACAAAGCAAACAGCAAAGTCCTGTTTTCCTTTCCTTGGCAGCAAGTAGCCACTTGCAGGCCAACCCCAGACAGCAAACAGCACAGGGGGAGTATTCCTCCTCAGCATCTCTGGCTCTTCTCCTTGGCAAAGGTTCCTCTCAATTCCCAGAAGTGATCTAAAAGTCTGGTGTCTGGGCCCCTCTTTTAATACACACAAATTATTTGTTCTCTGAAGGCAGAGAGTGTCTGTACCCAGCCAAAACCAGTTCTATCTTCACTGGTACAGCTTCCTGGCAGGAGGTGGAGACAGCATTGTTGAAGGCAGACCAGGCCCATGCAGGTGAAAGGAAATCTCCTCCCCTACTCTAAATGCAGCTCAGGTCTATTCAGCCCAGCCCTGACTCATCAGACTTCTGGAGCCACTGCCCCTCTCCAGCCCCTGTCATCCAAAAGCCAGGCATGCAATACTCAAACCTAGCAGAGGCACACTGGATGGTTAGGCAAGAAAATACTTTCTAAAAGTGGTACTTTCAAACACAGAATTTAAAAAATACCCTTACTAAAAGATGCCTCATAACATTCTGAGTTCAGGCATACTAAACTTTATTTTCCTACCTTGTTCCCAGGGCCAGTTATGTCTTTAAGACGTTATAAACAATCTCCCCATTCACTCATATGGGAACAGGTAGACTTGCAAAAGTGAAAAAAGAAATTGGCAGCAATTCACTATCAGGACATTCCACACACACCAGGGCGTGTTGTGCCTTTCACATACAGTGCACCCTGCCCACAGGGGTACCTTGAGCCTACCTTAGGGATGACTGACATGAGAGAAAAGGGAAGGTTAGGGCCTGGCAAGTGGGTGCACTAGCCAAGTCGACATAGCAGTCCCAGACTGCACACAGGCTCTGCAATGGCAGGCCAGAGTTACATTTTACAGGCTACTTCTGTGGGTGGCACATTCAGTGCTGCAGCCCACTAGCAGCATTTGATTTGCAGCCCCTGGGCACACATAGTGGACTGTACTAGGGTCTGACTAGTTATTCAAATATGCCAATCATGGAATCACTAATCCATAACAACAATTTACACGGATAGCAAATGCACTTTAGTGGTAAAGTGCCAAGAGTCATAAAATCAACACAAACAGGTCAGACAAAATGCAGGAGGAAGGCAAAAAGTTCTGGGATGACCCTGCAAAAAGGGCCAAGTCCAACACCCAGTTTGGGACTTCTTTCAGTTTGAAGGAAGGGAATGAGCATTGCTACATGCTTCATTTATGGAGTAGGTGTTAGTTGGGGTAAGCTTGGTACAAACTATGGCACCAGAGGCCAAACAACCCATCTGAGAAAACACCACTTTATCCAGTAGGAGGCGCAACTTAGTGGCCAAAAAACTGCATTTGTTGTTGGTGGAGTGGATGAAGAAGATCCAATCATGGTAAAAGTTGAACAAGAGGAAGACATTTTCTCCGTTACACAAAGCAGCCCTGTCCCCAGCAGTGCAGTGGTACTGCTCACATCATAATCAGCAACATTGCAATGGCACAAGAGTCAGGCTCAGACACCAAGGGGTCCAAGGCAAGGAAGTACCACAACGAAAAAACGCGCACTGAGCCTAACATCTGGTGTCAAGAAGTCACCTGCATCAGTGGTACCAAAAAAGAAAAAAATCCAGGCTACCAATCTCAGCATGTTTAGGTCGGAGGGGCAGTACGAATGCAACCACCCAATGGCACGTTTGTACAATGCAAAGCTGGCTAAAATGTTAGCGCTGGACCTCCTCCCTTTCTCTTTTGTAGAAGGGTGGGTTTTCTTGAAATTGTGGCAGCCATCTACCTGAAATGGAAGGTTCCGAGCTGGTCCTATTTCACCAGAGTTGCTGTTCCAGCACTACATCAAGACGTGCTGGAATTGTTTGGACAAGCTTTGCAGCAGAGTGCTGTTCATACTATCCACCTGACAACAGACATGTGAACCAGTTGCCAAGCCACTGATTACATTTGCATCACTGCACAGTGGATCTATTTTGTGGGGGTTAGAGAAAAGATATCTGCAGTTGTTGACACTGCTGATATTTGTAATGCCACTCAGAAACATGCAACAGTAGCCATGTTTGCCAAGGAGAAATCTTACAGTGCTTCAAACATTTTGGAAGACTTTGCCAGCAAGGTCTTTGAATGGCTGCGACCAAGAGGGCATAACATTGGTTTTGTTGTCACAGACAATGGCAGTCATATAGTTAAGGTCTTGGCCGATGGTGGCTATTTCAGGGTCCTGTGTTTGGCACACTGCATTAACATCACTGTTCAAGACTTTCAGAAAAAAGAAGACCGAGTCAGCAACTTACTGACCACCGGCAAAAGAATTTTCACACATTTCAGCCATTCTTTCAAAACCTGGAAGTGCTGAGGATCATTCAACGTGATAATAGAATGCCAGTGAAAGCACTCATCGGGGAGGTGCCAACATGTTTCAATGCAACTTATTACATGCTTGAACGTGTTTTGAGCAGTAAATGCAAAGAGGGGATGCTACAGTGAAAGGCATGATCATTGAGATAGACCAATGGTGCCTAGTTAAATGCCTGACGGAGATGCTGTTCCTTATGAGGTATTCACATGTGAAGTGAGCAAGGAGGACTGTACCATGGGCCAAGCTATCCCATTGCTGCACATGCAGGTGTGGAATTAAAAAAGAAGCTTATGCGTTGGTAGAGAGCTTAACTCTTCGTTATTCTGAAAATACAAGGGTGCAAAGTTACATTGTAACATACAACCATTACATTTGCGCCACAATTCTTGATTCACAGTACAAACCATTACTGCACACTTTCATTCCTTTTTTAAATGGGGATGTTGCCAGCTAAAAAACGTGGATAGCTGTACAAGCCTGTCAGCTAGAAAAGGAACGGCAGCGGGTTAGAAGCTCACTCCTCCAGGGCACAACAAGTACTGCAGGGCAGCGTTCAAGTTCAACTTCAAAGCCTGAGGGCAGTGCAGTTGCCTCACAGCAGCCAAAACCACCAACAACACCAAGAACAACATCAACAACAAGAAGAACAGGACAAAGGAAAAAGAGGCTGAGCAAAGCGGAACACCCATGACCATTGAGCGGATGGTTCAGGCCTATCTGGATGACCAAACAGAGGTCTACTTTGATCAAAACCCATTGCTGTATTGGTATGGGAAAAGGCAGCAATGGCCAGTGCTCTGCAGGCTGGCGATAAACTATCTGGCTTGCCCCGAAGGAAGTGTCTCTGCTGAGCCACTGGATTACACCATACCTGAAGTACCACAACAGGAAGATAATGATGGTGACTCAGGTCATAGATGTAGTGTGTTAGGTGACCTACTTCTGGGTGAACCATCTGAGTTTGAGGAAGAGCTCTACATCCCTGAAAATTCGGCTTTTAAGTTACTTTCTTTCTTCCTTTGATGTCCAAAAAAAGCCCCCAAAAAGATATGCTCAGGAACTTTATTTACTTTATTAATTGTGTGTGTCTCTGTCTTTCTGGTTCACAACAAATCCTTCCCCACCATCTTACTCTTTTATTGCGTGATTGGAGTTGCAACTGTGTGCAGTCAGTGAAGAAGTAAGTCCACTCCTCCTGACTCGCCCTAAAGCCATGTCCCTCAAGCTAGACATTGGATGGAGACAACAAATGTGAAATGTTTGCCTGCCTCCAAACCTGGGCCCTGACTATATACATATATATATATATATATATATATATATATATATCCTTTCCTAGCCTAGAGGGACTGCCCCGGAAGAACGGTTAAATGATTGCATACATTGCACGTTGAGTGATTGTTGTTTGCTGTGAACGATGTCTACTATTCTTCTACACACAAAAAGTGACTCAAGTCAATCTTTCCCTTCTAGTTGTTCAATAACAAAATTGTACTACTACAGGACAATCCATTGCATTTTTTAGTCGGGACGAGTCTGGGACTCATTCGGGAGTTGGAACACTCTTGGTACGGAGTTGGACACCATGCCATACTCACAGTCAGAGTCAGGAGGAGGATCAGAGATGATTGATGGAACAACTCAGCACGTGAAGTGGCCTAAAGGTAAACAACAACACCAGACCTACATGTCTGTGTAGCAGTGGTGTTGAGTGTGGTGTGACTGACAGTTGTGCATTGATTTTTTACTTAATTTTGTAAATGCTATGTTGCTGTGTGTATGTGTGTGCTCACTGTGCTGTCTGGCTCAAATTCGAAGCTAAGTGGAGGTTGGGTGGGGAGAATAGTTCCTGTTGTTGGAGGTAACTGCTGGAAACAGTAAAGCATCGCAAGTCCCCAAAAATTGTCCATTAAAGCAAATGCCCATAAAAAACAGAACACCCACATTTTCCGCAATTCTCACATTCTTACCCTCTCCCCAACAAGTTCCACCCACCAAAAAAATGATTAAATAATGGTCAACAGTCAAGAGACTGAGGTCTAGCGGTTGACTAACCGGATCTTGTGCTCAAGAAGGTGGAAGCACTCCTCCATCCTGCGCTCTAGGCACGCAATGCGGAAGAGCATGTGGCACTGAGAGATTTTACAGGAACAACGGGGGTGGGCAGCAGTGGTTGATTTGCAGTGGGAGGCTGCCAGACCATGGTGCCGTACCACCAGAGGCACTGGGGGGGCCTGGCCGGGGCCTGGGGCATTGGAGGCTGCAGCTTCTGCCTCCTCCTCCTCCGCCAGAGCCACCTGCCACCGATAGTCATCCCTGTTGGCCTCCAGCTTCTGTTGCTGGGTCTTGGCTGCTAACTCCTGCCTGTTGGATTGGGAAGGAGTAGCTTTATCAAGAAAGCAAAAATACATTTGAAGCCAATTAGCAAAACAGTATCACAATATTATACACATAACATTTTGGTGGCACAGTAGCACAAACAGAACAGAACATTGTGGTATCCTCACTTCCTCAGCCCCTAAGATTTGAATGTGATTAGAGTTTCAGGCATTAGGCGCTATGGAGTTGACAAGTATTCTTATTCTCTCTCTTGTGTACCTAAATCAATCTTGTAGGCATGCCAGCTCAGTCAGCTTGCGCCCTAGACAGACATACTTGTGTCACAGACTCGTGTTACTTTACTACTTTCTGCAAGGGGGTCAGCTGTACTATACAATTATCTATATTTCGATTATGGCCATACTCTGTTAAATCAATGGCAAATGCTCAATTTCACTTTCACCCTGACTACTACAACAAGGCAGATGATATGATTACTAATATCTAATAAACTACTATTGTTTTCTTGTAACCATGCAGCCAACGGCGATAGGCCACCTATGGCTGACACGGTCAAAATGACATGGGTAGGGAGAGGGAGTGGGCCTAGGAGTTGGAGGGAGGCGATCAATGACGGGTGGGTAGATACAAACATAATAAAATATGTATGTTGTGCTTGCAAACTACTGTGAATCAAGAGAGTATTCTGAAATACAACCTCAGACCTTTGAATCAAGAATATCAACAAAAAAAACAGTCCTTGTTAATTCTACTTCCCAGGGATTTTTCCATTTATCATTACATTGCTCTTCTAGCATTATTTTTATTCTTCACCCTTGGCTTCGCTACTCTGGCACAGTTTAATTTTCTTTTACATTCTCTTCATCCAGTATTCACTTATGATACCATCCAGGTATCCATTCATCCAAACATGGATATCATTCTCAACAAACCCCTTTCACCAATTACATACATTTGTCATTTAACCACCCATGCGTGCTTGCTTGCTTGCCTTTGAGTTTGACGCACCAAACCCCCTGGATAATTTCTTTCTCCCACACAGTTTCACCCACCCACTCAGGCAGGCATAATTTCTTTCACCTTTCACCCATCCTCCAACCCCCATCCTCCAACCACCCATGTATCCTATCAGCCACCTATATACATCCCAGGCCCCCTTCATTCACCCACGCATCCTTCTCTGCCAGTCATATATTACAATTCCTTCCTCCTTCTATCCTTCTTTCCCTTTTCCATCAACCAATAAAGGTCATCTGACTCTTAGTTTTCTTTATAAAACTTTCTCTCCTGAGTTGAAGATAGAAAAGGCCATTAGTTACTTAACTCTCGCTAGTGCTAATGCTAAGTAAAGGGTGTCTTCTTCAACTGTTTACAACAACTTAGGGGCCGATTACGAACCTGTTCAGAAAGCATTCCTACCGAATCGGTTCCGGAATGCTTTCCGGATGACTCGGATCAGGGGAGTCCGACCGAGCGATTTAGATGCACCTTTATCCTTCGGGATACGAGTCAGTCAGACTCCTATTGACTTTAATAGGAGCCTGTGTTCCGAATGAGAACACAGGCTCCCATTGAAGAAAGGGGTGATTGGGGAAAATTGTGCACCTTGTGGTGGGCACCCCTTGGTGCCTGCCACATTGTGCATGGTTGGAAGGGGCGTCCAGTGTGTACCCCCAAGGTCCTGACTCAGAAGGCCATGGGTGAAGTGGAGCTTGCAATGGGCCTCCAAAAGACAGATTCCAGCAGCTGATTCATTCTGTAGAAACCGATTTGTAATGGCTATCTGAATCAAACATCACATTTGCTTGTTCAGAAACAGAGTCCATAGAGCTGTACGAATCGGCTCCAAAAGACGTGGCCTGTCCGAATGCCTTTCAGAACAGATTCGGACAACCCTAGTGGTTTAAGGGCATCGTAATCGGTCATTCGGAACTGTGTACGATTCAGTCGGAAACAAGACAGAATCCTAGTCTGAGCCCTTCCGAACAGGATCGTAATCAGCCTCTTAGCCTCAACAGTACAGTGTATACCCTTGCAGCGAGTGTATTGTCAATAAGTAAGGAATATGACTTATCACCACCCACCACTGCTGCTGGCTCACCCCCTGCAGCTGCAGCATCCGCTCCCTCTTGGCTGAGGACACCCCAAAGGACTGGAATCTGTGGCTAGAGCTATTGGAGAATCTGAATTTATGAAAAGAAAAAGAGTGGACAACTGGGCAGACAATCGGACATGAGGTAGCTTTGTTGGAAAATATAATAGTGTCATGCTGCTCCTCATACTTCCTTCCAGCCATGGTGCACGGTAATCAGATGTTTTCCATCAACTGCTGCTAATAAAAATAGTAGCAGGCCTAGACAAGAAAAAGTAAACAACACAACTTTGGGGTGTCCAACGTGAGTGTAACCATCATTTACTGACTGAGCATGAGAAAATAAAAGAAACATGCGTAGAATACCTTACTTGGACATGCAATCTGCAAAGCGGAGCAGTAGTACTAGTATTAGTAAGGATCAATGGGTTCTCTGAGTCTTACAGTACCAGGCAGTCCACAAAATATATAAGGAGAGAGGGAATGCTGACTGAAAACCAGAAGAAAGCAAGCTACAGACAGACTATAAGAGTCAGAGCAGAGGCAGCTTGATTTGATGCAAAAAAAAAAAAAACTGACACTAGAAAATATATAAACAATTAAGTTGGTTTGGTAATGCAGGGGTAACAAGAATTTAGAAACAGATAGATCGAAGAGGATTTAGGAAAAAATAAGATTAGGAAACGTAAATAATAGTCCAAAAAAATAAGGGGTGGTAAAAGTTAGGGAAATATATATTAATATTAACAGCAGGAGGACTTACTTTGGCCAGCAGAGCCATCTGCAGAGGAGCGCTGTTCCTGCTGGTAGGCACCTCCTGACCCCGCACCCGCCTCGGAAGACCTAGTCTTCCTCTTGCCGCTGGATGCTGATCATGTAAGACATAATTAAAGAGACAAAACATGATTGGTTTTAAATAAATATAAAATAATCGCTCCGAAATGATTTTTTGTGCAATTTTTTAGGCAATTACAATAACATTGATCTTTCCTAAATCAGATCGACTAATAGTAGACTAGTATCCCAGTAGCGGACCGTCCTATCTTTTTCATTTCTCCGTTCAATTCTGATCCCTGATTCCTAAACCTACCTAGCCCACCTTTTCCAAAGACTTTGGAAGGAATTACAAAAAAATTATATTTGCTTCTAAGTTCCTAATTTCGAACTCATTCACAATCATCATTCTCAACCCCCTTTGATGGGCCAATTCACTAAGTCTGCATTTAGTCTTCTTAAATGCATAGATGGATGCATGCATAGTTGCATACTCCAAATTGGTTGTTTGCTATTCACTCACTAACTAAAATAGGTTCTACTAAAATAACTAAGGAGTCAAGGACTGAAGTTAGGTGAGAGGATGCCTCACGCGGGCCGCTAAATTACCAACCTAATACTAAGTAACTAACTAACTAACTACCACTATTTTAGTGACAGGACAAAGGAAAGGTGTCTCTCTAGGCTGCATTACCTAACTTTTTCTTACATAATCAGCCCAGGCGAGCGTAAAGTTGCAAACAAATAAGATTAGGTAGCGCCAAGCACCTGTTTAGAATAACAATCACATATTATAAGATTTTTAAACGTAACTTACCTGCATGTGAGCAGCCGCATTCTTGCTATTTGGGGAAAAAAAAATATTCACAATAGCATGAAACACACCATAATAATAATTATTAGCTGGTACTCACAAAGCCCCGAGACCTCAACACCTAGCAGCTCCAGCAAGTCCTACTCTCGGTCCAGGATGTCGGACCACCGGTGCGTCAAATGGTTATGAGAGCGCCGTTCCCCAGAGTAGCGACAAACTGCCTGGTGCATTGTCGCCCACTTCTGCTGGCACTCCTGGAGCCCTTACCTGGACCCAGGCCTGCAGCCTGCTGCCAGAGTGGAGGGGAGGTGCTGCTGCACAAAAAAAACCAAGGGCTGCCTACTCCACGTCTGAAGCAAAGGCCGGGGCCTGCACCTTATCTGGGCGACGCCTTCCACAAGGAAGGCGGCTCCTCTTTCCCCGGTGCGCACTCTGACTCTAAGGGGCAGATTTATGTTTCCTGGTGCATCCCTGCAAATCAGCAGGGATGCGCCAGGAAAGATGCGTCACGCAAATTTACCCTTGAGCCACCACAGATGCGCCGCATTTACAATGCAGCGCATCGTAGCGCAAGGATAAACAGATGCGTGACGCATCTGATGGTATAAGGGCGGCGCATTGCTGGAGTCGTGTCGCAAGCACGACGCAACTCTAGCAATGCTCAGGGGCTGCCCATACCGAACATGCTGCGTCATGCCTTACGCCTGCTTCAAGCAGGTGCAGGGTTTTGACGCAGCAGCGTTGGAAAAGTGACTCAGTGAAATCTTGTAGATTTCACTGCGTCACTTTTCCGAGGCTTTTTCCGACGGAACACCCACCCTGCATACATTAAACCTGACGCAGGTTTAATGTAGCGCAGGGCTTTACAACGTGACGCATCTCCCTAGATGCGTCACGTTGTAAATAAGGCGCAACATGGCGCATGGTTTACGCCGCCGCTGCGTCACAGAAGTGATGCAACGGCGGTGTAATTGTCTCGCAAGGGGCTTGTAAATCTGCCCCTAAGTCTTAGCTATGATTCTGGGGAGATGGGGGCGGAAAAGAAAATTTAGGTGCATATTATCAAGCACGGCGTTACAATTATCGCCGCTTTAGCGGCAGAAAACTGCCGCTAAAGCGGCTATAATGGGCTTGATAATATGGCGCAGAAAATTCCAATAGAAGCGCATGTTGACACCAGAACATGGGCTTCTATTGGAATTCTCCAGGGCATATTATCAAGCCCATTATCACCGCTTTAGCTGCAGTTTTCAACCGCTAAAGCGGCGAAAATTGTAACGCCGTTTCTTGATAATATGCTCCTTAGAAAGTAAAAAATTAACAGAGGAGATGAAGAAAGGAAGTGAAAAAACAAAAAGCAAGTGATAGAATAACAGTACAAAATTGCACTAAAAACACACAAAAAGTAGAAAAATGCAAAATATACACTTAAGAAGAGAGAGGGATAGATAATAAATAAAAAAGATCAGAAAAATTTTAGGAACAAAGGATTGCAAAGATTTATGCAGGATTCAAAAAACCGTCCGAGAACCATAACAGACAAGAAAAACAAGATGGCCGCGCCCATGTGCCACCGCATGGTGAAGTTTGTGCAATATTTCCCACCAAACACGCAGATCGTCAGAAACATCTCGTGAACATGTGGAACCCCGTGTAGTACTGCGGAGTTTGTTTACCGATTCGCAGAGTTCCGCGTCGCGCCACTACACAAACTCCGTCCAGGCTTAGTTTTGGCTGCAAAACTATACGGCTGGGTACATTTCCATATTGCTCTCTGGTGGGAGCTTGATGAGAGTTCACAGGAACTGCACTTTTCCTCAAACTTCATTCACTTCACTGATATATAAACGTGTAGCTTGTCTTTAGTTCAAAATGTTTGTATTGTCATGTGCTTAACCCGCTTTTCCTTCCTACTGTAGAAACAATGAGTCAATGCTGCGTGACTAATGAAAGGAGTTGCTACAAGAATCATGTGTTACTTAAGTATTACGGTTGAAGCTCTGCCCTTATGTAATGATTCCTTTTCTTGGTTCTTAGCCCCATGTTCTGCCCACTAGCTCCGACAACTCAGTCTGGCCTGGCTGTACTCAATGGCTGGGACCCTTAGTTTTAGAAGTTCCAGCGAAGACTCCAATTTACACCTATTTAACTCCGGCAATGAGAATGGAGACGCATAGATCTTTTATTGAGCACGTGACCAGAGCGCACAAGCCACCTGCATGTCTGCCATCATTCATAGCCTCTGAATATATTACATTTTTGCCCAACTGCATGATTTTAGATTATGAAAATAAGACACTTCTCCAGATTATTATTCGTATAGTGTCATTAAATGTGTCTCTATTTTTAGTATGTTCCTCCTGAATAGAAGATTCCCTGTTTAAATAACAAGCGCATATGCACTTCTGCTGTGATATATTTGGATATCGGTTTGCTATGATGGAAAATTATAAATGATAATTAGAAATCCCTCTTTCCTGTATCATGATCCTGAAACAGATATTTCACACATATTTCATAAATACCAAGTGCTCACAGTATTCACACACTTCTAAACCTCTTCCTTGCATTTGTTCATCTTTTATGTGTTAAAGAAATACAACATGTAATTTTTTAGCAACATCAATATTTAAACTTTGGAATCACAGTTTGAGTTAATTACAGCTGACATTTAGAACACTGTTCTACTCTGGCATTCAGACTAAGTTGAAGAATCGTTTTTTGGCAGCGAGGTACATATGCCTCTCTTTTCCCATCAAATATTTGTATTTGATTAGACATTGCGGCCTTATTGTAATGGAAATTGAATTTCTCATAATGAAGTTCACACATTGCTCAGAAGGATTAGCCAGTTTACATTCTTACAGCAATGTGCTTGATAATTGAATATGTGACCGCGGAGGCTTACATTGGTTTTGGCACAAATATAGCTACCTACCATATTGATGTCCCCTTCTAACATTGAACACAACTACTTGTAAGAAGCTACATGTACATTTTTGTATTCACTTGCACCGTTTATTTGTAAGGGTTATTTATTACAGAGAACAAAGTAACAGTCTTGTTCTTTCATACTTCTGCCATTTATTGAAGGAAGCATCCCATTATATGATAAGAGCAGGCCAACTGTAATTCGTCTTTAATCACCTGAACACTCTGTATTTTATTTATTTATTTTATTTCATTTTATTACATTTCAAGCAAACAATTTAATTCATAGTATTCATCGAAACATTTTTTAAATTTTTTAAATGAAATTTAATTAAAATAAAATAGTACTCTAAGGTCTGGTGTCGAGGAAAAACGATGTTAAGTAGGTTATTACAGACATAATGTTATTATTATTCTTTTTTGTTGCAGAGCAAAACTAAATAATGATCATTTACTGCATTCTGTCTATCTATCTATCTATCTATCTATCTATCTATCTATCTATCTATCTATCTATCTATCTATCTATCTATCTATCTATCTATCTATCTATCTATCTATCTATCTATCTATCTATCTATTTATCAATCTATCTATATATCTGTTGGACTTGGCGCTTCTGGCAGGTTCACCCCTGAACTTTTTGCCTTAAGCTCTGACACATTGGTAGTGATTTTTGGCCTCTGCGCACTTTAGCACTGTGGCCCAGTGTAAAGTGCGTGCGCTCTCTGAGTGCGTGTGGTGAGAGTGGCCTGCCCTCCCATAGGAATGCATGGGGGATATGTGTGTCCATAGTAATTCCTGATGTGAGAGGAGTGCAGGGTTGAATTTAGTATGTGCGAACTCGTGTTCGCAGATTTATGGTGACTAGTGGAGAAGTGCCACTTCTAGAAGTTGGCCTTTCTGTGTACTGTGTGTCTGCCTGCCTGATGTGGAGTGCATGTCTGGCTTGTGATTGCCAGGAGCTGAGAGAGCTGGGGAAAACCAGGAGCCAGGGTGAGTCTGCCCGGTGGTGAATGGAGAGATCTGCATGTAGATGGGAGGGAGGAGTTGCACCTGGGACCTGAATAGGACTGTGCCTTCCCTCCACAATGCTGGCTCCGCCCCCTGTGGTGCGTCTGTCCACCTAGCCTGTCCTGTGAAAGGGAGAGAGGAGCTGAGCAAAACAAAGTGCTCAGGAGCTCCCCTGAACCAGTTGTATCTGGTTCTCCCATTGCCTACACTTTTAGGACAAAGGATTTGCTGGTATAAAAGGAAAGGCTGTGACCCCATGAAAATGTTCTTGCTTGGATCCTGATAGGAGGGGGCTTGTTGCTGGTGGGGGCCAGGAGGGACCGCCATGGGGGCAGCCTCCCTGCTGGAGGGCCCTGTGTGCTGGGCCCTACATTGCCCCCTGGATGCCTTCAAGACTTCCTGGACATTTTACTTGTTCTTTGACTTTGCCAAGACTTTATCCAGCCTTTTTGCACCCTGGGTGCGTTGTGCTTTTCCCCAGGAGAGGGAGAGCCTGGGGGCTGAGCAGCGCTGAGCTGCAGCCTCTTTGGGAGGGAACCCCCACCTTGGGGATTCCCCCATGATGCCAGCCTTGCGGGTGCCCACCCCGCTTATTTTTATTACAGTGCGCAAGTGCCCACCCTGC
Source organism: Triturus cristatus (assembly GCF_964204655.1). NCBI lineage: Eukaryota > Metazoa > Chordata > Amphibia > Caudata > Salamandridae > Triturus > Triturus cristatus. The sequence continues at coordinate 663,489,260 of NC_140582.1, read as the reverse complement.
GTCTTCGCTGGCCTTCCTTTTGATTAGTGCGTGGGTGTGCACCCCGCGTGTTGTTATTTATTGGAGCAGGTGCCCACACTGCGTCTTCAGTTTAATTGCTGTGCGGGTGCCCACCCCGTGACTTTGCTCTATTAATGGAGCGGGTGGCCACCCTGCGTCTCACCGCCGAGGCCCGAGCCGAGAGAGGATTCTCCCCAGGCCCTTGCCTAGCGCGACCCGGAAGACAGGCGCATTTGCCTGTTTGTGGGCGGGGCCGCGGGCGTCACTTCTGCCCCCCCCCGGCCGGGGGAAGGCGACCCAGAGTTCGGCCATCGCCCCTACGGGGCTCCCGTTGCGAAGAGGGAGCCCGGCGTGCTGATGATGATTCCCGGCGGGGCTCTCATAGGGAGGAGAGAGCCCCGTGGATTCCCCGCACTGAGCAAGAAGAAAGAAGCTGGACCGGAGTCCTGCCTCCGGAGCCGGTGAGTGAGGGCTCGAGGGGGCGGGGTGGTGCCGGTCGAGGCCCCGATCCCGATCGGTCCCGCCAGAGAGCGGGCCGCTCCACCGTTGTTGTTGCCGTGTATGCTTAGAGGGCCCAGAGGGGCCCATGCTTTTATTAATTAGGGGGCCCCTGGTTGGTTACAGGGGCAGAGAGGCCCGTGACCCTTTTTCAGTGCCCCAGTGAGGGGCTGACCTTCACAGCGGCGCCGCAGTTGCGGGCCGCTGCAACACATGGGACGGCATGATTGTTTCAGGAGCCAGTGCGCTCCATGGAGACATGTTTATTCTCAGAGCCAGATGGCTCCAACGTGGGGCACATTTGTTCAAGGGTCATTGAGAGCCCAAGCCCCATTCGACCATTTCCCAGCTGCCCAGCAAGTAGTGGGCAGCTGCACCGCTTAGGCGCACAGTTCTTTTGGGGTCTTGTGAAGTCAGGAGTGAGATGCACTCCTTTGCCCCATACTTCCCAGCTGCCCAGCAAGTAGTGGGCCGCTGCCACGTTTAGCTTTGCGCAGGGGCGCACCCTTGACTTTCTCTGCATTGGCAGCGCGCCCTGACATTCTGGACACAGGGCATTTGAGCCCCTTTGGGGTGGCCAGTTGGCCAGGGGGATTGTTAGGTTTATAGGGCGCCAGGCCCTACTGTGGTTTTGGGTGCTAGGAAATGTGATTCATGTAGAATGATTTACGCACCTTGTGTTGATACCTCTAAATGTGTTTTATGATTATGAGGTTGGTTCGCATATTATGGTTTATGCTAGTGAGATTTATTTCCTAATGTAGTTATACATAGAAGGTTAGGGTCTAATGCGTTTAGACTTCCGAGAGAATTGCATAATGTGTTTATGCTGGTGAGGTTGGCGCAGAAGGTAATTCGCGCCTGATGTGATGCTGTGCATAATGTAGTTTATGTTACAGACCGATGCTAAGTACAGTGATTACAAGTAGTTACTGGTTGTGTTCTATGTTTATGATACGTTCTACATTTACTAAGTTCACTTTGTGATGGTTCTGACAGTAGTCTAGTTGGCCCTGTCAGGTGTAAATAATCCCTTGTAAATATTACCTAGTGCCAGGTGGCACCATGTATAATATGTGCTTACTATTCTAATGTGTTATGATAATACAAAGGCTATTTTTTTATAACCTTGTGTGGAGTTCCTTTTGTGGTGTGCCTGGGATGTTGTTGCTGTGTGCGTGCGCAAATGCTTTACACATTGCCTCCGGGATAAGCCTGACTGCTCGTGCCAAGCTACCAAGGGGGTGAGCAGGGGTTATTTTTGGCATGTAACTTCCTTGCCCTGACTAGAGTGGTGGTCTCTGCCTGGCTTTGGCGCAAGACTTAGACAACCAGAGATCCCATTTCTAATACTATCTATGTGTGCCTGCGTTTTGCGCGTTTGTATGTGTGTTGAGGTGGTGTATAAAAAGCTGTAAGCACAGTGTTGTGAAGACAAAATATTTCTTGGAGCCTTCATTTCCTCGCGGTGAATAACTATTAAATTGTTCCCTAAATGAGGCTCTGTCTTAAAGCCATCAGTGTGTAACAAGATGTCTACAGATGAGTGGACAGAGCTATGTTTATTCTACTTTATTTATTATATCTGGTGATTTGCTGCACACACGGCTTGAGTTCACTCTCCTTAAACCTCTTTGCAACATTTCCATCACTGTGAATCAGCTGGAATGCATTGCAGTCGGCTTGAAATGCTGCTTTGGGACAGACTAAAATCTTGAGCACCGATGAGTGTTAAACGCATGGCAGGAGCTTACTCTGAGGCTAAGCGAAGGATGGACCCAGGCATAAAATGTACTACAGGTTTGATTGTTCTGATATAGAGTAACTGCTATGTAGATTGTATTTTAGAAGAGCATGAAGATGGCAGCTCTACTGCGAAAGATCTTGAAATAAATGTGGGAATTCTCATTTATTTCCCAATATACTTACTGTATTTCTGTTATGAAAATACCTTACATCCGTATATTCATATATACCCGCTATGTTAATGTCTTTAGAGGTGGCATATCAAAGCAAAATGTAATTACTTGAAACAAAAAGGTAAACTTATTTTATTTCAAAGCAAACATATCACAGCAAACACAACGACAGCCCCTGAACTCGAGTCAGATTTCACAAATATATAAATTCGGAAATTTGCACTCAGAGTATTAGCCCTATATTTGGAGCAATTATCCAAATTAGCAGGAATTCATAAAAGATCACAAGAGGACTCAAGGAACTGATAGCAGAAAGACTGGAATTTCTCTGGGGGTGGGGTGGGGGTTTTGTCATGCCCATTTTGGGGAGCCCCTACCCCTATACTAATAAAACAAAAAATCCATGGTTTCTAGTGGGCTTTCTGCGCCCCCAGGGGGGGCCAGATTGGGGGATACAGCTCCCATCTGCCTCCCGGGGGGCAGAAAGACTGTCATTTTTGTGGGGGGAGGGTGGGGGCATTGGCGTGCCGTTTTCGGGCAGCCCACACCCTAAAAACAATTGAGCAAAAAAATCCCTGGTGGATAGTGGGCTTTCTGTCCTCCCCGGGAGCAGATTGGGAGCTTCTGTCCCCATCTATCCCCCAGGGGGGGCAGAAAGGCTGTAATGGTGGCGGGGGGTTGGCAGAGTTGGCATGCCCATTTTGGGCAGCTCCCACCCTAAATCAAATTGTGCAAAATAAAATCCCTGACATTTAGTGGGTTTTCTGCACCCTCCCGGGGGGGCCTTGGGAGCTGGGGAAGGTCTTCCCCAGCACTCGAGGCTATTTTGGTTTAAAGGGAATCCCTCTGGTGCCTGCACCAGAGGGATTTCCCAGGGGATGCCTCATGACGAGCTGGACTCGTCATGGGCACACGAGAACTGTGTGCCATGACGAGTCCAGCTCGTCCTGGGCATTCAAGGGGTTAACCACTCAACAAAAGTTGGGGGGTTTTCTGCTTTCCAAAGCCTGCGAAACTGTTTTCATTAATTTTCGCAAACACTTAAAAACCTGGTTGTTTAACCAATACATTTCTTGCAAACAATTAATAACCTTGTTGTTTAACCAATAAATTGCTTTTGCCTCATTTTCCCTGTCTGGTGGCACCGGGAAACCTTTTGGTAGCTGTGCACCTTATATGATTAAAAATAATAATAATAATAATAATCATAATATCTCTCGGCTTGCCAATTCTATCACATAGAATATAAACTTAGAGCTAGTTACGTTCAACTGGTATGCATATGTAAGTCCAAAGAATATCAAACTAGGGCTTACTTCAATTGGTTTCCCAAGTATTTCTTCCAGGAAGTTACACACCCCTGTCCAAAAAGGTTTGATTTTTGGGCACTCCATAAATAGATGCATGTTGTCTGCTGCGGGATACTTGCACCTTGGACAGTTATACGTGTTATCTGTGACCTTTGATAACTTCTGGGGAGACCAATAGACTCTGTAGATAGTATACAAATGATTCCTCTTGAACGATACAAGTTTTACTACTGTCAATATACTGAAAGAGTCAAACCAGAGTTTCTTGATGTTTTCATCCCTGTATTCTCTACCACATAAGCTTACAATTTCGGTTTCTATATTGTCCTCGGCTTCCAAAAGGGCCCAGTATCAAAAGGATATTTCTTTCTTCCACTTATCTGTTCTTGTCACTTGGTCCAGTTTTGGGTTCTCCTCCTCCTGGGGACAGTTTTGTGTAGCCCACCAGGAGCAAAGCTGGTAGTATTTAAACCTATTCAGACTGCTTCTTGTAAGGTTATTAAGCACTTCCCAGCTTACTAAATTGGAGTCCCTTTTGAGATCTGCCCAGTAATATATGCCTCCTACTTTCAACGGCTGAATAATTTGATCTCTCAGGCATTCGGGGTGCCTGGAGATTCCCAAATCGGGGCCCGCAATGAGTAGTATGGAATCTTCAGTCTCTTTCTTATGTAAACCCAGGTTTCTAATGCAGCCCTTAAAATCTTCAGCCTTACTGTTTTTTAAAACTTTGGATTGCCGCATTTATAAATAAAATGTTTTATTGGCCAACATGTGACATTTTTTAAAATGGAAGGCATAATAAAATCTGGTAAAGCCAGCTCTCTTCTAAGCTTTTTCCATGCTATTCTTGGGCCCTTCGAGGACCAGATAAAGCTACCGATTTTTCCCTATAGCTTAGCTATATGTTCTTTTCTGAATGATAGGGGGATAGAATTATAGAGAAAAGTAATTTTGGGATGAATAATCATTTTTAGAAGGTTTACCCTCCCATAGATGTTTAATGGTAGGTTCGCCCATCATGAAAATAAACTCATTATCTCCTTAATCACTTTCATCCAATTCACTAAAGTAATATCCTCTAATTTCTGGGTTAGCTGTACACCCAGGTACCTCATTTGGTTTTTAGCTCCCTGACTCCTCGACCTCTGATTCCACTCCATTATTTCTGTTTTTCCCATATTGACCTTATAACCTGAAATTTTACCAAAACTCTCCGCCTTCTCCATTAAACAAGGGATTGCTTCTTGAAGAGTTGTAGTATAAAGAGTCAGGTCGTCTGCATATAGGGCTAGTTTTACTTCGAACTCGCCAGATCTAAAGGGAGAGATTGAGGTGTCCGCCCTGATCCAATTAGCAAAAGGTTCAATATACAAATCAAACAAAAGCGGGGACAGGGGGCACCCCTGACTTGTACCTCTTGAAATACTAAACAAATCTCTTAATTCCCCATTGACCAGCACCTTTGCCCTGGGGCTCAGGTATAAATTTTGCACCGCCTTTACCATGTTTCTCGGGAAACCAAAGCTATTTAACGTCTCCCACAGATATGTCCAGCTCACTTGATCAAAGGCTTTGGCAGCATCTATTGCAACTATAGTTAATGGGACCTCTTTAGTTTCTGCCATATCTATATCCCCCATTATCTGAAAGGTTAGTTCAGTGAGCTGTCTCCCCGGTATAAAGCCCCTCTGGTCAGAGTGGAAAACCCTCTTTATGACCTTAGCAACCCGTGATGCCACAATACCTGAGAAGATCTTATAATCTATATTTAAAAGAGATATAGGTCTAAAAGAATCTATCATCTGCGGATCTTTATTTGGTTTTAAAATTAGCGTAACCGTAGCCTCTGCCCATGAGCTAGGTGGATTTTCCCCATTTATATATATTTTATTAAACATGGTTTTTTAAAACTGGCACCACTCTATCTATGACACACTTATATATCTCCAATGGCAGACCATCCGGTCATGCTGCCCTACCCCTTACCATTTTTTGTACTGTGCACTTCTTCATCTGTCATGTCTGCTTCTAGAAGTTTCTTCTGTTCCACTGTTAATTGGGGGAGTGTTAATATTTTTAGCCAGTTCTCTATATTCTCTCGACCTGGTATTATGTCTTCGCTATACAAATCACTAATAAAGCTTAGGCTTCTTCGCGAATGTCTATATCCTCAAGAAGCACTTCTCCAGACCTTCTCTTAATTAGGTTTCTGATCGTATTTCTGGACCTATCTGCTTTAGCTTTCCACGCCAGCAAGGAGCTACACTTCTCCCCATATGTGAAATGCTGAGGGTTACTTGCTGCGCCTGAAACTCAGCCTGTCAACTCTCCAATTCCTTTGCTAAGTCTAATACATTGCTTAGGCCTTCCATCAATGCTTTCTGTAATTCCCCTTCTTTTTCCTTAGTCTCTCCGATTTTTCTCTTTTTGTCTTGTTTCGTAGCCTTCCTCTTTCCCCCCCATTATGGACCTAAGTATCCCCCTTAGATATGCTTCAAAAGCATCCCAAACTATCTGATCTTTAGCTGAGCCCATGTTGAATTGAAAATATTCATCAATTTTTTCTCCCAAATCACAAATCACTTCTTCATCTAGGAAAATCGTCCTGTCTAATGTCCACCTTCTCTGCCCCTCTGTTTGTTGAAACCTCAGAGTCATGGCCACTGCTGAGTGATCAGATAAAATTGAAAGGATATGATTTACTGTCTCTACGTCTATATATAGCTCCTGATCTATAAGGAAATAATCTATCCATGAACGGTGTCTAAACTTTTTACTATAAAAAATAAAATCTATAGCTTCCCCCATCTTGCTATGCAAGATATCCAACAAATTAAATTCTCTAATCATGTTCTTTAGACTCGCAAATGTTTTTGGGGGGCTTATGTGTTTTACTTGTGAAGTGCGGTCTAACTCTTTGTATCGAATTAAATTAAAATCACATCACATAATAATCGGTGCTGTTGTCTCTAATAGGCAAGATTCAAGCTTTAATAGTGCCTCCGGATTATCTTCGTGTGGCCCATTGTATACTACACACACTAAGGGTCCGTCCTAAATCAATATGGTAGCCACCAGCCATCTCCCTGATTGATCCGTCTCGTATTTAACTACTCTTATTCCCGCATTAGATTTTATGGTAAGGGCCACTCCCCTTGTACTTCCACTCTGCTCAGAACAGAGCACCTCCTGGACCCATCTTATTTTACTATAGCTCTGTCTACATTCTTGTTTTTCCAGGTTGGTCTCTTGTAAAAATATAATGTGCACCTCACTGTTCTTTAAAAATTCTGTTATCTGGGACATCTTTTTCCTATTTCTCAGCCCATTCACATTCCATGTTAATAGTTTAATTGTATTTAGCCTGTCCATAGTTAAAGCTTTTTCCCTTATAGCACCTTAACTCCTTCAATCTAGAGCCCAGCTTAATCATAAGGACTACATTTTTTCTTTTTTTCCCTCTGCTCCCCCCACCCCCTGGGAGACCCCCTTTCTACTCCATAGGCAGTTCAATCCGCCCTTCGAGACCCGCCATCCCAAAAAGAAGAATTAAACAAAATCAGCCTATTACTTTATACTCACTATGTACAATATATCTGTCTCTATTGACGATGCCCCATTCAAGAACTCAACCCTCCATCTGTGCTAGAAAGGTGTCCACTTCCTCCGGGTTGCTGATATTGTTTGTTTTATTTCACCACATTATTTTTAACATGGCCGGAAACTTAATTTGTACCTGACCGCCCTTGCTCCTCAGTTTGTTCATTCTGACCCCCCGCTCCCATTGCCTTTGAGCCGTTCTTTTTCCCAGATCTGATCTTATTTGGTAACTGACATTTTCGTGCATTAGAGATCCATCTTTCAAAGCGCGCCCCAGCACTACGTCCTTCATCGCATAGGTGAGAAAATGTATCAGGATTTTCCTTGGCGCCTTCCTAGCTGGGTTTAACTTGAAAGGGTCCCTGTGAACTCTCTGTATCTCCTTCTCGAGCTCAATGTCAGGTCTGTCCTTCAGAACACCTTCTCTCAGCATTTTGCACACAAAGGCCTTGATATTCCCTCCCTTTGATCCTTCCGCTACTTTGAGGATTCTCAGGTTATTAAGTCTGGCCTGCATTTCCAGTCTCTCCATGTCCTCTTGTCAGGCTTTATTCTGTACTCTTAACTTCTCTAAGTCTTTGGTGCTCTCTAGCACAGCTTCTGACAAAACCTTCACCTCGCTCTCCAGCACCCCAGTTCGCTGTGCTACATCATCGAGTTTTCCTTCCAAAACATCACATTTATCTTGTATCCCTCTCTGGTAAGTCTCAGAGATATCAAATTTCATTAAGATGTCCTGCCTCAAGCTCAAAAACAGTATTTCATCCTGACTCTTCGCTCCCTCCACTCCTTGCGTTTTGTCCGTATTCACTACCTTTAAGGTACTGCCACTACCTGAAGGTAGACTCCAACTAGAAGTGGGAGATGTGAGGGAAAGACTGGCATTTCTTTACTCCCCCCGGCTTTCACACTGGTCATCCCCACCTAGTATACCTGCTAAAGGGGAAAATCTGTTTTCCAACTGCAGAGGGACCAAATTCGACTGAATAGTCTTTCTACCTCCGTCCTTAAGTGTGACAACATGCTCCATTATTTTGAAGTGGGAGCTAAGGGACGCGGGGGGGGGGGTTATCAATACTCGCTCTGCCTTAGCACTGCACCACTTTGGCTTCCCCCCCCCCCGGATTTTATCACCTTTCTCTGTGGGGAGACCGGTATCACATCTCGAACTACCTGCTGTTTATTGGCACTTATTCTACTACCTCTGCCTTTTGCCTCCGGATGGGACCTTAGCTGATATCTATTCTTGATTTGGGTGGGCTGTACCACCTTACTTATGCAAGTGCTAGTAGTGACACTGCCCTCTCCTACCAAAATATCCGGCCTCCTCTATGGGCTAACAGTGCCTTCTTTGTCTATAATGTTTGTTTTATTGGAACTCCCTCCCTCCTCTCTCCTCTCTTTATCGAGCTGAAATGCCTTGGGGGGGAAGTCTCTTTCCATCGACAGAGGAATAGCTTTTTGCACTCGTGAGGGTAGGATCGAAGCAGGTTTCTCTGTAGACCTGCCATCAGAGCAAAAAGCTCTACCATCCCCGTCAGCCTTAAGCCCTACATTGTTGGAGTCTTTCACCTCGGGATCCTTTGACCCAGGGCACTTAAAACTTGCATCTGGATACAAGTTGGTATTTACTGAACCATTATTGCTATAGTGCCGGAGTACTTGTTTTCCTTGGTCCTGATGAAGTGCCACCTGACCCGTTAGGGGCTACTAGGCATGAAACATGTTGACCTTAAGCACCACATCAGCCCTATTGGATCATTATATCTAGTTAGGGCCGAGTCTTTTAGCTAGGCTAGTATCCCTATAAATAAATACAATTAGTCATGGAATCCCTAGACTGATTTTATCCTTTCACACTCACTGAACTACCTAGCCCACACACCCGCACTCACCCTACGGCTTCATCACCAAAAGATCTCAGCCAAAGAGCCCGTTCGCAGGTGCCCATTGGGCAGTGCAGCGCCGGGCTGACAAGGAGCAGGCCCAGTGATGAAGCATGACATCCTTCGGGTGTGTGAGGGCACTTCTTGAAAAGACCTTCCTTTCCCTCCTTCACCTTCCTTAGCAACTGCACTCCCTCATTATTCACACTGTTACCTTGGAGCATGTGTGCAGGACCTGTTTAAATATAGCTCCTGGTTCCCCTTGTTTAATACAGCTTGTAGATGATGCAATGCTTGGATGATAAACGTACAGCAGGACACACCAAACTTGGCACACACAACAACCCTCCATAGTGGTCATCAAGTCTAACACATGACGATGTTGCATCACCATGATGCAGATGGCTCTTAATTCGTCCTTGATAGCATTTAGGCCCAGCTCAGTATTGTTGATTATCTTCAGTAATTCTCACATGGTTATCTGCAACCAGTGGGTGTTTGCCTTTGTTTGCAGGGAAAAGAAGGGTATGCCTGATGCAGCAGATGTTTGATCAAATTGGACAGGACATCTGAAGGGATGACCAGGGTTGGGGTGAGTATATTTATGAGGGCGGAAAGGCCCCGCCATCTGGGGATGAGCTGAGAGTAGGCAAACTCCCCACATTGCCAGAAGATATCTATCAGCGCGGAGGTGCCCCATGGCATGTCTGGTATTTGCAGTTTTCCTTCACAATTTTCATTTGTGTCAAGCAGGATCGTTCCTTTGCTTCTGAAACACAAGGAATGCCGTGTAAGTTTCCATAAATTTAGGGGCTGCCCCTTCCCCTCCAACCATGTGTATCTATCTCTGTATCCCAGATTTCTTGACATGGTATATCTATGATGGAATTCAAACCTACCGTAAGGGACCCATTTCCCCTAGGATCCTCAAGGTGGATGGCCCTGAACTGGGTCTCCATGCCTGGGGTCTATTTGTTAATAAGGAAGACTACCACAGACATGCTAAGGGCACTCTAGAACCACAGACGGAGACGGGAGCAGATGTGTTTGTGCACTTGTACAGTATTTTTGCCACCTCCAAGAACCTCTTTTCTGGAAAGACCCAGGGCCAAACAGTGTCCTTCACTATGATGCCCAGCCTGCACATCCTGTCTAGCTCAGTTGGAATATCGCTATGCTTGGTGAGAGGGTACAATGCGGTGAGGTTGGTCTCAAACTGGGTGATATTTACAACTACTCTGTGGGGTTCTACTCTATTAGGTTATATCTTGGCGCTAATCCTACATAGGTATAGATGGATGAGACATTTTGCTTTTTCAGGGGCTATTTCTTGGGATAAGTAAAGTCTGTCTGCACCCGTGGTGTGGGGAATCAGCGAGAAGACGCAGCATGACCTAGCCGATGTATGAGTACCCATGGCAGTCATGTGCTGGTACCAAGTGCTGTGCAAGAGTGTGCTGTGTAGCATGCGTGGAATAACAGTGTTTGGGTCAATGTAAGTGTGACGGGAGAGGTCACTATGCAAGCACTATAGAAAAGTTGTATGCTCCATATTACTAGGCAGATTTCTTGCGACATATGGATGTGGTCACACCCATGCTAAGCAGACGGTGTACAAAGGTGCAATAATACATAACTTTTGGAACCTTGCAAGTCTTGGGATGGTGTCTAGAGGGATCGTGTGCAGCTTTCTGGCATCCCGTCTCGTCTTTGCTTGGCACAGAGTAAAGTCTCTGTTGTAAGAAATGTCTGTAAAAAATAGTCTGTGGTCTTTTTTTGGCTTGAACTCTCTTGCCTCGTTGGGATTTCGGAGGTTGCTAACGTAGAGGTGGAGGGCCGCAGTAAAGGTGGTGCACTTATGGATCGATTGTAGACCAATTGGATAACTGCTGTTCATTGTAGGTTACCTTTTAGAGAAACATACATCATTATTCAGTCTCCGAAATTCCTGTGCCTGTCCTTTTTGAGACACTTCTGTGCATCCATTTTGCTCAATCTTTGGTGAGGTATGGGATGGGGGGCCGCAGTTTGGGCATCATTTTAGAAATTGGCTAGTTTGTGGTCATGGGTTGCATGAGTTTTTTTTAGTGGGTCCTGTTATCTGCTCCCCTCACCATGACAGAGGTGAATGTTTTAGTGGAGTGATCTACGTGTGTGCGTGCATAACTCCTTTTATCTATCATTTCATGGGCATTGTCAGCCCTCCAATACCCTACAATCCCTAACATGTGAGTGTGTATGTGCTTTATTGATGCGGATGGTACCTTTTGGCATACACATGTGTAATGTGCTGTGAAAGGAAGGGGGCATGTCACAATTTGGGTGTAGTGGGTAATTGCAACCTATCCTCAGGACACTTGTTTGCCCATCTGTTCCCTGCACTGTGCATGTAACAAGGTTTTCCCTAATGGAGTTGGGTGTTTGACCACACCCTTTTTCAGGAAGCTTCATTTATGGGCTACTTTTGGGTTGCTTCCTGCAGGTCAATGGGCGCCTTCCTAAGATCTCATGTAGTGTTGATTTTATTGTGGCATACCAGTGGGGGTTGAGAAGCTGCTCTGTGGCCCCTTGTGATTCAGATGAGGCAATGACTGGACCGGACCTATTGCTCCCTATTGCGCCGAAGGCACGCCTAAGGCAAGCCCGTCTGTGCCCGTTCGCGCCTGGCCGGGACCTGGGGCCACGAATCCTGCCCAAAATTTAACATACCCTCAAAAGCCACTATGTTATTCTTCCAAGCAGTTGCTGAAATATCGTGTCTCCCCTCTTCCTGACTGCAAGTTACTCCAGCCTATGGAAGATGCCACTAACTGCCCTTGCTGTAATTTTACATTTTTGAAAACATTTTCTAGAGAACAGAGCAGCTCAATTCTTGACACTACCCCTTGTTCACAAGCTTATGGTTTTCCCCAGGGTAGTAATCCTTCCAATAAGGTTTTCACTTTTTGGAATATTAACTGTCGCTCTCTTCCAAAACATAAAGCGGACATATTTGACTGTCTAACTTTCTTTTTAACTGAAACATGGCTGCATATGAGTTCAGGGCCAGGTGTGGCTTCTGCTTTACCCACCAATTATGCCATAGTTAGAAAGGATAGACATCTTGGGCTGTAATTTTAAAAAAAGTCCTACATATGTAAACTGGAAGACCTACCTTTCACGGGCTGTGAGGCAGCCATATTTAAACTTACTTAAACACCTCAATTTACATTATCCGGCATTCTTGATTATCGGCCCCCGTACCATCAGGACCCTAGGCTGCGTCATTTCCGGATGCAATCACTCCTTATCTTCTTAAAGCGGCCAATTTTACTATTCTGGGTGACCTTTACCTTCATCTTGAAAACCCTGAATGTTCAATAAGTACCTTGCTGATCTCTGATCTTGCAGTTATGAATCTGCTGCTCTGCAATAACGGCCCAATGCATACAGCAGGACATTTACTTGATACTATTTTTTCTAATCTATCCGATGTTCATTGTTTTCCTGTTCTGCCTCTTTGTTGGTCCTAGCACTACGCAGTCAAATTTCACTGCGCAGTTTCGGTGAACCCGATTACAGCAGTACCTGGAATTCAATCCAAATCCAGGAACTGGGGTAAACTAGATATGGTTGTTTTAATAAACTCTTGTTGGATAGTGCCCCCTCTATAGATCAACTATCGACCACCACTTTAGCTACAATACATAACTGGATTCTTAATGCTCTTGATCACTGTCTTCCACCTTCTACTAAAAGATCCTATAATCATCGACCCCCTGCTCCTTGGTTCACGGAGTCATTAAAAACTGAGAAAACTAAGTGCAAAGCTCTGGAAAGACATTGGAGGAAGAATTACTTACCTGACTCTAAACTGAAATATAAAAAAGCTTTATAACAGTATCAAGCCCGTTGTAAATCTGCTCGGGCTGATTATGTTTCCTCCACCATCTCTCATGTGCAGAATTGTTTGCGTACCTTATTTACGTTGGTCAGTAAATTAGCTGGTCTTGGTACACAGCCCACACCTCCTATTTTAGATGAACCACAATGCCACAATCTTGCCAACATTTTTGTAAACTTAGTGGAACAAATACATTCGTCACTTTGCAAAACCCAGTTAAGGGTTCCTTCCACACTGACCTTTGTCAGTGAACTTACCTGCATGGTTGAACCGATCACTAAGTTAGAATCCTGGGTGCATCTTGATATTAATTCTTTTTAAAAGATCTTAGGCAGTATTAAATCAGGCTCCCCTTGTGATCTTCTTTCTGTCAAAATACTACAGCAGCTTGATTTACCATCAATGTTATTAATCATAGAGCTCTTCAATGCTTCCTTACAAGAGGCTACGGTTCCATCCGCCTGGCAGCACGCTATGGTTCTTTCCCTCTTGAAGAAGGCTAATGCCGATTCTGCCCAGCCATCAAATTTTAGGCCAGTTTCTTTGCTCCCTATTTACTCTAAAATTCTGGAAAAGCACATAAATCTACAACTAACCCAGTTTATTGAATCTTCCAACTTTTTACATCCTTCTCAGTATGGCTTTAGAGCCAGTTTCTCGACAGAGACAACTCTCTTTGGAGTTCCAGAAATGGTACGACAACGTCTGGACTCTGGGGACACGGTGGCTCTTATATTGCTTGATTTGACACGGTATCTCACACCGTTTTAATCAAATCCCTTCAGTCCCTTGGCACTTTTGGCCCGGCACTTGGTTGGTTCTCATCTTTTCTTGCCAAGTGGACATTGCAAGTCTTTTTAACTAAGGCTACTTCTAGAATCTATTTCTCTCCGCACGAGGGCTCCCCATGGCTCCATCTTAAGCCCCCTTTTGTTTAACATATACATTAAACCTCTGGCAGTAATCGCAGAAGAGGCTGGGCTGTCCCTCTTCTCTTACGCGGATGATACCCAAATAATGTTCTCCCTTTCATTGGAAACATTGTCCGGACCTTCAGTTCTTCAGGCCGGTTTGAGTAATATCACATCTTGGATGCAGGCTAATTTACTTAAACTTAACGGCGAAAAGACTGAGGTCCTAATTTTGTGTAAAAATAAACATCTCCGGGTACCCTACCCCAGCCTACCCATCAAGTCCGCAATTTGGGATTTATTATCGATGACAAATTATCAATGAAACAGCAGGCAGTGGCAGCCACGCGCTTCACCATCCTAAAATGGTTGAAAAAAATCATCTGGATGCTCCCCAGCCATACCAAAAAACCGTAGTGCAGGCACTCGTAACCTCCAGACTGGATTACGGGCACATCCTCTATCTGGGGGCTAATAAGGATGTAATACAGAAGCTACAGGTGGTTCAAAATTCAGCCGCGAGAATGCTTTGCTAGATTCCTAAAACATCTTCCACCTCTAGCGCCCTGAGAGATCTGCATTGGCTTAGGGTTGATAGCCGTAACAAGTTTAAAGCCTTGATATATATGTTTAAGATCAAGGCTGGCACTGCTCCTCAATATCTGCGAAATCTGGTTCATCCTTATTTACCCTCCCGTTTGTTACGCTCCACTACCCAGGAAAAATTCACGGTTCCCAGAATAAAGCTTACGAGGATGGGAGGTCGCTCGTTTGCTTACTTGGGTCCTTCCCTCCGGAACTCTCTCCCCATTGAGCTTTGCAGTGAAACAATATATGCAAACTTTTGTAAACTTTAAAAAACTTGGTTGCTTAACAAATACATTCATTTTCTGTTCCTTTCTGTTCCTTTCAGGCCGGCGCTGGGAAACCCTTGTTGGGTAGCTGTGCGCCTTATAAAACCAACCTAACATAACATAACATAACAATGTGAGGCCCTGTGTAGTTTGATTCGACAAGCTGAGTGTGGTGGTGAGGGCATCTGTGCACCCTGTGTATGGGGTCTGCGATGGCCATCAACAGAATCCTTCTCCCAGACTTTGAATGTTTGGTAGAATTAGGAGAGCGTAGGATGCATGGTATATTGTTTACAATGGGAGTCAGGTGCGTGGCTGGGAATTGTCGTGCTGTGGGTAATGAACTGGGATGGCCTATTGCCCTGGTGTACTTCTCTGCTGACTTGGTGCCAAATTGTTGCTTATTCATACGTGGACTATGAAGTTCTGTGGGGAATCTCAACATCACATCGGAATTCCGGCACTTGGAACATCACCTCGTTTTGGAACTGAAAGGGGGCCTCCACTATCTGGGTGCCTAAATGGGGTCCTTTTGGTCTTGTAAGAGGAACACATCCCAATATATTAGTTTGGGAAGAGGGAAAGTAAAACAATAGTTCCCTCACCCTTTTCTCCCGTATCTCCAGCTCAAGGCATTCTGTTAAGGGGTTCCCTGCCACCGTGACCGAGAGTGCTTGGATCGTTGTGGTGTCCTTTGATAGGGGGACTTACCCTTCTGTAGGTACAACCTCGTTGCCCCCACGTCTAGTAGAAAGGTGTAAGGTGTCTAGTTTATCAGCATCGTGACCACGGGGTCCTTCTCAGGGTAGCCTGGGGTGGACAGTAGTGAGTAGGTGTCTTTGGGTATCCTGTTGATCTCTGGCGTGACTATTCCTGCATCCTCACCCTCACTGTTTTATCGTGTGGGATTGATAACCTCGTCATCGCTAACTGGCACATGCATCAAGCTATTTTGTGATCACAAACATTGCGAATTGCAAATAAAGGCTGTTTGTGATCGCAAAATAGGCCATCGCAATGCAACAATACAATTCTGCGAAATTTCAGAAAAATAGCAAAAATAAGGAATCACAATTTTGCGAGTACCTAAATTGCGATTCCTAAATTGTGAGTCGCAATTAAAGAATTGCAAAGATATACAAGAGAAATCGCAAATACCGATTTTCATGAAAATCGCAATTTTGCGATCGCAATTTACTGATTTTTACAGGCAGGTGATAAACAGTTAAAAAACAATCTCAGCAGGTGCAGAACATTAGCAAAGTATTTAAACAGGCCCAGGAGAACTCAGAATGTTTCACAATGGCAGCGCTCTACGTCATGGCAAGGTGGATGAGGCTACGAGCAGCAGCACAGAGAAGAAGGAGATTACAGGAGCACATTTTTAAAGTGTGCATCACATTGATGGGACAGACTGAAGAGGAGATCTATGACAAGTGAAGGCTGAATGATGCCATGATCCTTTATCTGATTGCAGAATTGGATTCCCTACTGCAGTGCCAGACAGCTTCCAGGGTGTAGTAGCTGTAGCTGGAGGGGAGTCACAAAGTTCCCTGTCACGTTTCTTTAATGCTTTCCTTCAGGCCATGTTGACAAGGATACACCACCACATTAGCTTCTCCGTAAACCCACAAGAATTGCTTAAGACTAAACTAGACTTCCATCAGGTAGCCCAGTTACCCCATGTAATAGGTTACATAGATGGGACTCATGTGGCCATTTGTCCACCATCAGTGAATAAGTACATCTTTAGGAACCGCAAATCCTATCATTCACTGAATATCCAAGTAGTCTGCAATGCAAATAATATCATCACTGACATTGTGGCCCAATACCCTGGCAGCCCACATGACTTGTACATATTTAGACACAGTGGCATACACACTTGTCTCCTTGGGGGTGAATTTGGAGAAGGACATCTGCTTGGTAAACATATGTTCCATTTTCGCTGACACAATGGCCTAATGGAAATGCATATCTGTTACTAACAGTTTGCTTACTACCCTGTAGGTGACAGCGCATACGCAGTGCGCAACTACATCCTGACACCATACCTCAACCCATCTACCCCAAGTGAGCAGCGATATAATGCAGCGCACATTTCAACATGAAACGTCATAGAGCACCCCTTTGGCCAGCTGAAAAGTAGGTTTCGCTGCATCAACAAGACGGGTGGGGCATTGTAGTACCGACCTGACACCTGCTGCAGAATTGTGGCCACATGTGCCATGTTGCACAACATCGCTACTAGGAAGGCATACCCCTGGAACTGTCAGACAGCGAGTCTGAGGAGGAAAACCAGCCAGGGCAACCACTACGAGCAGCATATGGGGCAAGCTTAGCAGAAGGGAGGAGGAGATGTGCAGAAATTACACAACATTTTTTCTGAGGTGAGTAATAATGAGACATGACCCAGCATGTTTGAACTGTACAGCATGTATTTACATGCAGAAATGTGGTTGAGTTACTGCACACATACCAGGTGCTAAATAGCACAGTGAGTGTAAACAACATAAATGAACAACACATCAACATCAGACTTGTATGTCAGTCACTACTATGGCATTGTCAATGGTTACATCACCATATGAGAGTTAGTCTACCAAGGCCACACTATTTTCTACGACCACGCACTCCCAAATGCCTTTCGGTGGCCTCATTCACCTCCCTCATGGAGGCTTCGGAAGGTGTGGTACTCCCAGTGTTGCGCCTCCTGCATCTGGTCACTGGCACCAACAGACTACTGAGGCTGGATGCCTCCTCATTCCCCCTTCCCCCGTTGCATTGCTGCCCCCAGCAGTAGCAGTCTGTATTTCCTCTTCTGCATCACCCTGCATAGCTCCTGCATGGCCTCATTGGACTGCCTATTACCTTCCACCACTGCTGTAGTCAGCTCTTTGACACAGTCTCTCATTTCTGCCATGTTGTTTGCCATGTTGATAAGTTGTGCCTGCATTAGTCTCATGTTTTTTTGTCTGCAGGCGCTGCACCCTCCCCATTTGGCTCTCCAGCCCACCCCAGAAATTTGGACTGTCGTCCATTTGTGATCTCATCAGTGCTCCTTCACCTGCGCCTTCGGCTCTGGTTAATGCTGCGCCGGACCTATGACTGGGGTCTTGTCGTGGCTGTACTTCCAGGCTGGGATTTCTGGGGATCATGATTGCTCCCTTCATCAAGTTCCATGGCCTGAAGTGGTGGGACTGTGGACCTGCGTCTAGAGGGTGCAGGGTCTGCGGTTTGTGGGGTCACAGGTGTTTCCACATCTGCCTCAGCCGGAGTCGCTTGTGTGTTTCCACCTTCACTTTCTTCCAACTCCTCTGCTGCTGCATCTGTGATGTTAAACAGTGCATTTTTTGTATTTTTTACATGATTGTAGTGTCACATTCAGCATTTGTTTGTCTCATTAAATGACTATTTGACACATATCGTGTTCACGTGTTTTACTCCCTAGTTGTAATTGCCTGCCGACTTGCCTTCCCTGCCTGTTACTCCCATAATGCATCTGAGTGTTCCAAGTAAAATGTGGACTGGATTTGATTCTGAACACTAGAGCTGAACTGACGTAATGTTTCACAATTTATATTCTGCTTCAACTGACATTTGCATGCATTTTACTTTGTGAAGTAATGGCCGCTGCTGAGGTGTCCAACTGTGTCACTCCGACTACAGCTTCAGGCTGGAGTGTGGACTCGACTAGGTCGTCCAGGGGTGTGTTCCCAGGCAGTGTTGCAGGTCCTCCTCCAGTCTTCTTTGCGTCCTTGAGCCTCCCCGCAATCCTCTCCTTGGCATGACTGCGCAGGTAATACCACCTTTTTTGAGGTCGTGGGTATTGTGGTGGGTGACCCCTACAGCGTTAACTTTGGATTGTATCCTGAGCCAGATTTTTCTCTTCTCTTACTTAGGGACCTGGAGGGATAGTTTGCCAAAAACCTTATCATGGCTCCTCACATCCTCCTCAATGAGGATTTCTATCTCCTTCTCACTACATTTGATTGTTCTTTTTCTTGTAACTGCTTTCTACCCCGCTGCTCCTGATTCCATCTTTTTGCCACAGAACAGTATTTGCAAGGCACAAATATGTATCTCCAGCTGTGCTCCTGCACTCTGCCTCCTCATCTGACTCTCTCAGTGCACTGAAATCAGCATGGGATGCATCACTTTCTGATTGTGATGTAATCAACATGCACCAAAAGCGACACACAATTTGCGATTTTGCTAATTGCGATATCGCAGATTGCGATTTCTTTATTAGCGATTCGGTACTATGTAATTGCTATTTGCGATTGGGAATATTACCAATTCGCTATTTTTTTGCGATACATTTCCTGCATTGGATTTTGTGATTCCGTATTAGGAATTCCTTAAAAATCGCTATTAGGATTCGCAAAAACCAACTTTGATGCATGTGCACCTAAGAGTTTTGTAGGCTAAATGTGGCAGACGAGTGTCGAGCTTCGGGGGATTCCAACACCAGACTGGCATGAGGCTGAAGTCTCTTGTATTAGCCAGTTGTGCATCCTCCCAGCCCTAGATATAGTGGCTCTCTGCCTGGTGGGGCCCTCCAGCCCCCTCGACCGGCAGTTAAGTGTAACCTAGTGTAAAATCGGCTGGATAGCAGGCATCGGAGAGAGTGTCACCATGCTGGTGGCACTGCCATACCATGCTGGTATGGTGGGGGAGGTGCGGACAGTTTCCTTGCAGGTTCTGGGACAAAATTGTAGGTCGGGTTCATCTCGAACATGGGCCACAGTTCTAACAATGCCTCTCTTCAGGGGGAGATTTACTAAGATTTTATGCCGTTTTTGATGCAAATCGCTGCAAAATCTTTTTTCCACGATTTACTCTCCAGTGCTAAAGTTGTTTAGAGCTGGAAACGGGAAAGTAATGCAATTCAGCGCATAGCTCTGCCTTCCATTGCTTAGCGCCAAGGGGACATACCATGGGTGGAGCATGGCATTCCCATTCAACCATCCAAGGCTTCTCATGCTATACCCAATTTACTAAACAAAGTAAACAGAGTTCAGCATGGGAAAATTGCTCCATTTTAAAGTAGGCTCAAGATAGGAGAAATGCTATCATTTCGCCTTCCTTTTACGACTTTGCATGTTTGCTGCACTGCACACATACAAAGTGGGAAAAGGCTTCAAGTTAGTCTAAGCATAGTATTTTGTACTGGAAGCGTTCCCTTCCAGTACAAAACCTATGCTAGACTCATGGAGGCACCCTTGCACCATGTCGCAAAGGTGTCTGCGTGGTGCACAGCAGCTGGTTTCAGCACCGGCACAAGGGAAAGGGGAGAAGAGTGCCTTATTTAAGTAAATTGGGCACTCTCCTCCTCTCTCCTTTTCACGTAGGGCAGCGCAGCATTTGTGGCTGCTGCAGTGCGCTATGTGAAAAAATTGTAAATCCCCCCCAAGTCTTTTTCTGTTCTATGTGTTTAGTCTGAATGTGTATCCTCATGTGTTTGATTATGTTGATGTTGAAGGTTCCCCCGCTGGCCAGGGGAAAGCGTGTGTCTTAGTGTGTGCATGCTTTTCACGGCAAAATCTATCTAGCTTTTTTGACTGCATGGGAAACTTAGTTTACATGTAGTTTGAAGGTGACTTCATAATGGGTTGAAAATGGTTTTAAGGGATTTATTGCAGTTTTGGGCTTCTCAAGTTTTTTAAATAAACTTAAATCCTACTCTATTCATAGGGAAAGACTATGTTCTTGTGGTTATGCCGGCAATAATTACTTTTACTATGAACTCCACTTAGGAAAAAGATGCATCAATGAAACTTAGTACATGAAACAACACATATGAAAAATAACAACCAGTAAGAAAGCGCAATGGTGAATTTAAAACTTAATGAATTGTTTTTTAGCATTTGCGACTCTCGCTATTAGGAAGGGGCGTCCCTTCCTAATAGCGAGTCTCCATGCCATGTACTATTGCTTTGCAACCGCATTTGCCGTCGCAAAACACTTGCAGTTAACCACCTACTTCAAGCAGGTGGTAAACCACTCGCAAACGGGAAGGGGTCCTCAGGGAACCCCTTCCCCTTTGTTAGTATGTGATAATTTTTTTTTTAGGAGCAGGCAGTGGTCCCAGAGACCACTGCCTGCCCTTAAAAAATGAAAATGAAAAGGTTCATTTTTCTTTTCTAAATATATCCCTTTTTCCTTTAATGAAAACGGGTTGCATTTGAAAAAAGAAAAACTGCTTTATTAAAAAAGCAGTTACATGCATGGTGGTCTGCTGACCCCAGAGGCCACCATCCCTGTGAGTGTTAGCGATTCCAATCGGGTCGCAAATTGAAACTGCCTCAAGAATATTAATGAATGCAAAAACAACAATTGATGGACAGAATGCAGAACAATGTCATACATTCACCCCAGTACAGAGATCTGGGCCTAAATCCATCACTTTTTTGCTCACCATGCCAATCCAGTTTGAGTCCAGCCATATGCAAATCACTCTTGACCCTGTACCCAATGGGAACAGTCCAGCCCAAACTGCCACGCCTGGTCCTCCATGGACTGGAAACAAGTATCCTATGACTGGTTTCGGAGTTTCACCCCTCATCAGCCAGGGTAGTTTTACTGCAGTGGCATGGAGAGCACGGGACCCACATCTGGGCATACGCGTCCCACTTGGGGTGACAAATGAAAAAACAACAATAGATGGACAGAATGCAGAACAATGTCATAATTCACCCCAGTACAGAGATCTGGGCCTAAATCCATCATTGTATTTTGCTCACTATGCCATTCCAGTTTGAACTCAGCCATATGCAAATCAGTCTTGACCCTGTTCCCAATGGGAACAGTCCAGCCCGAACTGCTGGGTCAGGTCCTCCCTGGACTGGAAACAAGCATCCTAAGACTGGTTTCGGGGTTTCACCCCTCATCAGCCAGGATAGCTTGACTCCAGCGGCATGGAGAGTATGAATATTATTGAAGCAGGCAATTTGCAACCCCATTAGGAATCGCTAACAGTGTCTTAGACACTGTTGTAAATTGCATTTTGTGAGTCGCAAAGCAAGGCAATTTGCGAGTCGCAAAATGTTAGGGTCGTACATCTGGCCTTAGAATCCCTAACTCACTTGTGTAGTTGACAGTACCTCATGACCTACACCACAAATCTCCAACAGAAAAAAACACAAGAGTATTCTACACTTCATCAATATCTCTATTGATCCTGGGATCTTAAATTCCGTCAAGCCTGATAACTTCTTCAAATTCGTCATAATGAACACATAAACATTGATAATTTATCCAGTTGCAATATGCAATAATATCAATAACAACAACAAGTGTAATGCATAACCCTAATAATACATACACTTCCAATACAGCAACTCCTTTGAAACTGCCCCTCTGTCAGTCTTCAGATTCTGTGCTTTGGGCTATGAGATTCAGGCATTACTCTAATTCTGAGTAATTCATTTACTCTTCTTCTCAGAACGTAAATTATATATCTGCTACCAAACCTGTTAAAGCAGAAACAGGGATTAAAAGATAAGATTCACCATCAAAAGCGTTAACCACTTTGTTACCTTTTGCAATTAATCTTTGCTTGCAGCTGAGAAGAAGATGGTTAAAACATTTCATCAACAATAAATACAATAACTAATCTACTGAGGCATGGAATTTGCGACCCCATTGGGAATCGCAAACAGTGTCTGAGACACTGTTGTAAATTCACAATTGCGAGTCGCAAATTGCGAGTTGCAATTTGATGCAATTTGCGACTCGCAACCATGAATGTTTGTACATCTGGCACTGAGTCTCTTACCACCGATGGCAGCTTCAGGGTAGACCTCTGCCGTGCATAATCAGCAGAACTTCCAATCAATGGCAGCGTCTGCTCACCCTTCTTGCTGCACAAATGCTTATCTGTATGGGTGGAGTGCTGTTACTTTGTCCGCAGTCAGGCTCGAAGAACCAATCTCTCCTGGCTGGCTCGCCAAGATATTGCTCGAATGTAAATTTACCTTACAAAAATAAAAGACAAAAGGTGTTTGGCAAAACAGGAACAGTTGGTTTAATTAATTGCAGTGGCTGGGAGAGCAGGCAACAGAATTGGGGCCTGAAGACTGTCTCAAAATACATTGGTTTCAGACTCACTTTATACATTAGATGAAGCATCATAAAGCAATTTGTACATTCCCTTAGAGACTGAAATTTGGGCCTAGCCACGGGGTCATAAATTGGATAAGAAGCGCATGTGGATCTCGACCTTGCTTGGACACAATGTGGGGCCAGTGGGTACATGACCATATGTAGCGCAATGGGAACGCATGATCACTGTCTGTAGTGTCTAAGCTGTGCTATGATTGGCTGAGTGTGCCTAACTTAGTGTGGCATCTTACTTTATGGTGTTTTGGGAACACAAACCCATCTGGCTAAATGTTTTATTGGCGCCAATCTCCTAGGACCATTGTGGTTTTGCTGCCTATATGTGGGATCGATCTGGGTTTTCCTGTTTGCACATTTGTCTATGGGCTATGTGTCACCCCACCTGTGACCTGTCAATCATTTGCTTCAGGCCTAGGTCGCAGGGCCTGCCTGACCACTTATTTTTGACTCAGGGTTGATGGGGAGGTCATAGTGGGTTGATTTGACAAGAACAATGCAAGATCGTTCTTATACTTACAGATATCATGGTGTACATCGACATTGCATTTTTCAATATTAACAAGCACCAGAGTGCCCAGGAAGGCATCTTGAAGGGTGGGGGGACTCCCAAAAGAGTGGTCAGGGTTACCACCGGAAGAAGGCAGAGGGAGATAAAAAGGCAGAGTTCTATAAAGGCCCCCAAAGGGGAAATTGTCTGATTCATAGTCCCAATCTAGTTTTCAGGAGAAAAACTACCCAGACAAATGTCAGGAGCACAAAACTCCCAAGGGCCATGAGTGCTTTGAGTATGGACGCTACAAAGTTGATCCCGAGTGTCCAAAAAGAACACCACCTATCACTGGAGGAACGCTTTCAGAGGTGGCTAGTGTAGTGCAGAGGAAGGTGTTTGCTTCATTTAATGGAGAGATTTGGTGGGGTCACCCTTGTGTCCCTGGTTGACAGTGAGATGTTTCTTAAGATCCATGTGCCCTCAAATACTTCCAAGTATAGGTAATGGACACCATCAATGGGCATGGTGTTGAGTCTCTGGGGAATGCAGGTGACAGCATGACTATGGTAAGGAGTTAGCTGGTGTCCCCAGGGCAGGTGATTCCTAATGCACCAAGTTATAGTGGCTGACAATAGAGAGGGTCACTACCCAATGGCCCTTGTTAAGAGTGGGCTGGTTCAGGTCTTCCATAGGTTGCTGTGATCCCTGCCATGCCTGTGGACTGTTTGCTTAGTAATTACCTTGAGCACACTACCTGGAAGGAAGTAGATCTCAAGGCTCATGTGGAGATGTTAGGGTTACCTGACTGAATCTGTGCTAAGACAAGGTCCATGGTAGCCTATAATGGGAGTCAAAAAAATACTGGAGCCTGGAGCAATGGCCCAGCAAGCAGCTAGGAAGGGGAGAGTCTGTGGGTGTGGAAAACCAGCCCCTGAAGGTACTACGAGTGAGATGAATAGGGAACCTGAAATGGCCACCTGCAGGCCACTGAGGAGGACATTAGTGACCTGCCTACACTTGCTGGACAGCATGTAGGAGGAGGACCTACCAAGGAGGATTTCTGTCGGGCACAAAGGGAGTATCCAACCCTTGAGGGTATGAGGCAACAAGATGAAGCCCAAGCAGCAGGTGATGTCACATTTACTGTGAGGTCAACCTCCTTTACAGTGAACCTAGGGCTCCTGTGCATGAGACAACAAGGGCCCTGGTGGTCCACCAATGCTGCATGGCCTTCCTACTGGAGGTAGCTCATGAAATTCTCCTGGCAGGAGACCTGGGCCAAGACAAGACCTTTGCAAGGTTTGTCCCGCACTTTTATTGGCCTAGGATGAAGAATTCCTCAGATGCATTCTGTAGGACGTATGACCTGCCAGGCCAGTGGGAAATCAGGGCTGAGGCTGACAGACGTCCTTAATCTCTTACCTTTCATTGGCAAACACTTTGAGCGGGGGGGCATCAACATTGTTGGGCCTATGGATCCCCAGACTGCATCTGGCAACAGGTTTCTCCTGATTCTAGTGATCATGCTGCTAGGTACCCAGGAGCAATCCCTCTGAGGACAATGTCTGCACCTGCAGTAGCAAAACCACTTATGGCAATCTTTTCCCGAGTAGGTTTGCCTAAGGAGGTTGTGTCTGACAGGGGCTACAAACTTCATGTCAGCATACATACAGTCAATGTGGAAGGAGTTGTAGTAACCTACAGTTCTCCAGTCTTTACAATCCCCAAACAAATGGGCTTGTTGAGAGATTCAACAAGACCCTGGATGGCATGATTAAGGCCTACCTTGGGCCCAGAGGAATAAGTGGGACATCCTCTTGCCATGCCTATTATTTGCCTACAGGGAGGTACCATAGGAGGGAGTGGGATTCAGCCCCTTTGGACTTATATATGCGCACCCTATCAGAGAACCTCTGATATTGGTCAAGGAAGGATGGGAGCAAGATCCCAGGAAAATCCGCCAGGATGTAGTGAGCTAAATGCTGGCCTTCAGGAGCCAAATGGCTAAGTGGTGGAAGCAAGCTTCAGACAAATTAGAAGCCAGTCAGGAATTGATGAAATAGTGGTATGACCAAACTTCTACCACTGTGGCATTGCTGCCTAGGCGGAAAATGTGAGCTATGGAACCTGTGGAACTCAGGGCCCACCAGGAGCTTTGGACTGGGCCCTATGAGGTTATTGAAATGAAGGGTAACGCATCCTACCTGGTGGACCTCACGATCTCCAGGCAACCCCACAGTGCGCTCCATATAAATCACCTTAAACCCCACTTTTAGAGGTCTGAGCTCATCATGCTAATGGTGACAGATAGAGAAGAGGTGGAAGAGAATGAGCGTCTCCCTGAACCTCTAGGACTCCAAGGAGGGAGATGGTTCTGTGCAGGAATTAATCCTTTTCCCCAGTCTAACTCCTGAACAGCAGAGAGACTGCCATCAATTGTTGGGACAGTACTCCTCTCTGTTCTGCCTGATTCATGGGGATACCCACCTGTGTACCCATGATGTGGACACCGGGGACAACCTCCCTGTTAAGAATAAATCTTACAGGCTGTCAGATAAGGTGAGGACCAGCATTAAGAGTGCAGTGTCTAAAATGCTGGAATTGGATGTCATAGACCTCTCCAGTTGCCCCAGGCCCACTCCTGTGGTTCTGGTACCAAAATCTGCCCCAATAGGCACCACACCTGAACTGAGTTCTGTGTGGATTATAGAGAACTAATCTCAGTGGCAAAGACAGAAGCTCTTCCCATTTCCCAGGCAAATGAGCTTATTTACTGGTTAGCGTCTGTCCTGTACTTAAGTACCTTTGTTCTTACATCAGGGTACTGGCATATCACCCTAACAGAAGGTGCCAAGGAGAGGTCAGCCTTCTCCACTCCAGAAGATCACTACCAATTTTGTGTGATGCACTTTGGACTCAAATATGCTCCTGCCACCTTCCAGAGATTGGTGAACCAGGTACTTGCTGGTATGAAGGCCTTCTCAGCTGCCTGCCTGGATGACATAGCTGTCTACAGCAGCAGCTGGAATTACCACTGCTTTCACCTCCAGGAAGTGCTTCAGACTCTACAACAGGCAAGTAGGACTATAAAGGCCAGTTAGTGCCAGATAGGGCAGGGTTCTGTGGTGTACTTGAGACACCTAATGGGCAGAGGTATGGTGCAGCCCCTCCACGTGAAGATAGAGACTATCATGGCCTGGGAGTCCCCAAAACCCACACTGAGGTAAGAGCATTCTTGGGCCTCACTGGGTACTTGTCAGGTTCTTCTAGTCGACTTCCTCAGGAGCAGAAGATTATTTCCCAAATTCCCTCTACCAGTGTTTCCGGTCTATGTGTTCTAACATATCAACCAAGAACACTAATTGGGGGGAAAGGGGAATGGGACAAAAGAGAGACTCCTCCAGTCAGGCGCTTCTAAGTTCACCCTTCAACTCTGCTCTGCTCTCAGTCGTGTTTGAAGGAACACCTGTAACAGATTAGCATAACATTTTTTAGGAACACAATCTCCTACTAGTTCTTTCTTTTACTTTCCCTCACTACTTCTTTAATCTTCTTTACCTGTTATTATTTGGAGGATAACTGCTCTCTATTTTAATGCTTTTTTCAGAAGTCGTGGGTAGTCTCTACTACGCTTGCGTCTTGCTTGCTGCTGTTTCTTATTAGTGCGCTGGTATAAACTCCTGGAACTGTTGGTTGCTAGATACATATATATATATATATATTTAGGACTTGGTATCTCCTCAGATAATTAGTGCCAATTCAAGTTCTGCACTATTCTCTTGACTTGTTAACTTATTTAGTCTCTGAACCTTCAATTAGTTGTCGCATCACTTTTGTTAATTTCGTTTTTTCTTTTAAAGACTTGCAATTGACTGGACGATGGATTACTCTATAAACTGACTCAAAACCTGGAATTGTTCGGCAAAGGTTTTCTCACAAAAGTTCTGGTGCTTCACCTTCTGAATACTCAAAACGCTACTCACGGAATTCTTCGAATTTTCTCTGAGACACTTACTTCAGACTCCGAAAGTGTCTCTAAACGAAATACCTCAGAACTGACAGGCGCGGCGGGAAGACGCTGCTCTCGCCTCAGGAGATTCAGTTGAAGTGCGAGGAGCGTTAATCACTCGCGCGCACTTGTCTTTCTGCTTCCTTAGAACACTAGACTGCTCACCTCTCGGATTCCAAGCGTCGGCGGCCATCTTGAAAATCCCGCGATGGTAAATCTGGAGCACCTTGAAAATTACTCGGTCCAGTAATCTCCGCCGTGGATATAGTCTTCTCCACCTAGGGTAGCAACTGATTCTATGGTATTTCTTTCCTCTATTGCTGCTCAGGGAGATGGTCGCTGCACTGATTGGCTGATTCCTGACAGTACTCCCCCCTAACAGAAAGCTGTCCCCCTTGGGTTTGTTAGGGTTTTTCTCATGGAACCTTTTTATTAATTTTGGTGCATGGACATTGGAACTGGGTTCCCATGATCTTTCTTCTGGACCAAAGCCCTTCCAGTCAATTAAATAGAACAGTCTCTTTTTTCTAACCTTTGAGTCTAGGATCTGATTTATCTCGAATTCTTTCTCTGAATTTATTTGAATTGGAGGCGGAGTGGGACTCAACCTAACATCTGGAGGATTTTTCTTTAATAATGACACGTGAAAGACTGGATGGATTTTTAAATGAGAAGGTAATTGGATTTTAACTGCTACTGGGTTCACCATTTTATTTACCTTGAAAGGGCCAATAAATCTGGGTTGGAACTTTCTATTTCCTTTCAATTTTAAATGTCGCGTGGAAAGCCAAACTTTATCTCCTTTTTTAAAGACAGGGCCTACTTTTCTTTTCTTGTCTGCCTGAATCTTGTAACTTTTTTTTGCCTTCTCTAAATTCTTTCTGGCTATAAAAAAGGAGTCTTGCAATTCCTGTGCTAACTGTCCTGCTGCTGGAACTGTCTCGTTCTCTTTCCCTAGGAATACACTTGGGTGCCTCCCATGATTTAAGTAAAAAGGTGTGTACCCTGTTGAACTATGGATGGAATTGTTGTATGCAAATTCTGCGGTCCAAACCAATTCTGACCACTCTTTTTCCTGATCTAAAAGATACAACCTTAAGTACTGTTCTAACTCTTGGTTGACCCGCTCAGTCTGCCCATCGGTTTCTGGGTGGTAACTCGTGGAGTATCGAGAGTCTATTCCCAAACTTTTAGTGAATGCCCTCCAAAAATGAGAAACAAACTGGGTTCCCCTATCTGATATTAGTACCTTTGGAATCCCATGGGCCCTCACAATGTGTTGTGTGAACAATCGTGCCACCTGGGAAGCACTGGGAATACCTTTTAGTGGTACAAAGTGGGCCATTTTTGAAAATGTGTCTACAAATACTATTATGGTGTTATTGCCTTGACTAGGGGGAAGGTCAACTATAAGATCCATTGTGACTGTATGCCATGGGTGAGGTGCGGTGGGCAACGGCATCAATAACCCATGTGGAGCTGACCTACTAGTTTTTCCCTTTACGCACCTTTCGCAGGTGGAGACGTATTGTCGTATCTGAGTTTCCATGTTTGGCCACCAAAAGGTCCTCTTGATTAGTTCCTTAGTCTTTTGTATTCCTTTATGACCAGCCAATGGGTCATCATGGCAAGCGTGCAAGATTTTCTCTCTGATTTCTTTTGTTGGGATGAAAAGAAGTCCTTGATGATACGGCAATCCTTCCTTGACAGTTCTTTCTGGAGCTTCTTTTAACCAGGCTGACAGTTCTGCAGCTGAGATGTTCTTCTTAATTTCACTTTCTAGCTCATTGTATTGAATTGTTAAAATGAATTTTTCTTTTGGGATGATGGGTTCTTTGCTGATAGCTTTCTCCACTGATTCTGTTTCAATTCTTGAAAGAGCATCCGCTTTTCCATTTGCCATTCCTGGACGATAGGTGATCACAAAATTGTAGTCCGCAAAATACAAGGACCACCTTAACTGCCGTGCTGTTAAGGTTCGGGCCGATTTCAAAAACTGCAGGTTTCTGTGGTCGGTAAACACAGTAATCTTGTGACGTGCACCCATCAAGTAATGTCTCCATTCTCGAAAAGCTTCCTTCACTGCCAAAAGTTCTTTATCTGCGATCGAGTAGTTGATTTCAGCAGGAGTTAATTTTTTCGAATAAAAGGCCACTGGATGTAGCTGGCCGGTATTTTTATGCCGCTGGGATAAGATTCCACCTATGGCAGTATCTGAGGCATCTGCTTCGACATAATAGGGTTCCTCTGGGTCTGCATGTAACAAAATGGGTGCTGAGACAAAAGACTGCTTCAAGAATTGAAAGGCCGAATCTGCTTCTGGTGTCCAATCAAATGTCACTCCCTTTTTTAGCATACGAGTTATTGGGCTGACAGTAGTTGAAAAATTCAAAATGAACCTTCGATAAAAGTTTGCAAAGCCCAAAAAACTTTGGATTTCTTTTACACTTCTTGGGGCCGGCCATTCTTGCACTGCTCTCACCTTGGCTGGATCCATACTAACTCCTTCTGGAGACAATATGAATCCCAAAAATTCCACCTGGTTCACATGAAAAGCGCATTTCTCTAGTTTGACATAAAGGCTGTTTTCTAACAACCTTCGTAGGATGGTTCTCACATGGGACACATGATCTTCTTGGTTGTTTGAAAAGATCAAAATGTCATCAATGTATACTACGGCAAATCTATCCAAAAATTCGCGCAGTACGTCGTTCACAAAATGTTGAAATGCGGCTGGAGCATTGCATAACCCATAAGGCATTACTTGGTATTCGAACAATCCGTAGCGAGTTCGAAACGCTGTCTTCCACTCATCTCCAGGTGCCACTCGAACTAGGTGATAAGCACCTCTAAGATCCAATTTCGTATAGATTTTAGCCTCCTTTACTTGATCCAACATCTCGGACACCAAGGGTAATGGGTAACGATTTTTTACTGTGACTTGATTAATGGCTCTATAATCTATGCAAGTGCGAAGTTCGCCGTTCTTCTTAGGGATAAAGAACAGGGGCGAAGAGACTGGGGACTGTGAGGGACGAACGAATCCATTGGCTAAATACTGGTCTAGGTACTCTTTTAAATGAGCATTCTCTGCCTCCGTTAGAGCATAGACTCGACTACAAGGAAGGTTCGCTCCTGGTTCCAATTCTATTCGACAGTCATATGGCCTATGTGGAGGTAATTTTTCAGCTTCCTTTTTATCGAACACCTTGGCCAAGTCTCGATATTCGCTAGGAATTTCTTCTGTCTCTGTCATACAGATGCTGATGGGGGCTGACACCAAACAAGCTACTTGAGATTCCTCAATCCCTCTGGGATTTTCACAAAAGCAATTTGCAGTGCAGTATGATGAATTCATTACTACAGTCCGTTGACTCCAATTTATTTGGGGGTTGTGCTCAGTAAGCCAAGGTATTCCCAAGATAAATTGGAATTGGGGCGCGTCAATTAAACTGAAGGTTATTTGTTCCTTGTGACCATTCAATCCCATGAGGAGCAATGATTCTGTTTCATGGGTAATGGGGCCTGAAGACAAATTCGTTCCATCAACAGCTCTTACAGCTTCTAGAATCTTCTTTTTAACAAATCGAATTCCCAATCTTTTGGGACAGTTTATGTCACAAAAATTACCGGTGGCTCCCGAGTCAATCATCACCGAAACCTCCGAAGTTCTTGTGTCTTGAAACCGAATTGTGAATGGTAAAACTAAGTGTGGAACTGAAGTTTGCAAGGTATTTGCCACTCGTTGAATGGTTGGAGTTGACTTAGCCTCTGCTGCCATCAGAGCAACCCCTTCTACTGATGGAGCCTGTCTTTTACCTGTGGCCCTGTTTTAGGCCTCTTTGGACACTCCCTAACAAAATGTCCTGACACTCCACAATATAGACACAATTGATTCGTTCTTCTCTTCTCTTTCTCCTCCTTCGATAGTGGACCACGAATTGCTCCAATTTGCATTGGTTCGTCGTTCTGAGCGTTGTCTGAAGTTTTATGAATTTCACTTTTTACTCTGTCAAACCTGGGAGGAATTGGACGAAAATCTCTCTTCTTTTCTGACCTTCGTTCATTGAGGCGATGATCAATCTGCAAAACTAGATCTATTAATTCTGAGATTTCCGAAGGTCTACCAGGAACTTGTGCTAAAGCATCCTTTAATTCTTCCTTCAATCCACGATAAAAAATTGCTGCTCTTTTTTCATTTGGCCAATTCGTTTCTACTATTAATTTATTGAAGTGGGCAATGTAAGCCACCAAGTCACAATTCCCTTGTCGTAGATCCAACAGTTTGTTATCTGTTGCCTGAGCTGCAGTCCTGCGATCAAATATTCTTAAAAATTCGGCCTTGAAATCCTGAAAGTTATATAACATGGGATCATTTCTGTTGACTATAGGCATAGACCACGCTGCTGCATCACCAGTCAGATACGACAATACGAATGCCACCCTAGATTGGTCTTCGGAAAATATTACTGGGCGACACAAAAAATGTAGTGAACACTGAGTGAGGAAGATTTGAGCTTTATGCGAATCCCCCCCAAAACGCTCTGGTTGTGCTAAAGGAATGATTGGGGAAACTGCATGTATGACCTGAGTTGATAACCCTACCGATTGAGGAACACTTGGAATACCTGTAGCCCCTCCAGAGGGAGACCCTGCTGAAGCTACTAACTCCTCCATTCTTTGTTTAATCTGCAAGGACTCCTGACTGGATCTACGTAATTCCTCTCTCAGGACTTTATTCTCTTCTCCAGTGTCATGTAATTGCTTTTGCATGTTCTCGAGTATGGTTGTTAAAGTTTTCAAATCTAATCCTTCTGTCATTTCTGCTCGGGTGGAAGTCTATTTCTTTTTTGGGGCACTTCAATCTGTCAGGTTCTTCTAGTCGACTTCCTCAGGAGCAGAAGATTATTTCCCAAATTCCCTCTACCAGTGTTTCCGGTCTATGTGTTCTAACATATCAACCAAGAACACTAATTGGGGGGAAAGGGGAATGGGACAAAAGAGAGACTCCTCCAGTCAGGCGCTTCTAAGTTCACCCTTCAACTCTGCTCTGCTCTCAGTCGTGTTTGAAGGAACACCTGTAACAGATTAGCATAACATTTTTTAGGAACACAATCTCCTACTAGTTCTTTCTTTTACTTTCCCTCACTACTTCTTTAATCTTCTTTACCTGTTATTATTTGGAGGATAACTGCTCTCTATTTTAATGCTTTTTTCAGAAGTCGTGGGTAGTCTCTACTACGCTTGCGTCTTGCTTGCTGCTGTTTCTTATTAGTGCGCTGGTATAAACTCCTGGAACTGTTGGTTGCTAGATACATATATATATATATATATTTAGGACTTGGTATCTCCTCAGATAATTAGTGCCAATTCAAGTTCTGCACTATTCTCTTGACTTGTTAACTTATTTAGTCTCTGAACCTTCAATTAGTTGTCGCATCACTTTTGTTAATTTCGTTTTTTCTTTTAAAGACTTGCAATTGACTGGACGATGGATTACTCTATAAACTGACTCAAAACCTGGAATTGTTCGGCAAAGGTTTTCTCACAAAAGTTCTGGTGCTTCACCTTCTGAATACTCAAAACGCTACTCACGGAATTCTTCGAATTTTCTCTGAGACACTTACTTCAGACTCCGAAAGTGTCTCTAAACGAAATACCTCAGAACTGACAGGCGCGGCGGGAAGACGCTGCTCTCGCCTCAGGAGATTCAGTTGAAGTGCGAGGAGCGTTAATCACTCGCGCGCACTTGTCTTTCTGCTTCCTTAGAACACTAGACTGCTCACCTCTCGGATTCCAAGCGTCGGCGGCCATCTTGAAAATCCCGCGATGGTAAATCTGGAGCACCTTGAAAATTACTCGGTCCAGTAATCTCCGCCGTGGATATAGTCTTCTCCACCTAGGGTAGCAACTGATTCTATGGTATTTCTTTCCTCTATTGCTGCTCAGGGAGATGGTCGCTGCACTGATTGGCTGATTCCTGACAGTACTACAGGAGGTTTGTCAAGAGATATGGCACTATTGTTGCCCCCTTCACAGAGCTGACTTCTCATACGCATCCCAGAAATGTGATTTGGAGAGAGGCATGCCAAAAAGAAGGCCATGTGCACAGCCGCTGTGCTCAAGGATCCTGACTTTTCCAAGGAGTTTATCTTTCAAACAGATGCCTCAGAAGATGTTAAAGGGGCAGTTTTATCACAGCTCAATGAAGAGGGCCAGGACCAACCAGAGGTGAAATGATATAGCAAAATAAGTTTTTACTGTGGTTTGGGCACTGAAGAAGTTAGGGCCATACCTGATTGGCACTAACTTCCTGATTCAGGCAGACCACAGACCCCTCAGGTGGCTCATGCAAATGGGCGGTGAGTTTCCAAACTTGTTGAGATGGTCTATTTCCCTACAGGGTATGGACTTCAGGATGGAACACAGACCAGGGGGATGGTCTATCTAAGTTCTTCCGCCTAAGTGATGAGAACTCCCTAGGGGTTGGGTGGATCTCCCAACTTTCAGGTTGGGGAAACACATGGTACACCTGTCATCCTTAGGATGGTCTTCCCTCAAACCTTTTGCCTGCTTACCTCCTCTTTTTGTGATATCTTTTTGTTGTCCTTAGCACTCTGAGCACTTTACCACTGCTGACTAGTGTTAACATACATGTGCTTCTCCCATAAACATGGTAACATTGGGGTATACAGAATTGGCACAGTTCATTTACATATAAGTCCCTTGTAAATTGGCATATCACATACCTCTACTAGTGGGCCTGCAGCACTGTAGCCTTTTGAAGCTGTTTCAGACCTGCCATTTCAAGGCCTGCGTGTGCAGTTTACTGCCACTTTGACTCGCCATTTAAAACCCTAGCCAAGCCTTAAACTCCCCTTTTATTACACATAACTCACCCCTAAAGTAGTTCATAGGTCACCCCAAGGGCAGGGTGCTGTGTGAGTAAAAAGTAAGTAGACACAAGGAGATGATGGACGGAGCGCTAAAAATTTTCAGACACTCACCCCCAGTCACAGATCTGGGTTGAATCCATCATCGTTCTTTAGCTCACTTCGCCACTCCAGTTCAGACACAGTTATATGCAAATCAGTCGTGACCCTGTGCCTCATGGGAACAGTCCAGCCCGAACTGCCAAGCCATGTCTTCCCTGGACCAGAAACACGCATCCTGGGACTGATTTTGGGCTAACAGCCCTCATCAGCCAGGCTAGCTTGAATCCAGTGGCAAAGTGATCAAGGGATGCACGTCTGGGCATACCCTCCCAACTTAGTGGGAACAAAGCAAACACAAAGAGATGAAACCCCGAAACCGGTCCCAGCACAGCACAGCAAGCAACCTTGAGGTGCTGTGCTATGTGAAAGGGAAAGGCAGGAATGCACCGTATTTAATATTATACATCACATTCCTGTCCTTTCCTTCTGCTGGCTCACTTTTGGCTGTCTAGCACCAATGCAGGTGCCATTGTGCTATGGTGCAAGGGTGCCTGCATTGCAGGTAGGATTGTTTTTGTGCAGGAAGGGGTACCATCCTGCACAAAAATAATAATCAGAGGACATTTCCACTTATTAAGTGTGCTGCAAAATGCAGCACACTTAGAAAGAGGAAACAACAAGGAGAAATAAACATATTTCCCCTTGTTACACCTCCCTTGGAGAGGTGTAGCATTTTGACACATTCCCAGGTTTCAATCAATAAGGAGCTGTATAGAGAAAGAAATAAACAGGTCGCCCTCCTCTCAACTTGCAATACAAAAACAAAGACCTGTTAATCCGAGGCTCCTTATCTTGAGGGTACTTATTTAAGTGGAGGCGGGGATTCCATCAATCTTTTTCCCTAACACTCCTCACTTGCACCAGAGGTAGTGTCCTCCCACTTTACTGCCTAGATTTTCTTTAAAAAATACTTTTGCATATGACAGTCATTACCCACATACATCCTATACATATAGGCATGTGTATCAAACAAAAAGGTACATCAATCTATGTGTTACCCTTACAAAAAATGTGTGAAAGGACAAGATGGCACCTCATGTGTGCACCACCATTCGAGCTTGCTGATTGGTACTCACCAGCTATGCTCACTTATCTCACTATTGGCAACCATCTTGCCTTAAATAATAAAGAAGTGTCCCAAAAATTTGTGTCAACAATTATAATAACACTGTGATGTGTGTATCACAACTTCCACAAGAACAAGACCCCGTGAAAATAAAATTGAAATAAGTAACACAATAACCAACTTTATTCTTCACTTGTGCACCTATTCAAAATTTAAAATCGGCTGCATTTCTGCCGACCACTTTATTACTCAGCCGGCATGTTTCATTGCCAACACTACTTAAAGGCAATTTCGTGAGGGCAGGGTCATCAATCACCAATCTTGGACACTGATGTTGTTCTATAAAATGACTGTCAAATGCAAAAAGAAAAATGGCCTGGTTACTAAATCAAGTTTCTCACTCTTCAAAATTAAGCACACAATATCGTTACCATGTGGAAGCCCAAGTCACTCGTACTAGCTTTTGTTTTATGACCACAGTACCTTAGTGAGCCTGTAGTTCTAATGGTATTCAGGTTGGGCTCCACTCAGTTAAAGATGGCCCCCATGGTGGGAAAGTGTTCACGTGTCATGATGACGGAGACGAAGCCGGATGTGTTCTTAAACCGCAACGCCTTGCCGCCGGGAGCGAGGGATGATAGAACGCGCTCCTTGTTGAGAAGGTGGTAAGGCTGCTAGCATTGCACACAGGGGTATAAGTGAGGAATGGATAGGAGTAGGCTTGTCGATAACGCCGTGGACAGCCTTATCTAAAGGTGATGCTAGACCTTGATGACTAGTGTTGGGGGCAGTGAAGTTAAGATCTTGAGGCAGGCACCACCATGACCGCAAAATGAAAAGGCATTTGTGTGGGTAATTCCCATATTTTCACTGTCATTAATGCAAAATGAAAAGGCATTTGTGTGAGTAATTCCCGTATTTTCATTGCTTTTAGACATTGTACTTCGGTAGAGTACACGCATATGAAAGGGACTCACGGTTGGAGTCATCCTCATTGCGACGGTTTGGAGAGCTGGTACGAGTGACTTGGGCTCCCACATGGTAACGATATTGTGTGTACTGAGAAATGATGTGTGCTCAATTTTGGAGAGTGAGAAACTTGATTTAGGAACCAGGCCATTTTTCTCTGCCTTTGCCCCCATATCTCAGAGGGAAGCAGTGGCAGTGATCCAGGGATGTAAATCCTGCTCACCAGAAGATCCATGCCCCCCTAAACTATGGAAAGAGTTAACTAATCCCATGAGCTATGTGCTGTCTACAATTTGGAATGCTTCTCTTTCCATTGGCACTTTCCCTGATGTATGGAAACACGCCACTTTACTTCCCCTAAAAAAGAAATCAAACTTGGATTCGGGGGTTCTGAACAATTATAGACCCATCTCTCTATTACCTGCCCCTGCAAAAATGCTGGAAAAGGTAGTGCAGCGGCAACTGACCAACTCCATTGAAAATAATAATATCCTGCATGATACCCAATCCGGCTTTCGAGCAAGGTTCAGTACAAATACTACATTACTAGAGGTAGCTGATTCAGTTAGAATGGCATTAGACTCAGGAGCATCAGCTATGCTTGTACTCCTGGATCTCTCTGCAGCATTCGATACTGTGGACCACGCTATACTAACTCAACGACTTCTGGACAGCGGGGTTAATGGCACAGCTCTGGCCTGGCTGAAGCCCTTCCTCTATCGGCGCACTCAAAGGGTGGCCTTACAACTGCACCAATCCTCTCTTAAGCCTTAGTGGTGTGGAGTGCCACAAGGGTCGGCCCTAAGCCCGCTCCTATTTAATATATATTTGCCCCCTCTATTTACTCTGATAGCCAACTGGGGAGTGAAGGCGATTTCCTACGCCGATGACACCCAGCTGGTCTTCCCATTTAAGGATCAGACCGAAGACTCTTTCAAGTGCTTCAAAGGCTGCTTAAGAGACATTGCAGGCTGGATGAATAACAATAAACTTAAATTGAATGCCGACAAAACTGAGATGATGTTTTTTGGCAAATCACATCCACCGCCGGCTGCCCTCTGGTGGCCTTAGGAAATGGGCCCACCACCTGTACCAGCGGGCCAGGCAAAAAATCTGGGCGTAAAATGGCAGATTGATCTATCTTTCTTGGCCCAAATTCAGCAGGTCACAGCCACTTGTTTCTGCAGCCTGAGAAACCTGTGGAAATGTATACATCTGCTGCCAGAGAGCAGAGAGTAATCCACGCAACAGTTACTGCCCGCCTGGACTACGCTAACGGCCTTTATACTGGCTTACCGGCCTACCTCAAAAAGAAACTCCAGATGGTCCACAATGCGGCTGCGAGATTAATCAAACATGTTCCTTTTCGGCAACACATCTCTCCGCATATTAGTGAACTTCACTGGTTACCTGTAGCCAAGAGAATTAAATTCAAGGCCTTGACCCTAGCATTCCGGGCATTTCACGGATGTTGCCCTGCATATTTGAAACAGAGGTTGGGTGTTTACACGCAGTCGCATGTTTTGAGATCCTGTTCCCAGAATTTACTCTGCATCCCCCGAATAAAGAAAGCCCGGTTAGGTGGCAGATCATTTATGTTTGAGGCGTCTTTATTGTGGAATTCTCTCCCCAACTCCCTACGTCAGATTTCTTCTGAAATACTGTTCAGAAAGGCAGTCAAAACCTGAATTTTCAACTTGGATTAATTTATCGCTCCCTGATTACCTAATGCTACAGCGCCGGAACACCTCCCAGGAGGTAGCTGTTCGCGCTTAATAAATGGCAGTATTATTATTATAAAGGGCAGTATTTGACAGTCATTTTATAGAACAACACCAGTGTCCAAGATTGGTGATTGGTGATCCTGCCCTGACGAAATTGCCTTTAAGTAGTGTTGGCAATGAAACATGTTGGCTGAGTTATAAAGTGGTCTGCATAAATGCAGACGGTTTTAAATTTTGAATAGGTGCACAAGTGAAGAATAAAGTTGGTAATTGTGCTACTTATTTCAATTGTATTTTCTCGGGTTCTTGTTCTTGTGGTAGTTGTGATACATACATCACAGTGTTATTATAATTTTTGGCACTCATTTTTGGGACACTTCGTTATCATTTAAGGCAAGATGGTTGCCAATGATGAGATAAGTGAGCATAGCTGGTGAGTACCAATCAGCAAGCTCGACTGGTGGTGCGCACGTGATGTGCCATCTTGTCCTTTCACACATTTTGTGTAAGGGTAACACATAGATTGATGTACCTTTTTGTTTGATACACATGCCTATATGTATAGGGTGTATGTGGGTAATGACTGTCATATGCAAAAGTCTTTTTTAAAGAAAATCTAGGCAGTAAAGTGGGAGGACACTACCTCTGGTGCAAGTGAGGAGTGTTAGGGAAAAAGAGTGATGGAATTCCCGCCTCCACTTATATAAGTACCCTCAAGATAAGGAGCCTTGGATGAACAGGTCTTTGTTTTTGTATTGCAAGTTGAGAGGAGGGCGACCTGTTTATTTCTTTCCCTCGACAGCTCCTTATTGATCGAAACGCGCGTCGAAAAGATTTATTTTCCTTGCCACAAAGAACACTGTTTTGATATATGTAATGGTTTAACAAATTTTGTACAGAAATGTTGATGTATATATAGTTGTGTACAAGAGATAATGAACGGTAGATTCATCTGTGCCATGAGATGTATTTTAACAGTTTAATAAACATATGTTTTGAAACTTATGTAATTATTTGTTGCTTTGACTGTTACACTCAGTTTTCTGGAATTGTTTTTGCACTAGAAAGGCATAGATACTTAGAGATTTATAACGTGTATAAATGTATAGATTGCCTAGGGATATACATTTCACTTGAATAGTGCCCTGCCCTAGGAATTGCTACATCAATTGGACAGGGGGTCACCTTGTTAATTTTCGCCTTTTTGTTTGATACACATCCCTATATGTATAGGGTGTATGTGGGTAATGACTGTCATATGCAAAAGTCTTTTTTAAAGAAAATTCAGGCAGTAAAGTGGGAGTACATTACCTCTGGTGCAAGTGAGGAGTGTTAGGGAAAAAGTGTGATGGAATCCCCGCCTCCACTTATATAAGTACCCTCAAGATGAGGAGCCTCGGATGAACAGGTCTTTGTTTTTGTATTGCATTCCCAGGTTTACCAGTGTTGGTAAATCTGGGAATGTACCTAAATACATGGGCAGATACATGAGAACACCTATGCTCCAACTATGAAACACCTCCATGAGGCAGAGTAATGCAATGCAGTGATATCCAATGCATTGCGTTACTCTGATTTATCAAGCCATGCAGGGCCATGCAAGGTGACCTTGAGTGGCTTGATAAATCTTACATTTAGAGTTGCATCGCCCGTGCGCCCGGTTCTTTGGTGCAAGGGCAACAGAACACATTGATAAGTATGCCCTCAAAATTTTATAAGTACTGTTCTGAACTTACTTAATTTTCACAACAAAATGCAAACATTCCAATAGTGGAAGATGCAGCAGAGAATGCAGAAAAAAGGCGAGTGATGCTTTTCCTTCAGAATCCAAATCCAAAATGACCATGGTCTGCACAAAGAACAGAAAGGAGTCTTCAGGACAGGAAGAGTATGGTGTGACTGTAGTACAGTACAGCCCCTGGCACTTCTCTCTCTGAACATTTATTTTTGTAAAAGATACATTTTGCACTATAAGAAAAACTATCAGTGGGGTGAAATACACTTCAAAATGAATTTTGAAACTGAATTTATTGCCACCTGCTTTAAACAACTGCCACTAGCACCTGATTTTATCACGTGGATCCACGCTCCTGTGATTTAGGGCCATATGTAGACCATTTCATTTGTGAGTCACAAATTGTGACTTTTTGCAACTTGCAATTTGCGACTCGAAAAATGGAATGTACAACAGTGTCTCAGACCGAGTCACGATTCCTAATGGGGTCGCAAATGACCTGCCTCATTAATATTGATGAGGCAGGTCACAATTTGCGGCCCCATTAGGAATGGCCAGCACTCACATGGCTGGTGGCCTGCTGGGGTCATCAGACCACCATGTCTGTGACTGCGTTTTAAGTAAAGCATTTAATTTTTTTTAATGCAGCCTGTTTTCTTTAAAGGAAAACAGTAAGCATTTAAAAAGAAAATTGAAATGTTTCTGTTTCATGGGACCACTTTCTGCTCTTAAAAAAATATTTTCGCTGATAGTCACAACGGGAAAGGGATCCTCTGGGGACCCCTTCCCATTTGCGAGTGGCTTACCACCCACTTGAAGTAGGTGGTAAACTGCGAGTGTTTTGCAACCACAATTGCATTCGCAAAGCAATTGTACATAGATGTGCGACTTGGCATGCCCCTTCCTAATAGCGAGTCGCAAACCCTATTTTGAGAGTTGGTAATAGGTTACCAACTTGCAAAATAGGGTATGTACATTGCACAGACCTCTTTTGCGGTCGCAAACGGGCAGATTTCCGATTTACGACCACAAAAAATGATTGTACATCCGGCCCTAAATGTTTACCTGAATAAAAATGTTGCTAATGTGAGATTGTACAATGGCAGAATCTCGGGCATTACACACCTCTTCCATAATGAGAAATGCCAATGATTACACAAAATGATATCACCTTAATGAAAAATTTGTCAAGACTTACTTAGACAAATTATTATGACAATGGGGTATCACCGTATTCCTCAGAATCTAGACAATCAGGACATTTATAAACACTAACTGATTCGGTCAGATTGAACCTTTAAAGGAAATATTTAAAATATAAAAAATAGACAAGAAAAGGCACTCTGTTTTCAATTAATAAAAATACCCATCACAGGCAAATGAAATGGTTCTTAAAAAATTGACTTTTGTTAGACCTTAGAGTCTTTGGGGTGCAGTTCCCCTAAACATTTTGCCCTCTGCCGACTGTTTGCTAAAATTTGTTTTTATTGGCTTTACGATGCTGTGTACTTCACCACTGCTAACCAGTGATAAAGTGCTTGTGCTCACTCCTAAAAACATGGTAAAATTGGCCTACACCTGATTGGTACATTAATTCACTTATAAGTCCCTATTAAAGTGGCACATAGAAAAGTTAAAAGCACATGTCCAACTTTTTAAACACACTGCATTCTGCCCTGTGGGTCGTTTAGGGCCTAGAATAGGAGTGACTTATACGTATTAAAAAGAGGGGTTTAGATTTGGCATGAAGCTTATTTTGCCTGGTTGAATTGACAGTTTAAATCTGCACACAGGCTTCAATGGCAGGCATGAGACATGAGTGGGTAGCACACTAAGTGCTACAGGTCCACTAGTTGCAGTTAATTTACAGGATCTGGACAGAGGTAGGGGCAGTTTTCAAAGCTGCCTCTCACCCAGAAGCCAAGGCATGAAATAAAAAATGCTAAGATTATTCCACCCGCTTCTGTGGAAATCTATTGTGCATCTGAGAGTGGCTTGAATAGTGTTATAATTATCTTTGAGAAAAACTAGATCCAGAATGTACTGTATCAAGTATAACTTCTCCTGGATGTATTTGCGAATAATAGCAATTCTGAAATCTTACTTGGGATGACCCTATCCCTGCATTATTTTGTTATGACTATGACTAATGCGGCGAATTCTATTTAAATGTTGCACTGAAGAAAATAATAGTCAGATGTGATTAATATTGACTGACAGTTATAATTCTCAATACCCTGCATTGTGTAGTAAAAATTATTTTGGACATAGGAAACGAACTCAGTCAAAATGTGATTTTGTTTTCTGTCACGAGCCACATTTCCCCCCTGGCTTCAGAATCCTACATTATTTCTGCTTGGAGAGGCTCATAATGCCCTGCCATACTGCAGCCTCCTCATTACTCAGACTGCACCAGTGTTTCTCACATCCACCTGACAGGTGTACCAAGAGGTTCTGTGTTATGTGGGACGTGACGATTTTGTCATGCTGTTGGAATCTTTTAGTGTCTCTTTCTTCCTAGTTATCGGACACAAAGCCTCTTCATGCAAAAAACTATTGGCCAGAAACAGCCAG
Source organism: Triturus cristatus (assembly GCF_964204655.1). Classification (NCBI taxonomy): domain Eukaryota; kingdom Metazoa; phylum Chordata; class Amphibia; order Caudata; family Salamandridae; genus Triturus; species Triturus cristatus. The sequence goes on along the minus strand of NC_140582.1, from coordinate 663,446,710 downwards.
GCTGCCCGAATCAGTCATGCATGGTATTGGGACATTTGGCTTTGTGGACTGGAGAACCTGATTTATGAAGGGCATTTGTGTGTGCTGCATTACATCAAACCTCTGCTTTCTAAATGAAGTACACTCTATACCTAGGAGATCTAGTGCAAGAAGTAACTAAACTGAAAGGCAAGATGTCAGAGACACATATAAGCAGAACAATTATATGTCACAAACAAAATCGAGTTATTGCACTTAGTTGTGAGTGCATTTCCGTATTCGTCAGAGTGCAGCTCTTCAGCAGCACTTTGGAGAATTATACTCGGACTCAACGCTTCTTTTTCTTTTTCTCCCCACACATGTTCTGAAACTCTCTTAGCCCTATTACCCCAAAAACCTCCGTAAAGCCCTTGCACCATCAACCAGAAAAACCCACCACTGGCTATTCTTTCTGTCCCCCTCAAGGCCACCTCTTCCAGCAATGCTGCAACACCTCTGTCTCCACCTTCAAAGGGAAAACTGTTACCAATAGGGATGGTGCACCCCATTATTACTAACCAACCTAGGGAGTTGTACGCAATGTATCAGTGCATTATCATCTCCAAGCCATGTGTCTTGCAAAAACCTGAAAGGTCCCTGTCAATTTCTTTCATCGGCCAGTTTTCTCTCCAAACTGTCTTGGCCAACAACTGCGTCCAAAAAATCCCCAAATTGTCCTCCCTTCTTCCACCTCCTAAAAATCCCTTTTCGTAATTTCTTATAATTTCCAAATCGATTTCTTAAACTAGGCCATCCTTTTCTAGGCGGATCCCACACACATCTGGTGAGTGGCATCAATTACCCCATCACATGCTTCCTTTCCAATGCCACCACACTGCCCCCTCATTAAAATCAAGTCCCAGTTGTTATCCGCAGCTTTGCCTCTCCTCATGCATGCTTGTCCAATTCACAATGGAGTGACTTCAAATCCAGACCTCACTGTTAATCCTGTATTTTGTCACCAAACCTGGGAGCATATTTACAACAGAATGGCAAAGCGTGGAATTAGGCAAAAATTGCTAATGCCACGCTTCGCCATCTGAAAACACAGGGATGTGCCGTATTCACAAGAATGTGGCACACACTGTGTTTCCCCCTAACGCTGGCGCTAAATTAAGCTGCCTAGCACTAACACCATAGTGCAAGGGTGTCTGTGTGGGGGGAACACTTGTTTATGTGCAGGAAGGTGATGTTAGAAATAGGGGTCTCTAGTTGGAAATGGTATGCACCTTTGTCCAAGTAGCAATGCTTCTTTCTCGTCAGGGTAGGGGGATACACTTCTTAAATAATCTCTGCTCACCCCCTTGGTAGCTTGGCACAAGCAGACAGGCTTACCTCAGATGCAGTGTGTAAAGCATTTGTGCATGCATACAGTAACACAGTGAAAATGCTACAAATGGACACCACACCAGTTTAGAAAAATAAGTAATTCTTTATTTAAACCAAACAAGACCAAAAAGGACAAAAATCAACATACAATACTGTAAAAATAGTTACTTTGCAAGATAATCTTTAAATTGAGAAATAGTTGAAAAACGCAGGTCTTCCAAATCGGTAGCTCCGTCCGAGGCTACCGCGATGCTGAAAACAACAGAGTCTAACAATTCCAGCCGACCGCATCGGTGCGGATCAGCTAAAGAGTAGACAGCCTCGAAAACAGTACCTTTCTCATTGCGGCCGACACGGGTGAGCCGGTCAGTGCAACCGTCGTGATGGGTTGCAAAATGGGAGCGGTACAGGATGTGGTGCCCTTACGATGCGGTGCAGGCAGTCGCTTGGTGACGATTGTCCAGACGACGTTGGTGAGACCAAAGCTTACAGTGCAGGGAAAGGCAGTGCTCAATGATGTGCTGGCAGGTTGCGGTGCAGACGACGGAGCCAATTGATGTTCGGGTCGGGGAAGCGATGGTGACAGAGATGTCCAGGCAGGGTGAAGCAAAGTGGTACGGAATGCGCTGCCCACAGGGCGTGATGCAAGCAGCAGCTTGGTGACAATCGTCAAGACGGCGTCGATGAGACCAAGGATGCAGTGCGAAGGGCGGCTGTGCCTTCTGCGAGGCCTTCAGGACACAGAATGCTGTGATGGACTTGGTTACAGAGTCGGTTGCCCTTTACTTCACAAGCTACAGAAACCAGCGGTTCCAGAGACGGTGCCCAGAAGGATGGTGAGGTCTTTGCTGTTACTGAGACCTCTGGAACAGGAGGCAAGCTTCACTTCCAAGCCCTTGGAAATACTTTCTAAAGCAGGATACACACACAGTTCCCCTCCTTTGCAGAAACAGCTACCGCAGGCCAGCTCCAGACAGCACACGGCAAAGGGGTAGTACTCTTTCTCCAGTTTCTTCCAGCTCTTCTCCTTGGCAAGGTCCCTCTTGAGGTCAAAAAGTGATCTAAAGTTCAGGTATCATGGCCCGCTATTTATAGTACAACATTCTCTTCTGGAGGCAGAGAAGTTCCTTGCCCAGCCAAAACCAGTTCTGTTCTCTCTGGTGCAGCTTCCTGGCAGAGGGTGGAGTCAGCATTTGTCCTAAGCAAACCAGGTCTACTCAGGTTTGAAAGGAATCTCCTCCCCCTACTCTAAATGCAGCCCGGGTCTATTCAGTCCAGCTCTGACTCACCCTGGAAAGGCAGGACACACCTCACCCCCCCAAGTGTCTTTCTGAACAGAATGCACATCCCCAACCCCTGTCACTCCAAAGCCAGACAGTTGATACACAAACCTAGCAGAGGCACACTGGATGGCTAAGCAAGAAAATATCTACTTTCTAAAAATTGTATTTTCAAACTCAAAATGAAAAAATCATCCTTACTGAAAGATGCATCTTTACATTCTGAGTTCAGGCATACTAAATTCCAATTTCCTATCTTGTTCCCATGGGCAATTATACTTATAAAATGTTACAAGTAAACTCCCTATTTTATCCTATGGGATAGATAGCCTTTCAATAGTGAAAAACGATATTGGCAGTATTTCACTATCAGGACATGCCAACCACATCAGGGCATGCCCCACCTTTCACCTACACTGCCCCCTACCCTCAGGGGTACCTTGGGCCTACCTTAGGGGTTGCTCACATGTAAGAAACAGGAAGGTTGGGGCCTGGAAAGTGGGTGCACTTGCCAGGTCGACATGGCACAACTAGACTGCACACAGACACTTCAGTGGCAGGTCTGAGTTACCTTTGAAAGGCTGCTGGTGTGGGTGGCACAATCAGTGCTGCAAGTCCACTAGCAGCATTTGGTTGACAGGTCCTGGACACAGACAGTGCACGGTACTAGGGACTTAACAGTAAACCAAATATGCCAATCGTGGAATCACCAATCCATAACACAATTTACAGAGGGAGCACTTGCACTTTGACACTGAACAGCAGTGGCAAAGTGCCCAAAGCATCTAACCAGCAAAAAACAAAGTCCAACACAGAGCAAAACACTGGAGGCAAAGGCAAAAATACAGGGGAAACCCACAACAATGATGCCAAGTCTAACAGGTGATAACCAACATTTTGCTAGTTACAAACCTCAGCATATCATCTTTCCTTTTTCTTGACCCCCTTCCTGTTCTGTTTGATTTCCTGGCCCCTGATTCCAGAAACTCCTTCCAGGCTTGGTGGTATGACCTCTGCATAGAGGCTTCCAGCAGCTGCTCCTTCATCTGTCATGCTCTTACTCTTCAATGTCCCACATTTCAGACACACCTTCAGTTACTGTCTCTTGCCATTCTGGGACCAAACCATTGAACCTCACCCACTGCAAATGAGACAGAACATCAGTGACCTTATTTTAATAGCCAGGAATGTGCTGTGTCCAAAACACAATGTACCAACTCAAACCACACAATACCAATTTTCCCTGCACTCGAAGCACATGCATTTTCCATGGACTGCCTGTTAACCACATGCACCACTGCCTGATTGTCCATCCTGAAACCCTGAAAGTAACCTTTCTGTCTTGTAACTCCTTACCGCACAGCCTTACTGACAGCACCAATGAAAAAAAAATGCAATGCTTTGGTACCTTTGCTACCATACAGCCAGTCATGATTCTGCACACCACCTCCCTTTCCAGTATAACCATAGCCCCCAGTTCTAAATTAAAAATATTCCCACCGTCGGTGTCACTGGATCCTCATGCTGCCAATCTGTCACTCCATTGTAGTCAATCAGGAATTTCTGCAACACCACCAAATCTTTTTCTATTATTTAAGTCATTGGAATCCTGGGATGGGGCTTAGCTTCTCCCCTCATGTAGAATGTTAGCTGTCTGCAAAATGCCCTACCTGGAGAGATATCTCTACAAACAAAGTTCAAGTGTCTAGGTAGTTGATGAAGGAACCTCAGCTCACGTTTTGTCCTGTTCACAGCCACATTCAGTAACTTTCATAATCTCTGAAATTTGTCCACCAGCAAACGGGGTGCCATCACGACTGAGTTCAGCTCAGTACCCAACAATGTACACAATGCTGTTGGCTCCTTGATATTTTCTGTTGCCAGAAGGATCTCAAAAGGATGTTTCAGCTCTGAAAGAATTTGCCATCAGTATTGAGTTTTCACTCTTCTGATCTCCTGTTGCCACAATCAGAAAATAATTGAGGTAGTGCAGCACATGCCCTGATCCTGCTATTTTCAGCATTACCCCCATACCAAATGTTCTGAACTACTGGAAAGCCACACATGCCACCACACAGCCCAGCGGGATAGCCTAATCAAAGCATATTTGCCTTTCAAATTGTAAAGCTAGCAACTGAAGTGTATCAGCAGGAGTATGAGAATATACTTTTTGTTACCGTTCCCCATCTCTGATCCTCCCCTGCACCTTCTAACCAGGTGTGTTGCCATATTGAAGATGGTATATGGCACCAAGCATTCATCTTGGTCCAGCTAGTAATTTACTGAGCACCCTTTCAGTTATGAAAAGTGAAAGTATCTACAGCAATTCATCCTAAGTCTTTTTATAGCACAATGGTAATTGGAGATATCAGCAAGTATTCTATGAGGCACCTCTACAATAGCCCAGTCATTACCCTTCCTTGTTTTTCCTTTGTCAGTTTGTCAGATATAATTCATTCTTTCCAGTTACAAAATCTCACATTTTCAGCCCAACTCCCCTACCTTTGCCGTAAGTATGGTATTCAGAAACCATCTGTAAATCTCACCCTTAAGTAGTCTATGGCTTTCCTGTCTGTGATACATGGGTTATGACCCCCAACAGACAGGAGTGACCCATGTTTCTCGCATTGTTCCCTTGACTCTTCCTGTGGAGGGCTTCCCCTTATTTTACAAATCTCCAGAGAAGCCTCTGTTTTAGACTTGAAACCTTTTGTGAAAAATGTCCAACAGACATCAGTGGGCCCACAGTCTGAAATTATGGGCATGTAGCTTCATCCATTCGGCCACCCTCTCAAGAAATTGACTCCCAACATACTGCTGGTAAGTTCCTTTATTCACACGAGATCCTCAAGTGTCCGACAGTTGTGGAAGCTCACAGCAGCATTGTACTGTGAGCTTCACATGAAGATTCCAAAGAACGGAGAGTAGAGTGGTAGAGGAAGGGAGGGACAGAAGGCGAGAGAAGGGTAAGGAAGGATAATAGCATTATAAAATTACAAAACATCTCCCTTTATCAATAAAGAAGGAACAAACTAAGATAATGGCTAGAACAATTGAGAAGGGAAAGGATGGAGAAGGGGCTGCGAAGAGACAACATGTAAAATCAAAGTAGGCATACAATATATGGTTAACCTACTAGAATAGAGATCACTCTGACATGAAAGGGACTATACATTACATAGTAAGCTCGAAACAATATAGCAATTACATTTCTTAGTCAGCTTGCCAACATGATGGGCAACGAACTCTGATATCCTTGGGGTCTATCCAAACTGGACACCCACCATTGAGACAATTGAGAGTTAACTTGGAACCTGGATTCCTCCCTTTAAGAGACGCAAATGGGGATACACCTGAAACTACGTTAGGTGTGATATGATATGACCATAACATTTTCTTTAACAATTCATCAATGGGTTCATGAGAGACAAGGGCCAACTGAATGGTGTTTTTGATCACCCTGTTAGCTCTTTCCACTACCCCATTGGCTTAGGGTAATAGAAGGGGGGATTTCAGGTGTGTAATAGACAATTTACCCAAAAATGGTGTCATCTCATCGGAAGTGACCAAGGTTCTAGGTATGCCCTCTTTAGATAAAGTTTCTTTTAAGAACTCAATAAGAAAGGAGGTATTAATGGTTGCGATTGACTTAGTAGAAATCCAATGCCAGTGGTAATCAATAAGCACAAACATGAGTCTCTGGGAATTATTGAGCATATTTAGGGCTCCTATGATGTCAAGAGCCAATTTGACCCAAGGTTTGCAAGGCATTGTCATGGGAAGGAAAGGTGCCTTACATATGTCCTTGGTTTTGTTTCTGGAGCCTCAAGCCAAACAATCTTTTACTGTCTTCTCTACCATGGAGTCCATATTAAGGAACCAATAATAGTTTCTGATTTTGCATTTCGTCATGCTCCTACCAGGATGCCCTGCATGAGCTGTCTCTATGATGCGTTCACACATGCCCTTGGGAGGAACAATCTAATTGCATCTATAAATGTTATGGTTAATTATAGCTAACTCATCTTTCACAATCCAGTAAGGCTGAAGAATTTTGGGTAAATCATTAAGTTTCTTTGCCATCCTTTGCTAATTCTATATTTCATAGTTTTGATGATGGTGTCATTTTTCTCAAACTTTTACCATTCTTCTTTACTTATTTCTGGGAGGTCAGTAGAAGAATAGCCTCTTCAGGTGGACTGACCTGGGGATCTTCACTAGTAATAGGAAACCTAGAGAGACAATCAGCAATTTGATTCTTGACACCTGGTACAAACACAATATTATAGTTAAATCCTTGCAATCCTAATACTCATTTGAAGAAATGGGGAATGGCCTTTTCAATACATTTAGTTGTGATCATAGGAAGTAAAAGTTTATGGTCAGTCCTTAAAGTAAGTGGTATGCCCCGCATGTAGAATTTGAAGTGATTCATCACCCCATAACAAACAAGGGCTTCCTTTTCTATAGTGAAATAGTTACATTTCGACTCCTTTAAAGCCCTGGATACAAAAGCAGTCGCTCTCTCATTGCCCTCAACTACTTGTGTAAGGGAAGCTCCCAACCCCTTCATACTGGCATCAGTGGTTAGGTTGGTTTTGGCATCAGAATCAAACATACCCACTAGAGGTGCCTCAGAGATTTTTAGTATGATATGAGTAAAATCATTCTCACATTGGTACTCCAATCAAAGGGCTACCTTTTTTGAGTGGGGCCCTAAGTGACTGTACATGATCTACAAAATGTTTGATGTATTTTGACATATATTCCACCAGCCCAAGAAAGGACTTAAGTTCTTCTTTGTTTGAGAGTGTGGGTGCCAACCCGACTGAGTCAACTAAACTGGTTTTGGGTCTTCTACCTTCTTCGGAAAAGGTGTGTCAAGGTATACAACTGACTTAACACCTATTTTACTTTTATCTTTCTGTGTGGTAAACCCTGCCATGCTCAACTTCCCCAGGACGTCCTCTAGCACTTTGTTATGTTCTTCCTCTGAACAGCCATACATTAGAGTATCATCTTGAAAACACAACACCTTGACGGTCCCATGCAAGATGTGTTGCATAACTCGTTGAAAAACTGCTGCAGCAGATGCTAATCCGAATGGCATCCTACAGAATTGGTATGCGCTGAATGGAGTTATGAAGGAGGTCAGAGCTCTAGAGTCCAGATGGAGAGCTACTTGGTGGTAAGCGGATATCCAGAACACTGAAATATTTAGCTCCCTGAACAACACTCATTGATGTTAGGGAGAGGATGCCTATACACCCATATGTTGGCGTTGAGATCTCTAAGGTCAACACACAAACAAATACTCTTCCCTCCCTCTTCAGATGCTATGACAATGGGAGCTAGCCATTCAGAACTCTCAATCTTCTCTATGACTCCATTAGCCTCCAATTTGTCCAACTCTTTTGTAAAAGGGTCTCTCAATAACAATGCAATGGATCTGGCTTTATGAATCACAGGTTTGGACTGTTTTTTAAAATTTTATTTTGTGAAGGAATCCTTTAAGTAAGCCTAATTTGTCCAAGAACACTTCAAGACACTTCAGGAAACTTGTCGCATACATCCATACCATACACAAATTTATCACATAAATATACTTGTTCTGACGCATTGGGATCTAATTTGATCCCCAGATCCCTGTGGGATTTCCATCCTAAAATATTGGAGCCATTTTTTGTTATATAAAATTTCCCCAGGATAGACCTCCCTTTGAAAACAATTTACATAAGTAACATGCCAGCCAGGGGCATGGGATAATTATAACCACCTGGGTTAATGTCCGGAGGTAATAATGTGTAAACCTTATTCTGAGAAATTTCCATCAGTGTACTCTCCTTAATCAAGGTATAAGAAGAGCATGAAGCCACATACACTGTGAACACCATCCAAAAGAATGTTAAAAATGTGGGATAACTATTCCCAGAAATGCCCTTGGGGCATATTATCAAGAAACGGCATTAAAATTATCGCCGCTCCAGCGGCAGAAAACTGCCTCTAAAGCGGCGATAATGGGCTTGATAATATGTCCTTGAGAATTTCCATAGAAGCCCATGGTCTGGTGTCAACATGGGCTTCTATGAAAGTTCTCTGCAGCATATTATCAAGCCCATTATAGCGGCTTTAGCGGCAGTTTTCTGCCGCTAAAGCAGCGATAATTTTAACGCCGTGCTTGATAATATGCCCCCTTGTTCTTTGCAATTCGAAAGATTATCTCTTCTTTCTGAATTTTCTCATTACTGACCTTGTGTGTAACATTGCTCCTTATATCTCTAAACACTTTGGCAAAATGCCCAAGCTTGTTACATTTTCTACATGCAACCCCTCTTGCAGGTCATTTGATATTATTAGCCAAATGGTTGGAGTTACCACACCTGAAACATTTGAATTTACAATTTTCATCTTTTTGTTTCAGCATCTTATTTGTGATTGTTTTAAGTTCATCTTCTTTTCCTGAAACTTTTCATACTCCTTTGTCCATAACCTCCTTAACATCTACAGCTTCTTTCATTTCATTCATGCAGTACGCAGTGTGTTCAATACTCTTCCAGTGGTTCCCAAACTTTTGACTCCTGAGGACCCCCATTGAGTCACCACTGGAAGCCGGGGACCTCCAAGCAATTTGTATGATTTAAATTTCAAACATTAAAACAGTAATTCGAAAACAATAAACACACAAAACACAAAACAAATACTCAGATTACTAAGGATTTTAGTATTTTATATTGAAAGAATTTGGAGAAAACAGGAAGGTTAGTGCTGCATCTCAGTGACTAACTTTTAAATGGTTGGTTTTATTTCGCAGTACGAGGCTTCTGCCAGGGCCAGACTGGAAACCCAAAGCAGCCCTGGCAAATGTTTTCAGACCAGTCCCCATACAGTGCACACCAAGTGCAGTGAGTGAGCCTGACCACTACAAAGGGGGCTTTGGGAGGCTCTCCCCCCAAAAAACAATTTAGGAAACAATGGTGCATTCTACAACACATTTATCATTATATTTTGAATTGTATCAGCTTTTAAAGAATAATAAATGATGACCTTACTTTTTTTTTTTTTTTTGTTTTTTTTTTTATTGAGATTTACTGGTGTCGTACACAAATTTTACAAATTCATTAAATAGATATTCCTGTTAAACCATACAAGAGCACATTTAGACAATACTAACCATTGTAAATCCAAGTAAAACAAGGACAAAACAATAATAATAATAGGGCAATAGTTCTAAACCATTCGTTATCATTAAATACATAATTAAATAAATGAGGCAGTATTTAGGCGCTCAAGCTCCTCCAGATAGCAAGTGGTGCCCAAATATTTCTTCCTAATTCCCTTAATGTTTTACCTTTTGACTCATATAGACAAGCCTCAATATTATGCACTCCCAGCAACCTTGCAATCCACATTTGAAATGTCGGAGGGGAGGAATCTTTCCAAGCTGCTGAAATAAGGATGCGTAGCACTGCAGTTGATATAAAGACCAGAGCTTCAGCCGCCCTACCCAACTCCAATTTCCTATCTACATCTAACAACATCAACGTGGGGGATAGCCTAATCCTACAGTCTAGCAGCCCCTCCAAAAACTTAGAGATTTCCATTAATACCATAGAAAGCTTATCGCACTGGTGGAACATGTGGATTAGATCCGCTGGACCATTATTGCATCTAGGACACTTATCATTCTCCACCAGACCCCAGGCATACAGCTTCGCCGGAGTAAAATACAGATTAAACAGCGTTTTGTAATGCTGAGCCCGTAGGTTAGAAGATCGAAATAATCTCTTATTTAATACAAGTGCTAGATCTAAATCCACGTCGGGGTCGCCTAATTTCCCTGCAATTGCCGATTCTGTCTGCTCCAAATCGTCCTGAATACCCGTCATTAAATGATTATAGACAAATGTTATTTTCTTACCCCCGTTCCATAAATAATCGATCAAGGGGAAGCGTCTTGTTTCAAGTATCCTCGGTCTAAAAGCCTTCAACGTTTGGGCTAACTGTCCATACGTAAACCAATGATTAGATGAAATCCCAAACTTGTATTGGATCGCTTCGAACCTGAGGACCTCCCCCCCCTCCATAATATCCCCAATAGAACTAATTCCATGTTCTTTCCAAGCCGCGCAATTCCTGTCCATACCCATATAAGGAAATAGGTTAGAGTTCCAGAGAAGGAGGTGCGCATTAATCTTAGGAATTACAAGCAGCTTTTGGACGGTTTTCCATGACCCCCAAACCCCACCCATAATCTTAAACCGGGCCCTCTTATAAAATCTCCGATCCACCTCGCTCAAGAGTAGCCCCACAGCCTTCTTCCCCACTAGCAGCTCAAAAATAGATGGGGGATCCTGACTCTCTGCCTGTGTCACTACCGAGCTGGGAACTGATTGAAAAAGTATTGACATTTGAGCCAGAAGGCAAGATAAATGATATAGGCGAAGGTTTGGTAAAGCCATGCCCCCCCTTACGAACGGGAGCGACATAAGGTTCATGGAGCGCCTAGTCTTCCCATATTGCCAGATAAACCGGTTAAATATTGACTCCAGATTTTTTAATAGTTTTTCCTCCAGCAATAATGGAATGGCTCGAAACAAGTAAAGGACCTTCGGAAATATTGACATTTTAAGGACGTTTACCCGTCCTACCAGGGAGAGGTGTAATACGTCCAACCTCTTTAATTCTGCTTCAATCGATCCCATTAGGGGGCAATAATTTTCTGTAATAATCTTATCTACTGAGGCATTAATTCTGACCCCTAAATAGACCGCTGAGTCTACGTATCTACTGTCCGACCTATTGATGTTCTTAGTGCAAATAATCTGGGTCTTCCCCTCATTTAACAAATACCCAGACCTACTACCAAAGTCTTCCGCCAGCTCTGCAAGTGCAGACATCGCCTGCTGGGGGTCGGTGGTAAGAACCACCAGATCGTCAGCGTATGCTAGCAGTTTGGTTGTATACCCATTCAACATCACTGGACTAATCTGAGGGCAGCCCAAAATTCTTTGAATCAGGGGGTCTATATATAGAGAAAAGAGGATCGGAGAACAAGGGCAACCCTGACGCGTTCCTCTCTTAATCACAATTTTCTCCGAACTCTCCCCCATTACTGACACCCTGGCCACCGGATCTTTGTACATAGCTCTAAGAGCCCTGATGACCTTGGGACCAAATCCCCTTCCTACAAGAATACCCCATAAATACTCCCAGACCACGCGGTCAAACGCTTTCTCCGCATCTAGGAGGATCATGGCCATCTCACCCCCCCCAGCAGCATGAGCATCGAACAGTGCGATAGCACGGCGTGTGTGGTCCGTTGTTCCGCGCCCAGGCACAAACCCATGCTGCCAAGGAGAGACAAGACCGCCAATGACCCTCCCTAACCTTTTGGCCCATATTTTCGAGTACAGTTTAGTATCCGCGTTGATGAGCGAGATAGGTCGGTAAGAACCTGGGTTCTCCTTGGGTTTATCCTTCTTGTGAAAGACAATTATATTGGTCTCTTTCCATGAATCTGGAATGTCCCCTGTACACAATATACCATTAAAGAGATCCAGCAAGATGGGCACTATCTCAGATTCAATGCTTTTGTACACTTCCAGGGGGATTCCGTCGGGTCCTGCTGCCTTACCAGCAGCAAGTTCCCGTAGGGAGGCCAGAATCTCACTTCCAGTCAGGTCCCTATCTAGCTCTTCTCTGGATAGATCATCCAGCATTGGGCCCCGGCTACCATTCTCATCCATTTGTGGTCCTTGGCGGCTCTCTTCATCGTACAATTTTTGATAAAAATTTTTAAACACCCCTAAAATTTCCTTTGTCTCCGAATAAGTCTCACCGTCCTCATGTATGCTAGAAATGATGTTCCTCGATTTCCCCTGTCTGATACGAAGTGCCAGAACCCTACCTGCCTGCTCCCCTGTCTCATACCGCTTAGCCCTTGATGCCTGATAATCCCCTACTGCCTTCTGTGTGACCAATTTTTGAAGTTCGGCTTTAATGATCCCCAACCTTCTTTGGCTCTCTGTCCCATCTACACCGTTGCCAATGTCCCTAATGTGCCGTTCCTCCGCCTTCGCTAAATGGCCCATAAGCCTATCTAGCTCTCCCCTGTCCGCCTTCCTTATTCTCGCTGAACAACTAATGGTTTCCCCTCTGAGGGCCGCCTTAAAAGCTTCCCAAACGCTATTCCTAGAGGTACTATATCTATATCTAGTAAGGTCATCATCATAAATGATGACCTTACTATGCACCAGGATACGACAATCTTTGTTGGGGTTCTTCAATGATTCCCTTATTATCACCCTCCAACAGTGCCTCTCATCTCTCCATAGCCCCTCTGTCACATGTATTTCATTGGTTTTATAGCATCTCTCATACCATTGAAAGATGTCAGAGCACTTTACATCACAAACATATAGGAACAGATTTACAAGCCCCTTGCGCCACAGGTGCGTCACAAAAAGTGAAACCAGACAAATTTCCAGATTTACTAGAAATCGTAAATCTGGAAATGTGTCTGGATGCTCTGCCTCCCCAGGGGAGGCGTAGGGAGGCGCACCTAGGAAAAATGTATTCATTTCTCCTCATTGTTTTTCTCTTTCTATGCGTTTTGCATTCTGCAGCAGGCATAGAAAGAGGATATCACCTCTGGTGATTGTTTACATACAGGAAGGTGTCCCTTCCTGCACATAAACAATCAGTAAAACAATGACGTCTTGCAAGTTCTATGTGTGCTAATGCAGCACACTTAGAAGTTGAAAAACGGCATTTCTGATTGTTTATGTGCAGGAAGGGAACCCTTCCTGCATATAAACAATCTCACCACGACGCAGGCATCCTTGCACCATGGTGCAAATGTGCCTGTGCAGGCGCATGGCAGCAGTTTGTGCGCCAGCGCAGGGGGAAGCACAGAGATGCGACATATTGTTGCAAGTATGTTGCATCCCTGTGCTTTGAAAGTGACTCAGTGCGGCGCAGCCAAATGGCTTGAGGCACACACTGTGTCACTTTCCTTGTAAATCTGCCCTATAGAAACAATGATTCATACGTGTTATTCAGTGTATAGAAAATGTTATATTAGGCAAATGCGACTACAAGGTGTAGGATTCACATGTCATTCATACTGGTAGGCATTTGTAAAGAGGTTTTTTTGGTCTGGAGAAGCACAAACTCAGGATTCAGAATATAACACTGTGGTTAGCATTGACTTTATTAATAGAAATGTATTTCCACCCAAATAAACCTTTTTAGCAGCATCAGGATAATGAAAGACTTGGAAAAAACATATGTTTCTAACTTGTACCATGCAGTTTGCAAGCAGCTCTTTGATGACAGTTTTATGCACATAAAAAACTGTTTTTAAAATGCACGGTACACATTCTTTGCAGAAGGCATATTAACCCTCTGTGCTACATTAGATAAGTCAAAGCTGCCACTTGACAAAACTCTGATCTCTCTCCAGCAGGTACATTAATCACTGACGTTATCTTGACACTTTTCTTGTTGCTGGAAAACTGCTAATTCTACAAGGAACTTTGTTGTGCTTTTAAAATTACTGCCTGAGGACCCCCTGAGAATGTGTCACGGACCCCTGGGGGTCCGGGCCACAGTTTGGGAAACATGCTCTTAGCAATATCTATAGCTTGATTTAAGTGTGTATTTCCAGCTAATAATCTTTCTTGAATATTTTTATCACTGGTACACCTTACCAATTGATCCCTTATTAAGGGATTCTGTCAGTGTTCCAAAATCGCATGCTGATGCCAAACCCCTCAAGACTGAGATATAATTACTCGCTTTTTCGTTTTTCACTAAGAGCGTTTTGATATACATTGAGTTGTACGTCACCTTGTGCATCCTCTCCAATTGCCTGTCCTTTGATAATGGCATCAATAAGATCATCAAAAACGTTCCATGCATCTTTACCTAAATTATGTTGCAGAATGAGTTGTTTACGAACTGAGGAAAATCTATCTCCACCTATACCAATTAAGTAAGATTCAAAAAGATTCACCCATCTTTTCCACGGAATAAGTAGCTCTTCCATTTCATTTAAAAACAAAGGAGGTTGTGACATTGCAAACGCTGCCTTACTAAGAGAGTAGTATGTTACAATCCAAATGGAATACTGAGAAGAAGGATAAGGAGAATATTAGAAGAAAGATAGAGGATAGAGAACGATATATAAGGCAGCCAAAATAAGCAAAATGCTGTAAATAAGGAAGAGCATTATGAGGTACATAAGGAGGAGGGTTAAATGGACATGATCAACTGAAAGGATAATAAGGCAGGTACAAAACCAAAGGAATAATCGGTTAAGGCACAGTCCACTACAGCAAAATAGAACACAGAAAGGTTTTGCTAAAATACTATTTTCATATGAAGGAGAACCGCTATGAACTATGCACAGTCATGAAACTCAGTCAACAAACGCAGGCTCAATATTTGCAAAGAAGATGAGGCTGCGCTGGAAACAAATGGAAATACATGTTTTCTACTAGCATACTCAACCCTGGAAAGCGGCAGGTGTTCTTACTTGAGAAACAATTAATTACAAAGACTTGATGAAATCCTGAAGGCTGTGTGCAGGTAAGTAACACAGAACAGTGCGACACTGCCTCACACAACTGGAAAGTATACATGGTAATGAACACCTTCGATGGCTGCTGAGACTGTGTGAAGAGGCAGCGGCAGAAGGGATCCCTTATGAGCTAGCCGGGAGCAGAGCAAGAGAGAGCCAACAGAAAACATAACAAAGGAGGCTCCGTGGTGCACGAGAGCTGGCTGCAAGTGGAACGAGAAGAGGCTCTGAGGCGCCCGATAGATTGACAAGAAAGCTAAGGGCTGTGGCTACGGGATGCTAGAGGGACTGGCAGAATGCTCTGGGCTGAACGGGATCAGACTGGAGACCCACATGAGAGACTCCTGTGCCGAAGCAGCGCAGCCAAGGAGTTTCCAGTAACAAAGCAGCTACAATCCTCTGCTGCAAGAGACAGTGGCCGCTACCGGCAGGAATCTTTTAAATGCAGCAGGAAGCAAGGGAGGCAAAGACTCACCGGACCTCAGGCAAGTCTGAAGAAGCAAAACTCTCCAAACTTAAGATATAAAAGGCAGCAATTACGTAGAAGGAAAGAGGACTGCTCCAACAGTCAGCGATGCAGAAACATGGAAGGGGATCATAGGTACCGCCTGCACAGTTAGCATTTTCACCAATTTATTAAAAAATCGACTCCTAACACAGAGCTGATAAATTCCTTTATTCACACAAGATCCTCAAGCGTCCGACAGTTGTGAAAGCTCACAGCAGCATTCTACTGTGAGCTTCACATGAAGATTCCAAAGAATGGAGAGTAAAATGGTAGAGGAGGAGAGGGGGGGACAGAAGGTGAGAGAAGGGTTTAGGAAGGATCATACATTATAAAATTACAACACCCCCACTCTGGAGGATGTAGTCGCATGAGTGGCCCTACCCTGGCCCCTTTTCAGTTTTCTATTTCCACTTGGCATCTAGGACTACCTATTTGGGTGGCATGTGTTTTACTGACCTGATCCTCGTAAACCACATGCAGATGTTTTAAATAAATTGTGAGTAGCCCCCATCTTTTCTTCTCTTTTGGCATCTTATACTTTCAGATTGTTCTGTAGCACCCTGAAGAAGGTGGCACTGTAGTTGGTCTCTCTTTGAAACGCTCTTCGGCGCAATTACAACCTGAAGGGGAACCAAAAGAACACACTACAATTGTCATAACTAAAAAGGGATGAAATCTTGTTTTGTAATTGACCGTTAAAATTGTTTTTCACTAAATTCAAAAGTATGGAAGTGTACTAAGAGATTTATACGTTAACACATCTTGTATTCAACGATACGGTCTGGGTCCACATGTTATATGGTTTTTAATGGTTTGAGGTGTGAATGAACATTTCCTTTGAAGTGAAGCTATTTTGAATTGGTAAATGATATGACATGTTAATGTGCTCACACACATTAAAAATATGAATGTTATAAAAAAAGATTAATTAAATTAATAAATAAGTTCATTGTGTATGTTCGGGCTCGGGTTTATATATTGTTATATTTTGATGAGTTATACAAGTATCATGATGTGGAGTTGGCAGTTTTGTTTGTATTTGCAGTTGCTTTCTTGTCTGAATACATCTGCAGCCACTTATCCATGTTGCACATGACAAACGATGTAACAGCTGTCAGCACTTTACACCAATAATTTCAAAGGGCTGATGAACATAATTAGGGCCCTCTGACTCCCAAAGGACAAGGGACCTAGTGCAAATAATGAAAAATGTTGCAGGTCAGTATTTAATGTCCAAATGATGAAGGTTTATTCAAACTTTGAGAATCCTTACAGAAAGCAAAAAGTAGTAAGTTAGATTTAGCACTATTAATGCATAAAAATAAGGCAATTGTGAGAGGTGATAACATAACTGAATTTGCCAGAATTCAAATATAGTACAGTAATGAACAAGCATAAATCTGCTCAATTCATAAATCAAATAGGTCAAGTGAAAGTATAATATAAATCAGAAAACACTCAGACATAGAGGAAGCTCAGTAAGTTTGTCAGGGAATGTCCCTTTATAAAGTCACATAATAGTCTGACACTGTGACTACTTGGTATGAAATAAAGAAAAGGTCTTTAAGCATAAATCAAACGACAGACTGACATAGAATCTGCCTTTGTAGTAAGTAGCAAGCAGAGGTCTGATACACATCCCAGAAAAGGCACATTTTATAGTTTTGGAAAAGAAAAAAAGAACGCTCTCAACCTAATGTGAGGCGGTATCACAGGTTTGAACTAATAAATCTACATGACATAAACCAATCAATATTGCAGAAATTCTGTCACATAAAATAGGCTACTCTGGGGACTCCCAAACTTACTAATAAATAAATATCCCTTTACCTTACAAACAAATGGAAATGACACTGCACGACTGAAAAATAAACCATTTGAAAGGAATAAAAAATACAATTGTGGCTGCAGGGAGCAAAAGACTGATTATTGCAACACTATGAGAACATCTCAACATGGCTTACTCCATAGCACACAGTTGTGTTACAGTATGTGAGGCAGCACAATGAAATGATTACCATTTCAACTATTCTGTAATAAGTAAAAACACAAAAGAAGAAAAGAAGCCTGCACACGCAAAACTTTCTTGTGCAACTTTTAAAAGCCACATTTCTTTTCAGATACAAGCAGGCAAAAGACCAATAGCTTAGTTTTCAGGCTTATTTGTGCTAACATGAACACATGTACATAACCAATATTTTCAAATTAAAAAATCTGCTCTAACCTTCCCCCTGATTTTTTTTAAACCATCATAAGACACACTAAACTACTATCAGTAATAAACTACTCTTCATGATGATGAACCGCCCAGTAGAGCTCACCCCCCCCCTCCTCCGGTAATACTTGAACACAACAGCAAAGCGTCAAAATTATCCCTGAGCCTTGATTTGATCCATAAAGATCCCTACCTCCTTAGGGTCTCTAAAGTTAAACATTTTATTCTTCCATATTACTTTCAGGAGAGCGGGGAACTTCAGTTGGGCTGTTGCACGTATGGATCTTAATACTGGGATGAACTTCCCCAATTCCCATTGTCTATCCTGCATGATTCTGGAAAGGTCTGATCTTATCCGGAACAACCAATCTCCCTTGGTGAGAGAGACGGCTTTGAGTGCATCGGATAGAACACGCTCTTTCAATAGGAAGGTTTTAAAATTACCTAGAATTCTCCTAGGTGTTTTCCTATTTGGGTTTTTTGAGAAGAGATCTCTGTGGATTCTCTGGATGTCAGCTTCAAGATCCAAGGATTCAATGGCCGGGATATACTCTTTTAACAGGCCATTAAAAAGCTTTTAATGTTATCACCCTCCAAACCCTCTGGGACATTAAGAACTTTAATTTTGTTTCACCTGCTGTTGTTCTCAAGAGATTCAATTTTGTCCAAAATAGATTTTTCAACACTTTTTAGTGTTTGTATCTCAACATGGTTTGACTCTACTTCCCTATTCAGGGCCTCAACGGAGGTTCCATCAGACAGATCCTCTCAGTAATTGCGGACATTTTTACTTCTAGCACTTCACATGTGTCTTGGATTTTTGCCTGGTTCTTTTCTGAAATGGCAAACTTATTCCTAATCTCCGAGGAAATTCCTTCCAACATCTTCATCAGCTCAGATTGATTAGAACTGTTAGATTCCAGAGTGGTATCAAGAGTTAATCGCATAGGGAACTGAGGGGTCTCCTCAGAGAGATTAGCAGGGCCGCTGTCACAGTCCCCCAAGACCTGATACCTATTTGAAGTTGGAAGGTTCAGGTAAGCCGCCTGCGCAACCGGGGTGTTATCACACATGAGATCCATTGTAGCTTCTGACTTTTCTTTCAGGGGGGCTCACAGCTTGATAAGAAGACTCCGCCATTTCTAACCAAGGTGCACTTGCGTGCTGAACTTGCTGCACTTTGGGGTGCACCTTAAAATACGATCTAAGAGACAGGATTATTCTCAATTTGGCCAATTCCTTTCGCTGCTGTCTCGAAAGAGTTGAAGAAGATAATTGGGGTAATTCAGGGTTAAGAGAAGTCTAGCCCCCTGCCTTCCTGCCAGAGTTTTTTGAAACGACTCTGCCAAGACCAGGAGCCGGAGGAGCAGCGATGGAGCTGCCTACAGATTTTGAAGACCCAAAAATGTTATGGCATATCTTCTAGGGGCTTCCCCCCTTCACATCTGCTAAGCTGCCTAAGACCGTGGTCTGCGTTGGAGGGCCCGTAGTGTCAGTGTTAATATCCAGTATAGTCTTTTTTATGGATCAACTGCGAGAGACCCCCAAACTCTCTTGTTTACCTTTGCCTGCCCATCTCTTCCAAGAGGTCTGTTGTGATGAAGGCAGATCGCTGCTAAGCACTCCTTTAAGGTGTCTAGGGCTCATATGAGAAATAGAGGCAGAGACTGTTGGAGTAGTTAGCAGGTGTGATTTAATGGTGCCAATCATTTTAATAGGATTAATGCCACTTGAAAATTTATACAGAATCAGGGGTTCCAATACTCCGATAGCACAAGAATCACCCCCCTCAGCTCCATCTATTGTCAGGTCAGTCAATTGGGGCACTCGGCAGCAACTGATTCTGCCCGGAGTGCCCCAGAAGATCCTTGTCACCGCCCATCGCTCTACAGCAACACTTCTAGAGGCTTGGAGCAGGCTTGGAGCAGCCGACCCCCGACGAAGCTTTGGGACAGCCCACACACCCCCCAGGCCAGACTGACACACAATGCCATGCCACACCCGAGACCTCGTAGCAGCAGAGAGTCCCCCCTTGGGAGTACGCAGGAAACGGCAAAAAAAAACTAAAAGCCCAGCACTCAGTAGGCAGGAAGCAAGCACCTCACCTCACTGAATGCAGGCGAAGAGTATCCCTTCAGCCTGGCAGAATCAGGCTCCGACAGCAAACCCCGTCACCACGAACAATGGAGCTGAAAAGCAACAGAGGAAATGCCAGAGAAAGTCCGTAAATGACAAGCAGATACGGATGCACCTTTTCTCCAATAAGGTCAGTTTGGGTGGCTCAGGGACATTTAGTGGAAGTGAACTGCCCTTTTTTAACCTATATGACCCAAAAGTTTGGGCTGGGAGAGCACTTTGTCAGAGCAATCAATAACATCTATAAAATCCCCACTGCCAGACTCATTGTTATTGGTAATCTCTCTAAATCAATTAGTTAGAGCGGGGAACGAGACAGGGGTGTCCTCTTTCCCCCCTATTGTTCAATCTATACATAGAACCCTTGGCCTGTATTATTAGGGCTAGTAATATCTTTGCTTCATTTGGATGGGAGGGAAGGAAAAATAATGTTGTGCTATATGCTGTCAATTTGATGGTTTTCTCTAGGAATTCCCCTGCCATATTGCCCTGCCTGGAGAAAATCCTGTTGAATTTTGGGAGGGTCTCAGGTTACCTAATTAATGCCCAAAAGATAGAAATTATGTCATGGAACACACCACCGAGAAATGTGACAGTTAAACGGCAAATCCGATACTTAGGCAAACAAATCACACAAAATATTACTACATTAGCCCAAGTAAATCTTGACTTAGAATGGAAAGAGGCGGCTGTATTAGTAAGATCTTGGAGCGGTCTTCCATTGTCTAGTCTGGGCTGCTCCAATTT
This sequence comes from Triturus cristatus, assembly GCF_964204655.1. Taxonomy (NCBI): domain Eukaryota; kingdom Metazoa; phylum Chordata; class Amphibia; order Caudata; family Salamandridae; genus Triturus; species Triturus cristatus. Next base: position 663,425,894 of record NC_140582.1, on the reverse strand, counting down.
GATCAAAATGTCAATCCTGCCAATATTCACTTTAATTTTCGACACTATCCCTTTATCCTTTGATCACTCTTCTTTGAAAGATCTGCAAGGGCTTATAAATAGCTTTCTCTGGTCCAACAAGGGGGTGAGGATTGCATGGAGGAGTTGCGGTGTGCAAAGTTAGAGGGGGGTATAGCTAGTCCTGACTTCCATTTTTAGTGCTATGCCTTTTAACTAAAGAATGTAAGGTCCCTCTTGTTTAACTCTTCGTGTTTACCTCCCCTGCTTCTAGCAATGTCCAAAAATATTCCACAAGGTGGTGATGGCTGTTTGTTTAAGTTTGGGCACCCAAAATACTTTTTTTTAAAAACCTTAAGGTTTTAAGATCTGCTTGCGAAGTTTGGTATCATATTAGGAAGATCCTGAAGATCCAATATTATTGTGCAGGAGCCCCTAGTTGGAACTCCCCAGGCACTCCTGCCTGCCTAAAATATAGTCTATCGACCTCTTTATTGGAAGAAGGTATTTTTAATTGGGGTCAACTGCTTCAAGAAAATAAACTTCTTCCATGGGATGTACTTCACAATATAACACATCAAAGACTTTCAAGATTTAAGTTTTATCAGCTATCTAGCTGGGCTGCTAAGTTAGATAAAGAGGGAGAAGTAAATGAAGAACACAAACATATTCTACGAGGCCCCCTCTATCAATGTAAAGAGGTCTCCAAATGATATTGGCTTTTGGTCAAGGGGGAGCCACCATTAATACCCATGGAGGAGTCCTGGAGAAGAGACCTGCCTTTGACCAACGCAACATACCTATGCCAAGTATCGATGCGTACTTTATGGAATGTGGTTAAAGCCGCCCATCTTAAGAGAAATCATATGTTCACACTCCATAGGGTATATTGGACCTCGAAGAAACTTTCTAAATTGGAAGGTGAACAACGGAAGGTTTGTTTGAAGTGCGCCTCCGATGATGCGGATGACATGCACATGTTCTGCCAGTGTTCTCCTATCCAGGGCTTCTGGCAAAATATAGGTATGACTGTCTCGGAGGTCTTGGGGCAAGAGATCAAGGTAAGCCTGATATTGGCTATTTTTGGGGTCTTCCCAGAGTAGAGTACCACCTACAATCTGTCTAATTCACAGGTTTGCCTTCTATTTCTGTTAATTCTTCTTGCAAGGAGGGATATTTGTTTAAATTGAATCTCCTCTCAACCCCCAGTAATATTAGATTGTGTTGTTTCGGTGAGACGGATTCATAGGCTGGATCTTGCTAGCTCCTCAAGAAAAAGAATTAGAAGTTGGTACGACTGGGTCAATAATTTTAATACAATAATATCCTGAAATGTCACAATATATATAAAGTCCAATGATTATGATATAAGTGAGATTCGAGGAAGAGGTTTCATCTTGTGGAGGTGGTTTGCCCTCCCTCCTCTGTATTTACCTTCCCTAGGATCTTGGCAGCTGGTTTTGTCGGACCATTGGCTTGCTTAAAGATTTCTCACTTATTTATAAATATAATAAACTACTCTTCAGTAAATCTTCCATTATCAGGCTTAATGTCTTCTCTCTTCCTTTTGTGGTTGCCTTCTTCTTTCCACAATCACAGTTTAATGTTCTCTTTAAACAGAAAACTTGTAAATGTTTTAGTAGAATGAATTGCCCAATTAGACTTGGAATACTCATAATAGATGGGGCTAGTATCCATTCTCAGTCAGTCAATAGGCTTTATTTCGATAAAATCTTATCTTAAAAAGCAGTACATACAATATAGTAAAAAAAAAACACAAACAAAAAAAAACAAAGCCATAAAAATACAATACAGTCAATAAAATATACCATAAGCAAATGACATCAATAAGTTACCTTGAACACACAGATTTAAAATCCTCCAATTAATCAATTAATTTCAGCCTTCTTGATCTGCTCACCCAAGCCCAACTTAAAAACTTTGCCATGCTACACACAATTAGAGGCCGTGAGTCTGACTTCAATATTCTCAGGGCTACCATATAGTGCCTAGTACCCAACTCCTTACATAATGGTTTCAACCATCTAGATCTAGGCGCTTTGTAGGCAGGACACTCAAACAATAGATGGGAAACCGACTCAGTCCTCTGTGAGCAGAAAACACACAAGGGACTAGTTTGAGCCGGGATTTTCCAGCGGGCAGTCAATTCTCCCACAGGTAGAACAGCAATTCTAAATTTGATATACAAGGCCCTGTCTCTGGATTTTGAAATTATGTTGAGATAGGGTTCCCGAAACGACACATCCTTAACCAAGAAGAATTCGCTGGAAGATCTACATAAATTTGGGTTAGAATTGTTCCTACCCACTACCCAATTCCAAAAAATCTTCTTCAAGGCGGATTTGGGAGGGGCAGACCTGGAATACCATGACTCCCAGAGACCCAATTCCCCCAGCAAAAATTTAACATCCCCTAACCACCCAATTTTTGACCAGCCAGGCAGCGATAAAATCTCCCTCAGCCCATCTGCATAACTCACTAATTCCGGGACTCTCCATAGGCGAGCCCAGAGGAGCAAGGGGCGAAGCCTGGCCTGATCGCTAATAGAGCGGCAGCCCATATCCATGAATAGGGGTAAGGACGGGGTACTATAGGGGAGGGACAACAAATCTTTCAGAAATTTACTCTCTGAACATGCTAGTAGGTCAGTGTTCTGCAAACCCCATAGCTCAGCACCATACAGGGCCGCACTAACCCCTCTGGCTGTCCAACACAGGAGCGATGGGTTTTGAGGTGGATAATCGTTGCTCTTGAAGAAGAGCCCCTATCACCCTTTTATGACTCAGCAACATCTTCTGGAGATGGGAAGTCCACCGCATGGTATCAGTGAGACGGATACCACGGTAATCAAACTCCTTGACCCTTTCCAAAGGCACCCCATTTAAAATTGGAAATTTTCCAAGTTTCTTCGGGGGATTAAGGATCAGATATTTAGTTTTATCTGTGTTAATTTGAAGACCCCTTTTCTCGCAAAAAGTTTGGAAACTGTCAAGGAGACTTTGTAAGCCCATCGGGGATTTGGAAATGAGCTGGGTGTCATCGGCGAATAGTAAGGTGGGTATTCTCCTGCCCGCCAGGGATGGTGAATCGGTAGATTTTCCAAAAGATGCTCCACCACACCATTCACATACAAAGTGAACAGAGTGGGAGCAAGCACACACCCCTGGCGGACACCCCTATTCACCGGAATTCTAGGGGTCTTCTCCCCCTGCTTGCCCCACCTCACCTGTGCAAAATTTCCTGTATGGAGCTTCATTACCAAGGATAATAAATATGCGGGCATTCCCATTTCCGACAGAACCTTCCACAAACAGCCCCGAGGGACAAGGTCAAATGCGGAACGTAAATCAATAAAGGCAAGATACAAACTGCCTTTACCCAGGACAACCACTTTCCAATACAAAAGCATCAGTCTAAATGTCTGCTCAATAGTCCCGGTACCTGATCTAAACCCAGCCTGTAGGTCTGAGAGAATTTTCATGTCATCCACCCACTGAAGCACTCTCCCCCGAACCACCTTCCCCGCCACTTTCTGGGAAGAGTCAATTAGGCTTATGGGCCGGTAATTAGCTGGGTCGTCCCGGCCCCCCTTCTTGAAGATTGGAACGACCTCAGCACCCATCCAGGAATCAGGAAGTGCTGCACCACAATACGAAGCATTTAATAATGAAGAGATAAGTAACCCCCATTCCGTTAAGTTAAGACGGAACAGATCCCCCGGTATCCCATCTGGGCCTGAAGCTTTGTTGGGGACAAGAGAGTTAATAACCTTCTCCACCTCCTTAGGCGTAAAAGAAACATCTTCGCTCGAACCAGGAGGGCTCAGAGAAGGTAAGACAATCATCCTACTGGTATCGTCCTGGGAGGGAGAATAAAGTTTGGAGAAATGATAAAACCACATCTCCTCAGAGATGTTACAAGTTAATAGAGAGTCAACCGGCCTGTTCCTCGACCTAACTAGGTCCCAAAAACCCCACGAATCCCTCCCAGCACTAGCCATTTTCAAATCACACCAGAACTTATCGTCCCACTCTTTCTTTTTTTTTTTTTTTTAAAAACCTTTATTTTCAAAAGTCTGGACACAGCTATTCAGCCGACAACCCGGAGGTTCGGCAGCTTCGATAAAGAGGAACAGAGACGCGTCCACAGTACAGTGAAGGAGGAGTGCAAAGGTTCCATTTTTAAAAAAAACACAAAACACACAACAACCCCCAGCAAGGCAAGAACACTGAATGCCCATGGTGATAGCCCCCCAGGGGAGGCGGGACCCCAATCATCTACCATTTACAGTACTGTGAAAAGAGGAAGAAGGGGGACAGCAGAGGCCAACGAAGTCCATTAACCATACTGAGCTGGAAAGAAGGTTAGGAGGAAAGCTGTTCCTCGGGGGGATCCAAATCAGGGGCAAGACAAATTCCCCCCCTGTATTGATTCCACCGCCCCCAGATGGCGTGCCACTTCCGAGGGCGGCCTCTAGCGCAATATACCATCTTCTCCCTTAGCATACTCCAGTCCATATTTTCTTTCCACGCGGTCAATGTGGGGGGCCCCACGGATCCCCACAATCGCGCTATATCTCTCTTAGCGACCATGTTACCCAGAGTCACCCATTGGGTCTGCGCCGCATTATGATCAGTGGGCCCCCAGACATTCAGGAGACAACACCGCGCTTCCGGCTGCATAGCAATGCCCGTCACCTCCCCCATCACTGCATGGACTCTCCTCCAGAATTCCGTGATGACACCACATTCCCAAATGATATGCAGGAAAGTACCCACCATACCACATCCCCTCCTGCATAGGCCGTCCTCCGAGAATCCCATGTGAACCAGCCTTGGCCCCGTCACATACACTCGATGCAGTATTTTAAGCTGCACCAGCCTCAGACGCGACGGGATCGCAACCTCCTTAGGAGAGGAAACAGCAGACTGCCAATCCTCGTCATCCAACTCGAGGCCATCCCTAGACCACTGGTCCCTCAACCCCAGAAGCATATCCGCCCGGACGTTGATCAGTTTCTTATAGATGAGCGAGATCGTGCTCTCGGGCATATGGCCATCAAGGACCCGGTCCTCCAAAGGAGAGGACTCAGGCACCTTCTCACCCTCTATGAGGACTGATCGGAGGGCGTGACGCACCTGAATATAGCGGAAAAACTCAGATGGCCCCAGCTCATACTCCTTCTGCAACTCTTCAAAGGACTTCACCCTCCCCTTAATCAGGACATCTCCGACCCTGGAGATGCCGATCAAGTCCCATTTGTCAAAGCCTTTTGTGTGCCAAAGCCTACCCAGTCTCTCAGATTCAAACAGCGGGGTAGCGAGGGTGAGCCTATCCTTCCAACCCAGCGAGTCAGTTGCCATCTTCCACACACGCACCGCCACAACAGTGGGCCCCGTGAGGGACGAGTCCAGGGACCGCGAATACAACGCCCTGTAATAGTTACCACCACGCAGCAACCACCTGTCCATGGCATACCCAGGGCTGAGGGCAGGGCCATAAAACCCATGATTAATCGCACTCAGCTGGGTGGCCCAATAGTACCGTCGGATGTCTGGAAGCGCAATACCCCCGTCGTACCATGGAAGCGTCAACTTTGCAATAGCTATTCGCGGCCGCCCGTCCCACAGCAACGTTCGTTGGAGGCCTTCAACCTCCCGAAAGTAGTTGGCCGGTACCCAATCCAAAGTATTCTGCAGTGCGTTGAGGAACCGGGGCAGAGACATCATTTTGAACAGGGCTGCGCGCCCAACGAGGGAGAGCGGCAGCCTCCGCCAGCCCTCCACATCCCGCCTCAGGCGCGCTAGGGGGGGGAGCAGGTTCCTCTCATATCGCACGGCAGAGTCCATGGAGATAAAGATCCCCAGATACACGAAGCCCTGCTGAGCAACCTGGATCGAACAAGTTTGAGGGATCGGTGGAACCTCGCCACTAAGAACATATAAATACGATTTACTCCAGTTGATAACGAGACCCGAGTTCCTACCGAAAGATGTGAGTACGTCACAGACCACTATAAGTGATTTCTTGGGTGAGGCAAGATACAACAGGATGTCATCAGCATAGAGCGATATACGGTCCTCGTGTTCAGGCGACCATCTAAGTCCCCGTATATCCGGGTGCCAGCGTATCCACGCAGCCAGCGGCTCAAGGGCGAGGGCAAACAACAATGGCGACAGGGGACAACCTTGCCGAGTACCCCTCCCAAGCTGAAACGGAGTCGACGCCCGGCCATTTACCACCACACTCGCGAGAGGGCCCTCATACAGCAACCTCACCCAGCTCACAAAACCATGGCCAAAGCCGAACTTGGTCAACACGGCCCACAAATATGCCCATTCCACCGTGTCAAAGGCCATCGTGGCATCGAGAGACGCCACAATAGCTGGTTCACGCAGCGTGCCCTCCCTGGCGATTACACCATGAAGGCGCCGAAGATTTAACGCTGTGTTACGGTGCGGGATGAATCCGGATTGATCCGGGTGGACCAAGTCACCGAGTACCCTAATCAAACGGGCCGCCAGGATTTTAGCCAGAATTTTCGGCTCTGCGTTAAGGAGTGAGATAGGCCTATATGAGGCGCACTTATCTCGGGGTTTGCCCTCTTTGTGTATAACCACAATCGTCGCCAGTCGCTGATCCAACGGGAGGGCCCCACTCCCCCGCGCCTCCACGAACATGGCGCGCAGGTGAGGGGCAACACTATCCGGAAACAGCTTGTACAGGTCGACCGGCAAGCCGTTTGGACCCGAGGCCTTGCCCGAGTTCAACGCGCGGATAGCCCCCGCCACCTCATCGACCGTTATGTCACCATCTAGATCGTCCCTATCTATATCAGAGAGACAGGGCAATGCGATATCACGCAGGAGGTCACGCGAGTCCTCGGGCGGCCTGTCCGACACTGAGGCATAAACCATACGGAAATAGTCCGAGAAACACTGCACAATCCTCTCAGGTTCCACAAACACCTCTCCCCCCTCTCCCGTCAACTCCGGCACTAGTCTATTGACCCGTTCTTTTTTGTCCAGCCAAGCCAGGAGTTTCCCGGCCTTGTCACCAACATCATACAGACGGCCCTGCTGTTCCCTACCGAGGGTCTTGGCGGCATTCGTCACCAGGTCCTTATACTCGGATTGCTTCAAGCACAGCTCATGCAGTGAGGCCTCTGTAACCTCCTCCTCCAGCGCTCCCTCCAAAGCCGCGATCTCCTCCTCAACCTGCAAAACCTCGCCATCTCTCCGCCGCTTGGCAGCCACTACAAGGGAGAGGGCTTCCCCTCGCAGCACGGTCTTAAATGCTTCCCACAGCGACACTGCCGAGTCCACGGATCCCTGATTGTCCTTGAAAAAATTATCTACTGTCTTTACCAGCGCGCTGCGCATCTTGGGGTCTCGGAAATACCAAGGGTTGATAGGGGCCACCCTTCCCCCTCCCTCTCGACCCAGATCCAGCCTGACCCACACCGGCGAATGGTCAGATATTCCACGCGCCATGTGCCTGGCCTCAGACACCAATGAGGCATGCGCAGCCAGAGTGAGTAGGTAGTCAATCCTGGAAAGGCTACCATGCGCCCCGGAGTGGAAAGTGTATTGGCTCTGTGTGGGGTGCCGGAGCCTCCAGCAGTCTATCAGGCCAAGCGTATCTAGAAAGTCTGGAAGCCACTTCTGAGCCCCCCCAGTGTCTCTGGGCGGGTATCTATCCAGCAGACCGGAGCCAACAGCGTTGAAATCACCTCCCACCACAAGCATACCCCCCGGGAGATCCAGCAGGGCCCTACCCAGATCTGTGAACGTGGAGGCCTGCAGGGCCGGCGGGACATAAACCGAAACTAAAACCAAAGTTCTTCCTTCCCACCGCCCCGCCACCGCCACACACCTCCCCCTATCATCAACAATGGTGGAGGCCACCTCAAATGGTAGCGAGGCTCTGACTAGGATGCCCACACCCCTGGACCCAGAGGAGAATCCCGAATGAGCTATGAATTTATAACCCTTCCTATTCAGGGCATAGCACGTATTACCTATAAGATGCGTCTCCTGCAGCAGGGCAACATCCGGCAATGACCGTTTCAAGAATTGCAAAACAATCCCACGCTTAATGCGATCCCCCAAACCATTAACATTCCAGCTTATAACACTTAAACCCCTACCCCCCATCCCCAAACGTAAAGAGGCCCACCCCACACCCGAAGAGCCACCATGGAACAGTCCTGGAAATAATCACTATGCCTTGCGGAAACAAACCCCCCAACAACAAACCCAAAATCCCAGAAACCCCCCCCCACCCTGCACCCCTGCTGCAGCTTACAAAGCCCCCCCAACTTGCAGTGTGCCTGTCGCCCTACCAAACCCAAAATCTACAAAAAGTACCCTAAGGGAGGAAAGAGCTCCCCTCGTCCTCCCACAACCTCCGTATTTACTGCAAGTCATTATATAAAGTCAGTCCGAGTCAGTCCGGTTCCGAAGACATCAACTTTGTTCATCCCGGCCACTGTCCCCGTCTACGGCAGTGTCCTCTTCCGTGCGGCGTCGAGGCAGAGCGTCCAGCCATTCATCCGCCATGGCAGGCGACTCAAACAAGAATGTGCGGTCTTCAAACACCACACGTAGTCTGGCAGGGAAGAGCATGGCGTATTTCAGTTCCCTCTCCCGAAGCCTCCTCTTCACCCCCAGGAAGCCCTGCCGCTGCCTCTGCACCTGCTGGGTGAAGTCAGGATAGAAATTCACCGACGCGTTCTGGAAGGGGACCGGGCCCGTTACCCTCGAGGCCTGCAGGATAGCGTCCCGGTCTCGAAAATGAAAGAGCCGGGCGACAATCGGCCTCGGCGGGGTTCCCACCTTGGGCCGCCCACCCGGCACTCTATGGGCCCTCTCAACTGCGAAGAACTTCCCTAGACCCTTAGGCTGCAGATGATTGAGCACCAAGTCCTCCACGAGCAGGTCCACTGAAGTCTCGTCCGAGGACTCCGGGACCCCGATAACGCGCACGTTGTTGCGCCTGGCCCGGCTCTCGAAGTCCTCCAGCCGACGGGCGGCGAGATCACTCTCGGTCCGCAACTTACGGACCTCGGTCTGCAGGTCCGAGACATCATCGGCGAGGCCCGTGGTCTTGATGTCCAGGGATTTGACCCGTTCATTTGTTTTGCCCAAATCCGCGCGGATCAGATTAACATCCACCAAGATGGTATCCACTTTGTGCGCCAGGGCATCAAACTGTCTCCCAATCGAAGTCTGCAGCCCGCCGAGTGCACCCATGACATCCTGCAGTGAAAGCTCCGGGGCCAAGGGTGAGGCAGTCTTCTGTGTGTCCGGGGACTGGCTTGGTGCACCCGGTGACCCCTTCTGCTGGGCATAGCGGTCCATGTTATTGGCTTGAGTGTAGGCTCCCCGCCTGGTGGCCTTGGGCTTCGGCCGGTCCACCTCTGCTTTGCCCGACATGGTGGGCTCAAGCAAGTCGGTTCAAACAGGACTGCCCTCTCTCAGCGAGAGAGATCAGGAGTGCTCCGTCTTACGATGGGTCGCCAGTGTGGCATGCAGAGCATCCAAATGAGAATAAAGCAGACGCGAGCACTCCCTGGGCTGGGTAAACAAAGGGCGAGAAAGTGAAAGTGAAAGGATAGGGACCTCCGTCCGGCAGTTCACACCTCGCCTGGCCGCTGTTGTTCAATTAGAGGTCGGGCATCCTGCCAACTCGAGCCCCTGGCATCCCTCGGAGATGGGCCTCAATCTTCCGCCATGAATAACTCCGGTTCCCGGTGGGCGATTCGACCTCGGGTGGCATCGATCGCCTCCCTGACAAGTCATCTACACGATGCCATGCATACAAACAGGATTATATACAGGATAGACGACGGAGGGCACGAGGGTCTCGGGAGCTCAAAGCTCACGCGGCCATCTTGGTCAAGCGCTAGGCTCCTCCTCCCGTCCCACTCTTTTTTAGCGATACTAATAGCATACCTATATTCCATTCTAGCCACGCCAATCAACTCAGAACTCTTGGACTTCACAGCTTCAATTAAAACCCTTTTCGCTCTCCGACATTTCTTGGAATACCATCCATAGTTGCCCCCAGATTCCCTACAGACTCTTGTTGAAGAACCCTAATTCCGTATCACAAATAACTCTCCCAGGGCTTCAATAGTGTCACAAAAGATGGAGGAAACGTCAGGGTAGGTCAGGGGGCCGGTTCCTAGTCCTAACATAGCCTTAGTCAAGGTCAGACCTATTTCCTGAACCTTCCCCACGTCCAAAATTACCTTTTGCCACTTAAGACGCCTCCCACAGTTTGCCTGACAGACTTCCCCAGTTGACCGCAAAACTGGAACTTCTTGAGAGCGAATACGGGCTGACAGCATAGGGGAGAGTGACAAAGAAAGCGGGTTATGATCGCTGTCTATAGATGGAAGGACAACCATGTCAATCATATGAACCCAGAGCTTAAGGTCCAATAAAACATAATCTATTCTAGAGGAATGGCCGACCCTGTTAAACGTGTATCCATTCTAATAAACCACCACCCACATCACAACAACATCCCAGTAATCCTTGCAATTCCTTTCGCAAATGAACTAAACCATGATTCAATCATTGCCAATGCAATTAATGCAGATTAATGCAAAATATTAGTTATATTGTAAATATATACATTAACTATCCTGATATAAACAAGCACAAATGTGTACCATTGCTGGACCTTCATTACATGACACACAAATAAAATATTAAAAGTCACAATTTTGGATACCATTGCACAAATGTCTATCATCTCTTCATTAATTTAGTTAGGCACCTTAAGTGTTAGTGGCCAAATGACCCACTAAAGTAGACACAGAATATCCATAAGCACTTGTACAAATCCACAGGTCACTCTTTTAAGATGTGTTTCACTCATCTTATATATCTGACTAATGGATACGTTCTTGGAAAGCCTAATGCTAGACAGCAGGAAACTAACCAAGTTTCTTGCAATGTTAAAATAAGCTGTTTTACTGCAGACATGATACATACCTCTAAATATAAGGCAATTACCTAACATGCAATCTCTGTCAGCTACATGATTATAACTGCACTCACTCATCATAATCATGAAGTTTCTCATTCATCATGTTTCTCATACATCATACCATTAACTCCATTCTCCTTCCTTTTTTTCCAGGTCTAGGGTGCTTCTTTGAATTTCTAAATGTTTTCTCAGCTTCTTCCTGTAATGCAATCAGTTTCGCTACTGCAGCAATTCTGCTAATTTTCACTCTCTTATCAATAAATTTCCTAATACAATTAAGCCCCACATCAGTCAACTTACACATACTTTTCTCCTTAGTCTTGTTATATATTTGATTAAGTAGCATATTAGGTCTGAAATTTTTGCTAGCATAAGCCAAATTCCTAATTTCAGTTAACTCATCAAAAGACAATTTGTAATCAGCTTTTCACATCACCAGTAGATATTGTCACAATATAGTTGACAAAAAGATGCTGCAAGATGTGGCATAGCTTAACAGGAGTTGAAAGTATGTCACCCCCTCTGTAACAGAAGCTGGCAGGTAAGACCATATATAACAATTCCTAACGTTCTTTATTCGCTGATACTTGATAAACAAATTAGCTTAATTTTTCCCCAAGAATTTTTAACATAAACATCTCTATGATCTAATCTACTATCCCTTTGAACATTACTATGATATATGGTTATCTTCAAAATCATTTCCAACAGGAATGTAAAACTCACTAAAACGCCAATCAAAGCTAGTAAAATATGAATCATAAAAACTATTTTTAGAGCAAAGCAGAATTTGCTTCAAGCAGTCACCTTCTCTACATAAAATCCTTCTAAAAGGAACAATAAACCTCTAAAGAAGGTGCAAAAATGTCAAAACAAAATAAAGTGTTCACAAAAAAACTTTCCAATTCTGGTGTGAGTTTTCCAGTTCTCAAAATGAATTGATATAAAGAAAATACCAGCATATTATTCAGCAATTTAGTTAATAAACTTAAAAGCAGATCTTCTGAATACCTAGGGTAAAAAATGAATCTTCTTCAAAATAGATATTTACAATGAAAATACAGGAATAACTACAAACATGCTAACCACTTAATCTAATAGAGTTATGCAGGCACACTATGAAGAATAAAAATCGAACATTTTGTTCTCAAAGATTCAAACTTTAGTTTTTTGATCCCATCAGGAAACCATTCAATGTCTATTCATGCAGGTTCTTCAAAGAAAAACCAATAGTCTCCCAGAACATTTTTTTTCTCTTCTGATTCTACCTTTGCCAAATACACCCATTCAGGTGCTATATACTTCTTATTTGGCACTCTAACTCCAATTGATCTCCAGACCTAAGGTTTTTCTGAATCTCTATCAGCTGGTTTTTCTCAATTTTTCTTTAAACTGTCAACTCTTTGCAGCACTCTTTTTCCTTCTCCCACACCTTTAGTCCTATCAGATTTGTTCTACTTACCACATTTTCATCTGCATGTGTTTCATGATTTGCACAACATGCAACCAGAACACCTTGAATTATGATTGGGATTTTTCAAATTTGAGTTTTTGAAGTTTGATTGTCTTGTTCTTTTTGTTTTTGTTGTTCTTCTAATTGAACTCTTTGTTCTTCTTAAACTGTTTGTTCTCTGCCCTTATGATCCACATACCAAACACAAGCTTAACCCTGTAAATTAGTGGTTTGTGTCTGCAGGAAAGTGCCCTATTTGTATGGTCACCCCCACACTTTTTTCTCCAATGCTGATGGTTATGATTCTGAAAGTGAACTGGAGTTTGCTAACCAGGCCCCAGTGACAGTACTCTCTCCCTAAAATAGGGTGCATGTGAATTGGTAACTCCAATTGGCAAGGACTTCCACCCTTTCACTTCTAGGCCTTTCTCTCTCAGTGCTGAGCCTTTTTTTGGCTATTTGGTTTAGTCTACACTTAGGCCTCCAAAAGTTTTTTTCCACATAAGGTCCATACCAAATTAATTTCCTTCTATTCCCAACATCCTGCAGATTCCAAAGGTATCAAAGGTCTGTGGATTCCCCTAGAGAGGACTATTATAATTGCCAAAATATAGCTAGATTTTCAGTATTTGGGGAAAAATAGGAAAAAATTGTTCTGGTTAAAAGTGTTTGATTTTGTTCATAGAAATGACATCAACGAAAGGTTCAATGTGCTAAAGTCGCCATCTTCCCAGCTTTCAGGTAGATGCAAAGCTTATTCAAAAAACCTTACTTTTTACCACAGTTTTAGAATTTTAAAAAGAGGTATCCCATTTTTCTATTTTTCTGCTTTCAACCTACTTCCAGTTTGTGGTGCAAACCAGTGTGAAACCCATGGATAGTCTAGTAAAGCTATTTATTTAGAAAAAGGAAATAACATTCTAAATTGGGCAAGGCGACATATGTTTAGATCCCTCAAGGTTTTCCCAAAGGAACTAACTGTTGAAATAAATAAATATTGAAAACAAGTGGGAAAAACAGCCATTTTTGACAATGTTTTCATCTGTAACTTTTTGTCACAATCCTGATTTACAGAAACAATGTACTATTACATTTACTAGACCTTTTTAGTTGTGGGGATATATAGGGTTTGTAGGTTTTCTAAGAATCTGAGCTACCTAGAACCAACAACTGAGCTGCACCGTACAATGTTTTTTTATTAGTGTAAACCAATTCATATGGTGAAATATGTACAGCGAAAAATAGGTATTGAAGCAACCCATGAATGTCTGAAATGAGCTCAAGATATGGAGTTTAGGAGCAGGGGTTATTTGTACATCTTTGAATTTGTGGGGACCCATAAGAAAATAAGATTTAGAAGTCATTTTTCATAATGTCTTCCTTGTTACACACTGGCGTACATTTGTAAGGCACAAATGCAGTGAAATTCATTTGGTAATAACAAGTCTCCTACTATTCTATGCTCCCACATGTCTTCTGATAAAAAAGCACCTCATTTGTGTGGGTAGGCCTAGTGCCAGTGATAGGAAATTGCCCAAAAATCAACATGGATACATCACTTTTTTTCCACTCAGAACTGACCCGCTTTTATTGTGGGTAGCTGTGGATTTTGGGCACTAGCTTAGCTTGTACCTAGGGAAACCTAGCAAACTTGTAAATGTTTTAAAACTATGGGGCATATCAACAACAACCGGCAATAATTATCACTGAGCGCACTTAGCGCTCGGATAATTATCGCCGGCTAGCGCCGATTTTTATCGCTGAGATAGCGTGCTATTAGCAATGCTTATCTCATCAGCGATAAAAATCCTAGCGCTAACTGGCTAACGTGAGATTATCGCTGGAAACCCAGCGATAATATCACGTTAGCTAGTTGATAGGGACTCACAAACTTAGCCATGATATCCACCTTCCATAGGATATCATGGCTAAGTCAGTCCTGAAGCAGGCGTAAGGAAAGTAGCTATAACAGGGGTTATCGCTACTTTTCCTGATGCTATGCTTCAAGCGTTAGGCTTGCTGATAGGAGAAATGTCGCTTAGCGACATTTCTCCTGTCATGCCAGGTCAGGAACGCCCACTTTGCATCTCATTAGAGATGCAAAGCTGGGCGTTAGGAATCCTGACGCTAAAGCAAGGTTTCACGCGTTAGCGTGACCTTGCTGATTAGGCGATAAAAAACGGCCGCAAAAGCGGCGATAATTTTTTATCGCCTGCTTGTTGATATGCCCCTAGATGCCTAGGGAAATCCAGGACGGAGTGACTTGTATCGCTCCCACCAATTTGCTTTACCCAGAATGCCTTGCAAACTTTAAACTTTGACTAAATAACACATGTTCCTCAAATTTCTGCTCAAAACTGACCCCTTTTTTGCAAAGTAGGTAGCACTGGATTTTGGATCATAGCTCAGCTGGTACATAAGGAAACCTAGCAAACCTGTACATTTTTTCAAAGTAGACACCTAGGCGCCGATCACGATCCGGTAAAAACCGGGTACGAACCGTCGGACGGAGCATATTCTCCGTCCGACGCGTACCCGGTCGTCAAAATATACAAACATGGAATTACGATTCGCACGGAAACACCATTTCCGTACGAATCGTACAAAACCCCGACTGACGAAAATAAACGTACAAATGCTATCCGGTAAAGCGCCGACGTGACGTCGGGACGCACGCAGCCTGCCATTCACGAACCAGGAATTACGATTCGCACAGACGTCATCCCGCACGGTGAATATTTTCCGGCTGCCAAAAACTGCCGGGAAATCAGGACGACGCGAACAAGGAGTACCGGTACGCGACGGACAGACAGGATGACGCGAACAAGGAGTACCCGTACGCGACGGACAGACATGGACCCGAACCTACGTGTCATCCCGGCCCTCATAGCAGTCGACCTCCTCTACAGGTTCCGACGCAGACGCCGCAGAAGGTCAGAACAACAAAGGGAGGGGGGGAAAAGGGGGGGGGCGGTGGCAGGACCAGGGCAGGCCACAAAACCCCCACCAAAGTCACACAGCACACATGCCCTGGACATACCTGACCCTCAGGCCCTGGTCACTACGAGGGGGTGGGGGCGTGTCCAGCTAAGCCAGCGACCGCCACAACGGAAGTTCTTGACGACGCGAACCGGCAACACAACCAGACAGGTACGTCCCGTACCCACGCCTTAAGAGCGTGGGTACGAGTCGTACCACGCCCACACCTACGTCACCCCAACAACGGCTCGTACCCACGTGGCAAAGGCCTGGGTACGGCCCGCACAAGCATCACATAGCGTGGGGACGGATATGTACGGACCGTACCCCCACCCCGTATGCATGGAGCGTACCCCCAACCCCAACAGTGTAAGTATGACACGTACCCCCACCCGCGTATGCAAGGAGCGTACTCCCCCATGCCAACAGTGTAAGTACGACACGTACCCCCACCCGCGTATGCAAGGAGCGTACCCCCCATGCCAACAGTGTAAGTACGACATGTACATGGGTGTACATACACGGGTGGGGGTACGACACGTACAGGGGTGTACACACACGGAGGTACAACACGTACACGGTGTACATACACGGGGGGTACGACACGTACAGGGGTGTACACACACGGGGGGTACGACTCGTACACGGGTGTACATACAGGGGGGGTGTACATACACAGGGGTGTACATACACGGGGGGGTACGACACGTACAGGGGTGTACACACACGGGGGTACGACACGTACACGGGTGTACATACACTGGGGTACGACACGTACACGGGTGTACATACACGGGGGGGTACGACACGTACAGGGGTGTACATACAGGGGGGGGTGTACATACACGGGGGGGTGTACATACACGGGGGGTACGACTCAAACGTACGGGGGCTGGGGGAAGTGTTGGGCGCGTATGCGGGCACATGTCTCCATGGTTGCTATGGGAGTTCGGTGCGGACGGTGTTTTTTCCATGCGGTTGTAACATCGGACGCACGGGATGGATCGTGATTCCCCGGTCGGACTTCACTTTTCACATTTGTACGGTGAATCGTCCGTAGACGTGTCGGACACTTTTTCCGACCCGAGGACGTGTGGGGAATACTTCCCAATGCGATTCGTATGGACTTTTTGCCATGCGAATCGTAATTGGCAGTTTGTACGGCACTTGTACGATTCGTACGGTAAAAAGACCGGATACGAGTCGTACGGGCTATTTTTTTACCGGATGGTGATCGGCACCCTAGTAAAATCCAGGATGGCGTGAATTGCATGGCTCTCACAAGGTTGTTTTTCCCAGAATACCTTGCCAACTTCAAACTTGGACAAAAAAAACACATTTTCCTCACATTTGTGGGATGGATGGTTCTGAGATCTGTGAGGAGACACAAACTTCCTTCAAACCTGCATTCCCTCACGTTTTCTGATAAAAATGGCACCTCACTTTTTATGAGTAGGGCAAACATCAGCAATAGGAAAACCCCAAAATACAGCGTGAAGACATCATCATTTTCGGTAACAAAAATGAACTGATTTGGCAATGGGGAAGGCTGAGATTTTGGATTGGGGGCTACCAGGGAAACCTACCAAACCAGACCTTTTTGAAAACATGAAATCTGTGGAAGTCCAGGGTGGTATGCCTCGCATTGATCCATGCAAAGCTCAAACTTTGCCTAAAATTGCACATTTTCCCTGCATTTCTGTGACGTAAACTTCCATAATCAGCAGGAATCCTCAAAATTCCTACCACCCAGCATCCTCCCACTTATCCCAATAAAAATGATACCTCACATGTATGGCTGGGCTTAGTGTATGCGAGAGCAAGCATCAAACCAAACTCAATGAGAGTCTTGCAAATGACCGAAATAACTTCAATTACTCCTCCCCCGGCACAATTCCTCCCTGGCCCAGTAAAGATGTGTGACACCTGGGAGGTGTCCTCTCTTCTACAGAAGGCATGAATAACAAATGCACTTAATTCGCTTATGTGAGAGTTAAAGCAAACATCAACAAACATGAATCAGAAGAAAAACCACAATCAATAGCAAACATACACATGTTTGTAAAATGCACCAGGAAGCGTCCTAAATTGTCGCCTCAGCTTTTCGTCTGTGCTTATTTGATGTCAGTGAGAATAGTGCAGACATAGCACAACACACATCTTTGTCTGAGCCTGTTCTTTCGCTAATCCTTCAAAGCTGTAATGTCTTCAGTGCCTATTACGGAAAACTCCTCTCTTTGTTTTTCAACTGCAGCTCGCAAACAATTACTTGAAAGGAGAACAGTTGGACAAGCGCTGATGGCGCAGCAAAACCGCATCAAAGTGAAAGGGCCTGCACGATAAGGCATTCTGGAAAGGTCACCTTGCTGAGACGCTGAGACGCTGAGAGGCTGAGACGCTGAGAGGCTATGGATTCGCAAGGTAGACACAGGGGCCATTATTGAAATACTGGGTGAGCAGTTCTCCTAGCCTCGATAGTATTACATCCCGTACTGAGCCAAAATGCTATTTTTAACGCTGGATCGCTTCTGAATTTACCTTGCGTTTGGGGTTGCCTTGCTCACCCTAGATTGAAAGATATCTTCTTTGGTTCAATATTTCTTAGCAACAGCTAATTGATGTCCTAATTTTTGAAAAAATATTGTCGGGCAGAAGAAAATATTTTTTTTTACAAGTGTAGTATGTACTTTGTGATATAAGTAATTGCAACTGTTTACAATACACATAATACAATTGCTTATTATTTCCCTTTTTGTATTCCATGCTGATAAGCAGGTGAGTTTACAGCATTTTTTAAAATCCCTTGTTTTCAATAGTGGTGTCATTCTCTATGTTATTTTGTTCTATTTTGCCATGGGACCGAGTAAAAGATGTGACGTGTGGCTTCTGCAGCTAATAGCATGACTCACTGCATACGACTAAAACATGTCTAGCAGGAAGCATCATAACATATATTCATCATCCATGGCCTATTAAAGTCGTCTGCCAGACCCTGCTGCGCCTCTGTGAAGACTATGCTGTGATTGAACTGCAGTTATTGTGATGCAGAAGATGGGCAGGTCGTTTAGAGAGAACAGTCAAAAATTGCCAATTCTACAAACAGTGGCTGTGCTGTGACACACACTGCAGGCAACATCTGACTGTCACAAAAATAGCGTGCTGCTGTTCCAAAGGCATTTCTTGTTGGTGATCTTCCTCCAGGCATTCGCGTGGCTCTGCACCCCAGCTGATGTGCCCTCCCTCCTTCTATTTCTGGACAGGCGATGCAGGAGTTATGAAAAGTAGAAGAAACACGATAAACTGCGTACTGCTGTTATGATTATAGTAGTGTAGTGAGAAGGTAACTCGAGCAGCCTGTCCAGCTTTGACAACAGCAAAATAGCAGCGGGAGAGGTCTGACAGATACTGGCTCATTTCTAATCATCCTTCTGCTTTGCTGATGACAGTCATCCTTGTGTCTGCTTCTCCCTTGTCATTCGAGGTTGCATTATCAGAGTGACCTCTGATGGTCAATATTTCTTTCCCTCGTCAAGCAACACCACTTCCTAACCAATGGCCTCAGTACCACGATATTTTAATTAACAGTCCTTCACAACTTCTCTCGTATACAAGGAATGAGCTGGTTGGACCAGCCTCAGAGGCAGTCACAGCACCTCTTTGCTGAAAAGGCATTGCATAAATGTTCCTTGCACATAGTGCCTAGTACCAATTCCACATAAAACCTTAGGATGTATAAGTGCGTGAACCTCACCTCTCTGCGATGAGAATGTTAATTCTATGTTTGTACTGCTTTTCTTTGTCTAAGCCTTCAAGTACATCTCTCAGTTGACACTTTGCAACCTAAGTCGCACTTTCTTATACTGTATTAAATGTGTTTTATTTCTGTGAGTACTAGTCGGGAAGGCCGCCAGAAGCCTGGGCTGGACGAGGCCGCAGACACGTTTCTGACCTCCTTCGGACAAGCCATCGAGAACTTCCCTACATGAAGATAGCCCTCATCATAGCAAGGAATGATATTGGTATTTGGACATTTGAGTGCGAACCCAGCCTTGACTCAGTGGAGTTTTGCTGTCATGGATAGCAGGATGGACAAAACAAGTAGCCTGGGGCAGGGAGAGCCTGGATTGTGCACAACAGTAGAGAGAAGGATACTGCTGCTGGATCAAACTCCTGAGGCGGTGAGATGGGCCTTTGGAAGGCTGATGATTTGCTTATTTAGTCAATAGTTCTTTCCCTCTTTATGGAACTGCAGAGCTACAATTCAAGCATGATGTGACGAGAAATGCTACTCTGGATGCTAAGAAAGAAATGGCTTGGCCTATAGTTTTCTCTTTTTTCCTCGTTTTCATTTTAAGTCTGGCATTGTCTTTTATTACAATGGCCACCAAAGTGGTTTGTTTCATGCCCGGGTGTGCTTGTGGGCAGCCTGCTACTACTGTACATGTGATGCAGCATTGCAAGCATGGTACAGCAGGCAGCCACTAGAGGTCAGTCAGCGGGCGAGCATGGGACCATCCTTCAATGTGCATGGAGGTCGCACGAGGAAGGCATTTATAGGAGCACTTGCTGAGACAAGGTCGCCTTTGAAAAGGTTGTTGCCATTCTCAAGAGGGGAGAGGAGCAGAGCATGTGTGGTTGCTTTAAAATTCACTTTTGGGAAGTAGAATGTTACTTTCTGAGACACTGAATGCTGTTACTTTGTTGACTTTTTCTTCCAGGCTTCCTTTTGTCATTGAGTAGAATCAGGAAAATTTTATAAAGGTGATGGGATGTCAGGATTCAAGTCACCTTGTGTGAGTAACTTTTTTGTTGGAGGAGAACATACTGATCACTGCATGCTTAAATACGACACAATAAAACATCCACCTGCTCATACTGATAATCTCCCCACACCACATTGCTCTTCCGAGCCATTGCCTGCATGCGCCTAACATTACGGCAGAATTTAACTTAATAAAAAATCTTATTTCTTGGGATAAAAAATATACATTAGCAATAAATTGATGGAATGCTAAGCCCCGCAAATCCTTGCTGCGGATGACTGGTAGGTGATTTTAACCACCATGCAGAACTAATCACTCACCTTGACACTACACGCCTACTTATGGATCCAGAATCCTTAGGCCTGTACCAAAAGGTAATAGGACCTACACATATAGCAGGACACACTCTGAACCTACAGTTCACTAACAAGCCAGATTTTTGGGTTGACCCACCCTTCCCATTAGTCTAGTGGGATCACTATGCTATCAAATTCCACTTCCGAGGAGGATTGCCTCCAGGCGTCACAACCACAGCTCCTAAGTTAATCAGGCAATGGAGAAAGGTTGACCTAGTCACTTTCACCTCATATTTTCTTCCTTCCGAGTCCCAAAGGACTACACCAATTTGAATACGGTCTTAGAACCTTTGGAGAGTGCCATCTTTCGAACATTAGATAAGGTGGCTCCTGTCACAGTGAGTAAGCTTACGCATAGAACCACGTTGGCACCATGGTTCACTGACTCCTTGAAGAATGAAAAGACTGCATGTAGGAAACTGGAACCTAAATGGAGGTCTTAAAAAAAACTGAAGATAGACTAACATAAAATGCCCATCAGACGCTATCTTAACAATATCAAACTTGCCAAGAAAGCTCATATTGTAGATATAATCCATAATGCAGCCAATTTGCATAAAGAACTGTATAAGATTATTAAAGAATTTACGAATCCCACTTCTTGTGAGGAATCTATTCCTGCCTCGCATGCCTTGGTAGAAGATCTTGACAATTTTTTGGATGAAAAAATAACCAAAATGTACAATACTTTTGCAAATGAGAACACACATGAAGCAAAAACGGAGCACATCGTGGAGGAAACTGTCCGCCCTGATAAATCGAGTTAAGTTTGTATCTCTAGAAGACTTTGCACCACTGTATATTATGTTCACTCCGTCTGGCCCCTGCTTTTCTTCATGTCCTTACTGACTCATTCAAACTCTCTTTGAACCTGGAGTTAGTCCTGGCTAAGTGGAAATCGGGTAGGTTTAAACCCATTCTTAAAAAGCCCACTGCACATTCTAAAGAACTGGGAAATTTTAGACCAATTTCCTTACTTCCTTTTCTAGGGAAAGATATGGATACGTTGGTGAACATGCAATTCATGGCATTCTAGCCGCCACCTGCTTGACCGTTCCCAGTCAGGTGTCCGTGCACTGTATATCACAGAGACGGCATTGGTAGGGGTCTTAGACAACATAAGACTTTCCCTGGATGACGGAAATGCAGCAAGAATAGTTTTATTGAATCTTTCAGCAGCATTTGACACCATTTCTCATGCAGTCCTAATTAAAAGACTGGAAAAATTTGGTGTCGGTGGAAAAGCCTTGGGTTGGTTAGCAAATATTCTGAGAGATCCCACTCACATGATGCAGTTAGAGTCCTTTGTCTCCCGAACCATATTCTTGGACAGAGGAGTGCCACAGGGATCTGCATTAAGTCACATTCTTTTTAACATCTACATGACACCACTGGCACAAGTGATACAATCATATGGTTTTGAGGTCATCACATATGCAGATGACATGCAGCTTGTCATCACAATGGGACAAAATCTGGAGTCTACTAAAGCAAGATTCCAAGATTCCAAGATTGCATGAATAATATCGCCAAATGGATGCAGCAGAATTGCCTGCAACTTAATGCAAGCAAAACAGAGATTGTACTGTTTGGGAAGGCCTATTCAATATGGTCAGATGACTGGTAGCCTCGCAGCTTAGGTAGTGGTGAGAAACCTGGGAACCATGATGGATGAGAGCCTGTCCATGAAGAAACATATATATATATATATATATATATATATATATATATATATATATGTATATATATATATATATATATATATATATATATATATATATATATATTACCTACTGGCGGTCGCCAGTAGGTAGTTATAGTTAGGACCACGTTTCCATAGGAAATCCGCAACATTCTATTTTGAATAACTTTGGCGCCGGTTGACGAATCCTCGCGAATTTTTCAAAATAGGTGGGGCGCTACGCTCCGCTCCTACCCTGAAAGTCTCGGGGGGATTCGTCAAGCGGGGGCTGAGATAAAAGGGGGGTCCCAAAACGCGTTTTTCCCATGCATTTTTCCATAGGACCTTTAGACAGGGCTACAGCCCGAACGGCTGAACAGAATTACTAGAAATTTG
Source organism: Triturus cristatus (assembly GCF_964204655.1). Taxonomy (NCBI): domain Eukaryota; kingdom Metazoa; phylum Chordata; class Amphibia; order Caudata; family Salamandridae; genus Triturus; species Triturus cristatus. The sequence continues at coordinate 663,403,247 of NC_140582.1, read as the reverse complement.
GCAGAGAGGTAGTCCTCAGGTCAAGGAAGTGCCTTTTGTAGGTTTGGTGTAAATCTGTTCAGTAGATTCTGAGAAAATAGCCTTTAAATCAATATATATATCTGAGCCAGCTTACGGTGCGCTTACGGTACGCTTACCGTACGCGTACGGTGACGTGCGCGAGCGCGATTCTGATTGGCTGTTACATCTAAGTAAACATTCGAATCGGTCGAAACCAGGAAGCGGCGGCCGCCATTTTCTCTCTCGCACTGTGAGGGAGGGGCTGTAAACAAAGGGAAAAAACATATAAAGGGGCTGTTTAGACAGCGCCCATGCACATAGCCATGTTAGTTGAGTCCTCAAAGATCCTCCAAGGCCAAAAACGGTACATTTTTATTTTTTGAAAATTTCGCCGATTACGCTTCGCACGGAACGAACTGCGTTAAGTGGGCGCGCACGCCATGAATGGCGTAAAGTAACTTAGCATTTAAAAAACCGTACAAATTCACTGAAAAAACCATAGGTTTCACACACGTTATAGTTAGGAATTAGCATTTAAAAAACCTTGCTAATTCACTGAAAAAACCATAGGTTTCACACATGTTATAGTTAGCTGGAAATGTTACTGATAAAAAACCAATGAAATTCCCCCGTTATAGTTACTGTAAGCAACTATAACTCACGCGACCGTAATCCTCTGCTGATGACATATGTGTCTTTATGAAAAAAAAAAATTTGTAATATATGTATAGCTAAAATTTAATGGAAGAAGACATGGGCAAATAAGTGTCTAAATACAGTATTAGCATCAGCAGAGGATTGCGGTCGCGTGAGTTATAGTTGCTTACAGTAACTATAACGGGGGAATTTCATTGGTTTTTTATCAGTAAAATTTCCAGCTAACTATAACATGTGTGAAACCTATGGTTTTTTCAGTGAATATATATATATATATATATATATATATATATATATATATATATATATATATATATATGTATATATATATATGTATATATATATATATATATATGTTTCTTATATATACTACCTACTGGTACCAGTAGGTAGTTATAGTTAGGACCTATTATCCATAGGAAATCTGCAACAATCTATCCAAATTTTCAAATCTGGTGGGGCGCTCCGGTCCGCTCCCATCCTAAAAGTCTTGGGGGTGATTCGTCAAGCGGGGGCCGAGAAAAAAGTGGGGGTCCCAAAATGTGTTTTCCCCATGCAATTTTCCATAGGAACCTTTAATCACAGCTACAGCCCGAACTGCTGAACGGAATGACACCAAATTTGGAAAAGAGGTAGCCCTTGGTTCACACTCATGCCTTTTGGTGTAAATCCGTTCAGTAGTTGCTGAGAAAATCAAAAGTAAAATCACATATATATCAATGGCCTCGGAGGAATCGTGCACTCTATGCGCACCCAGCGCGCACCCTCCCGATCACGAGCTGCATGCTAATTGGCTGTCAACTGGCTGTCAACACTCCAAACCAGGAAGTGTTGGCAGCCATTTTGTTCCTCGGTAGAAGTGATGCTCAAGAAATCAGTGGATCAAGTGTGCAAAACGTATAAAGGGGCAGGGTAGAAATACCCTGGCCCTCTAGACCTGCTTAGGGGGTCCCTAAGCAGGTTTTTGAAAAAACTGCAAAATGCCCGTAGGGTGTGCGGATCCTGCCAAAACAAAACGAAGCGTGGGCTCCCGCGCTTCTTTAATAATTAGCCCCGGGGGGGGCAAATCCTGGGGGCAAAAATATTAAATTTGATGGGGGGGCACAGAGGGGCCCCCCAGCCCCGGGGACCGCCACCACCCGGGGCTACAAAATAAATGGGTGAGGGGGGCTCAAAGGTCCCCCCAACCCCGGGGGCCGCTACCCCCCGGGGCTTAAAAAAAATGAGTGGGAGGGCTCAAAGGCCCCCCCAAGCCCCCCGGGGCTTTTTATATTGTGGGATGGGGGCCACGAGGCCCCCCTCCTGGAGCCGTCGATGGCCTTGGGGACCGCCATCCCCCAGGGCTGGCTCCTGCAGTGTCTCGGGGTGCCCACCCCTGGGACACTGCTGTTTGCTATGGCAGGGCAGGAGCCGAGGCTCCTGCCCTGTCATAGCAAACTTGGTGTGGATTTTGAAAGAGAGAGCAGGGAAACCTGCTCTCTCTTTTAAAATGCAAACCATATTGCTTTTCCACACGGGGAGCTGCATGTTAGCAGCTCCCCGCGTGGAAAAGCAATGCCGGCTCCCGAAGGACGTGGGGAGCCGGCTGGGACCATGGGGGCATTGGGGCTCCCCCCATGGTCCCCAACGTTGTATATAGGCCCCGTGGGGATGGGGTCCCTGGGGAGAATAGAAATTAGTGATAGGTTCTAATTTCTTTTTACTGGCAAATTAGGAGTCGCGCACCCAGCCCGGCTCTCAGCGCGGGCCCCTGGTGTGCACACGCTGGGTGCGTGACTCCTAACGCATTGAACACATATATGACGTCACACGCAAGCATGCGAGCATCACATAAAGTAATACGTATGTGTCACGTATGCGCCTGGAGTAGCATACTGGTCGCATAATGATCGCGCACGAAAATACGCACCCATCGCACATCCTACGCGGATCCTACACAACAATCCTAAAATGGCAGCTTGGTTCCACGCAGCGATCGAGAAAGGTACGGTCTGAGTAAAGGATACATGCATCATAATCCGGTAGTTGGACCGACCGGCATCATAATTAGGCCCTAAGTATGGACTATGTAAAAAATATTTAAATCAAGTATATCGAGACAAGTAGCAGTAAAACATATGAAAAACACAATATTTATACAAACACACAACAAAACATATAACCCATATTAATAACTACAATTTTTAAATAAAACACTTCACCAAAATAATAGATTTAAAATATAATACAATTAAACTCTTCTAAATTACATATTAAATATTTACATCCCACACACATATTTATATTTACAAACTACATTATTTCTATACTTAAAATGAATAGATGTAATATTAAATAAACTATGTTCTCTAATAAGAGCATAAAAATACATTAATTGACAATTTTCCAAAAAAAAGACATACCTGCAAAAATATTTAAAAATAATTATAAGGAAACAAAAACAACCTGTAGTATTAAACTATGCAAAACTATAACCAATAAAGTAGCTTAACCAATTAAACAAACAATATAAAAGCAACAGTATTTTAACCAAAAAATAGTTCAGAAAATACCAAACATTTGAAGCGGAGGAAATTCTGCTGGATTTTCCCTGAAAAAGATAAACCTGCAACGTACACAACCGTGCATCCACTTTTCCAAGTAAGTCACAAATATATTTAAAATAGGAAGTTAAATAATTTAAACTTTAAGAAAAAAATCTTCCTAAATGATTACTAACTCAGTTTTTCAGGTTTATCTTTTTCTACAGATTATTCAACCTTTAACGAATCTCCATTGACAAACACACATCAAAGACCACAAAAAAGTAGTATATCTAAAAAACAGCTTTAAACCAGTGCTTAATTTGAGCCAGTGGTATCCGGTGCTCATCACCGCACTTAATTGGTTTCCGGTGCTCGGCACAGGCACTTAATTGTCAACACCACACTTAGGACAGTCTATCACATGGTGGTGCTCATCTAATTTAGTGATGAACAAAACAACGGTTGTTTATTTCTGCAATATACATTGAAAATAGCTCAAATCTGCCTCCCCAACCATTCCTTTAGCTTTGGAATAATTTGAACTGTTGCATATATAGGCAAGAGAGATGGTTGGTAGTTGTTCTGGCAACGATGACAGGGGCGATGGGTGGTGCAAGCTGCAGTGGCCTCCTGGTCAGGGACCTGGCACTTATTATTTTACAAATGAGGCACAACTTTAAACATACTAAAACAGCAACAGTTAAAACTACAAATAACCTAAACATCCTTAAATATAAAAAATATATGTATAATAAATAAAACTACATTTTGTCTTCCAGCAGAAAAAAGCAACTGTTTTAAGAAGAAGCTTGCTGAATAAATAAGTTCCATGAAGACAAAACTTTGCTGAACAAGATACAAGTAAGTTTTGGAAAAAATAAAAATGTCGATTCAATTGTATATTAATAAAAACATTTATTAATAACTATTTTGTAATATTCATGTCATTACAGTACATAAAAACATAATAACAGAAGGTGCAAAATGTATATCACAGAAGGGGAATCTTTTACCGTGTTACATTGGATACATATACAGTCAATTGGAAATGTACCAAATATTATTCTAATGCATGTTATGGGATAGCAACTACCAGAGAAACTATAGTAATTAATGTAAAAGAGCATAACCACCCTCCCAATATAACAGAAATAGAAGTGAGAGAAGTATCAGAAAATATAAGGGAAGCAAGCACTAGTTCCCAAGAACCCATTGCACAAATACTTAAATCAATAGTTTGTCTGACACACTCAGGAGGAGATGGGATGGGATGTTCTCCTCTCTTGTCTACTGTTTGCCTACAGGGAGGTCCCACACAAAGGGGTTGGCTTTAGCCCCTTTGAGATGTTTTGTGGGCATCCTGTAAGAGGGTCATTGTGCCTTGTGAGAGAATCTTGGTAAATGCCTCTCAAGGAAGCCAAGGACAATGTGCAAGAGTATGTACTAGGCCTGAGATCTCGCATTACTGAGTACATGTACAAGGCTAGCAGAAAACTGGTGGCCAGCCAGGATCTCATGAAGCTCTGGTATGGTCAAAAGTCTAACATGCCTGAGTGCACTCCAGGACAATTGGTGTGAGTATTGGAGCCTGTGGCTCCTAGGGCCTTACAAGACAAATAGACTGGGCCCTATCCAAACCTAGAGAAGAAGGGTGAGGTTACCTACCTGCGTAGACCTGAACACCCCTAAGAACCCTCACCGGGTCCGGCATGTCAATAGTTTGAAACCCCACCAAGACATGGCAGACATGACCTAGTCGATGGTCACAGTTGAGGGAGGAAAAGAGGAGACTGAGCCAGTGCCAGACCTCCTCTCCAACAATGTGCAAGATGAATCAGTGGAGGGAGGGGTACTCTCCCCCAAATTGACAGACCAACCGCACAGAGACTGAAAGCAGGTGCTGGAGAAGTTTGCTGGTCTGTTTTCTCTGACCCCAGGTATCACCAGCTGGTGTACACACAACATTGACATTGGTGACAGCCTACCTGTCAGGAACATGTTCTACAGGGTTTCTGACCAGGTCTGAGCCAGCATCAAGGCTGAAGTAGCTCAGATGCTAGAATTGGTGGTAAGTGGGCCCTCTGATAGTCCATGGGACAGTCCAGTGGGGCTGGCACCCAAACCTAACCCCCTGGGGGAAAATGAGTTAAGATTCTGTGTGGACCACAGAGGACTGAATGCAGGCACAAGGACCGATGCTCACCCTATACCTAGAGCTGATGAGCTCATTGATAGGTTAGGGGCTGCTAAGTATCTGAATATATTTGATTTGACCTCATGCTACTGGTATTCTCCACACCAGAGGGACATTACCAATTCAAAGTAATGCCATTTGGCTGAAAGAATGCTCCTGCCACCTTAGAGAGTTGGTGAACAGGGTCCTATCTGAAGCAGTTCAGTGCATCTTTTCTGGATGATGTAGCTGTGTACAGTTCCACCTGGGAGGATCACTTTAGCCACCGGAAGGAAGTGCTTCAGGCCCTGGAGCTGGCAGGCCTAACTGTACCTTGGCCACCTGGTGTATAGAGGCCATGTACAACCTCTCTATGCCAAAATCCAAACCATTTTGGACTGGACAGCTCCTACAACCCAGACACAGGTCAGGGCCTTTCTTGGTCTGACTGGTTATGTTAGAAGATTTGTTCAGAACTGTGGGACCATTGTGGTTCCCATGACAGAACTCACTTCTAAAAAGCGGCCAAAGAAACTCATAGGAACCCCAAAGTGTCCCAAAGTCTTTGACACTCTGAAAGAGGCTATGTGTTCAGCACAACTGTTACTGTCCCCTGACTACACAAAGGAATGAAGAGGGCCTTGATTGGCCATTTACCTTCATTAGCAGCTGACTTCTCCCCCGAGAACAGAGGTAGAGTGCCATGAGAGGGAAGCCTTTGCTCTGGTTTGGTCCCTGGAAAAGCTGACACCATACCTGTTTGGTACTCACTTCCATTTTCAAACTGACCACAGACCTCTCAGATGGCTCATGTAGATGGTGTGGGAAAATCCAAAGATATTTAGGTGGTTCATTTCTCTACAGGGAATGGACTTCACAGTGCAACACAGACCTGGGATTGCTCATGACAATGTGGTTGGACTTTCCAGGTGTTTCCTCTGAGCTGAAGAGGAATACCAGGTTGTAAGTTAGTTATCCATCACCTTTCGTTTGAGGGGTGCATGTGAGAAAGTCATCCTTTTGCCCTCATCAGCCCCATTGTTTGACTGATACTTGTGGTAACTGACTCTGCCTGTGTCCCGGGCTCTGATAACCAGGCCCAAGGCCAGTGTTCTGATGAAAAAGGTCTATGGTAATAAGGTATAATTATATTTGCAATGACAAAGCACTGAAAGTCCCTTGTATATAATATGTCAAGGGGGATTCAAACTACCTACAGGTCCTTAGTGTATAATAGGCCAGGGAGGTTTAGAGGCCTTGCAGACTTCCTGCACTTGAGTGTGCACTGCTACCATTTTTAAAGGCTGCCCTGCTTTACAGACTGTCTCTAAAAGTAGATTATATGCAAATTGGACTTTGGAATTAAAGATACTTCCAAAGTGGTAATCTACCTTATTTTTACATATACATCACCCCTAAGGTCTCCACTAGGCGCCCAGAGGTGCCATGTAACTATAAGCAAGGACATTAAATAAAATTTGTTTTATATGCCCTGGTGAGGAAAAAACTGATGTATCCATTTGGTTGGCGGAGCGTGTGAGCGTAGCAGCGAGCTGCAAGCAAGCAAGCAGCGGAGCGCAGCCTCGGCAGGACCTTAGCAGGCAGACCTCAGCGTAATCTCAGCAGGCTGTTGCTGCCATTCCGAGACCTGTCCCAGACTTGTGCTGTGCTGCACCAGTGCGGTCTTGTGCACCAAGAGAGCACCGAGAATTGCAGAGGTCGCCAAAAAGGTGGAGGGGCATAGCACCTGCGCCGCAGAGAGAGAGCCCGGGCCCCATCGTAGAAGCGGTCCAGCTAGGCCTGGGTGCAGCTTGCAGTGGGCTGGGCAAGTTCCCACTTGGGACGACTCCCACTACCCCGCCATCCCACTCTTGCTCCTAGTATTATTAACTCATCCTTCAGACTGCTAGCACGACTACGCTGTGGGAAAGAACAAGCTGGAATCAATCACTTTGCCAATCACTCAGGCAAACCCACAACTTCCCACAGGTGCACTATGAGGTCGGGGAGATAAAGGAAACTAACCATTATAGCGCCGGCCGGAAGGAAAGGAAACAGGAAGTGCAACTCACCAAGTGAAATAAACAAAGAACAAGAGCAGACAGGAGTAAGTGACGCATCGGAACACCAAGTGCTGGTAGATAAGACTCCCCCACCACAAACAGAGTAGCAACTAAGGGTTACCAACCAAAGATCTACAAAAAAATAGCATTTTTGAAGGATGAAGGGTCAGTCCTGAGCTCTTCCATCAGAGAACTTTGGGGGCTCCCCTCTCCCCTGGACCCCGAGATGGTAGTGCAAACAAAAGGGGCAGCCGTGACTGCACCAATCAGCATCAGCATATAAGAGAGCCTCAGACAGCGAAAAAATGGGCAATGAGGAACGAGACGCAAGGAGTAACTACACAGGGGTGGGACAAGAAAGCGGTACAGGAGGTGTGGACCAGGGGGAGGAAATCACAACCATACTCACTCAAGCAGGAAATGCGGCCATAAGTTTGCTCGTGGAAGACCAAGGCACTTAAAGTATAACCCCACGCACCAAGTGGGATCTTCCACTTGATCCGAAAGATCACAATCCTACCTATCCCGTTGTTAAAATCGGACCTGCTGCCGGCAACCAATTCCCCCACTCACAAACACAGTCGACAACAGCAGCTGTAACAGGGTTCGAATCCAGCAGGCACCTTACAACTTATCATGAAACATCTAACCCGCCTAGGTCGATGCCCATCATAGATCCGCAAGCCGAAAGACAGCAACACATCAATGAAAATGATGACCCGGACCAGATGGGAGAAGGACCAGCAACCGCTAACAGCATCCTGGTCACGAGCACCATGGTACCCCAGGCAGTAAATCTGCATGACCAGACTGATTGTGGCCTAGAGGGGGCAGAGAAAGAGCCAGCAGAAATTGCAAAAACAGAGGAGGTAGAAAACGAAACAACGGAAACCTCCAAAATGGGAAATACATCACATCTCACAACAGAAGAGTGGGAAAGGCTGGTAACCTCATATTCCCCAGTCATACCACTGGAGGATAGCAGCAAGCCTGAGCCTGAGCGAACTAGGGTGACAGAGGGGACTCCAGCTGGAGTAGAACATCTTTGGACCTTCCTATTTAATACTTTACAACTCTCAATAAAAGCCATGCAGTACCATTCAGACAAAATAGATGTCCAACTATCCCTCCCAATCTTTTCGGAAATACAAGTATCGAATATTGATAAGATATCAGACATGAGTAGCATGATTAAGAGGGTCCTAGCAGAAACAAAAATCATTCAGCCGAGTTGCACCTGCCGTACCATTGTGGACAAGCTCACAACAATCCCATCATTACTGGGGGGACTTCTGGCTGACCTAAAAAAAGGAAAAAAGCAACGTAAGAAACGAACACCATTTCGGTCACGGCAAAGAACTGACAGCCCCAAGCTCCAGCATTACAGGGGGAATTAAGCAGCTGAGCCAAGAACAAGAAACCTCCAGTATACCCTGCAATAGCAAATGGACAACAGATCGAAAACCATCAGAGAATAGCAGAAAGCAACTCAATTCTGCAAATGGAACAACACATATCGTAATAGACAAACATCGCGTCATGCAAGGAAAAGACATGACGGCTTTACCTTCCGGTAGCATGGGTATAAGGAAGCAGCAGAGTCAGAACCAAAAAACCACTAACAAGTCCTTGAATGGCAAAGGGTCAAAGGATCAAAACTCCTTCGGGAACAGCAGGAACTATAGGAATTTATCGGAGTACACAGATGAAAAGATCTATGATGCAAGGCAGGAAGCTGAGTAGCAAAACACAGCATGAAGAAAGTCTCGGGCATTAAAACTCACAGCTCTGTAACACCTTGCATCAGCAGGCTAGTGAACTAGCAGACATTGGCCGCCATAGTCCGCATGGACAGCCTGAGGGAAAAGGAAGTTCGGACAGAACAGGGGAGAAAACTAAACAATGCCAGAACCAGAGGCTGAAAGGGAGGAAAAAGACCACTAATATAAGGGAATACTTCAAAGCGGGAGCAGTATCTCCAAAAGGGGGAGAAGAAATACATAGGCCAATTCCGGCTCTAAAAACCTCACCGGCTATGGAGACTGCCTTCACTCAGAGGGGCCTGAAACTGGCAACTGTTGAATTGCACAGTGAGCAGAGGCACCGCCAACCAGTATAGAGAGAATTCTTCTGATCCAGGACCATCTGCCTGTTACAGAAACCAAGGCAACTGTACTGCAGGCAGAAGCATCATCAATCGGAATAGAAAAGATTCCTCCGATCCAGGAACAATCGTCGGTGGCAGAAACCAAAATAAGGAGCATCAATTGGGAGGAGCCCAACAGCTGCATGATCCTGCTTATGCCAGAGTACATATCAGGAGGAAGGGGTATACTCTTAATCAAGGCAAATACTATGACTACTATCATCCATTAGCAACCTGACAGACATAGGCACAAGCTACTTGGAATCTGTTGAGTTCAAAGACTACAACCATCTGTCAGATGAGAAGGTAAGGAAGACAAACTGGGCCACGCAGGAAATAGTAGAGAGAACTTTGAAGGAGGAAAGTCGATTTTATGCCTGGGGGATCAGACTAAAATTCAACCAAAAAATCAAGTACCCAGAGCTGCAGTCTCAAAAACAACAAGAGAAGGACGGCTGCAGGCTGCTAAATAACCAAATGACAGGAAAGACTCCATCTGTGCTCAAAGGGGCTCGGAGCACCTCCATCTCGCAGACAGAAAGCAAACTATGGAGCCCTAGGCAATTACATGGAAATCTAGACCAAATGACTGGACGTGGATAGCAAGGACAATTAACACACGGGTCAAGAAAATCTGACAAGGCATGCAACAAAATACCACAACACAACACCTGCCTAGGAAACAAAATCAAAGACACACAATTATTACTTTATTTTCAAAAATTCGATCTAATTGCACTCCAGAGACCTAGTCAGACCAACCGCATCTACTGGCGGTCAGAAGTGCATAGTATTGCCATTAGAGGTTGGGCTAACAATCTATACTTCGATAAAGAGTATAAATGAAATAAAGGAATTGGACGTCAAAAAGTCAGCAAACAATGGCATAAATGCAATAAAACTGGATTCACGAGGAAATAATTCAATTAAAAGAAGAGAAAAAAGCAGGGAAGAAACTCATGGTCTCGGATATGTCAAATATATTATCAGAGGAGGCAACCCTGAACATCATCATAACAGGGGACTTCAATATGCACCTCGTGGGGCCCCTGACTTGGGACCCCTTATTGGAAGAGCAGTTTTCGGCATGGGACATCCCACACCAAGAGGGGAGTAAATGGGGCAAACAATCTAGGGAAGCAGAGGAATTCTTAAAGGACCTAGAACACCTGAATCTGGTGGCACTAAACAGCCGTTTTCCAACGGACTGCCCGCCCGCAGCCACTTTCATCACTCATTGGCGAGCTCAATAACAGACTACATATTTACATCACTGCCTCTGTTTAGTGAAATCTCTGATTTCCCAATAGGAACAATGGATGCTAGTGATCACCTACCTCAAAAGATTTCTCTAAATTGACAAGATGCAGCATGAACCCTGCAAGTAGGGAATCCAAGTATTTCCTTTTTGGACAAACATAAAAGAATAAAATGCAATAAGTGTAACCTGGAAGGCTTTGAGACTGAAGCAAAAAGTCTTTGGGAAAAAGACATAACAATGCACACTGGTATCGTAAGCCACTGGGAACTGTTCACCAACGGCATTGCGGCAGCCCACACAAAGAGAGAAGATGACCGTCAACAGCTGAAGGACAACCGCAAAGGAGGCCTCTCCCCGAATCTTACAACGCACATGGTAACGGCTGGACAGATGAGCAAAAAAAACCAGTCTAAGGCTCCTCATGAGAGTTATAAACAGATCACTGCGGCACCTACACCAAACGGTCGCTAACGAGGACGCTCAAGAGGACCTAAGAAACCTAAAAACCACCAAAAAGAAACTTATCTGGCACCTAAAAAGGGAGACGGAGAATAAGCTGTGGACCAAACAGTTGCATGATGCAAGAACAAAGAACAGCAGAAGGTTCTGGCGCGCAGTAAACAGCTTTCAGAATTTCAGAATTCAAGAGCATCCTGTATCAACTTGCACTTGACAGAAGAAGCATGGGCTGATTACCTCTGGCAGCACTTCAATGCAGCACCATCGGAGAAAATGAACGGACCACCTGAATCTAGCAGAAGTATATTAGACTGGGCATTATCACCAGAGTCAGAACCCCTGGCCTTCACGGATAAACAAATTATGAGAAGGATAGCAAAAGGCAAAGCAGAGGGGGCACTGGATCCTAATGGCATACCCCTATTCTGTACAAACAAGATCCAGAATATTGGGCAGCATCACTACTGCCTCTTTACAAACAGATTTTAGAGGCAGAAACAATTCCAAACTCATGGAAGGGGTCAATAATATCTCCTATCTACAAGAATTGGCAGAAAAACCGAAACAAAAACTGCAGGCTTGTTGCCTTAATTGACAATGACACCAAATATTACGCTGGCCTTCTATTGGATGAGCTTACCGACTAAGCTGCTGAAAATGCAGTAATCCCTATCAACCAGACAGGCTTCTGTGAACACATCAGAACAACAACAAATGTTCTGGCCTTATCACTTCTAATAGACGCTGCCAAAGATGCCAACCAACCACTCTTCGTCTGCTTCATCTGCTTCATCGATTTTACATCTGCCTTTGATAACATTAACAGGAATAAATTGTGGTATAAGCTATCAAAAAGAAAAATTCCATCAGCTTTACTGACTCAGATGATTCTACTCCATAGTGACACATGGGTGCAAATCATGCTGGGAGCCGGTGACTACCTGTCGAGAAAAGTACAGACTACTAAGGGCCTCAAACCAGGATGTGTCCTGGCCCCGACTTTATTTAACCTCTTTATGTCAGACTTCACCCCCGAGTTAAATAACTGCAATCCCACACTCCTAAATTGGGAGGCTTTAACCTATCAAACCTATTATATGCCAATGACATTTCCCTAATCAGTCGCACGCTGATTTGGCCTAAAACATCTAATTGATACAACATACAGCTACTCGGCTACAAATGGATTAAATATAAACCCAGATAAAAAAAGGTGATGGGAATGAACTCAAAGAGGTCTACACATAGCTACTGCTGGCAACTAGGAGGATCCTCATTGGAAACCATAGAATAAAACAAATATCTGGGTGAAATAGTTTACAGTAAAGGCACGTTCCTGCAACAGAAAGAATCAATAGCAAGGTGAGGCAATGCAAAGGTGGTAGCCATAAAAAATCTTAAACTCAAAATGGCCGGACCCAGCTTCACCCCCTTGCTACAGGTGATTCAAGCCTCCTATGGAATCGAATGTCTATGAGGAGGAAACGCACAAACCTTGGATAATACAGTAGCCAGGGCAATGAGAATTATATTCAACCTTCCTAAATATACATCTCCGGCACAAATAAGACTGGAATTCGGTCTAAGGAACCAACAAATAGAGCGGAAGGGCGCCAATGTCAAATGCTGGCATAAAATAAAGGGAGCGGATCTGACAACTATGAACTCCTATCTCTGGAACGAGCTTGAAATAAAAAAAGGTAGCACGGCCACAACGTACCTACAAATTTCAATAGACACCCTGGATCTACGAAATCTCTGGGAAAGCACTGGATCGAATAAAATGTTCAAAGAGCTCGTAAACAAAACAGTAAAAATGATCTCACTAGTGGTGGACAAAGCGGCGCTAAAGAAAAGGGCTCATGGTTGGTTTGTCTTTCAGAGCTACAAAAGAGGTTCCCTTCAACCCTACTTAGGTGCCGGGTTTACGCGGATAACGAAGGAGAAATACCTACATCTAAGGCTGGGCATCCTTCTATCACTGTGCCATCTGCCCCCCGCGGAAACGCCTACAAACAACAACTAGCTGCCGACTATGTGTGGATGCAAAAGAGGACATGATACATTTAGTATGCATATGCAGGAGATTGGATAAGGAGCTCAGATGCATATTAAAACCTGCACTAAATCAAACAAGAATGAGATCATACAGGCAGGCAGTTAAAGCATGTTTCGAAGGTGAAGACATCTAACTGGCCTGCCGCCTTGTCTAATTCGAGGACAAAGCATGAAAAATGCTGAATTCTAACTGTCAGCCAATAGATGGGGCCACCACATGATGTTCCTAAGACTCATTGCCCTTGGCAACAGGGCACTAGAGAATCAGTACTTCTCGTTGTAGCTACCTGGAGCTATGCAGCTCCCGAATTAGCCATACAAGAAGAAAACTGGAAAACTGGCAGCTACCCGCAATTTTACAATGTGAAATTCTTAAAACCTTTTAATTGCCTTTCTTTTGTTCTTAACAGACCGCTTGTAAAACCTTGAGACTTATGAAATGGTACATGGCACCACGCAAACAAGGTTTTAAACTTTTAACACTTGGTTATCATTGTTTTAATTGTTTTACCATTGCGCATTTTAAAATATGTCATATCAAATTAAAAATATTGATATATCGTTTTAAAAGTTGAAATGGTTATAAGTAATCATGCAATAAAGATTGATTGATTGATTGATTGAAGTATCCATTTTTCCCCATTTTAGATTATTGCCTCCATAAGCTAACATTGGAATATGTTATTTTTAAGTATAAATATTGCTATGAAGGAGCTCAAAAGTCATTCAAGGACAGGTCCGGACTGGCTACCGGGCGTTTTTTGCTAGGGTGGCAGGGTGGGGGCCAGGTACACAGCTGAGGGGTCGATTTTGTTGCTAGTGAGAACCCGGCACTTCTAAATGAACAATTCAAAACAAATGGCTTCAAAGCGTATTTTTTAAAACATTTGTTGTGCATTGTTTATTAGGGAAAGCCCGGTAGCCAGTCTGGCCCTGTTCAAGGACTTAAAATGTTGGTAATGATAAATCCAACTACTTGCCACTGTTGAATTTATCATAACTAGTACAGATAAAAAGTTATAGAACTTTCTTTTATGTGGGTCAAAACCCAGCCTTCTAGCAGCCTCTCCTGATTGGTCAGCCTGAACAGGCTTAGACAAGCTGCTTCGGTGAGGTGCTAAGTGGCCTGCATAGAGCAGAGGTTCTCTGCAGCTGCAGAGAACTGGCCAGGATGGGGCTGAGTAAATCAAACTGGGCTTCAAAGAGAACATGACAGTAAGGAATGCCAGCCAAACCTATCCTCTCTTCCTCTACCCCAGCCAGATGGCAGGCCCAGGAATAGAATTTGCAGAAGGTCTTGTGAGAGAGTGTTAATGGAAATAAGCTATACCAGTAGGTTGGTTTAGTCAGGGTTTCCTCTCCTCGAGAGGAATTTGCCATCAGAATTTGCAGTGCTTTTTGGGACAAGAAAATGCCACACTTGGAGGAAGCTGTCATGTTTTTGGATGGCACCCTGCACCTCATTAGACAGGGGTGCTCCACTGCTTGTTGCACCAGATCATTGAATAAATATGTGAGAGCTGCATTGCAACTCAGATCTCCTGTTTGAAACTGCAAGGTAAAAAACTGCGCTGCTGGAACACAGGTCTACACCCTAAGGCACTGCAATCAGAAGGACTGCTCCTGTTAAACACTTGGAACTGCAGCCCTGAGGACTTGTCTCGCTTGTAGCCCCAGATAATTGAATAAATATGTGAGAGCTGCATAACAACTCAGATCTGCTGCCTGAAACTATGAGGAGAGGAAGAACTGCCCTGCTGTAACCCTGGGCTGCACCCCAAAGGACTGCAATCTGAAGGACTCCTCCTGTTGCACACTTGAAATTAAAGCCCTGAACACTTTGCCTTGCTTCAAAAAGGAATAAAGCGTGGACGTCTTGAAAGCAACAGGTTTACAGAGCTTCCCTGCGTCATCTCCCTCAAGAAGGCCTCCGCCTGGAGTGTGTCCAGTGGACTTTTAATGATTTGGCCTGGTACATTGTGAGAATTGCAATCCCAAAATTCCAATGACCATATCAGAGTTTCTAGACCCTTGGATTTGTGTTTTGAACACTTTGAACCCTCAAGGGGAACTTCAGGAAAAGTTCCAGAAGTTTGGAACAACTTTGGGAAAAACCTCCATAAAGTGACTTACTCGCCATTAAGACTGCAACATGGCCAGAATTTCAGTTTTGTTCCGATGAAAGCTTTGGAGGTCTAGACTTCCAGAAATTGATCGGGGTATCAGGGAGAAGCAATCTGACAACATATCATCAAAATCAGTCTGCTGGATTGGACTGCACAACGTTGAAAGAAATTCCAAAGGTAAAATTTCGACCGAGACCTCCCACTTAGACTTTGTCCCAGTCAAGCGCAACCAGATGTCCCAAGTTGGCGCTATATGTTTTTAAGCATTAGAAAGTGTTTCATCTTTGAAAATGTCCTATCTCCAGTTCCCTCTATTTGATTTTTATTGTTTTTGTGTCATTTTAAAGATAAAAATATTTCCTAGTTTTATATATTAGTGTGGGATTTTTAGTGTGTGTTGTGTCTTACTTATTTAATGTATTAGTGTTTTTAAATGCTTTACATACCTGTCTCCTAAGTTAAGCCTGCCTGCTAGCAGCCAGCTACCAAAGGTTTAGCCATGGTCTAATGTATTGAGACCCTGACTGGACCTTATATTGTGTTGATGGCCTTATTGCTAGGTGCAGGTGCATACTTATCACTACTAATAATCTACCTTCCAACAGACACACACTCACTTTCTCATTCAGCCACTGACTCAGCCGCTCTCTCACCCATACAACCACTCACACACCCACAGAACCACTTACATACCAATTCACACATCCATACAACCACTCACACACCCAGTCACCCATTCTTAAAGCCACTCACACAGATATTCACTCCCCAATACAGACCATTCACACCAACTCACTTACCTATACACACTCTCAAACAGCTACTCACCCGCACAGCCACTTATATACCCACTCCCTCACCCATACAGCCACTCATACATCCACTCACTCACCCATATAGCCACTCACACAACTATACAGCCTCTCACACAGCCACTAATTCACCCATATAGTCATTCACATACCCACTCAGTCTCCTATAAAGCCACACAAACAACCACTCACACACCCATACAGTCACTCAGACATCCACTCACACACTGATACAGACAATGAGATAGCCACAGATAGCCACTCAGCTAAGATAAGATAGAAATAGTATGACTAATTTCTAGTACAGAAATACTAATTTAACTTATGCTGTAGCTTAGTATATATCTTAAAGTCTCAGAAACATTTATGAAATGTCATGGGATGATGTCATGAGTGATGTCATGAGTGATGTCATTTGAGAGGTCATCAGTGACGTAATCAGTGATGCCACTTACCATAAGTGATGTAATATGTGAGGTCATAAGCACTGCATTGCGGGGTGTAAGTTATAGTTAGCTCAGGTAACTATAACTGCTGATTTTCAGTGGTTTTGTATGTGTAAAATCTGAGCCTAAATAAAACGTCCAGGTAACCTTTATTTTTTCCAGTGAATTTCTAAGGGTTTTTTTATTTTCTTTCCTAACTATAATGTCCCTGTAACCTTAAGTTTTTTCAGTGAATTTCTATGGTTTTTAAATGTTCCTGTAACCTTTGGTTATTTTTGTGAATTTTGAAGGTTGTTCACATTTTATTTTTCAACTGTAGCCTATAACATTTGAGAGTCTATGTGTGAGCAGCTGCATGGGTCTGTTAGTGGGTGTGTGAGTGTCCGTATGGGTCTGTGATTGGGTGTGTGAGTGGCTGTATGGATCAGTGACTGTGGGTGTGGTTTGCTGCATGGGTCTGTGAGTGGATGGTTGAGTGTCTGGATGGGTGTATGAGTCAGTGTGTGAGAAGTTTTAAGGGTGTGTGAGTAGATTTGTGGGCCAGTGAGTGGGTGAGTGTCTGTATGGGTCTGTGAGTGGATGTGCGAGTAGCTGTGTGGGTGTGTGACTGAGTGTGTGAGTGGCTGTTTAGGTCTCTGATTAGGTGTGTGAGTGGCTGTGTAGGTCTGTAAGTGGGTGTGTGAGTAGTTCTGAGTGGTATGTGAGTGGCTGTATGGTTCTGTGAGTGGGTGTGTGAGTGGTTATATGTGTGTGAATGGGTGAGTGAGTTGCTGTATGGTTCTGTGAGTATGTTTGTGAGTGGTTTTTCGGGTGTGTGAGTGCGTGTCTGAGTGACTGTATGGATGTGTGGGAATGGGGTTGAGTGTGTGTGTGAGTCTGTGAGTGGATGCAAGAGTGGCAGAATGGGTGTGTGAGTTGATGTCTAGTTGGCAGTGTGGGTGTGTCAGTGGCTGTGTGTGTGACTGGGCCAGAATGGAAACTCACCTGCCCCTTTATCCAACAAGAGATCACAGTTGTGCACAAAATATCTACCCAACTGGAGTCATTTATACTGGCTAATTGCTTAGTGCTCCATCGTTGTGAAAATTTCCAGTGCGTATTCTACACTACACTACAGCTGCGTAGTGGACCAAGAAGAAATGTCTCCAGTGACCTTGTGTGCATTTCAGCAAGCGCCTTTCTCCAGATATCTGTGATAACATGAATCCTCCTATAGAGAAGACAACAACAACAAGACTATAAAGAGGAGAATCTCACCCAAACAAAGGTACTTCCCCTTAACTATGGAAAGTAAGTGCGTCTTTGTTTGGTGGTAATGTCCTCATATTCTTCGACATCAAGAAGGCATCACCAAAATAGGGGGGAAACTATTTAATGGATTTACAGCAAATCACAAAAGGGCTCTCTCTGGACCACGAGGTACCACTCTGCTAAATTTTGTTTAATTTCATCCAGCAGTTCGGGCTGTATACGTGTCTAAAATTTCTACAGAAATTAACATGGGAAGCGCGCACCCCCCCTTTTCGGCCCGCTAATATTTGTATATTATATATACATACATATATATATATATATATATCTCGCCAACCACAGTTTTCTTCCTCCAAATGTCATCTGCACTTCATTGCTAGACCCCCCAGAAGCAGGCATGATACCGTCAAGCTGCTTAATATTACTTTATTTCTTTTTCAGAAAAACACCCGACATAGGATGCCAACACGTTTCGGCGACCAACCCCCTTATACAGCCAACCTCACGCCACACACAGCATTTGTCCCTGCGTGGTTGGCAACTGTGGCCAGCCCCTCTAAAGGCAGTCAACAATGGAGGGGTATATGCAGCCCCCCCTCTCTGGGCTGATTTCAGTGCCGAGAACTTCATCCCCCAAGGCCTGCCACCTTTGTATAGGGGAGGGTGTATGTTGCCCCCTTCCCAGTCCATATTTAGCCCAGGGGACCAATCCCCCAGAGCCCATCACTAAAATTATGGGGGACAAGGGCATGCAGCTCCGCCTCCCCAAGCTGATTTTGTCCCCGGGGAGACAATCTCCCAGGGCTTAGCCTTATTATAAACGGGGGACACACAGTCCCCCTCCCCGGGCCAATATAGGCCCCAGGGACCCCATCCCCGGGGCATACTGGTGTGTGCCCTAGAGCTCACATACGGCACCCACTTTATATTTAAAAGGGGATCTGGGGTACACCGCCTACCTCCCTGGGTCGATTTTTGCCCCAGGGGACCCCTTCTCTTGGGGTCTGGCTTATTCTCCCCAACACCTAACTAGCATCTAAATAGGGAGGGGCACAAGCAGCTCCCCTCCCTGGGCTAATATTGGCTCCGGGGAGTGGGGACCCCATACCCCAGGGCCTGTCCAGGATTAGGCATTTCAGCAATGATTTTTAATAGATTACAGCTCATATAGAATACTGCTGCTCATCTTCTTCTTCTTCTTCTTCTGAGAGTATGTAGGTTCAAATTGGTTTCTTACGAGCTAGTGGAGCTCCACTGGCTGCCGATCAGAAAGTGACTCACGTTTACGGCACTCTGTTTGGCCTATAAATATCTGCATAATACAGGCCCAGGGTACCTGAAGTAGTCCTTCTCTTGGTGCATGTCCTTCATTCCGCAGCATTCAAAATAGCGACTATCCCATAATGCAATAATGTTTCTTGGGGGAGCAGAAGTTTTGCCTTTTAAACATATAAACTCTGAAATAAACTGCCCATCCAGTTGAAAAAATCAGCCTAACATGACGCGCCACAGTATTAATCCAGGCTTTACTTAAATGATTTGCTCTTTACTTTTATATCCTTCCTTTGTCGCTTCCCTTGCATATGCTAGTGCCATGATGGCCTCAAGCATTCGCTGCACTTTATAAATATTATCAATATTAATTTTAAGAGGATGGAAGCACTTAGGCTTCCTCTGAGGGCCAATATTGGCCCCAGGGACACATCCCATGGAGATCGCACAGTAAATGATGGGTGCCCTGGAGCCAACCCAGGACACCAACTTTATATTTAAAAGGGGAAGGGGGCATACTGCCTCCCTCCCCAGGCTGATTTTGGCCATGGGGACCATGTCCCAGGTTCTGGCCTTATTCTTAAAGAAGAGGGGATCACACAGCCCCCCTCACTATGCTAATATTGGCTCTAGGGACCACATGCCCTGGGGCCTGTTCAGCATTTAACGGGAGGAAGGGGCACACAGTCCCCATCCCCGGGCCAATATTGGCCCGGGCACCCTATCAATGGGACTTTGCCAAATAAAAATGGGGGAGGTGGCCCAAGTAGCACACCTCCCTGGGTCGATTTTGTCCCCAGGGACCCCATCCACCAGGGCCCAGCCAGTCAATGGTGGCTTCCCTGGTGCCAACCAAGGGCACCCATGGCCTCTTTGTTGGGGTCTGCGGGGGAGAGCCTCAATGTCCCAGCGGCCGAGAAGGCTCCCCACTTCCAGCAGGAGCCAGCATTGCTCCTGCATGCAGGGCGCAGCAAAAAATGCTGCTGCCTTACTCCTTGAGCAATTTTTTCAGAAACAGATGAAAAGTCTGTTTCTAGCGGCAGGAGCATTTCTTAATGCTGCCACCTGCTAGGAGCGGACTTACTGAATTCCCTCAATTGGCAGGAGCTTTAAATTGGTCCTGACTCCTGTATGGCCAGCCTTACACATTACTCAAAAGGGAGGAACCAGGAGCTTTTTCGTAGGTCCTGCACAATGCTCCTAATTAAGCTATGCGAAAAATGTGGGTGTGCAGTTCCTGAGGTGAGGGAGTGTTCAGGCCACACACACCCTGAAGGATGTCATGCTTCATCATTGGGCTGTGCTCCTCGTCTGGCTGCACCACAGGCACCCACGAAGGGGCTCTTTGCCGGAGATCTTTTAGAGGAAGCCATTTGGTGTGTGAGGGTATGTAGTCAGAGTAGTCAAGTGAGTGTGCATTGTGATTCTAAAATAGGTTTAGTACTGCCTTATGTGGAAATTTTTTTATTCTGGGGGTGTACTAACCTCACTATAAATGCATGAGCACTGTCTGGAGCCAATGATACTACAGGGTCTGATTGATGTAAATGGTCGACATGTTTCTTGCCTTCAGCCCCTAACAGGTCAAGCAGCAATTCATCTGGACCAGTGTCTAAAAAAAGGAGATAAGGTAGTCCTAACTCTTACACTACCGCAATGCTGGTGCTGAGTATCGTAGTGTCACCAACGTTGATTAAGCGGTTCCAGGACAATAGACCTGGACTCGTAGAGACCTAAAATAAAACAAAGTGAGGTAAAAAACAATTACAGTTATGTTAGCAATATAACCTGGTCTTGGTAACATGCTAGCCCAAATGCCAGGAGAGTTTGTGCAGCTACTCATTGGTACATAAGGGGGCTGGTGGTAGGCACATTAAGCTCTTAGTGTGGTAAAATCATTTGTTTCTTGGAGCACATAACATAGTACTTTATTTGCAGGCAGCTAGATTGGCACACACCCATGTTGAACGATAGGTGTTTGTCTGAGAGGACAAATATATTCAGTATTGTGACCATTTGGGTACTGATATGATAAATGCCGGATTGTGATAAGATTATTTAATTCGCAGACCGGTCCATAACCAATGGACCGAATGCCAGAGGCATTGTGCACATAGTGTCGTTAGTATAGTTAAGAATGGGATCACCGCAACACTGTATCTAGGCGCGGTGCTCAGACTCTCCTGGTGGTGCGGTATTTTTATGCGATAGATGCGTTCAGCAGCTACACAATCATTCGCGGCCTGTCGGTGCCGGAGCAGTTATGTGGGGCCGTAGTGGAGACAGGAGTACCCAGGAAGAATGATCTGGACGGCTTGTAAGAGGGCCCGTAACGCAAACAGGGAGGCACTCCTAGAAACCCAGAATAAAACTGACACAAAACAAATCACATGTGTCTCTACCTATACCCCTGAATCCAATATGATAAAACGAATAATAAAAAAACACTGGAGAATTCTCAATATAGGAGACTTCACAGCTGACCCCCCAAAGTTGCCTTTAAAAGGACAAACAAACTAAAAGACTTACTGATCAGAACGACACCCAAAAAAGATCCACCTATGAGGAACCAACCGTGGAACTTATCACCTGTGACGGGCCACTACCCACGTGGGCAATGTATAGCCTGTCCCTTCACTAGGGCAAGTAAAACAGTCACCCATACAGATACTTTCACATGGCACCAAAAGTAACACACAAATTGCAACACCCGCAATTGTGTATATCTAATTACTAGCCCCTGCCACCTCAAGTACATGGGCATGAGAACTCGCCCCGTCAAAATCAGAATTACAGAGCACTGTAGCAACATTAGGTGCAGAAAAACCAACACAAAGATGTGCGCCCATTTTACTGAAGTGAATCACACTGTAGATGACATACATTGGACCATCTTGCAGGGGCATAACACAGGCCCCCGCAGTGTGGGGGGCCCCCACGTACCCTTACTCTTGAGGGGGGCTCCCATCCACTTCCAAAGCCTTCTTGCAAAGGCTGCAGTAAACAACACAGCAGCTGAAGCCTGCTGCACAGGATAGGATTCCCAGCACAGTGTAAGTCACTCATAACAAACTTGCACTATCAATATTTGTTGGCAGAGAAGGCCCTCTGTAAAACACGCCTCCAAGTCTCTTTATGTCAGGTGTGCAAGGAAACACCTGCAGAGCCCAGGGTGAGAGAGGGGAAAGACATCACAGGGAAGGAAAAAGGCAAACGAGAAATAGACACTTAAAAGACACAGGTGAGAGGGAGAAAGAGAGAACTGCGAGAATTAGTGTGAGGTAATAAAGAAAAGGTTACAGAGAGAGGTGGAGATGTGGCAGAGGTGAGAAAAAGGTAGATGAGAGAGGATACAAGTGTGAGACAGAAATAGGCGAGAGACAGCTGCCAGAGAATGAGAGTAGAGAGGTGATAAAGAAGCAGACAGGTGAGAAAGGGACAGGGTAGAGAGACAGAAGAGACAGGTGTGTGAGTGATAGGTGATACACCATGGGGAGCGTTGAAGGGGAGGCCAATTAAAAAGGTACAATAGAGACAGTGAGAAGAAAAGAAATAGCTGAGAGAGAGAAACAGAGTGAGTTAGATTAGTGTTGGGAAAGAGACAGCCATGTTATAAAGGACAACTGAGGAAAACAGGGTGGAGGAGACAGATGTGAGAGAGATAGCAGATAAGTGAGGGACAGTTAAAGATAGAAAGAGAGAAGTGATAGAGCTAGAACAGTAAGAAAGAAAGACAATTGAGAAAGAGAGAGACAGTTGTTGGGAGGAAGATAAGTTAAACACAGCTGAGATATATGGAAGGAGAGATTTGTGTGAGAGGGGATAAAGATATAAAGGCATTTGGGAAAGAGACAGAATAAAGGGCACGCAGAGGGGGGCATGGGAGAGGGAGAAGGGCTGGGCGGGGAACACAGGTGAGCGAGATAGACTCTGTGACTAAGAGAGAGAAGTGAAAAAAGGACTGCAGAGTAGAAGAGACAAACCGAGATAGGGAGGAGACAGGCATTTGAGAGAGATGAAAAAAGGTGAAAGACAACTCAGAGAGGTAAAAATGGTGTCAAATGAGAAGGTTATGAAGAGACAGCCAAGAAAGCAATAGCCTCGAAAAATCATATGTGGTTACAAAAGAGAGCAATGAGGAAAAGACATACAGGTTAGAGAGAGAGGTGAGAAAGGGACAAGCTAAAAGAGGCGATTAAGCAACAGACAGGTGCGAATGAGGCTGCAGAGAGAGAGAAAGAGGGGAGAAGTGATGGTGGCAAAGAGACAGTGCAAAGAGAGAGCGAAGTAAATCAAGTGAGAGATACAGATGAGAAAGAACTGAGAGTGAGGCAGAGAGAGTGGGGAGATAGGAGAGAGCATGGTGATAAAGAGACAAGTTAGAAAGAGAAGAGAAGAGGTAGAAAAGTGGCAATTAAATGATAATTCTGTGAGTGAGAGATAGCTGAGCAAGAGTGGGGAGAAGGGTGAAAGAGGTAATAAAGAGACATATATGTAATCAAGAACAACTGACACGGAAAGGTAGAAGTTATGATAAAGAGACACTAGAAAGAGAGAGAGAGGTGATAAGTGAGAGAAGAAAACAGGTGACACAGAGATGATTAATATGGAAAGGGAAAAAGACAGACAACCCAGAAGAGAAGAGATGACAAAAAAAGAGGATGGAAGAAAGGGCAGAGGAGAGGAGTGAGTTAAAAGACAGAGAAACGGAGGGGAGAATAATAGGTCATGGAAGACGTGAAGGAGAGAGTAAAAAGAGGCCACATGAGGTAGAATATTAGTAGGAGAAGATCCAAATAAGTAGAATAGCTATGGGAAGGGGCAACCTGCAGAGGAGTAGAACACAAAGGAGAAACGTGAGCATGTCCTATTACAAATATAGATTAACATTCTGGTGTCCTATTATCAAGAATGTGTATGTATGTAGAGTGTTGGCCACTGCACAAAGAACAGCATCACCAGGTAGAGCAGTAACTTATCCTTAGCTATACATTTTCTTGAAATGGCTTGTTTTAACATTTTATCAGTTGCCTAGGTAGCCGAAAGCAATATGTAACATAGGAAAACCACGAAGATGGCAAAGAATGCTCCACTGGAATGACTTTTACAGTGTCTCAGAGAGATAGGTCTCATTGGAGCTGAAAATCTCAAATGTCTTCAGGGGCAGTATCTTCTAATGACTTTTTAAGGTACAAAACGCCTTTGTAATTAATAGCTTTATGGGCCAGACATAGTACCCTTAATTCTATGGAGCACAACATAATGTGGATTTTTCACGCTGTAAATCATTCACATAGCTTAGTCTTGAGCCGTCTGAAACATGTAAATCTGTCCAGCAGTTATCTTGACATGAAGGACATTGTCATAGTGCATACAAAATAAAACGATAACCCTCATAAATGCAGCCATTTTCACTGAGCACAAGAATGGAAGGAGATTTCTGGCCAGTCTGGACTAAACCTTACACTTCTGTCCTAATTTTGGGAACTAAAGAGAGTTGATGGCCAGTGTAGACTCTCAGGTTCTTAACGGTAGAGCTGGTTAATGATGCTGCCATAAGCATCTCCGGCACAGAAAACAGAGACTAAGATCGAATAGCCACTCCATTTTGTGATATTTCATTTTGTCTGCCACTGAAAGTCGGTTTACATACTCTCATCCCTGCAAGAAGCTGTTATTTTCTCTCTCTCTATTGTCAGACATGAGGGGATAGAATACAACAACCCTTACTCTAAAATGGCGCATGCCTCCTGATTTACAAGAAGAGACAGCAACAAGCCTCAGGATGATGGCAATTTAATTTCTGCCCTTCAAGATTGCTTCTTCAAACTTGCCACTACAAATGGCTCTGGAGTGAAATGATAATCAGCAGTAGAGTTGACCGGCTGTAGACTAGCCAGAGATGGCAAAGAAACCAGAAGCCTGGAGTGACTCACTGCTACTTGAAATTCTGATCTGAAAATGCCTGGTAATAAAGATATCTGTCTGACCCGGGCTGAATATAGTAGGCAAGTAAAAAAGTAGCACAGTGGTACTGAAGAGGCAAAGAGGACCATTTGGAACTGAAAGACAGTAGGAAATCTGGAATAATGAGAGAGTACATGCTGAGCAAGGAGAAGAACGTGGAGCAGTGGTGAGCAGGAGGATGCATAGATGAGCTGGTGAGGTTCTGTACTGCAACGAAACACTGTGGAACACTGACAGTTGGAGCTAAATTTCTTTTTAATTGTACTGATACTTGAGCATGTTCAAGTGATCAGAGTTTTCTTAAAGGCATTTGCTGTATTCTGTTTACTGACATGTGCAAGACAACAGTTAATTCTGTGCTTGGTTTGGTTGCTGATGCCGGCTCTTGGATGAAGGCAATCATTCCATGATTACATTTTGCCACTCAGAGGCCACAATCTCTGTGAGCCATTAAGAATGTGGAAACCGAGCTTGGCAACTACCTTCCTCCAGATAAAACCTTATTTGAGTGTCATATTTAGTGCTAAAAGTTCAGTCCAGTTGGAAGTCCATCCATATATCCTTTAAAAAACAACGGATAAACTGCAGACCCTTGGGGTAAGTATAACTTGCAAACATGCTGCTGGGTCATTTCATGTACCACTCCCTCCGACACTTGGTCAATACCGACAAATAAGAACTTGGTCTAAAATTGTCATTCATCTATGGGCAGACCTTCTTTTTTGAAGGTGGGGAGTCACAACAGTTGTTTTAATCTATTGTGAGACCACACCCTCTTGCCATACCATGTGCAGATACCACAACAAGCTGCTGGGCAGGGACCCAACAGTGCCTCACCCAGTGAGATAGGGAGGAAAACAAATGAATCCCTAACTAGATAATATTCATATTTTGTGCTGGATTATAATGAGCAAGAGTCCCAGTTGGTCACCAAACTCTGTGAAGGCATCAGGAAAAGGCCTGATGGATGAGTAAGCTAACTGAACCCCCTAGCAGCACGATGTTATGGCTTTCATTATTGTAGTGATATAATACAAATGTTTGCCTTTTCCAGTTCCTAATAGAGCTGCAGGTGCTTCCTACAGCAAGCTCTGTCTTCCTCAAATTCTCTCTTCCTCCACCTTCTTTCTGTTGTTCTACACATCTCCCTTTGGTGATAAATGGACAAACTAAACCAGGGTTCAGACTTATGCCTATCAGATAGACTGGCTGTCTCAGACAAAGGCACCAACATCTTCAAACACGTTTATGTTTTAATAAAAGCCTCAAGGTTTCTGCCTACCATGTCCCCACATCCTGAAACAAAGTATTGAGCTTGTCGGTGCTTAGTGTTTTTTGCACTTGCACCACATAAGCTTTCTGAATCGTTGATGTTCATTCTTGTCTACAGTTGTTTGCATTCTGGCTCTGCTATTTCCTCACTTAAATAAAATATCTTTTTAGATCTTCTGATTTTCTCTCTGCCAGCCCCAGCATTGCCATACACTAAGAACAATAGTAATTTGTCTAAGATGCCTCTCTTTCTTGTATCAGTAACATTCCTACACCCCCGGATTAGCACCCTGTCAACTTGATGCCATTTAGTGTGTGCAGCCTACAGACCCTTTTTCACTTGAGATACAACAGAGTCTCAATCCACAGCCTGAAAGTTTGTGTAATCTGGGAATAGTTCTGTCTACATGTTGTGAAGTTCTGAAAGTCCTTGCAAAAGTGAAAGGTGAGAAACATAGATTTCATGTAGGTGAGCAGGGCCCCTTCATCGCACCTTGCAGGGGGGCCCCCTAAAGTCTTGTTGCGCCACTGCCATCATGGAATCACATCCTATGATTAAAAAGGAAGCCCTTTTCAGAAAAGAGCAGCAATGGATCTTTAGACTCTCTAGCCATATTTGGGGGCCTCAACGACGATATCTCGTGGGTGGAATTAAACAACACCTAACATCGCTTTCCTTCCATCAGGCACCCCCTTGCAGATGAACCACAGCCATGCAACTTGGGGGTTATCACGTGCGCCCCCGCATCTGTTATGAGATCTTATAGGGGCCCATGCCCATGGTCAGAGTTCATACACTACTACACCATCCAATTAGCTTGTGGCGTTAATAGACTCCTCACATATCACCATATGCGGGATAACACAGTCCTTGTATTAATGGACCTCCTCTGGGGACCAATGCCTTCTGAATGTCCCCTATAAATTACCTTTTCACAATAAGCCAAACACGCTAAGCTTCCCTACCTCTATAGTTGTAAAAACGAGTTACTACTCGCATACAAGAATAATGAAATAACTAACTTCACACGCAGGACACCATAGTGTCTTGTGCTAATAGACTTGAACTGATGCCTTCTGAAATGCTCCCAATAAAATCACCTGTCTATTGTCAAATATTTATAAAATTTGACAACACACACTCCGGCGACACAAATGGGAGCTACACACACATTGAGATCATTTGTATGTCCTAAATCATGCACGAGCCTTGTATTCAGGCAAAAACTCAAAACTCATCTCTTCCCCAAATAATAAACCCCCGGTCCAAACCTCAGCAGCCCTTTCTCATTAAGCGCCTTGATATCCCTTGGGATGAATGCTGCGCTCTACAAATACCTCAAATAAATAAATAAATAAATAAAGCTTAATTAAATTTCCTAAGATAGCCGCCTCCCATCACGTTCTAGTTGTTCCACGTTACAACGTGATGATGAGGCTTACTTAGACCCGACTCTCAGAGGCACTTCCATGGGATCCAGAGTAGGGGTAGGATGACCGCTAGTTGCATGCCACCCTAACGTGAGTACTTATCGCCTTCAACCGCAGGAACCTTGAAAGACAATGAATGAACCAGAGGCCGGTAAGACATCCTAAATCTGCGCTGACACTGGAACGCTTGCGTCTACCCGTATGTTGTTTATTTATTTTTCAGAACCGAGCAACGAGGTGCTCTGTTGAGAATCCTGCCTAAATTAGACCTCATACCTAGGGGTGAGTGGTTGTGTTATATTTTATGTTTCAAACTGTAGTAGGTTGCTAACGTGACAGCACTGCCTATCATTTAATTACCTATCATGATGCACTACGGCCCCACATAACTGCACTGGCACCGACAATGCGTGAATGATCGGCTTTTGATGTAACTGCTGAATGCATTTATCGCATAAAAATACAACACCACTAGGAGAGTCTGAGCACTGTGCCTAGATACACTGTTGCGGCGATCCCGTTCTTAACTATACTAACGACACCATGTGCACTATGCCTCTGGCATTCGGTCCATTGGTTATGGACCGGTCTGCGCATTAAATAATCTTATCACAATCCGGCATTTATCATATCGGTACCCAAATGGTCACAATACTGAATATATTTGTCCTCAAACACCTATCGTTTAACATGGGCGTGCGCCAATCTAGCTGCCTGCAAATAAAGTACAATGTTATGTGCTCCAAGAAACAAATGATTTTACTACAATAAGAGCTTAATGTGCCTACCACCAACCCCCTTAGGCATTAATGAGTAGCTGCACAAACTGTCCTGGCATTTGGGCTAGTATGTTACCAAGACCAGGTTCTATTGCTAACGTAACTGTAATTGTTTTTTTATGACACTTTGTTTTATTTTAGGTCTCAACGAGTCCAGGCCTTTTGTCCTGGAACAGCTAAATCAACGCTGGTGACACTACGATACTCAGCACCAGCATTGCAGTAGTGTAAGAGTTAGGACTACCCTATCTCCTTTTTAGATACCTGTCCTGATGAATTGCCGCTTGACCCATTAGGGGCTGAAAGCAAGAAACATGTTGACCATTTACACCCATCAGACCCTGTAGGAACATTGGCTCCAGGCAGGGCACATGCATTTTTTGTTAGGTTAGTACACCCCCAGAATAAAAATTGCTCCACATTGGGCAGTACTAAACCTATTTTAGAATCACAACGCACACTCACTTCACTACCCTGACCACATACCCTCACACACCAAGCGGCTTCCTCTAAAAGATCCCAGGGAAAGAGCCCCATCGCGGGTGCCCGTGGGGCAGTGCAGCGCCCGCCTGCCAAGGAGCACAGTCCAATGATGAAGCATGACATCCTTTGGGATGTGTGAGGACAATCCATAAGAGACCTGAACAATCCCTCACCTCAGGAACTGCATAACCACATTTTTCGCAGCCTCATACATTCTCTGGGCCACCTTCACGTTGGTAGGAGATCGTTAGTCATACCATCTCTCACGTATCTCATCAATGCTGTGTTTGGTAACACACACTGCATTGATATGCTCCCCTAGGGTGAACTAATGTTTTTTTATTGCAGTTTATTATAGTTAGAAACACAATCCTCCACAAAAATGCATGTTTTCTTTTGCGCCCCATCATCCTTTTTTTCAGGTGGACATTTTAAAATATCTCCACTTTGCTCCTGCATCACTGAGATAGGTGCTGTTCAATGAGAAAGCAAGGAACGTGGTCCAGCAAACTTGCTTGCTAGTTATGGGTTCATCAAATGAAGTCTATACGACATTCAAAATGTCTGATTCTCTATTTGCAACTTCTTCTGATTCACTATTATAAATTCATTATTTGTGATTGTAAATCCTAAGAAATCGCAAATAGAGAAAACGTGCAGTTTATACATATAGGGCCAGATGTACGACCCTAAATTGCATGCGCAAACGAGTTTGCGACCCGTTTGCACATGCAAAATGGCCAAGGGCCATGCACAATTTCTAAATAGCAGGTCGCAATTTATTTGCGACTCGCTATTTAGGAATTACAAGTCGCTATTAGGAAGGAGCATTCCCTTCCTAATTGCGTCCGCAAAGCAATGTATGAATGTTTTGTGACTGCAATTGCGGTCGCAAAACACTCGCAAATTACCAAGAGGGTGGTAATGCAGTCGGAATTTGGAAGGGGTCCCCAGGGGACCCCTTTCACTTTGTGATTGTCTCCAAAAGTATTTTTTAAGGGCAGACAGTGTCCCAGGGACTACTACCTGCCCTTAAAAAATGAAATGAAAACGGTTCACTTTTTTATTTTCAAATGCATCCCATTTTCCTTTAAGGATAACAGGCTGCATTTAAAAAAAACTGCTTTATTTAAAAGCAGTCCCAGACATGGAGGTCTGCTGAGCCCAGCAGGCCACCATCCCTGAGAGGGCTTGTCATTCCTAATGGGCTCGCAAATTGCGAAAGGCTCATTAATATTCATGAGCCTCGCAATTTGCGACCCCATTGGGAATCGCTAACAGTGTTAAACACACTGTTGTACATGCCAAATAGCACCTCGCAAATTGCAAGTCGCAAATGAGTCCCAATTTGCGAGGCGCTATTTTGCAGGTCGTACATCTGGCCCATAGTTTTGTGATTCCATATTTGTGATTTGTTATTTCTCTTAACTAATGAATAACTAAATTATATGTTAGTACGTAAGGCCCTTTGTCCTCCTCTCAAAGAACGAGTCCTCTAATATGCCTCTTAGTAACATTTATTCCTTTATGAACTTCATATGCCAATAATAATATCCTCTGACACAAACGTTCTGGGACTGTGTGTTCTTCAATCCTACACAAAATGCAATTTTCCTTGAAAATCATTAGCAATACACATAAAATGATAATGTTCTTCCTCACATATTGCTTTTCTGGACACTTAGTAATATGTCATGTATCCTCAATGGTCCCCCAAAGGTTGAAGCTATCCTTTTGGCAATTTTATGCAAAGAAACATTGATATCATTCATCGTAATAGAAGATATATAACAATGTATGGAATCTTTTATATGTTACAGCAATACCTGCTTCTTTGGAATAGTCTTATTTCATCAATGACAAATTTGAATGTCAAATTCTGTGAACATTCTGTAACAGCCCTGTTTCACAGAAAATTCACAAGGATATTCTTCTCCAGCTGATTGAAAATACTTAAAAAGAGATTTGGGGATGCAAGTCCAAGCGTTGATACCTGCTGCCAGATGCATTGTGCTTTCAATATTTCTGCTACAAGCTCGTAGGTTTGGTCTCAGGTCAGTAATTTTACAAAGGAAAAGGTATGGCACAAACAATGAGTCCAGGCTTCTGCCAGCACACCCCCAGAGAACCCCCAGCTGTTGGTTAAATAGAAGGGCCCAAAAGAACACCCTAATAGTATTTGTGGGCCATTTCATGCGGGACTAGCAACTGATGGAAGTAGTTGATACATTTTTTAAGGTACATCCTTTGTACCACTTACACAAAATGAAAGACAGGAACTCCATCTTGTAACCCAAAGTCATTGAAAGTTTCAACAATAACCAGTAGTTTAAAAAATCTAATCAATCAAACTTTAGTGTTACCTCAGGGTAACTTGGAGAAAAGGTCATAGTCACTGGAGTTTTTGACAGTGATTATTAACTTACAAGCTACCAGTCTTGACAGCCCAACATGGCTCATGACCCAAAACACAATACTTACCATGATGCCCTTGTACACCATGAGGAATAAAATACTTTGACCACAACCAGTAGGGACATTTTTAAATATACATTTATTTAACTAATGCATATAATTGATTTTGGCTTAGTGCAGGGTAATCCATGAATAGAAGGCTAAAACCCAGAGGAACTCAAAGTTGCAAACCCTATTACTGCCATCAGACTATAATGGTCAAAGATTTTGGACTTATGAACGTCCAGTAGCTATTGTTGATGCTGAAATCCAATGAAATTACACCGGCCCATCATATTGTTTGAATGATGTTCGGCTGAAATAAACCTTGGAAATAACAACCATGGAGTCAACGAAGGTCTGAATATGGAGATAAACTGGAAGAAGTGATCCTAATTGTCTGTAATAACAGTGGCTAATGGTTAGACTTTAACAATTCTTTCAGTATTTACTGTGCGATAATTCGAGCTTAGTTAAGACTTATTCATTTTTAAGAGATTAACACTAACTAGACTGTTTCTATTGTGTGTGTGATAATATACTATGTTAATCTATATCTGATCTAACCTGGACATATCTGATCTAAATAGGCATTGTTTCCTTAGCAAGCAATCCTGGAGAGTCAAGGATGCTTTTGATGCAGCGGAGTTTACCAGCTCTATACATACATACACACAACACTCATTTGGGCCCATATACATTCATACATTCAATGAGCTAGCAAATGTCCGCTGGTCATCAATTTTGATTTATCTTAGAGAACCTTTACACCAGTATTCTTACCGACCCTGTTCCCTAAGTAAATGTACCTGTCGAAAGATTTAGTAGTAGATTAGAATAGGGAGGAAACGATAATAGTAATAACAATGCATTTAACTTTTAATCAAAGAACCACAGACTCAGAAGGAGTTTTAAAATTGTATCTGAAGTAATAATTTTGTGAGTCAAATCAAAATACAAGTAGAAATACCATAATTCTCCATCAGTTAAAGGTAGTACAGTTAGCACATCAATTAAATTCTTGCGATGACAGTACCTAAGGAAAGAAAGAATAGAGAGCAAATACGTAGCATAACCCCACAGAGTTATTTTTACCTAGATGGTGTGAGGACCTAGACATCAGAGTATCAAAGATTCAGGACAGGTTCAGGACCGGGAAGGTGATCTCTTCTAGTTGCAACGCCAGCGTTGCACCCCTCTCTGGTACTACTCTCTCCGGCTCGGGCTCGTCCGGACCCCTTCCTAGATGTGCCTCCTCGGTTGTTCCACGATTCTTCCCTAGTGTTGGATTCTTCCGTCAGGTTGCAGCAAATTCGGTCAGCATCTCAGCATAAAATCAGCATCAATTCTGTCAAGTTTGTCTAACTAACTAGAACTTACCTCTGTTATACCAATTCAAATGTATGATCCACCCCCAAATGTTTCAATTCTATGTACACCCCTCAATTTGATTGGGCCAGGCAGTGGGGTGAGGACATCACACCATACTAAGTTCAGTAATTTTCTTTAGTTCTATTGTCTAATTCCTCGCCCGTTAATTTTAATACCCACAAGCTTTATTCCCACAAGCATTTCATATGTGGATCGATAAATCTGTAATACAATGTTTCATCTTCTTCCTATTGTAGGGTCAAAAGTTGTTCTTCCCATGTCCTTGCTGGGCACATGGGTTGGCAGTCTTTCAATGTCTCTATTGGTCTCAGAACGAAAAGGTTTTACGCATGCGTAGTTGCTGCAAGGGGTAGGGACATCGGTCACCCTCTACGGCCCAAATACAAACTATTAATAAAGTCAGAGAAGAACATGTTAGAATACAAAATTAAATGAATTCACTGTATACCACTTCTATTCTAACCCCATTTACTTAATATTTCTTTTGCATTAATAACTTAGTAAAACTTGCATAAGTTGGTTTCAGCACGGCATGTGCGTTAATGCGAGGTTTTCGAGCAGACCTGTTAAAAGCTATTGCGCAGATGCAAAGATTTCCCACCAAGCTACAGGAGACGTCATAGTACGTAGATGCAGTAGACGCATGCGCAGAAGAGTTCCTGCATTTTGGCAGCCATTTTTAAGGATTCTCGGGTTACTTGTTAGTGAAGCACATAGAAAAGCTTCCCCTAGATACGATATGTAGAATGTAATGCAAAATTAGTATTTACAGACATGTTGATTAAAATGTTATAGGTTATTCGAGAGGATTTCATACGAGCAAGTTTCTTTTCTTACGAAACCTTGCTCCACCAATCCCCTCTCTGATGGCATTTTATGCCATCACTAGCTTCTTTTAAATCAGATGCCAACTTTAGCACGCTACCATTTCGATTTCTTCAAATCTTTTATTCCCTCCCTTTTCTTTCTTAAATTGTGATCCTTTTATTCTTTTGTAGATATTTCCTGTCAATTCTTCAAGTCGTATTTCATCTAATTTTCTTTTCCTACCCTTCTCATTCACTTCGTACCTTTTTCTTTTCCCACTGCATTTCTGACAACACATTATCATCAGAACTAACAAGGTTATGCCCATGATTGGCAATAGTATTTGACCTAAGATACTTTTACCTATGTTAGACAACCAACTACTAAAGGTGGAAAAACTGTTCGATATTTTCTTCCATATACACTGTCAACCTCCAATGGTTTTAGTTCCTCTTCCAAATGAGTAATATTTTTTAAATACCTTCCAATTTCTACACTTTTGTCAGGTATATAAGTGCAACAATGTTGCGCTTTCAACATTTTACAGACTCCACCCTCTTTTGCTAATAAGATATCAAGGGCAAGTCGATTTTGAAAAACTATAGATCTAACAGCAACTAATTCTGTATTAATTAATAAGAATCCTCCAGCAGTGTCAGTAGATAACCGATCAACTACTGTTGATAATTTACAGATTTTTTGAGAATTCAGCAGAACTCCCACTGAAGGTATCAATGCACCAAATATATCACCTACGATTTCTGAAAAAACTAGCTCTTTTATATTGGGTTAGTCCATTACTGTCATTATTGTTTCCAGTGATTCTTTTAACATGATAACATTTAGGGAATACTATTCTGAAATAGCAACTTCCGTACCAGTGATCAGACAATCTAAAATAGGCTTTGTTTCCACAAATATAATAAATTCCAGGAAATACTGGATCAGTTCCTCCTTTTAGTCCCCAAACCCCAATTACTAGGAATTTATGTTCGCATTAACTGGAACCAATAAATGCAATGTTATATTCTGTTTTAAGTCTATGGAGACAGATTTTCCCTTACTTTTCAAAATCCAGAGACATAGCAGCATGAGTCTTGCCAGTTACCAAAAGGTCTTCCCTTTCAGCCCATTTAGGTATCTGAGGTTTCGGATCTGAGGACCTTCTTTTGAAATCCTGCCTCCTTTGTTCTACTAAATTCAAAAATATCTTTTCTTCTTCATGCAATTTACATTTTAGGTTGCGTTTGTGTGCATCAGCTGTTTCTATTGTTTTCATTGTTAGGAAGTATTCACCCATAAATTGTGAGTCTCTAGTACTAAGGACAGGGTTCATATTATTTTGCATAGGTACTTCTGAAAATACTACATCTACATTTGAATAATAATACTGCAGTTTTACAGTTCTATAAAATAAACTAGCTAATACACTACATGAAATGCCATATGTCAGAGGTAAGTGATGATAAGTTACCCCTCCAGCTACTGAGTTTGGAAATTTCATGCAAACATAACAATCACTAACTTCCATTGTTTCTACATAATGTACTAAAATATTTGCAAATACATTTAAATCAGTTTCATTTTTGTCTACAATTTAGTGTAAATCTAACTCTTCCGGTGTTTCTAAGTCTACTCTATTTCTTTTAATGTTTGCTACTTCTGAATGTATATTAGTACTATGCTGTTTGTTTCTTTCCATGAAATAAGGAATAGCTATTGCTAATATTACCCATATTATGAGGACTAATATTAAACTACATATACAGATTCTACAACACTTCTTTATAAAACTTTGTTTTGGTTTTCCAGTAACTTTAGCATCAGACATTTTGGAAAAGATGATTTGTCTCTTCTTTTAATTCAGACCTTGGTATGAGATTACACCTTAAGCGTCTTCTCTCTCTTTCAAGTCGGTCTCACTTCCTCAACAATTCGTTCGGCATTCAACTCTTCATCACTTTCTTCATTTAAGTCGAGATTTTCAAAATCTTCAAGAATGACATATGTCCATTCAGGACCCTTGAACTTGTTATTTAGTGTCTTCAACCTTTGACTCCTTCATTTTGGGGTTACTGTGGACAGTCCAGATTGACTAGATACTTCATTTACTTGATCAGGGTCTTCACTGATTGTCTGAAGGTGGTATTTCAGTCTCCTGATGATTCTTTACCAATTATCACCTTTTCAACTTTTCTTAAATTTCATAGCACTGCCATGTTTTTCCAGGCTTCTTTCATTTTCCTTTATTTCCGGCACAATTTGATTATCTTCGTCTTCAGATTTTCTCTTTATCTGACCTTGTCCAGAGCTTATTGTTCTGGCCTGTTCTGCCTGGATGTGTTTGTCTACCTCAATCTGACCCTGTTCAGGATTGGTAATGTCTGGCTTTTCTTCTGTATCCTGAACTTGTGTTTCTCTGCCTATCTTGTCCTGTTCAGGTCTTTTTACCTCTTTACCTTCTTCTGCTTGAACGTTTTTCTAAACCCTATCTGTCCCTCTTCAGACTCATGAATGGGGCTTTTGTTTTCTTCTGTCTGAGTATATTGTTCTCTCCTTAACTGTTCCTGCTCAGGTACCCTAATAGTCATTTCCCTACTCTCTTGAGCGAGTTCTTCTACACCTGACTGATCCTCACTCTTTTCCTGTCTGTCTAACTGTGTTTGGCTCCTAGTTCTTATAAACACTTCAGGTATGTCCACCACTGGGATCCAGTTGTCCTGCTATGTGCTCGGTTGTTCTTGGGCAGCTACCTCAGGATCCTCTATAGGAAGTTCTTCAGCTGCGCAACCTTCAGCAACTTCAAATTCTCGTTTACATTGAAACTCTTCCTCTTCAGGAGCTGGTACCCTTTTGGTATGACTTGCATGGATCCAATTAGGCAATCCTGCACACTTTACAGCTGTTGAAGTAGTCAATATAACTTGATGCGGCTTCTCCCACCTTGGTGCTAAGCACGAT
Source organism: Triturus cristatus (assembly GCF_964204655.1). Classification (NCBI taxonomy): domain Eukaryota; kingdom Metazoa; phylum Chordata; class Amphibia; order Caudata; family Salamandridae; genus Triturus; species Triturus cristatus. Next base: position 663,366,452 of record NC_140582.1, on the reverse strand, counting down.
TCTTGAGTGTGATTCTTCACAACTACCCAGTCACCAGGATTCAGATCATGTGCTTGGCTCAGCTGTCTGTTGACTGCATCTTCCCTGACCTGACCTGACGGTACGACCTCAACATCATCTCATACGCCAACGACACCCAGCTTATCCTCTCCCTCACCAAAGAACCCCACATCGCCAAAACCAACCTGAACGAAGGAATGAAGGCCGTCGCCGACTGGATGAGAAACAGCCGAATGAAGCTGAACTCGGACAAGACAGAGGTCCTCATCCTCGGACCCACCCCCTTAGCCTGGGAAGACTCCTGGTGGCTGACTGCACTAGGAGCACCCCCTACACCCACCGACCAAGCACGCAACCTAGGGATCATGCTCGACTCCACCCTCTCCTTGAAGAAGCAGGTCAACGCCGTCTCCTCCTCTTGCTTCAACACCCTCCTCATGCTTCGCAGGATCTTCAAGTGGATCCCCACCGAAACCAGAAGGACGGTCACCCAAACCCTCGTCAGCAGTAGACTGGACTACGGCAACTCACTCTATGCAGGAGCCCTGGCCAAACTCCTGAAACGGCTTCAACACATCCAGAACGCCTCCACACGGCTGATCCTCAACATCCCTCGCCGCAGCCACATTACACCCCACCTGAGAGACCTGCACTGGCTCCCCATCAACAAGAGGATAACCTTCAAGCTCCTCACCCACGCACACAAGGCACTCTACGACACTGGACCAGCGTATCTCAATAGCCGACTCAGCCTCTACACCCCCACCCGCCAGCTCCGATCCGCAGACCGTGCCCTCGCCACCGTCCCCCGCATCCGAAGAGTGACCACCAGCAGCAGATCATTCTCCCACCTCGTCGCCAAGACATGGAACACCGTCCCCATCCACCTGCAGCAGACCGAAGACCTCCTAACCTTCAGGAGACTCCTCAAAACCTGGCTCTTCGAACAGTAGCAGCGTCCCCCCCCCAGCGCCTTGAGACCTTCATGGGTATGTAGTGCGCTTTATAAATTCTGTGATTGATTGATTGATTGACCTGATGAGAGATAGAATGTACTCTGTCAGCCAACTCTTTACAATACTCCAAAACCAAGTCATCAGTTATATTCAACAGCTTGTGTCCTGGTACACATGCTTGTCTCATGGCTCTTCCCATGAGTATTTCACGGGGACTCAATCCAGTATTTTTATCTGGAATACTTCTGAGTACCATCAGAACCAGAGGTAAAGCATCAGGCCATTGCAGTGGGGTGGATACACACACCTTTCCAAGTCTTGACTTGATTGTGCCATTTAATTGTTCTACCACCCCAGAAGCCTCTGGACAGTAAGTGCAGTGCAATTTTTGATCGACTTTGAATGCTTCGTAAATTAGTCGAATTATTTCATTATTAAAATGAGACCCTCTATCTGATTAAATCGTTACTGGAAAACCAAATCTAGGGATGAGTTCTCTTAATAAGAGTTTGGCCACAGTCAAGCTGTCATTTCTTAGGGTCGGGTATGCTTTCACCCACTTTGAAAATAAGCAAACTATGACAAGTACATATTTCAACCTTCGACAAGCAGGTAATTGAATGAAATCTAATTGATTCTAATTGAATTGCCTTTCCAATTTTTCCCATACTAACCACAGTTTTCCTGCCAGGATTCATTTGTTGACATGTTAAACATCTTTGGCAAAGACTCTCTGCTACTTTCCTGAACTTCGCGTTAAACCAATCTTGTCTGAAAAGTCGAATCATTGCATCTCTGCCCACATGTGTGTCTCCATGATACACTCTGGCCATCGGTGCAAGCATACTGTCTGACATTACTGGTTTGCCATAATAACAAACCCACACACCGTCTTCTGCCCTTCTTTGACATCCTATTTTTACCCATTCTTCCTTTTCTCTCATTTTTACTGCATCCTGCAGATCTTTCACCTCCTTCCAGGTTCCCACTCCTGCAAGTAGCATAAGTTGGCAGCTGATTACACAAGTTTCGATTTTCTTGTTTAGGGCAATTTCATGCCTCGCACAGTGTTGGGCAACCTGGTCAGCATATCGGTTTCCAGCTGTCACATAGTCATCTCCTGATTGGTGAGCAGCACACTTAAAACAAACAAAAGAAGGAGTATAACCAGGAGACCGATCAGAGTCTCCAAAATGCTGGGAAAAGAGCGCAAGGCATTAAGAATTCTCTCTTCTGTAGAAGACCCCTCCCTCACCAACCTGGTTGGTGACATGCTTCATCATCGGGGTCCCACCCGGATAGCCGAGTGCCATCCGGGTGTGCTTCGACACCTGATTACAGTGGAGGGGGTAGTTTTTTTGTGTGCAAGTGAATGAACTGTGGATTCAAAATGGGCCAGATATACTCACTAGGAAGTTTTATTCTGGAGCAACTGGCCGATCTTAAAAACTTTGGTAAGATACCTTACTTGGTTATATTGACCAATGGTATCTGGGAGTGAAGTATAGTGCTGATAAGTGCAGAAAAAAGGTCTACATGTTTCAACCTATGTGATGATATTGCTAGGTTTTCGTCAGGACCAAATACCGTGACCCGGGCGGTGTACACACGCTAAGGTGTACCCTACCCTTGATCACTGTGATCTAACCGTCTACTCACAGTCAGGTGTCCTGTCATCCCATTTGAAGACAGGTGAAATCTGTAAAAAACAAACACAAAATCACAAGCAGACGCAATAATACGTATGGAATACAGTGTTTTGGTGTTGAAAATGCTCCTAGTGCTCCCAGCAAGGTGCGTAGAGAACACACACAACAAGAGGATTACCCCTAAAATTGCAACGATCACGGTGCATGGGTAATCCAGTAACCGTTCCAGTTACTGAAAACTTGATTATGACCCATTCATAATCGTAAGTTACAATGGGTGTTGAATACTCCATTGAATGCCAATGCATAAAGTTAATCCACAGGGTATCAATTGTGCCTGTGAAAAACTCATACAGACCCACTCTCTTCAATCATTCATAGTGGGTGTTACTGCTCTCAAAAATAATCGTGAGGGCATGCGTTACTTAGCTTACATGCTAATTATCTCAGCGTAAGAAAGTGGTACGAAAAAACACATGGAAGGAGTAAAAGGTGCTTACTAAAAAACGCGTAAAGCGTGCCTCATGGGAGTCGGGGTCGTGGTGCTTGCTCAGAAACATGATCTGAAGAAAATCAGCACAGTGACTCAAGCGGTAAAATAGCTGAAAAGAACGCTTGTAAAACAGAAGAACTTGATCGAATCCATGTTACAACATGGCGCTGTACTTACATAGTGGAGCTAGTCACCGGCTGATACGCCTATCCTAAGCGACCCATATCTGCTCCCCGAGGGCTTCTAAAACCGAGCGTTTCTGCAAGTTAAATGCAAAGCATTTCCTGGAAACGGGGCGGTGGGGGCGTGGTCACGTGTGTCATGTGACGAGCGTGCGTGGGCTGGACTACGCGGTAGGCATGGTGATGCGTAAGCGAGATTCCATCGTGCTTTATTAAATAGACAGGCAACTATGTAGGAAATGTGGAAACAAACCAAAAGAAATGAATATTAGTAACGCTCGTGCATAAGCCGAACATGCAATTCCTATACAGTAAAAACGAACAATATTCTAAATACATCCACGGAATGGGCTAGTCGAAGTGAAAAGGGCGAGAGGAAAAAGAAGGGCACAGTCTACTGTTAACTGAATGCAAATTCTCAGGAATGTGCGCATATATCTGACTGATGGAGTGAGCTAAGTAGAGCGCAGTGGTCAGACATACAGTGTTTCACATCAGGTCAGATGAAATAAGAATAACAATAACAACTGGGCATCATAGTGTGTAACACTTAATTAAGCCTATGTCTCTTTGAAGAGTAAGAATCATACCGAGTTAAAACGCATACTGGTACACATAAATCAAGGTTACAATAACGCCTGGGCATCATAATGTGTGACATTGAAACCAAGCACTGCCTCATTCATGCGTGAGAATCATCCCAAGTTCATACGTATAGTTAGTGTACCTAAGTCCAAATATGATTACTATACGATGTACCAGTTGACCTTGTTACTTTGAGATTGAATATGAGACACAGGATCGCGCCTCATAACCCTTACAATAACTCTGCCCAATTGATGGAGATCCAATTAGTGGTAGAGTCTCCATTACCCTGTAAAAACAAGGTCTCATGATCGGAAAATGAATGCTAGGGTTATTTAGAAAGGACCAAATGCCACGGGATATTATCGTTCAGGCCATCTTTGTGGGTGGATAGTTTGTAAATCCACCTTTGTTCCTTTTCAAAAAGACGTTCTTGGATTTTTGTGCCTGTTTTTATCTGTTCAATAACAGTCCATTTCATATCGTTGGTTGTATGATTACATTGAAGGAAATGTTCAGTAAGTTTGGTTGTCATCCTTTTGCACCTTATTGTGCTGCGGTGTTCACAGATTCTTTGCTTCACCTTCCTGCAGGTCATCCCTATGTATTTCAAGTTGCAAGGGCATTTTATCAAATAGACCACATTGGTACTATTGCAACTCGTATGGGTCCGCTGGCTCCACGTTTTGCCTGGTTCCAATGACAATACTTTAGTGTTTTCGGTCAAGTGGCAAACACTGCAGTTGCCACATTGATAGTGCCCTACTATGTTCGGTATGCCCCAGGCATTGGTTGTAGTTGGCGTCCCTGCCTGTGGGCAGTCTTTTGGGCGTGTGTTCACCAAGGCATCTTTCAAACTCCTTGCTTTCTTGAAAGAGAATAGGGGTTTCTCCCAGTGTAAGTTACCTGTATTGATGATAGACCAATGCTTATTGATGGGTCTTGTCATAAGATTGGACGCTGTGTTGTAAGTGGTTACACACGTTAATGGTATCTCGTCATCCCTCTGTATCCTGCCTTCTAGGAGAGCTTCTCTGGGTTGATTTCGTGCTCTCTTTTCTCTTTTTTAAGCACACTTAACCAAGGCCACCTCTTTTGGTAATTGATTTGCCTCAATTAATTCTCTCAAAAAATGTCAATTTTTGATAGGAGTTCCTGAGGAAGTCAGGAAATCCCTTTGCATCCATAGCTGGCCAAAATCATGCACAACCCCATAATCATATTGACCGTCAGTGAATATGGTTACTCTCCAATCGATTTTTCCCAATTTTGCATGCTTTAATTAAAACAATCAATTTGGCTACTTGTGCAGATTTGATAGGATGCTTCGACTATTCCAGTTAATGTACATACAGCGTAAGCAGCACTCAATCCTCTCCCCTTGTGTCGCATACATGAGCCATCTACAAAAGGCTCATGATCTGCATTTTTCAAGGGTTCCTCTTGTATATCAGGATGTGGTTTGGTGCTAAGTTCTGTCACATCAAGACATTCATGTTCAACCTCATCTTTCACTTCTTTTTGGTAGGGATCAGGTAGTAAGGTGGCCGGATTAAGAACAGTACACCTCACTATAGTCACATTCTGGCACATGCATCAACAATGCCATTTGCGATTCCTTATTAGCGAAAAATAAGGATTCGCTAATAAGGAATAGCAAAAGGCTATGCATGTAGAAATCGCTTACAAAATAGCGATTCCTAAACATTCCTTAATTGCTACTTGCAAATTGCGAGTTGCAATTAAGGAATTACCTCCCCATTCATTCCTATGGGCCTAGAGGCCCATAGGACTGAATGGGAAGACTTTCTTAATTTGCCATTCTCAATTAGAGAATCGCAAATTGCTCATGCAATTTCAAGGGTGCCAGGGTGTCAAAAGGACACCCTGTTGCACCCCTGAAATCTGCATATGAGTACATCTTGCACACACACATGCCCCAAGGGCATGTGTGTGTGTAAAATGGAACTTTGAAAAAAGCACTTAAGTGCATTTTTCAATGTTTTTGCAAATTACCATGAAGTTCAACTTCATGGTAATTTGCTCCCCCTATTAGCGAAATCGCTAATATTTTTACTTTCATGCATTGCATTTAAGGAATCTCAATTTGAGATTCCTTAAATGCAATCGCAATTTAAGGAATCGCAATTTAGAGATTCATTATTTTGCTATTTTTGCATTTGGGATGATGCATCCCAAATGCAAAAATACCGGGAGCAAAGGGTCAGATTCTGAGAATCTGCCCGTTTGCGACCGGTTTTTGTTTTGATGCATGTGGGCCATTGTCAGCCCCCAGTATTATTCTCTCATACTTGGTTAACCTACTGGGAGTAAGGTACTGCGTCTGGGTTCTGGTCAGTAAAATCACAACTGCATGGGGAACGTACACCTTGACAGGGTGTCCCATCACAATTGACTCACTCTGTTCTACGCTCACACAGGTTGCAGCTACAGCTTTCAGGCAACCAGGTAAAGCACATGCCACAGGATCTAGGGTAGTAGAAAAATATGCCACTGGTCTTCTCATCAATCCATGTCTCTGTGTCAGAACTGAAAGTGCACAATTACCCCGCTCAAAGCAGAATAATGCAAATTCTTTTGAATAGTCCGGCATTCCTAAAGCAGGTGCTCCACATAAACAATCTCGCAACTTTCTAAAAAATCCCAAGATTTCATCGTCCCACTCTATGGGGTCCTTCGCTCTTTTTCTGGTCATCTGTATCAGGGGTTTAGCTAGTAAACCAATCCTACAATCCATTGTCTACAATATCCTACAACTCAGAGGAACATTCTTATTTCTTTTTGGGTTCGTGACAACTCCATTTGACTTATTATTCTGATTCTTTCAGAGGTCACTCTTCTAATTCCTAATTTGGGACATCTCTATTTGATGTCCCAAATATTTGACTGAGTTTTTACACAACTGAAGTTTCTCAGGGAATACTTTATGTCCACCCTTTGCCAAATGATTTAGCAATGCAATTGAATCAGTGACACAGTCATCTCGAGTGTTTGACGCCACAAATAAATCATCAATATACTGCACCAGGACTGACACTCTGGGCAACACAAGAGATTCAAGGCTTCTTTTGAGAATCTAATTAAATATTGCAGGACTTTCGGTGTACCCTTGAGGCACACGCTTCCATACATAAACATGCTCTTCGAATTTAAACAACAATAAAAACTGGCTATCGGGATGCAATGGAATAGAGAAGAATGCATGACATAAATCGATTACTGTGAACCAACCTGCTTTCCATGGTATCTGATAAAGAATCACAGCTGGGTTGGGCACTACTGGGCAGCATGGTACAACAATCTTATTAATTTTCCTAAGATCTTGAACCACCCTATACTTCCCGTTAGGTTTCCTAATGCCAATTATAGGTGAGTTACAAGGGTTACTCATTATTTCCTTCAGGATGCCTTGTTTCGACTAATCGCTCAATCTCTGCTGCAACACCTGCCTTTACTTCTGGACTCATTTTGTATTGTCGGGTATTCGGATAAACAGCACCTTCTTTCACTGTCACTTTTACGGGATCTACATTTGACATCAGTCCTATTTCTTTTCCAGTAAAATCCCATATCTCTGCAATTACAGTCAGTTCGACTTCGACAGGTAATTCATTTTGAGTCACCATCGGATATAATTTGTTTACTTCTGTACCCTGTTTAGCTAACATGAACTTGTAAACTCCATCTTCATCTGGGGTTTGTATTGTAACACCATCCGATGTGCAAAATATGGTGCCATTCATTTTGCACAATAAGTCCCTTCCAAGCAAGTTTACAGGGCTTGAGTCACATACCACGATTGTATGCATTTCTTTAAAATTTCCAATTCGCACCTCCATTGATTCTGTGATCAGAGTTCTAATGCATTTGTTTGAAACACCTACAACTTGGATGTCTTCACACGAGAGGGGTAGGTTAGGAATGTCTTCTGTTCTCACAGTAGACCTGGTAGCACCAGTATCCAACAAGAAAGTGATATCATTTCCTTCTACTTTACCTTCTACGTATGAACCTGACTGATCTACCGGTAGGGTTGCGCCAAGTATGCACTCCCCTTCCTCCCCCCTCAGGCACCGTCATTCCTGCTCATAATCAATTAGTGGATCCTACAAAAAAATTCTTACCACTTCCTTCTGGAAATCCAGCGTCCTCACTGTACTTGGCTTGACACAAAATTTGACTTAGGGGCAGGTGGCAATTGACTCTTAAGATCTATACCCTGTTGCTGATGACTCATTAACACCTCATTCTGCATCTGTGGATTTAAATTTTGATTTGGGCCATTATTAACTTGTACGGCTTTACACTCATTTTTCCAATGCCCCAACTTCCCGCACCCATGACAGGGAAATCGTTTCTTTGCCTCTTCCCGATTCAACCTTCCCCGTGGTTTTCCCCCATTATTGTCACCTTGACCTTGTGCTCTTCCTTGATTTTCTGACTGTTTATTCAATTGAAGATCTTGCTGTTCAGCCTGTTTTACTTGAGCCCACATTACTTTTGCTTCTAAGGCTTTTCGTTTGTTATCAATTTCATCCCCACAATATCTAGCTTATTTTAAAATCTCATCAATGGGTTTTGATTGCCAACACAACATGTGCTGCTTTACCATTTGCGATATATCTAATCTTAACCCTGTCACAAATCTATACACAAAATGAGTCATATCCTTGTTTTCTAAACTTTCAAACCCACTATACTGGTTGAACACCTGTAAAAGTCGTTCGTAGTAGGCATGTACGGACTCGTTTTTCTCTTGGGTTGTTCTGTCTATTTTTACCCAATCAGTTTTTTTCAGGGGAATTTTACTTTTCAGGAAAGTGATTACTTGACGACATTTTTTCATTACATCTTCTGACGTGGCTCTTGTCTTTGAATCTCTTGGATATTCCCCAATAGGCCAATCCATAGTAATTTTACACTCTGTCCACAAATCTGCAGGTACTACTATGTCAAAAAGACCATCCAGATCTTTTAACAAAACCTTAGAAACTTTCACAAACCTCTCAACTTGTCTGTACCACTCCACTGGTTTCTCTCTCAATTTTGGGAAATCATTCGTGAACGACAAAATATCCTGTCTAGTCCATGGTACAGGTACGTACCCCCCTCCAGGTACTTACCTCAACGGATACAACCTCTCAGCCTTTCCTGTTTCTCTCATGGCATATTCAGATGTCGTTCAATTCACCTGTGCTTCTTCTTTTTTCTTTGCCTACCTAACTTTTCTTCTTTCAAGATCTCCCCATTTTTGTAACAGAAATGATAACTCCCTGATCTGTAACTTTCTTCCAGACACATTCATGTTTTCCAAATCCTTATCAGAAATTCTGCTCTATATGGTTTCTGCAACACCTTTGACTTCCCTATGTCAATTCCCATTTCGGATGCCAGATTTGTCCGTTTTTCATGGAATGTTTTCGTGTTTCGTGTAATGCTTCCGCAAATAAACAGTAACTCTTCTTCACTGTACGTGTTTAATCTGTCTAGACCCACATTTCCAGCAACCATTTCTTCTAATTTTACTCGTAATTTAAAAATGTCTAATATTTTTGGCTGTGACTTTGGTTTCTCTATTTCTTGAGACCATCTCTCTATATCTTCTGGGGTTACTATTGTGGCACTTCTAGTTCCTGTTGAGGTTTATAGTCTAACTTCCTTTGAACAACTGGGCAAATTTATTTTTGGAGTTTCCAGTATTGGCTCTCATATGGGCAAATCCATTAATGATATCACTGATTCACATTTGCTTGCTTGATCATCTATTAGTACCTTTTCTTTTCTAGGTTCTATGCTCGGGTTAGGCATTACAGGAACTTTGGAACAGTTTGACTTTTTACCATACAATGGGACTACGGGACCTATTCTCACTGGTATGGTCAATGCTTCAGGATGTGCGTTTATCTGAGCTATTTTCTGAATTAATTCATCTCTATTCTTATTTATTGCTTCCTTTTCTTTTCTCTTGAAGTACTCTGTCTGCTGTGTCATGTACTATCTGGAGAATCAAAGGTGTTCCTATCATCGGGGCACTAGGGATCATTCTATTAAATCCATCATTATAAGGTGGAGGACTTTTCATCAATATGTCTTCTAAGAATCCTTCTTCTGCATCTCCGCTACCTAGCATGGTTAAGTGCTTTGTTTTCTCTGTACATTTACCTCCCATCTGCTCCTCTAATGTTAACACAGGATATAAACCTTCTGCCACAATGGCCTGTCTCCATTGCTTCATTTGTCCATCTCTAGTCTCTCGGGGAAATTTCGGATAATATTTGCTTAAGGTCCTGTTACTTCGTGGTCTATCACGTTCAAAGGCTTCCATTTCCCATTCTTCTAAAGCCTCATAATGAGTCAATCTAGGTCTGGGTTCTAATTCATTCATCCGTGTTCTTAAATTGTACAATATTCTTCCATTAAAGCTTCCGTATTCAGGAAATGCTAATATTCCATCATCTTTTGTATATTCTACCCACATTTCTAACCATACACAGGTATGATAGCCTCTTTCCACCATCATGTATGATGCAGGCGTATTAGGAGGAGGAATGAGAATCCCTTCTCTACTCTTAATAGGTTTGTCCTTTTTAAAATAATTCTTGACTTTTTGCATAAATGACATTTTTTTCTTTTCTCCGTACATTGCGTGCTTGTGCTTATTAAGGTACTGTTCGTAAGCAAACCCTATAAATCTTCTGTCTGGACGAGTCCCTGTTAATGTTGGATCGTACATGCAAACTCCACTATCTATTATTATTCTTGTGACTTCTATTTTAATGACCAATGAGACGCTTGCTTTAATTCTAATACTTCTCCAATACCAGCATGTTTTCTAGTCTGAGGACAAATCAACTTCTACTCTGCTCGCTCCCTCAGCCAATGCTTGCGCAGCTTTTCTGTGACGTCAGTATCACTCCTTACTACTGACCCCTTCTTTACAATTTTGCATCAACTACACGTCCGCTGTTTCAACCAATCCCAGCGCAGCTCCTAGTGACGTCAGTGGAGCACCCTCAACTGACCCCTCCTTTACAAGGTAATGTGAAACTTATTTTCTCAGGATATTCACACAATTTTCATTATTAACAACATATAAACATTCGCTATTGTGTCAGACCCACTAATTCAAAGAATAGTAGAATTTCTTTTACTGCGAGTAAAACCCTTCCACTTACTCTTCACACACTACGAGTAAAACCTTTCCACTTACTCTTCACACAAGCATCAGAGAGCCTGCTACTCCTTCAGTATTACCCTTTCTAGGTGATATAATACCGAAATTTCACCAGCGAACTCCTCGCTACCAATTACTCTCACTTAGCATACAAGAATGTATTCCCTAACGTAGTGCTTCTAGTCCTGCGTAACTTTCAGCACTTTCTCGATCCAGACCAATAACCTCACTGCAGTGTAGCTTCCATTTACCACCCGCTATTCAATATTCCTGGGAATTTCCAGACAACATAAAACAATACATAACGGATTTTGGTTAAAACATAAATCAATAATTCTAAATTTTCAAATACAATCCTCACCTAACTAACTATACTAACCATGCCTCTGCTACCAAGAAAAACTGATGCAGCGGAGTTTACCAGCTCTATACATACATACACACAACACTCATTTGGGTCCATATACATTCATACATTCAATGAGCTAGAAAATGTCAGCTGGTCATCAATTTTGATTTACCTTAGAGAACCTTTACACCAGTATTCTTACCGACCCTGTTCCCTAAGTAAATGTACCTGTCGAAAGATCTAGTAGTAGATTAGAATAGGGAGGAAACGATAATAGTAATAACAATGCATTTAACTTTTATTCAAAGAACCACAGACTCAGAAGAAGTTTTAACATTTTATCTGAATTAAAGTCAAATGAAAATACAAGTAGAAACACCATAATTCTCCATCAGTTAAAAGTAGTACAGTTAGCACATCAATTAAATTCTTGTGATGACAGTACCTGAGGAAAGAAAGAATAGAGAGCAAATAGGTAGCATAACCCCACTGAGCTATATTTACCTAAAATGGTGTGAGGACCGAGACATCAGAGTATCAAAGATTCAGGACAGGTTCAGGACCGGGAAGGTGATCTCTTCTAGTTGCAACGCCAGCGTTGCACCCCTCTCTGGTACTACTCTCTCCGGCTCGGGCTCGTCTGGACCCCTTCCTAGATGTGCCTCCTCAGTTGTTCCGCGATTCTTCTCTAGTGTTGGATTCTTCAGTCAGATTGCAGAAAATTCGGGCAGCATCTCAGCATAGCATTGGCATCAATTTGGTCAAGTGTGTCTAACTAACTAGAACTTACCTCTGTTTTACCAATTCAAATGTATGATCCACCTCCAAATGTTTCAATTCTATGTACACCCCTCAATTTGATTGGTCCAGGCAGTGGGGTGAGGACATCACACCATACTAAGTTCAGTAATTTTCTATAGTTCTATTGTCTAATTCCCGGCCCCTTAATTTTAATACCCACAAGCTTTATTCCCACAGGCATTTCATATGCGGATCTATAAATCTGTAATACAATGTTCATCTTCTTCCTCTTGTAAGGTCAAAAGTTGTTCTTCCCATGTCCTTGCTGGGCACATGGGTTGGCAGTCATTCAATGTCTCTATTGGTCTCAGAACGAAAAGGTTTCAGGCATGCGTAGTTGCTGCAAGGGGTAGGGATATCGGTAACCCTTCAAGGCCCAAATACGAACTATTAATAAAGTCAGAAAAGAACATGTTAGAATACAAAATTAAATGAATTCACTGTATACCACTTACTTCTATTCTAACCCCATTTACTTAATATTTCTTTTGCATTAATAGCTTAGTTAAACTTGCATAAGTTAGTTTCAGCACGGCATGTGCGTTAATGCGAGGTTTTCGAGCAGCCATATTAAAAGCTATTGCGCAGCTGCAAAGAATTCCCACCAAGCTACAGGACACGTCATACTACGTAGATGCAGTAGACGCATGCGCAGAAGAGTTCCTGCGTTTTGGCAGCCATTTTCAAGGACACTCGGGTTACTTGTTAGTAAAGCACATAGAAAAGCTTCCCCTAGATACGATATGCAGAATGTAATGCAAAATGTGTATTTACAGACATGTTGATTATAATGTTACAGGTTATGCGAGAGGATTGCATACGAGCAAGTTCCTTTTCTTACGAAACATTGCTCCATCACTTTGGAAGGCCAAATTTCCTTCTCAGAATAAGCACCCAGCATCATTGTGAGTAGATATCTCGCACGACTTCAGCAATGACCTACTAAATGAGGAACAAGAATATGCAAAGACACTTCCAGCGCCTGGATACCCACACCGGTGATAAGGTGCGCCATACAAATCTAAATAACATAACATCTCTAAAGATCCCGAGAGGGCCGGCTCCCGTGCGGTGACTACCGGCGGTGAAGGAGGGCTGCTGGTAATGCTGTGACCCACATGGGCAAGACGGAGCACCAACGCGATTGAGGAGCCGCCTCCGAATCCCCAGTGACATTGGAGTTGCGGAGCTGTGGGGCCGAGGTGGGCGCGGCCGCGAGGGAGCCGGCGAGGCGAAGCTCGTGTGAGGCTTCCCTGCTGCCGCATTACCACCGAACCAGTGAACCCCTGGGAGCAGCGTCGTGGGGCCAAGCAGAGCAGCAAAGAGGGTGACACACCTAAAGACTAACCCGGATCGGGTCTGCACAGACTCTGTGGCCCTGACGACCGAATGACCGGGAGATTCCCGACGGCACCCCCAAGGGGACATACGACCTGCGAGGGAATCGTGCCTCATCGCCGTCGCACCCCCCCCAAGAGGCACATCATGGTATCCTGTAAATGGGTCTGACTCGTCTGGATGCGGACGCTTAATAAATGTGGTAAGATCGTTCACCAGGCTGAAAGGGGGGGCAGAGGCAGCCATAATTGTACAGATGTGGTGGGGCAGACCAGGGGCTGTAAATTAGCCAAAAGAAAGGTACATGGGTCCTAGCGGAAGCCCGATTGGACTGCTTTTACCCCCCCCCAGGGAAATAATTGTTAGAGCTGGAGGGGCCGAAATTGATGCAGGGACATATTAAATGTCGCGGCTCGACCCTAAGATGGCGGCCGTTATAGGGACTTTCGGCGAGCGTCTCATCCTTTGCCTAAGGAACTGTGCTGCAATACTTTAACATTTTATCACTCATTATTATTTTAGTGACCGCTGGCGGCACGGAGCGTCCTTATGCACAACTTAGACCACGCTTGCTTTCACTACATGTGGCCTGACCCCAAGATGGCGCCAAGGTCAAATTAGAACTTTAGTGCTTTTTGCATTGCTCAGGCACCCACTACACTCTAATGACACCCAAGTCATTCTCCAGCCTTCAGCAACAGTAACTAAGCACCAGGCAGCCAGCAATTGCCTGAGAATCTCATTCTCAAATGTTTTAGTTTCATAAAACTGTATGGGGGATAGCGGTGATCTGCTGCGGGGAAAGCGGCACGACTGACCGCCCCATCAACTTCCAATGACCTGGACGATACTGAGGGCTATTAAGTGAAGCCTCCCACAAGGCGTTGTAGGCTGTCGCAAGGTATCGTTCCCCAGTTGGCTGACCCTACGATGGGGGCCTATCCTGAGGAAACTTTGTTATCTGTGGGATTTGTCGGTGCCTATGGGGAGAAAATCGAAATAACCGAGTCCGAGGCGAGGGGCCGCGAGACCACTCCCCTAAAAGCTTGGACTGGAGTCCGCCTGCTCTTAGCGCCGAGTTAGCTTTGACCAGCTGAAGAGAGATGAGTGCCGGAGAGATGGAGGTTTGAGGCAGACAGCGCCTCCCAGTAACACCGGGACTGGTACGGCCAATGGATCTATGACGATGCCCCCTAGGTGAAAACCTTTTATGTTATCCTGACCGCTGAGCCCGAGCAACATGGCTGATGCCCGGTGGAGTTATTTAGTCAGCTATAGAGGAGATTGACTTTGGTTTTACCCCCTTGGCCGTCACCTACCCTGCTGGACATTGGACATTGTTTTTCCTCGTCTCTCTGCTGTGTCTCCTTTCCCTCCCCTACCTCCTATCTCCGTGATGCCGTGGCTGCCCTCTCCCTCTTCCAGCCCTGCCTGACTTTGTATGTTTTGCTTTTTTTCCCCTACACCCTTGTCTCATTCCTCTCACCACCCATCCTCATGCTCCTATTGACTCGTATCTGTTTCTATGGTATGCTATTGTAACTGATGTAACTATGTACAATCAGTTGTCATGTAAAGCACTCTGATACCTCCGGGTCTAGACAGCGCTATATAAAACTCTTCAAATAAATAAATAAATAAATAAAATAAGCGACATAATTAGACACAAAAAGGTGATAAGGACATATCGGGGAAATAGGTGACTTATACAAGCATACCCCTTTTAAACCACACCTACTGTATTTCTTCCCTCAAGGTAAGAATTGCACTGATATAAAATAATAAATGGTTGGGAAATTAGACAACTAATATTTCTCTAGAATATAATATGATCTCAACATTACTAAATGCATCACATTGGAATAACAATACTATCTTTGTACAGATGTTTTGTCATGGTGCCCAAACTTTGCAATGCCTTCCCTTTGAATATTTGAATAACTTCCAGGAAAGGCATCTGATAAATGAAGCGCTGCAAATGTTTATTTAAAGGCATGATCTCTGTCACAGTTTCGGTCTCACGTGTGTTGTAAATAGTTGAAGAGTTGCGGCAGCACGTTTTTACCCCCTTACAAGATGCTAAATGTTTTTTGGTCACTAGAGCTGTAAAGGAATGTGCTCCTTTGACGAGACACGGAGCAGCATGTATTGGCATATCTGATTGAAACAACGGGGATATTCACAATAAGCCTAAAGCAACATAACAGTGCAAGCAAAAAAAACATAACATGGCTGTGAAAACAGAATGCAACACAACAACCACAGTACACAACAAGAACATTTTGCAGTAATGCAGCACAAAGCTACATACCAAAAAAACAATACGACCATTAGAAAGTGCAACACCACAACTATGCACAAGCGTTCTGGTCATATATTACCACTTTCACAAGGCTGCTTTCTGAATACGGTGACAAAATGTGGCTTCATCAAGCACTGCCTGACTTATCCCCTAAGGTACAAAGGGGCATATCAACAACAACCGGCGATAATTATCTCTAAGCGCACTTAGCGCTAGGATAATTATCGCCGGCTAGCGTGAATTTTTATCGCTGAGATAGCGTGCTATTAGCAACGCTTATCTCAATAGCGATAAAAATCCTCACGCTAACAGGCTAACGTGAGATTATCTCTGGAAACCCAGCGATAATCTCACGTTACCTTGTTGATAGGGACAGGCAAACTTAGCCATGATATCCTCCTTCCATAGGATATCATGGCTAAGTCAGAAAAATACCAGACGTGAAAAAGCAGCGTTAACCGCGGTTAGCGCTGCTTTTTTTGTCTCTAACAGGGTTAGCGACATTCTTGATAATAGGAGAAATGTCGCTTAGCGACATTTCTCCTATTATTTTACTCTGGAACGCCCCCTTTGCATCTCATTAGAGATGCAAGGGGAAGCGTAGAGTAAAAGGGTGCTAACATGCAAATTTGCATGTTAGCATCCTGTTGTTGATAGGGTGCTAGTTTTATCTCTCCTTTTTTGGCTTTTAAAGCCAAAAAAGCAGAGATAAAGCCCTTTTTGATATGCCCCAAAATATCGCCAGTGGAAAAGTGTTTTGTGATCCAGCCCAAAGTTTCTAGGAACAGGTTCGAACCCTTCCTGTTATTTTCGGGCTTCTGCCTGTGTTTCTGGAGCTCTGTTTTATTATTTGCTGGCAATTATAGTACCATGATGCCCTAGAGTGACGTAGAAAATAAACAAATAAATGAAAGTTCAGTTCATGAGGATTTTTCTAAGCAAGTTTAGTTTCTACAACATCAATATATTCAACAACCAGCCGGCATTGTAACCGGTGGATGAACACGCCTTTCGTTTGCTTTGATCAATAAACACAGTTCACTAGAACTTTTCTCAGAACAGCAACTCAGTCATTACTCTGTGTCAAGACTAATTCCGGTGGCAAAATGACAGGATCTGCATCTGATTTAGAACAGCGCTGCACACGCAACATTTACAGTGAAGGGATGTGAGGCAGCAGCATTCAGAAATGCCTCATGTCACTAAATGTCAAATGTGATGGTTTTTAGAGGAACCACTCGAGGGGTTCTTTCTTCTTTCTGTCAAATATAATCAACTCGGTCATTCATACCTGTTTCTTGTCATGGCTCAACCGGTTCCTACTCTATTACATATAGTTAAAGTCATTGAACTCTGCGACATAGCCGGCCACTTATACAAAATGTAGTACCATGTTTTCCAATGCCTTCCAGCACAGAAGCCAATTTAAAAAGCTGTCATTAAAAATCATTAACTGACCATGGCATCAATTCAATTCAGTCCAAACCCTTCATGGGTTATTCTGATTTGAAAGTATTTTCCAAAGAGCATGGCCTGCCGGGGTCCCTACACAGATGTTGCTGCGGTAAATAAACACACGCAAAATACTTCATACCATCCTAACCTAAAAAAAACTAAATTTCATAAATGTGTGAAAACATTGAGAAGAGAACACCTTTTTTCTTGCATTAATTTCGTTTTACTCTTACGAGCGTGATATATGCTGGCATGTATTCTAGTCTGTAGTATGTAATAAGCAGAAATAGGAACCCTCGCTGCTGGACGCAGGCGATACTTTAACACTAACAAGACAGAATAAAATCATTCACTCCTAGGAACTGCTGAAACCACCAAAGTTCAAAAAGAAGAGAACATACAGCCATGCCTTCTCTGGTCTTGCTCCAGGAATATGGAACGCTCTCCCGCCAGAAATCAGGATGAACCCCTCAACCCATGCATTGAAAAAAGAAGTCAAAGGTTTGCTCCTGAATAGTTACATGTGAAAATAGTACTGTAGCCTTACAAACTCATGTAATTGACCTTACAACCCTGCCTTCCCTTGTCTACTATGCATACTTCATCTTAACTGTTTATGTCTACTTTGTCTCCAATGTGCTTCCACTGCAGAAGCTTAGCTATCGATTATGTTTTCCTGTGTCAACCTAACCAGCTGGCTTCGCTGTACAGCGATCTGATACCCTGCCGGGTCATGTTTGCGCTCTATAAAAAATTTCAAATAAAAAAAAAAAAATAGGACTTAGAAGCAGAATGTGCATTGAGTACTCTGAGGAGGACAAAGACGGATTGCAGTTATATATATTGTTGCATTAACATCCTGCCCTAAGTTTTCCACTCTTTGAGCCCATAAGATCGTGTCTACAAAATAAACTTAGCAAACTAGTTTCTAGATGCTCTAAATTGTTGTCAAGTTATATGTACGTGCAATTTGTATTTATTTAGCAAATATTTACTTTTAACATTGTTATTAGACTCTTCCCTGCACAAAGTACAGTCCCACACTCTGTATGGTGATTAACCGACATACATCGACCACTGATTGGCAGACACTGCCTTCCATCAATTAAGGAGATTCTTATGCAGCAGTCAGATGAGTCTGCATAGAAACATGCCACAGCAGAGGCCGCTCCTTCTCCGACTTCCCATCCAAGTCCTGGAACCCCTCCACTTCTGAAGATCACCCTCGCCGACCCTCAATTTATAGGAAGAGACTTAAGACCTGGCTTTTCGACTAGCCCAGCAACGCAGCACCTGGGTGCCATCACGAGTCATCAGCCACATTTTAGAAGCACTGATTGATTTGATTTGATACCCAAGCAAAGGTGGTGCCTCTGGTACTGGTTCCCTGTAGTTGAGTTTAAACCATGCTGGTGGGACCTGAAGAGATAGGATCATATCCAATGACATGGCAGCTATCCAGTGAGCTTGAGGCGATAAGGCAGTGCTCCCCATTGCCCCTTTATTTTTTCACACACTCATACATACAGTGGGCCCTGTGCACTATCCCTTTCATTCATCTATCCATGCATTCACTCTCATCCACTCTCCATTCATGCACTCACATTTAAACATGTACTCATTTCTCCAGTCATTCCCTCCAGCTTTCACACAACCACTCACACAAACTTGCCAATCAATGAAGTAGTACAAGCACTAATATAAAAAGACGAACCTATCAGACTGGTCAAAATTTGGGGACTATTTACATGGCCCCTGTGCCACCGTAGCGTAACTTTTTTTGACACTCCGGTGGCATAGACAAAAAGTGTCGTTTCCTTAAAGTTACTTATTACTATTCTATCACAGCAGTAAAAAACAAAAAGTATTCTTCACCGTTGTGACTGCCAGGAGCATGCTTCCCCAGCCCTCCACCAACGCAAGTCTTCAGAAATCGAAGGGAACCATTGGAATGGCTAATAATGTTATGGCATATCAGGTTTTCAGACTCCGCTCTCTGTAGATTCAAGGGAGGGAGAAAAGTGACAGTGGTGCTCTTGCTCCAACAACTGCTATTCCTATTGTCAGGTCTATGCAGATCCACAGCTGACAGAACAACTCTGAGCCATGTGCACAAGGCCAAGCAAAGCAACCCTGTGTGGCTTTTCATGGTCTTGTAAATATGGCCCCCTTTCATGCATTACTCTGCGTGAAAGGCGCATTCCATGGGAGTTGCTGTGGTGTTCACATGCAACACTCATGGATTCTGACGCATTCCCAGATTTACAAGGTTTTGTAAACCTGGGAATGTGCCAGACTCCCCAGGGGAGGCATTAAAGTGGCAAAACGAGTAGAAATACCTTTATTTCTCCTCGTTTTTCGCTCTATGTGTGCTGCATTCTCAGTAGAGCAAATAGCGATGTTAGAGCTTTTGACAATACACATACTACCACACATCCATCATGTGAGCTAATTCCAATCTGTACATGTGCTCTGATAATGAATGTATGCTACATAATGAGGAGAAGGGGCCATACACAAAGCCATTCTACCTAGCCTTATTTGCCATTATATAATCTGC
This sequence comes from Triturus cristatus, assembly GCF_964204655.1. Classification (NCBI taxonomy): domain Eukaryota; kingdom Metazoa; phylum Chordata; class Amphibia; order Caudata; family Salamandridae; genus Triturus; species Triturus cristatus. The sequence goes on along the minus strand of NC_140582.1, from coordinate 663,346,587 downwards.
ATTCACGAGAATTCTGTAGCAAATGTGGCTGGAAGTAGATTGCACTATGACACTTTATGATGCTATGGATTGTGTATGAATTATTGTTACTAAGAATGCATTCTGCACTATGACACTTTATTTAACTCAATTGCTGTAAATGGCTGCTATGAAAACAGGCAAAGGAATGCGAATGAAACTGGCATGAACAGTGGCTTTTGTGCAACGTGTACAATTGGATTGCCTAAGGATAATGAGGAGAAAGGGCAGTGGTGGCTTGTGACTTTTGAAAGTGGTGTGACATTAAAATTGCTGACGAGTGTGATGGAAGGAGGAATATGTATGAGGCCACCAGTCAATTGAGGGGCAAAAAGGAGCTCTCTCCTTTAGCAAAATATTTGAAAAATAGGACAAAATAATGTATTTTTTGCACATTTTAAGAAGCAATTAGTTTATAAAGCACAACCACATGTGGACCATTTTGCCATGAAAATTATTGTATTAAATCGGGCAGCAAATATAAAGAAGCACATGTGCAGGCCTTGGTTCTCTGTCCAAAGAAGAGTGAGAAATCAGATACACTAATTTCATAAACATTATTTTAATAGAGTAGGGAGCACTGTAAATTGTCTCTGGAGATGTGAAAGGGTATATGTTTATTTTTTGAATGATTTGAGTGAGAGGAGGGCTTCAGCCACGTGGTAGGACCTTGGGAAACAAAGTCAAAGACCAGGGAGGAAATTCCATGGCCCATCTGTCACATTCACTTCACCTCTTTAAACTGCTGCATTTCTGAAGAGGGATGCATGCACCCCGCAACCTTCGAAACCGCCAATCAGCGTCACGGTACATTTATTTTGATTTTGACAAAGCTTTTACAATCAGAGTGTGTGGATTCTTGCCTCCAGTCTTCACAATCTATCTAGTTACTGTTTGTTTTGTGAACACACACCCTAACAGTGATGTGAATGCTGTAAAGGGAAGCTTCATCAGTAGTCTTCAAACTGGGGGGCTGGGTGCTCATTTGTGATCCCACCCTATTAAAGATTGAACACAAGTGCAGGTGAACGCCCCACCTTAGTTACAATCTGCAGTTTATTTGATTGTGGTGAGATTTGCCTCATCTTAATGGATCCATGAGTCCGAACATATGTTCACAAACTGAAATTCAACTTTGATATATTTATAAATATTGTATTTCAAGACCTTGCTAGCCCTTTAAGGAATTGGTTCATCAACAGAGGATGTAAGGCAAGTTTATGGCAGCGATTAGCCGAAAAAGAAAAACTAGAGGGAATCTATCTTAGTAAAGAATACATTTGTAATATAACTGCTGCCTTCAGTTCCAGGGCACATGGAAGTCAAAGGCTAGCATTTACAGCATTACATGGAAATATACATGGAAATATAAAACTTTAACCAAAACCGGACGACTCTGTATTATTTTAATAATTTTGCAGCCACAGAAAGTTGCATAAAATGAAAAGGACAGATCTCACACAATCATATGGTACCGCAAAATGAAAATCAGCGATATCAGTAAATGCGTACAATGCCTGGCTCTTTCAGGGCTCTGTAAATAATGCGCATAGCTGTGTTCAAGCATCGGATTTTGCCTGTGCCACGCGGGGCCTTGTGTGACCATGTGCTTCGAGTCCCTCCTCTGCTGGAATTGTTAAGCAAACCGTGCCTGGTGTGGACTAAGTGCTATTTAAGCATGCAAATATTAACTCACATCCATTCATGACTCAAAGGCAGCGCATCACGGGTCTTTTCCTCCACTGTGGGAAAACTTTAATAACATTTCCACATTGTTTGGTTTCAATAACTTAAATTATAGGAACCCAATAATTATTTCCTATTTTTCGATACCCCATATGCATACAACTCTTTTATTCAAATGTGTTAACGCTTCCTGGCAGTTCACATGTCAGGGAAAAGGGGATTAGTCAGAAACAGGATGGAACCTCACTATAACAGGATGGAACCTCACTATAAATAATGTCTTTCGAGAAAAGTTAACTGAGATCAGAGTTTGGACGTCAGGATAAGGAAATGCCTCTTGATAAACAGTCATGGTTTTTAGAACAATATATGTATTATCTCATCCAGACAGATTGCCTCTCTTCTCAATATCCCAGCAAGATCAATGCTTCCTCTCTCCCCTCCTACCAGCACTGACAAGGGGTCCGCGCCTCACCTCGTCTTCACATTAATGCCGAATCTCTCCTTTAGCTTGCTCTGTGCATACCGAGGCCTGTAGTGTTGCGCTCTAGTTCTCGAGCGCTGCTTGATGATGCAGCGCGCGAGAACGCGTGAGGACGAGCGACTGCGCATGCGCGGAGACCCGCGATATGCCGCGAGGTCCGTTTTCCGGCACTCTTCCTTTGAAGAAGAATAAAGTATATTATAACATACCCTACGGCGTTCTGGCGATTCTTAGTGGGGGTAAAGCACCCCAGTAGTGACCTGAGTGCCCCACAACTTTACAGTGGCGACGAGGCTGCGACCTGCATGCAGGAAGGTGTCCAGCAGAGGGGAACCGGAGCACAGACACACCACGTGGCAAGGTGAAGACCAGGAAGGACACCAGAGATGACCGCAGGAGGAGAAAACACCTCCAGGGAGCAGAATAAAGGGAGAGCGTGGCAGAGGCAGCGGCAAGACGTAAGGCGCTCCAAGAAAAGAAAGATACCAGCAAGAACAAGACGGAGAAGGCCTGTCGAACCCAAGAGGGACCCTGGCGGACGCAGCGGCGCGCAGGGACAGGGGGGCGGAAGATCCCCAACAGCAAGACCGACCGCAAGATGAGAGCGCGGACACGTCAGGCAGCCCGAGAGGCCCAGGGGCAGCGCCGGAGGGAGGCGCCAAAATGAGCGCGCAAGCATCCTCATTGACAAATCCAATCCCGTTTCTACCGAGACCAGGGGAACCTCAAATGAAATGGGAAGATTGGAGGGAGTACTTCAAAAATTTCATCGAAGCGCTAGAAGATGAAAATGGGGAGGCTTTTTCCAGTGCGCGAAAGAAAAGGATCCTACTGCACAACTTGGGCCCAGAAGGGATACGAGTCTATCAGACCCTAGTGCCTGCAGCCAGACCGGACGCAGACACTGATGTTTTCCAACATGCAATAGAAGACCTCAACACCCACTATCGACCCGCAGTAAGTGTCTCCATTGACAGGTATAATTTCCAGCAAAGAAAGCAAGAACCTGGCGAATCCATCGACGACTATGTGTCGGCGCTGAGGAAGTTGGCGATAACGTGCAAGTATGGAGCCCTAACGGAGGAGTTCATAAAAGACCAGATAGTCATGCACTATCCACCAACAAGAATGTACAAGACAAATTGAGGGCAAACAGTGAAGCGTCGCTGAAGGAGGTAATAGCCTTAGTGAAAAAGGCGGAGATGTCGAAAAGGTGCGCAGAAGCAGCCAAAAGGGAGACCAGTCAGTGCACCATGGTGAACAAGGTGGATGACGCAGGACCGCAAGGTCGGGGCAAAACCATGCTGCCCGAAGGGAAAGGACAGAACAAATGGAAAGGGAAACTGGGGCAGTCATGGAAGCCGAGCGGAGAGGCCAGCGCAGGATGCTACAGGTGTGGGAGTTCAACACACTTTGCGCAAGACAAACGATGCCCAGCTTTCCGGGCAAAATGCACGTTTTGTGGGGTCATGGGGCACTATGAAAAAGTGTGCCGCCGGAAACCGAAGAAACAAATGGTGAAATATGTGATGCATGAACAACCGGAAGAAGAGGGTGAACAAGAGGAGGAAGACGAGATATTGTGCGTCGACGAACCAGTATTAAGTGTCGGGCATAAGCGATCCCGCAAACCACTGTGCGACATGCGAATAGGCGGCGTGCAAATCGAGATCGTAGCAGACTCGGGATCGCCATACACCATAGTGCAAAGAGCAGTGTGGAAGGAAGACTTCGAGCCCAGCCTAGGATCAAAACTAGAACCACCAGACATACGGCCACTGTCATACACAGGCGAACCCATTCCCATGGTGGGATACAGGAAGTTGAACTTCGAATTCAAAGGTAGATGTGCGGAGTGCAAGTTGTATGTGGCGGAAAGAGGCCCGTCCGTTCTAGGATGGATGGACCAAGGGGACCTCGGGATCAAGTTGGACCCAGGAGGGGAAACGCAAGTACTACTGACAGTGCAAGGGAGCTGGCCGGACCTAGACGGAATGAAACGCAAATTTCCGAAAGTCTTTGGAGGGAAAGTGGGGAAACTAGAGAAATTCACCCACAAAATAGTACTTAAGGAAAATTCTAGACCAGTCTTGCACAAAGTACGCAACGTTCCGCTGGCCATCAAAGAAGCGGTGCAGATAGAACTTCGGAGACTGGAAGAAAATGGTATAATTGAACCCATTGACAACTCGGAATGGCTAGCCCCCTTGGTAGTAGCCACCAAACCCAACGGTAAAGTTCGCTTGTGTGTGGACCTTCGCGAACTCAACAAGTGTGTGGTAGTAGAGAAATTCCCATTGCCGCGCATTGAAGAGATGTTGTCAAAAACAAAGGGGGTAAGGTGGTTTTCCACCATCGACCTCACTTCCGCGTATCACCAGATTGATCTACACCCTGCCAGCAGGAAATTGACGTCCTTCATAACGCCCTTTGGATGTTATCAATACCGCAGGATGCCGTTTGGGCTGGCTTCCGCAGCTGCGGTATTCCAAAAATTAATGCATCGCCTCTTTAAGGACATGGAGGGCATCCAATATTTCCAGGATGACATACTGGTGATGGGGTCTGACAGGGAAGACCACAACAGGAAATTAGACAAGGTGCTTCAAGTGTTGAAAGCCAAGGCCTTGACAGCAGAATGGGAGAAGTGCCGCCTAGGGATGACGTCCGTCACTTACTTGGGATATGAAATAGGGGGACAAGGCATTACACCCAAGCGAGCAAACGTGAAAGCCATCTGCAACGCCGAGGCTCCGTTCAACAAAGAAGAAGTACGATCATTCCTAGGGATGGCGGAATATTACAGCAAATTCGTGCGACACTTTGCCTCCAAAACACACCATCTTCGACAATTAATACGGGATAAGTCGACGTTCAGGTGGCAGAAGAAGCACAAAAGGAATATGAAGAGTTGAAGCGCAACATCAGCCAAGCGGTGCCCCTCCAAGGATTCGAGCCGCAAGGAAAATCCAATCTGACAACGGACGCCAGTGAAAAAGGATTGGGAGCAGTCCTCATGCAAGAGAGAAAAGGAGGGACGACGGAGACCCTCTGTTTTGCATCCAGATCACTATCACCAACGGAACAGAAATATAGCGTGATCGAGAAGGAAATGCTAGCGGTGGTATGGGCCATGGGAAGGTTCCGCCAATTTCTATGGGGCACGAGGGTCACACTCAAGACGGATCACAAGCCGTTGGTCAAGGTGCTTACCTCCAGTGGACATGCCAGCGCCACTCCGCGCATAGCCAAGATGACACTAAAGTTACTGGAATACCGATATGACGTGGAATATATACCGGGGACACTGAACAAGGTCGCAGATTATTTAAGCAGAGCGGCGGCGATGGAGGGAGCCCCCGACCCAGCAGCTGAAGAGGAAGAGATGGTGGCGGTGATGGAGGACCTCGAAAGGGTCATAAGTAGACAAGAATGGACCGAAGCATACGAAGGCGACCACGACATAAGGGAAGTCAAGGACCACATAGTTCACGGTTGGCCGGAGAAAAGACGGCTGAGGGAGGCGCTCAGGAAGTTCTATGAAGTCAGAGAGGAGCTGTCGGTGGGAGACGAAGGTATCTTCCTGTACAGAGGAGAGAGAGTCATCCCCCCGGCTGCGTTGGTATCCCGCCTGGTTGGGCTGCTGCATGAAGGACACTTGGGAATAGTGAAAACGAAGATGAGAGTAAAACACATGTACTGGTGGCCTGGAATGGACGTACAGGTAGAGCCGCATGTCAGGGAATGCAACCAATGCCAGAGAGCAGATAAGACACTAAACCCACTAAGGCCGGAGCTGGGGAGATTCCAGTTACCGAAGGATCCGTGGGAAGAAGTTGCGATAGACATTCTAGGACCGGTACTGGACCGCCAAGGGACGCCCCAATACCTGTGCGACCTTGTGGACAAGTATTCCAAATCGCCGGAGATACACATACGAGAAGCGATGGATACAGAAACGGTGATCAAGTTCGTGACATCAGTATTCCTCAGGGAAGGAATCCCAAGGATCATTTTGAGCGACAATGGACCACAATTCACTTCAGACAAATGGTACAAGTATGCGGAGAGGAACGGAATCAAGGTGCAACACACGGCCGTGTATCACCCGTCGAGCAATGGACAAGTGGAACGATTTAATCGTGTCATCATGGGATCCATCCAAGCAGCCATCATGATGGGCAAGGACTGGGAGAAAGAGGTGCAGAATATGATTTGGGCATACCGTATCACCCCCACAAGCACGGGGTATAGTCCTTTCCAAATCCTGAGGGGACGACACCCTTTCACCAAAGACAATGTAGTGTGGAGAGAGAAGACAATAACCAGCAAGTGGTCTCCGGCGGTGGTACAGCATAACCTGGAGAAGGCCCAGAAAATATATACTGAGTATTATAACCAAAGGAGGAGAGTGAAGACCACCACACTGGAGAGAGGGGAATGGGTGAGAGTCAGATATGCAATGAAGAAAAAGAAGGGAGACAGCAAGTACAGCCCTCCCCTACAAGTGAAGGAAGTGTACGACAGAGCGGCTTTGCTCAGCGATGGGAATGTGTGGTCGCAAGATCGTATGACCAAGTGCAACCGAATCGTGGGTTGGCCCCAGGAGGAGACCGAAGGAACGACACAAGAAGCAAGCGCCAGGGAAGGTGAAGGTAACAGTACGTCTGTGGAGGAAGGAAGAAATGGGGAAGAGAGCAGTGAGGCGCAGGAGGAGCAAATGACCCCAGAATTCGTGGGACCGAGCAGAGAAGAGAGCAGAACCCCGAGGAGGGAAAAACTGAGCACGCCGAGAAGCCAAGCAGGAAGCCCGGCGGAGGGAGGTGCCCCAGAGGAATGCCACACTCCGGTAAGGTGCACCAGAGCAGGCAGAGCGGTTGTACGACCCAGCCGCTTCCGGGACTATGAACTAGAGAGTGGCTGAACTTTCTGGGACACAGTAAGACTTTTGTTTGTGTTTGGAAAAGAAGGGAGATATGTAGTGTTGCGCTCTAGTTCTCGAGCGCTGCGTGACGACGCAGCGCGCGAGAACGCGTGAGGACGAGCGATTGCGCATGCGCGGAGACCCGCAATCTGCCGCGAAGTCCGTTTTCCCGTCGCTCTTCCTTTGAAGAAGAATAAAGTATATTATAGCATACCCTACGGCTTCCTGGCGATTCTTGGTGGGGGTAAAGCACCCCAGTAGTGACCTGAGGGCCCCACAACTTTACAAGGCCGAGAAGAAACAGGCGGCAGCTTTCTCAGTGGCAGTGCTTTCATTTTGTTCCCACACACACACACTGTTGTCAGCTGTGCAGTACAAAGGAAAGGAGCACGTGAGGTGACCATAGAGACTGTCACAGACAAATAGCCAATCATTATGAGCCTTCAGAATAAAGCTACGCAGTGATTGGACATGTGCTGCACTTCTCCTTCTCCTCCAGCTGCCTCTTGTGCGCGGGACTACAGGCCAGCCTTCAGAGCCAATTGAGATACTGCTCTCATGCTGTTCATACCAGCAAACAACATCACGATTGGCTGGGACAGGCAAATCCTCCACTCCATAGGAGACTGGGGGGGCTGCATCTTCACTCTCTCCTGTTCCTACTAAAGCAAGGATTAGATAGGCCTTGAATGCATTTGTGAGGCAGGACTAAGCAAGGTAACTATCCAACCTGACATGCGCACTACATATACCCTCACAAAGTCCATTGCTTTCGCTTCTGTCAGGATTGGCCCCACCCTCAAAAACAGTAGACTCAGAGCAATAGACAGAGTGCTACAGTCAGGCAAGACAGTATGGAGATAAACCACTGTAGATTCATTAGATGCCTATTGAATTAAAATTGTGTGATGTGGCAGCACATGGAAGGGGCGGGGAAACACCCTCAAGCCCAATGGAAGAAGCCGCCCCTGAAAAAGGGCCACCTACAAAGCAGGTTTTACATAGCTTTGTGTGCCACTATACAATCTGTGGACTCGAGGATTCTGTTGTAAGTGTGGCTTGAATTACATTGCACTATCACACTTTACAACGTTATGGAAATCTGATTATGCATGAGTTATTGTGACTAAGAAGGCATCTTGCACTGTGACATTTTATACAATTCAATTGGTGCTAATTGCTGCTAGGAAAATAGATGAATGAATACATGAACTGAAATGTTGCTATTACAACCAGCCGCTTTGAAATGTACATACATAGCCGCTATCAAAATTGATCTGCACTGGCACATTGCAAGGTGCATGCAGAAAACAAATGAATTAGTTGAAACAGAAACGCTGCTACCCGCTCCGGCTTCTCTAGTATGTGTAAGATAACCCATTGTCAGTATGGGCTTATATTTTGCATTTTAATATTGCATGGTCATATGTGGATAGCAACTGATGTTAACTATTGTGGCATTGAAAGATCTGGGACTTGGTCCGAGAAGTATAAGGACGAAAGCGTAACATGAGAAGAAACATGAGATCAGAATTGTAAAGAGTAGCGTCGGGTATGTGCAACAAATGTTTGTTTAGATCACTACAGTGCAAACACTGTATTTCTGAGTTGAGAAGTTGAAACTCTCATGATGCAGAAATATAGAAAAGGGAAATATAGAGGTGGGCATCACAATGGACTGTAAATAACACGGCGGTGATGGGAAATGTGTTGGCCCAGTTGAAGGCGTTTACCGAAACCTGTAAGCTTCCAGTTGCTTATGGTGCTCAAACGTCTATAATTTAATAAAAGGAGTTTTCCAACCCCACTGTGCCTTATCTGTGACTGCGCTATACGACACACCTAGTGCGGCTGTATTTTGGTGATTTCACAACTGGAATGAGTGAAATCTATATATGTAAATATTCACTGAAAGAGCCAAAGGTTAAACTGTGTCATAGTTAGGTAAAAATGTAGGGCATCATTTATAGGTTTTTTGAAGTAGGTCAGTGCTGTTGCGCTGCCCTGCGGCAAAAGAAAAGGGCAGGAATGCTCTGTATCTATTAGATACAGCTCATTCCTGTCCTTTTCCCCTGCGCCATGCACCTTGGTGCAAGGGTGCCTGCGTTGCAGGGATGATTTTTTTTGTGCAGGAAGGAAAACCTTCCTCCACAAAAACAATCACAAGAGGCTTTTTCTTCTTTCTATGTGTGTTGGAGAATGAGGCACACATAAAATGGGAAAAAAGGAGGAGAAAGAAAGATGTTTCTCAAAGTTGTGCCTTCCTTACGCCAACCCAGGGGAGGCATTTGGTTTTAGCACTGCCTCAGACTTACAAATTCTCGTAAATCTGCGGCAGTGTCAAAAAGCCATGGATGGTGCTGGGAATGCCCCCAGCAACACCCATGGAATGCCCCTTTCATGTGGTTTTCTACGTAAAAGGGGCACATATGTATACGGCCATGAAAAGCCACATAACGAGGCTTTATAAATATGCAAGTGGTACAATGCGCCACCAGAAAGTAAAAAAAGTGACGTTCCGGTGGCACGATACTGCTGGTAGGGCCTCATTAATGAGCCAGTAACTTTTAAAACTAAAAAAAAAAAAACATAAATTCCCCAGCTTGCACACCCGCCACTCACAAGTTATGAACTCACATATTTCAGCACTCATGATGTACTCTAGCATCATTTATGACATCATTAATGATATCTCAAATGACAACATCTCAATATGTGGCCTTGATAGATAGATGCGGTATATAACACTATAGCAAATAGCATAAAACAAACATTTGGCACCCATGATAAAACCGCGTAAAGACCACTGTCCATGCTGAACATGGACTATAAAATATTAAGCAAAATTATAGCGAATAGATTGCTACTCCTCATGCCCCAGCTAGTGCACACAGACCAAACGGGATTCATACCACAAAGGAATACTGCCATTAACATCAGGCGCCTCATGGCCATAATGAGGGCAGAGGACTATGCCAAAGACGAAGCTGCAATATTTGAAGTAGATATCGAAAAAGCATTTGACAGCCCAGAGTGGCTATACCTCTACAGAGTTTTGGAAGAGATAGGCCTAGGGGCGGCATTCTTAGAGTGGGTGAAACTGTTATACGCGGATTATAGGGCGAGGGTGCGGATGGGGAAAGTGATCTCCCAGGGCATGAGGGTAGGGAGAGGGACTCGACAGGGATGCCCTCTCTCCCCTCTTTTATTCGCACTGGCCGTGGAACCGCTGGCGTGTCGGGCCAGAATGGGATGGGACTATGCAGAGCTGGTGATCAATGGCATATCTCATCGCGTAGCACTCTATGCAGATGACTTACCCCTCTTTTTGCAAAATACAGGTGGAGATTTGCAGGGGGCCAGGGGTATGTTAGAAGAATTTGGAGCACTTTCGGGATTGCGAGTAAGCTGGCAGAAATCTAAGGTATTCCCTGTGACGCCTATTAGACGTCTTCCAGAAGATCTGGGGACCTTACGATGGGAGCCGACATGCCTAGAAAATCTGGGAGTGACGGTATACCATGGCATGGCAAACCTGATAGAGGGTAACGTGGAAAGGGGGATACTCGCTCTCCGCTCCTCTATGGACTTTTGGGGGTCCCTTTCGCTGTCAGTGGCAGTCAGGGTGGCCCTCCTGAAGATGGTGGCACTGCCCCATCTGCTATACATTTTTGGGACACTCCAGATTTGGATCCCATGTGAGACATTCCGCAAACTAAACTCACAGATCATAACTTTTTGTGGGGGACGGGGCACAGACGAGTGGCACTACATTCGTGGCAGCGCTCTACAGCCACGGGAGGGCTAGCAGTCCCTGACCTCGAAGCTTATAACCTGGCAGCACAGCTACAATGATTCGTAAGATGGCTCGCGAGCAGCAGAGATCCAAATAGGGTGCAATCACCATTTGCACCAGAACCCTAAGTCCTAAGAAAAATACTGTTAAGGCTGAGACAGAGGCCCCATAGGAAGACGGATGAAGAGACGGTAATTACAAGGTGCTGGGCGAGATGGCTATAAAGATTAGGCTGCAGGGTCCCCTACTCTCCAGACATGCCCACGATATGCTCCACCAGTTACCGCATGGAGGGAACTCGGCTGGGCTAGATGACTGGAAGGAAGCATGGATGAAAGTAGTCAGAGACCTCTTACAGAAATGCAAATGATCCTATTCGAGGATCTACAAAAGGAGTACAACCTCCCACAGGGACATTTTCTACTACATAGAGCTGTTACGGCAGCATTCTGAAAACACTGGACGACGGGGGCGACTGAACCTAGAGCGCTAGATTGCTGTAGGTTATGTAGTCCTTTCTGCAGGTAGGATGAAAACAGTCTCTTGCAGATACAGCGCCATCAGGGATACCAATTATAGAAAAAGACTGGGGTGCTATTGTGGAACACACCCTGAAGGTCTCTAGGAACACGAGGTTCAAACTAATAAACTACTATGTGCTTCACAGGGCGTACCTAATGCAAGCTAGAATCAGACGCTACTTCCAAATAGAGGAAGCAGCATGCCCGCGATGTGGGAATGAGGAGGCACACATCCTGCACATGTTGTGGGATTGCCCAGGCTTGAGGGAATTCTGGGAGGAGGTACTAACGATTGTTGGGAGCATAGATAGGGTAATTGAGCACACACTGCGCCGCTGCATACTTCACTGGTTCCCACACACGGCCAAGACAAAGACTACTGGGAGATTCCAAGACTTAGCGTTTGTGCTTGCAAAAAGGAAAATCACAAAAAATAGGAAGTCCGCAAGAGGCCCCCAAATAGGGAGCTGGAAAGGGAAATGGAGAAATGGGCAGCTGTAGAACATAGAGTCTCACTGCGTGCAGACAACAGAGGCATAGGAAACCTAGAAACAGCGAGGGCCTGAGGGAACCTAGTGAATGACCTACAAACACCAGAACTAAATGATACAGCAGATGACCAGCCAGATTCGCCACCACTGAACAGGGACAATTAAATAGGGACACTGGAGATACAAGAGAGGTGAAGGCCCTATACAGTGGCGAGAGATGCGACAGCCCCTGCTTTTCCCCCACCCCGCCCACCTACCAAGCATCGTCCACAGTAGGAAGGGCACAGATAAATGAAGGAGCAGCACACACCGCTGATACATACAACTGACACTAAGCAACTTGTTTAGGGGAGGGGGAGGAGGGAGTTGAAAGTTAAGACTGGTTGAACCTGTTCACCAATTTCATCTGAACGATGGATGAATGAGAGAATAATGTAATGTATACTATGGAAAAAATGTTTGATACTTGAGATGTAGAAAACTTCTGTGAATGTTATAAGCACTAAATGCCAATAAAATCTGTTTTTATTTAAAAAATACATTTGGCACCACAATCCCTTTCTGCTTTCTGAAATGTGCTGCTTCATCATGTCCAGGTGCTATTTGTAGAGCGATAAATGCTTCAGAGCAAAGACTGAGCTTCAGCGCAATAGGAGAATTGTCCATTTTTGAACTGATAATGGTTGAGGTGGGAAGTATGAGGGCAAAGAGATATTATCCAAGCCACCCTGCTACACAGAGAAAAGGCGGAGTGTATCCCAAGAGTCAGTGTCTTAGGTGCACTTCTGAACCCGACCTTTCTATGCGTCTATCCTCTTCCATGGTCTCTCATTGACACCCCTACATTAGCTGATATTTTACAAGACATTTTTGTAAATAAAGGAAGGGTGAAGCATAAATGGGCAAGTTAAAACCAGTAAGCATGTAAAATCTAAGTGGCGCAACCAGGAAGAAGAAGAAACAATGTTCATGTTTTCTCTTCTTCAAGGTTTTAGAACAATGCTTCTTAAGCACTCTTTTTCATTGGTGCATGTCTTGCCGATTGCAAAGTTTTGTCATCTCTCTCCTCATGAAGTAGCAACAGAAATGATGTACTGAATGACAGTAGATTCCTTGGAGTAACGCAAGTCTGTCAGTGAGGTTATTGTAACAGAATGTTCTCTGGGGTTTAAAGCATCTTAGGCCAGTAATGGTAACGTAGTCTTTGAATGAAGGTTTTCAAGCTCATAATTGTGATACAATCTGCTTTCTGCAGTTTGGCAATATCGAAATGGAGCCCCATCGATCACTGTGGAGAAACCTTTCTGCAGGACTATAGAGTTGAATCAATTTATTGAGCTTTTCAAGATAGGACATGACCTGTACATGGATCTGTAATTAAAAAAGGAACAAAATGTACCTTTCATGCGAGGTATGCTTTGTGGTCCCTCTTTTTTCTCATGTATCGAGTGTAAAAATACAGCCCCAGAGCAAAGAGTGAATTTTGGCTCAGCATACTGAGCTTCAAAGAACTGTGTCAATACCAGCCACATCCATTAGTTAAAATATGCCTAATCCTCACCCTTTGAGACTCGAGCACAGGTTTTTGCACATTCAAAACATGATCTAGATAGTTGTACTGCTGCTGTTCACAACGAAGAGAACTGCCACTACAGGCTAGACATGATTGTGAAAAAAAAGGAAGTTGAGAAAATCATTGTCTTGTCCACTCAACCAAACTGATTGATACAATAAACATTACGAATGTGTTTGTGAAACATTTTCCTTGTATATCAGAAATGAAATCTACTCACCGTTTTCATATGACAGGTTTCCTCTATGAAATATTTGTATTTCTGACTGTTCTTACAAATGTTGCTCCTATTTATGCCCACACTTTTAAAAACAAATGTCTTACTATCTACAACTTTGTAGTAATTCATTTATTGCATTAATGTGCTGGAGGGCAATAACCCATGAAGAATTGCACCAGGGCTAAAAACGTAAAGACTTGTTTTTAGGTCTTGCCTATACATCCATCTATTGCAGTCTGTCTGTTTCCACTATACATAGAGTGGGTTTTGTGGCAACCCTGTGCTCTTGATTGGCTGTCTCCTGTAGATTCAGTGACTTTGTTTCCTATTCATGTGCGTATCCCACCCATCATCATTTATGCCTCACAATGTTCTGGGTGCTTGGCCTGTATCCCTCCATTACTGGAGTTTATTTCATTCAGGAAGCTACTTCTTTCTTTAACTTTAAGCACTTCACGTGAGTGCATGAGTTTTCTTGCCCACTCTAACCTGTGCGCCTCACTTGCCACCTTCTACCATCCACTCATTGTCCATGATGCTCCCCCAGTGTTTAATTAGAGCTAGTAGTTTCCGGTGCTTGGCACAAGCACTTAATTGTTAGTACCGGCACTAGTGACACTCCACCACATGTTCAATCAATCAATCAGTCATTTGTTAAGCGCACTACATACCCACGAGGGTCTCAAGGCGCTGGGGGGGGCGCTACTGGTCGAACAGCCAGGGCTTGAGTGTCCTCCTGAAGGTCAGCAGGACTTGGGTCTGTCGTAGGCTCAGTGGGAGGGTGTTCCATGTCTTGGCGGCGAGGTGGAAGAAGGATCTCCCGATGGTGGTTGTTGTTCGGATGCGCAGGACGGTGGCGAGTGAGAGGTCGGCAGAGCGTAGCTGGCGGTTGGGGATGTAGAAGGGGAGTCGTCTGTTGAGGTAGGCTGGGCCAGTCTTGTGGGGTGCCTTGTGTGCGTGGATGAGGAGCTTGAAGGATAGCCTCTTGTTGACGGGGAGCCAGTGTAGGTTTCTCAGGTGGGGGGTGATGTGGCCATGGCGTGGTACGTCGAAGATCAGTCGTGCCGAGGCGTTTTGGATGCGTTGTAGTAGTTTGATGAGCTTGGTCGGGGCTCCCGCGTTGAGGGCGGTTCCGTAGTCGAGTCTGCTGCTGACGAGGGCCTGGGTGACTGTCTTTCTTGTATACTTCGGAATCCATCTTTAGATCTTGCGGAGCATGCGGAGGGTGTTGAAGCAGGAGGAGGAGACGGCGTTGACTTGCTTGGTCATTGAGAGCGTTGAGTCGAGGATGATTCCCTGGTTGCGTGCGTGGTCGGTGGGTGTCGGGGCTTCCCCCAGTGCCGTCGGCCACCAGGAGTCGTCCCAGGCTGAAGGGTTGGAGCTGAGGACGAGGACCTCCGTCTTGTCCGAGTTCAGCTTCAGGCGGCTGAGCGGGAGCAGAGAGATGGGCCGGAAGTTCTTGAGGTCTCTTGGGTCTGTCTTGGGTTTTTTGAGTAGGGCGTTGATCTCGGCATGTTTCCAGCTCTCTGGGAAGGTCGCGGTCTCGAGGGAGCGATTGATGACGTTGTGCAGGTGGGGTGCGATGGAGCTGCTTGCTTTGTTGAAGACGTGGTGCTGGAATGGGTCTGACGGAGAGCCGGAGTGGATTGTGCTCATGGTCTTGATGGTGTCATCGATGCTCACGCTGGCCCAGGCTAGCAGGGGGTCGTGGTCGATGATGTGCGGGGAGTCTGTTGTGTTGCTGTCTGTTGGGGCTGTCTGGGTGTTGAAGCTGTTGTGGATGTCTACTATCTTGCGGAGGAAGAAAGTGGCGAGGGAGTCGCATAGGGCTTGCAACGGCGGGATGTCGTTGGTGTTGGTGTTGGAGCTGGGGTTGGAGAGTTCCTTCACGATGTTGAAGAGCTCCTTGCTATCGTGTGCGTTGTTGTCGAGGTGGTCTTTGAAGTCGGTCCTCTTGGCAGCCATGATGAGGTGGTGGTGGTTGCGGATAGCGTCCTTGTGTGCTGTGTGGCTGTCCATAGTCTACTCACTGTGCCGTTTCTTCTCTAGTTTCCGGCAAGCTTGCTAGGAGGCTAGGAGTTCTGGGGTGAACCAGCTGTCCCTCTTGCTGGTGTCTCTGTGGGGGTTTTCTCCAGCGGTGCAATTGTGTTGGCGCAGTCCTCGATCCAGCGTCTGAGGCTGTGGGCAGCGTCATCGGTGTTGGAGGGTGAGGTGGGTGGGCTGAGAGCAAGGTTTGCATGTAGTTGGTCGTCGGTGATTTTGCTCCAGCAGCGGCGGGGGATCAGTTGGGCGTGGTGGTGGGTTTCTGGAAGGTGAAGTGGATGCAGCGGTGGTCGGTCCAGGGGAGTTCGGTGGTGTGGTTGAAGGAGACGTGCAGGCTTGAGGAGAAGACGGGGTCGAGCGTGTGGCCGGCGGAGTGGGTGGGTGTTGTGACGAGTGGCCTCAGTCCGAGGTTGGGGAGGTTATCGATCAGGGTTGTGGAGTTGCTGTTGTTGTTGTTCTCAAGGTGAAAGTTCAGGTCTCCGAGGAGGATGTAGTCAGTGGAGGTCAGGGCGTGTGTGCTGATGAAGTCAGCGATGGAGTTGCTGAACTGGGGGCAGGGTCCAGGGGGTCGGTAGACGAGGGTGCCTCTGAGGGTGGAGTTGGGGTCTGTGTGGATCTGGAAATGCATGTGTTCGGCGGTGCTGGGAGTGTCGTCGGTGCTAGTCGAGACCCTGATGCTGTTCTTGTGGACGATGGCGATTCCTCTTCTCACGCTGTTGGTGCAGTCTCTGCGGGTGATCTTTTAGCCGTCTGGGATGGCTATGGCGATGTCGGGTGCGGAGGAGTCGTTCATCCACGTCTCTGTCAGGAAGGCGACGTCCGGGGATGTTGTGTTGAGCAGGTCCCAGAGCTCGACGGTGTGTTTGCGTGCGGAGCGGGTGTTCAGTAGAATGCATCGGAGGTGGTTGAGGTCTGTCTTGGCGGGTGGTTCGTCGGCTCTGAGGCTGGTGTAGCTGCAGGTCCAGCAGGTGAAGGTAACGTGTGTGTGTTTTGGGGCGGTCTTGAAGCAGGTGTGGGTCCCTCCGGAGTTGAGAGCATGCAGAGTGCTGGCATCGTAGTGGCGGCGTTCCTTGTGGTGGGTGCGAAGACCAGGGGTCTGGCGCTGGGCGCGGTCCAGGCACGGACGGGCACAGATGGGCTTGCCTTAGGCGCACCAGCGATGCGGCCGTGCAGCGGCGGGCATATATGGGGAGGTGGGAGGGAGGAGCAGCTGGGAGGCGGGAGGTGGGGGCAGCGAATGGGCAGTCAGGGGGGCGGGGTCGCAGGGGACGCAGCGGTGTGGGACGACGAAGGGAACAGAAGGCAAAAGGGCACAGAAAAACAGGGGCAACAAGGGTACAGCAGCAAAAAACGGGCACAGAGTTACAGGAGCAGCTTAAGGAACAAAAGGCAAAAACTGGCAGAGATACACGGGGACAGCGAGGGTGACAGAAGGAAAAACCAGGCAGAGAGACATGGGGACAGCGAGGGGAACAGAGGGAAAAAACGGGCACAGACCAAGTACAGGCAGCGGGGGAGGACAGAGAACAGCAGTCACAGACACAACGATGACAATAAAGGCAATACAGGCAATATAGTGAATACAATAAATAGCGGAAGATGAACAAACCTACGGCCTACCACTGGCCACCAGGTGGTAGCCTGCGGGTGGAGGAGGGCCTTGAACTTCCTCAGCAGCGGCAGCTGGGGCGGGGACACACAGGCGGTGCTGTGCAGAGGGGGAGCGACCTACCTGTTGGCACAGTGTGTTTAATTTTTGGCGGAGCAGAATAACTGTGTTAGTCAATTTACATAGAAAATTAATAACACCTGTCTTTCTCACACCATTACTATAGCTTTGTGTGGCCAGAAATAGTCTGAATTGTCACACTTGCAGGAGTTCGATGGTAAGATGTTATGTTGGTACAGTCATTGGCAGCGAATGCAGGGGCAATGGAGGTGCAGTCTGCATTTGCCTCCCGAAAAGGATTGTCCAAATTAAGTACTGCCCCAGCTCATGGCTTGCTTGCCCTAGCAGTCCTCATCCCAGCAGTGCTTGCTTTCTATGTCACAGGTTCAGAATTAACCAGAAGCCTTGGAGAAGAGTAAAGCATTATTCTATGTTGCAAGTGCCAGGTTTTCCTTTGTGTTCTGTTGTTGCTAGTGTTTAGTTTGTTCAAAAACTAGATTAACTGCATAATGGCAGCCACAATCCTAAGAAAGTTTTTTACAGCAAACACAGAAAGCTGTGACTGCAGCTTGTAACAGAGTAAAGAGAAGGCATGCCCACCACCTGGCCTATGCCTAGATGAGTGACAGCTCTATGATGAATTATGTGCACTTGTCTGATGAAACCTTTTAATTGGCTAGACACACATGGGCACTGCAATGCAATGTCTTTTCTTTTCGATTAGTGGCAACCAACACTATGTCACAGAGTCTGAAAGATGGACACTACAGCCCCAACTTCTCTGGTAGAGTGAAGATTGTGTCACCTAGCCAATCCTGATTATTCTCTTTGCTGCTTTTCATTATTAAGAGCTTTTAGACCTGGCATCCTTGTTGTGGTTTCCCTTTCTTTTTGCCTCTGCCTCCTGTACTTTTACTGTGTGTTAGATTTAATTTTTACTGGTCTAGATGCTTTGGGTACTTTGCCACTGCTGATCAGTACCAAAGTGCAAGTGCTCATTGTACAAAATATAGTGATAGAATTGGTTATGCATTATTGGCATATTTGGTTTACTGGCAAGTCCCGGGTAAAGTGCACTGTGTGTGCCAGGGCCTGTAAATCAAATGTTACTGGTGGGTTTGCAGCACTGGTTGTGCCACCCACATAAGTAGCCTTGTAAATGTGTCTCAGATTGACCACTGTGGTGTCTGCACTAGCAGCTGTAAACTGCCATGTTGCCCTGGCAGGTGCACCCACTTGCCAGACCCAAACCGTACCTTTCCTTACATGTAAGGTAACCCTATGGTAGACCCAAGGTAACACCAGGGGCTGGGTGCAGTGTATGTGGAAGGTAGGACATGTACAGATGTGCGTGACTTGTTCTGATAGTGAAATGCTGTTATTTCATTTTTCACTATTGCCCATAGGCTAGTATGGGAGTTTAGTTGTAACATTTTACAAGTATAACTTTCCATTGGGACCAGATTAAGGAATAGAATAAGGGCTCTCTGAACACAGAATTTAATAACACATCTTTTTGTAAAAAGATGGTTTTTAAATTGTGTGTTTGAAAATGACACTTTTACAAAGTGGGTATTTTCTTGCTTAGCCATCCTATGTGCCTCTGCAGGGTTGTGTATTGACTCTCTGGTTTTGGTGTGATATGAGCTGGGGATGTGCATTCACTCTGGACAGCCACTGGGGGGGGGGGGTGTCCTGCCTTTCCTGGATGAATCAGACTGAGCTGAAAAGACCTGGTCTGCATTTAGTAGTGGGAGGAGATTTCCTTGCAGCTGAATAGGTCCTGTCCCTGGTTCAAAATGCTGTCTCCACCTCCTGCTAAGAAGTTGGACCAGATAGGACAGAACTGGTTTGGACAAGGCTAAGAGGCTTTCTGCCACCAGAGAACACAGGAAAATGTGGTAAAAATATTGGGGCTCAAGCCCCTCAACTTTAGAATGCTTTTGGACTCAAGAGGAACCTCTGCCAAGGAGAAGAGCTGAAGAAGCTATAAAGCGGAGTACTGCCCCATTGCTGTGTGGATGCTTTGCTGGTTTGTCCTGCAGTGGCTGCTTCTGCCAAGGAGGGACAAAGACTGAACTATGCTGTGAATCCTGATCTTGAAGAAGATCTCCAAGGGCTTGGTGTCGAGTTTGCCTCCTGTTCTGAAGTCTCAGGGACACAAATACTTCATTTCCTCCGGTACAGAGGGAAAAAGCAACGCCAGCGAGAGATGCTGCGACTTGCAACATAACCGGGACACCACTTGTGAAGTGCATGATGCACTGCACTAACTTGCGCCGCAGCCCCGGCGCCTGCCTATGCCGCACCGTATCGACTCTGATGCCGTCACTTAGGCCACAGCCGGTACCTGAGCTGAGGGCACCAATCGTGATGCTCATGACGCACTGCCCGACTCACACCGCAGTCTTGACCTCACCAATGCCAGTGCTTCATCATCACGGAGTAGATGCCTGATGCGGGTGTCCTCCCAAATCCATCGACCCCACACTGTTGTAAGAAACTGACACCTTGCCGCCATCGTGGCGTCACCTCCCCTGCATCGCTGTAAAGAACCGACTTGTCATCTTCCCGGTGGTTGTAAGAAACCAGCGCAGCCCAGCACCGATGAGGCATCATCTCCCCGACACTGTGCATCATCTTTGTTTTCCTCATTTGCCAAGGTACTGTTCTGTGGGGTACATGTGACTCCAAGCCCGATGGGGCACACCACGCGATCGGCACCATACTTTGGGTTTTCATCACGACGTCCAGGTGGAGCTATTTTTTGCTACAAGCCTCATTTTTGTGAATAACCTATTTTCAATGATATTTTGGTATATGTATGGTGGATTTTTGTTCTTTTGGTCTTGTTTTGCTTAGATAAAGTTTTCCTATTTTTCTAAACTGGTGTGTTGTCTATTTGTACTGTTTTCACCGTTTTACTGTATGTGTGCACTAATGCTTTACACACTGCCTTTGAGATAAGCCTGCCTGCTCGTGCCAAGCTGCAAAGGGGGTGATTATGGGTTGTCCAAGGGCGTAACTCCCTTACCATGACTAGAAGCAAGGGCCCCTACTTGGACAAAGGTGCAAACCATTGCAAAGTAGAGACTCCTATTTCTAACAAGAGCACTGTCATGATGGGGGTCCTGGCTGGTCCGCTCAGTATGGCGGACCAAAGCTAGAACAGCTCTAAAACAGAGAGTGAGTGATTGTGCATTTATCCTGCATCTCTGAAATGCCTCCCTAAAAAGTAGCAGTAGACGGTGAGGACAACATGCTTGAACTGCAACGGGCACCTTCCATGAGCACGCAGCCTGAGGGAAACCCCTTGATACATCCCAGTGGGTCTTGCCCGGTGCCCCTCCATTGCAGCTCCAACAAGCATGTGCCATCAGAGTGTCGGCCCAGGGAAGTCCATGACAGATGACCCCCAGAGCCCTAGCAGACACAGTTTAGTGGCCTCCACCAGGACGTTGCCCAGACTGGCACCTAGGCACACAACCTGGGTCACATCAGCAATGTGGTCCTGGTGAGCCTAGATCAGCACCTCTTCCCTGTGGCCCCCGTGGGGCTTGCATGACTGGGGCATCAACCCAAGGGGATGTGCGACAAAGAGCGCTGTGCCACCCTGGAGGGTTGATCTGGGCACCTCCAACCCTGCCGACACAAAGACGCTCAGGAGCGGCCCAGACCAACGCCACAACAGGTACAATAGATGCAAGCTGGCTGCCCAGGGCAGACACATACCAAATTGCTGCTGGGCCTACGACGACACAAGGACCCTGCCCCCTACATTTAAGTGAGCCAGCAAAGCCGTAAGAGGCCGGGTAGCACAGAACTGCACAACACCCAAAAGAAACTTCATAAAGTGGGCCCCTCCAGGTAAACTATGCGACCTTTCACAGAAGTCAGAGTAGGTGCTGCCGCAGTGTGGTTTTCTACGTAAAAGGGGCACATATTTATAAGGCCATGAAAGCTCCATAACGAGGCTTTATACATATGCCAGTGGCACAATGCGCCATCGGAACATCAAAAAAGTGACGTTCTGGTGGCACAATACTGCTGGTAGGGCCTCATTAATGAGTCCGTAACTTTAAAAATAAAAAATAAAAAAACACTGAAATTCACCAGTATGCACACCCACCACTCACTAGTTATGATCTCACATATTTCATCACTCATGACGTACTCTAACATCATTTATGACATCATTAATTATATCTCAAATTACAACATCTCAATATGTGCCCTTGATAGATAGATGCGGTATATAACACTATAGCAAATAGCATTAGACAAACATTTGGCACCCATGATAAAACCGCGTATAGACCACTGTCCATGCTGAACATGGACTATAAAATATTAAGCAAAATTATAGCGAATAGATTGCTCCACCTCATGCCCCAGCTAGTGCACACAGACCAAACGGGATTCATACCACAAAGGAATACTGCCATTAACATCAGGCGCCTCATGGCCATAATGAGGGCAGAGGACTATGCCAAAGACGAAGCTGCAATATTTGAAGTAGATATCGAAAATGCATTTGACAGCCCAGAGTGGCTATACCTCTACAGAGTTTTGGAAGCAATGGGCCTAGGGGCGGCATTCTTAGAGTGGGTGAAACTGTTATACGTGGATTCCAGGGCGAGGGTGCGGAAAGGGAAAGTTATCTCCCAGAGCATGAGGGTAGAGAGAGGGACTCGACAGGGATGCCCTCCCTCTGCTCTTTTATTCGCACTGGCCGTGGAACCGCTGGCATGTCGTGCCAGAATGGGAGAGGACTATGCGGGGCTGGCGATCCATGGCATATCTCATCGCATAGCACTCTATGCAGATGACTTACTCCTCTTTTTGCAAAATACAGGTGGAGATTTGCAGGGGGCCAGGGGTATGTTAGAAGAACTTGGAGCACTTTCGGGATTGCGAGTAAGCTGGCAGAAATCTATAGTATTCCCTGTGACGCCTATTGGACGTCCTCCAGAAGATCTTGGGACCTTATGATGGGAGCCGACATGCCTAGAATATATGGGAGTGACGGTATACCATGGCACAGCAAACCTGATAGAGGGTAACGTGGGAAGGGGGATACGCATTCTCCGCTCCTCTATGGACTTTTGGGGGTCCCTTTCGCTGTCAGTGGCAGTCAGGGTGGCCCTCCTGAAGATGGTGGCACTGCCCCATCTGCTATATATTTTTGGGACACTCCCGATTTGGATCCCATGTGAGACACTCCGCAAACGAAACTCACAGATCATAACTTTTTTGTGGGGGACGGGGAACAGACGAGTGGCACTACGTACGCTGCAGCGCTCTACAGCCACGGGAGGGCTAGCAGTCCCTGACCTCGAAGCTTATAACCTGGCAGCACAGCTACAATGATTCGTAAGATGGCTGGCGAGCAGCAGAGACCCAGGTAGGGTGCAATCACCATTTGCACCAGAACCCCAAGTCCTAAGGAAAATACTGTTAAGGATGAGACAGAGGCCCCATAGGAAGACGGATGAAGAGACGGTAATTACATGGTGCTGGGCGAGATGGCTACAAAGATCGGGCTGCAGGTACTCTCCAGACATACCCACGATATGCTCCACCAGTTACCGCATGGAGGGAACTCGACTGGGCTAGATGACTGGAAGGAAGCAGGGATTAAAGTAGTCGGAGACCTCTTAGAGAAATGCAAATGATCCCATTCGAGGATCTGCGAAAGTAGTACAACCTCTCACAGGGACATTTTCTACTACACAGAGCTGTTACGGCAGGATTCTGAAAACACTGGATGACAGGGGCGACTGAACCTAGAGCGCTAGATTGCTGTAGATATGTAGTCCTTTCTGCAGGTCGCATGAAAACAGTCTCTTGCAGATACAGAGCCATCAGGGATACCAATTATAGAAAAAGTCTGGAATGCTATTGTGGAACACACCCTGAAGGTCTCTAGGAACACGAGGTTCAAACTAATAAACTACTATGTGCTTCAAAGGGCGTACCTAAAGCCAGCTAGAATCAGGCGCTACTTCCAAACAGAGGGAGCAGCATGCCCACGATGTGGGAATGAGGAGGCACACATCCTGCACATGTTGTAGGATTGCCCAGGCTTGAGGGAATTCTGGGAGGAGGTACTAACGATTGTTGGGAGCATAGATAGGGTAATTGAGCACACACTGCGCCGCTGCATACTTCACTGGTTCCCACACACGGCCAAGACAAAGACTACTGGGAGATTCCAAGACTTAGCGTTTGTGCTTGCAAAAAGGAAAATCACAAAAAATTGGAAGTCCGCAAGAGGCCCCCAAATAGGAATCTGGAAAGGGAAATGGAGAAATGGGCAGCTGTAGAACATAGAGTCTCACTGCGTGCAGACAACAGAGGCATAGGAAACCTAGCAACAGCGAGATCCTGAGGGAACCTAGTGAATGACCTACAAACACCAGAACTACATGGTACAGCAGATGACCAGCCAGATTTGCCACCACTGAACAGGGACGATGAAATAGGGACACTGGAGATACGAGAGAGGTGAAGGCCCTATGCAGTGGCAAGAGATGCGACAGCCCCTGTTTTCCCCCACCCCACCCACCTACCAAGCATCGTCCACAGTAGGAAGGGCACAGATAAATGAAGGAGCAGCACACACCGCTGATACATACAACTGACACTAAGCAACTTGTTTAGGGGAGGGGGAGGAGGGAGTTGAAAGTTAAGACTGGTTGAACCTGTTCACCAATTTCATCTGAACGGATATTAACATGGATGAATGAGAGAATAATGTAATGTATATGTAACGCCCTGAACGTCTCAGGATCGTTTAACAGACACGATAATGAGAACGCAACCACTTGTGAAGGTTTAGTTATTTTAATGAAGGCAAAAATAATACAAGGAATAAACAAAGGTTATAGTCACTGGAATCCTCCAGGCTAAGTACGTTACCAGCCCACAGCACGGATGGTCCTAACCGTCCTCTGCATATACGCCGATCCCGGCGTATGCCAACAGAGGGCAGAAATGAAATGGCCGACAATGCCAATCGGTAGGCTGTGAGGGGCACGAAGAGTGTTGGGGAGAATCGAGGAGTCAGGGAAACACCCAGCCGGGGTCTCTACCTGAAGGGAGCAGCCGCTCAACCTCTTCCTCAGACTGCACCGGGACGCGGAGTCACCTCCTGGTGATGCGTCACCGATACCCCAATCACAAGCAAAGAAGACTGAACCGAGAGCAGCCGCTCGATCGATCCTGTGGACTTCCGAGTCTGTAACGCGGCAAACACCACCTGGTGTGCGTTACAGCTGGCAGTCCCTGTATCTCTGGTCGGGCTGGGAGTTACGACTCCAACCAGCAAAAGCGCCACTGCGCTTTGACTCAGCCGAGTCAAAAAGCGAAGCTCAATGGTTATCCGGTAGAGCTTCCGGGTCCTTCACAGGTGACGATGGGGCAAGACACGGCCCAGGGAGTAACGACTCGACCTACCTCCGTTCTTGCCTTACTGGAGCACCACTCCGGAACACTGCTCTTCACTAAGCAGGTACGTCGGTGTAAACACAATATCCGACAGCGTTGTACCTCCCGGTTCCTCCCTTTATAGGGCGTGTTTTCCTTGAGTTATGTAACAGCTCTCCTGTTTACATAAGGGCGTGTTTTCCTTGAGTTATGTAACAGCTCTCCTGTTTACATAAGGGCGTGTTTTCCTTGAGTTATGTAACAGCTCTCCTGTTTACATAACCTCTTAACCGCTAAGCATCCTGGGAGATGTAGTCCGTTTTCGCTGGTTACCGTTTTCCTCCCCTCGCATGACAGGAATTCTTGACAGTACATCCTCCCTCTCAGCGGCTCCCCACGGGTCCAGCGCTGGCAGGAAAACGCCGATGGAACAAGGAGACCAAGCGCGGAGCATGAACCCCTTCAGCCGGTTCCCATGACTGCTCCTCCGGGCCATAGCCTTTCCACGCAACCAGGTACCACAGCTTCCCCCTGCGCCATTTGGACGCCCGTATGCCCGACACTTCATACTCCACCTCCGACTCCACGCATACCGGCCTAGGTGTCCCAGATGGCTTGGAGGGTGCTGGTTTGAGCA
Source organism: Triturus cristatus (assembly GCF_964204655.1). Classification (NCBI taxonomy): domain Eukaryota; kingdom Metazoa; phylum Chordata; class Amphibia; order Caudata; family Salamandridae; genus Triturus; species Triturus cristatus. The sequence continues at coordinate 663,321,097 of NC_140582.1, read as the reverse complement.
GTGATACATGAAAGACAGGGTGTATCCGCAATGACTGGGGCAAGCACACCTTCACGTTCACGGGACCCATACACTTGGTAATTCGATAGGGGCCCATGTACTTGGGATGGAACACACTGTTCTTTCGAAACCTCATGTTTCTTGTGGATATCCAGACGTAGTCTCCAGTGCGGTACAGTGGCCCGGGCCTTCTCTTCCTGTCTGCCGCAGCCTTGTATCTTCTCTTGGCCTCTATTAGGACAGCCCTTGAGCGCATCAACGTGTCTTTTATGTGTGCCACCCTGTCCGCTGTGGCGGGAATCCTGTCCTCTCTGAACGGATGTAGAAATGGCAAGAACCTGGGATGTTGGCCATAGTTGCTATAGAACGGAGATGACTGTGTGGAGCTGTGAGTGGCGTTGTTATAGGCTATCTCTGCAACCCATAGCAAGTCGACCCATTCTTCCCTGCCCTGGTCCACAAAACATCGCAGATACTGTTTGATCGTTTGGTTCAGGCGCTCGGTTTGGCCGTCCGTTTGAGGGTGGTAGCTGGTGGACAGGGCGGTCTTAACATGCAGCGCAGTGCACCAAGTCTTCCAGAATTGCGCAGTAAACTGCGACCCCCGGTCCGACACGATCACCTCAGGTAATCCATGCAGTCGTACCACATTCTTTAGGAGTAGTGACGCCAATTCCCCGGCCGTAGGGACTCTCTTGCAGGGGATGAAGTGCCCCATTTTCGTCAAGTAATCCACCACCACCAGTATTGCCGTCATCCCCTGGTCTACCGGTAGGCCCACCACGAAGTCCAGTGATATGCTATCCCATGGTCTATCCGGGGTCGGAAGTGGATGTAAGAGCCCTTGGGTTCGGCCATGGTCGGCCTTCATGGTAGCACACGTAGGACACCCCTGTCCCCACCTCCTGACATCCACTCTCATGGTTGGCCACCAGAAATGCCGTCCCATGCTAGCCACCGTTTTTTCAAAGCCCAAATGACCTGCGCATGGAGAGTCATGGCACCAGATGAATGCTTGTTTCCTTAGCCTAGGCGTGGGTATCAATAGGCACCTGCCCTTCAGGGGTATCCCGTCCTTCAGCTGCCATTCTCTGTGACTGAGGAGCCACCTCCGCCATGCGAATGACCTGATCCCTCTCTTTATTCCCCTCAGAAAAGTATCCGGTTGGATAACCCCCAATACCATCCTCTGGGAAATGATGGAATGCTCGGTCGCAGGCAATGGTTCCTTAACTGCAGATTGACGGGACAGGGCGTCCGCCTTCCGGTTTTCCGTCCCCGGCCGATATGTGATGCGGAAGTTTAACCCCGCAAAGAAGATCATCCACCGCAGCTGTCTGGGAGAAAGGTGTCTTGTGGCCGTCATGAACTGTAGGTTCCGATGGTCCGTGTACACCGATACCACATGTCTTGCCCCCATCAACCAATGCCTCCATTCGGTGAAGGCGTCTTTGATTGCGAGAAGCTCCTTCTCCGCAATATGGTAGTTGCGTTCGGCGTCGTTGAGTTTGCGGGACATGTACGCAACGGGATGAAGCACCCCTGTGTCGTGGTTGCGTTGGGACAAGATAGCCCCCAGCGCCACATCCGATGCGTCCGCTTCCACCACGTAGGGGAGATCCGGATCGGGGTGAGCCAACACCGGCGCCTTACCAAAGGCGCTTTTCAGGGCCTCAAAGGCTTTGTTCGCTTCAGGGGACCAGACAAACTCCTTGGACTTCCTCAGTAGCTGTGTGATTGGGGCCACCAATCCTGAAAATCCATCTATAAACCGCCTGTAGAAGTTGGCGAAGCCAATGAAACTTTGGACGTCCTTCACGCTTTGGGGCACCGGCCATTCTTTCACCGCCTTGATCTTTCGTTCTGCCATCTCCTGTCCCTCTGGACTCAGCATCACTCCGAGGAATTCCACGGATGTGACGTGGAAGTCACACTTGCTGAGTTTACAAAACAGCATGTTTTCCCTCAGCTTTTGGAGCACAGCTTTGACGTGGTGTACGTGCTCCTCCACACTGGACGAATAGATGAGGATGTCGTCGATATATACGACCACGTAGATATCCAACTCCTCTCTGAATACCTCATTCAAAAAGTACTGAAAGGCTGCCGGGGCGTTGCACAGACCGAACGGCATGACGAGGTACTCAAAAAGGCCGAACCTGGTCTTAAAGGCGGTCTTCCACTCGTCTCCGTCCCTCATGCGCACCAGATGGTATGCCCCTTTCAAATCCAACTTGGTGTAGATACGAGCTTTCTTGACCTGTTCCAGAAGTACACTGATGAGAGGCAAGGGGTACCGATTCTTTACGGTTATCGCATTCAATGCCCTTAAGTCCACACAGGCTCTCAGCTCCCCATTAGCCTTCGGGATGAAGAAGAGTGGCGAGGCGGCCGGAGACTTGGACGGGCGGATGAATCCTAGCTTGAGGAGTTTATCCAGGTACCCCCGGAGATGCACGTTTTCAGGCTCCGTCAGGGCATACAGCCTGCCGCTGGGAACGCTGGCCCCTGGCACCAGGTCGATCTGGCAGTCAAACTGTCTATGTGGTGGTAGCACTTCCGCCTTCACCTCATCAAATACATCCTCAAAACTGTGATAAGCCTGGGGGAGAGCCACATCCTTTTCTGCCGCTGTAGCCACCGTCTGACTCCCGCTCTCATCTGCGTCAAGGGATTCCGTTCTTATTCCACAATGCAGGATGCAATACGGTGACGTCAGTTCGATGCGATGTGTTGGCCAATCCACAGAGGGGTTGTGTTTCTGTAGCCACGGCAATCCCAATATGACGCCATATTGGGGCGCTCGGATGATGTTAAAATCGATTTGTTCCAAATGGTTCCTCCCACATCTCATCGGAAGGACCCCCGTGTGCTGCCCGATGGGCCCCGTCACCAATCGCCTTCCGTCTACAGCATAGACGTCTTCGGGTACAGCTTTGGGAAGAAGCACTAGCCCTAGCCTGCATGCCTCGTTGTGGTCCATAAACATGCCAGTGGCCCCTGAATCCACCATGGCCACAACGGGTATCCACTGGTCATGCACTCCCACGTGCACCGTGAGAAACAGGTGTCGTTGTCCCTTAGTGACCGAGTTGGAAAGTGAAGGGATGGATGAGTGACTCCGAGATGCCCCTTCTTTGGTCTGGGAGTCCTCTAGTTTTCCGCCGGTACGTCCACCACGGCTGTTACCGACCGGTTGGCCCGATAACGTGACGTCTTCGGTTTGGCAGGGCATTCACGTACGTAGTGGCCTTTTTTGCCACAATATAGGCACAATCCTTGTTTACGGCGTGACTCTTTCTCCGTGGCTGTGAGGCTCGCTCGTATTGCGCCGATGTCCATGGGTTCTCCCTTGGATGCGGTGGAAGTTTCAGGACTTCCCACTGTCACATAGGATGGAAGGGAGTTTCCTTTTCTCCCATGATCCCCCTTTCTTTCACTTAGCCTATGTTCCAGCCGTAATACCAGGTTGATAAGGCCCTCACATGTCTTGGGTTGTGGGTCAATATGAGCCACGGCGTCCTTGAGCTCATCGCACAGCCCGTGATGGAAGAGCGCCGTCTGTTTAGCAACAGGCCACTTGGTTTCCGCAACCAGCCTTCGGAACGCGTTGAGATACTGCACCAGGTCGTTGGATCTCTGTCTCAACTCAAGCATTTCACGGTCCGCCGTGTACGAGTCAGCCCTTCTGTCGAAGACTTTCAGGAATTCCTCGCGAAAAGCACCCCAATCACATAAGATGGGGTCGTCCCTGCTCACCAGAGGTACGGCCCATTGTGCCGCGTTTCCAGCCAAATAGGATATAAGGAAAGCCACACGAGCCTGACTCGTGGGGAACGCCCTTGGTTTGCACGATAAATGTAGCGCCACTTGTGTGAGGAATACCTGCACTGTGTTAGGATCCCCACTGTACCTCTCTGGTGTTGCCAAGGGGACGGCTACCGGCATTTCCACTACTACCGCAGGGGTCTGGTTCGTGAGGGAGGTGCTGGGCGTGAGCGGGTCCAATTGGATAGCATCCAGTCTGGCTTTTACATCGGCTGTTTCTTGCCTGGAGGCAGCCAATTCAATTTGCACGGTCGCTAAAGCAGCCAGCACATCATCAAGTGTTGCCATGTCTGTTATCGACCGGGAGACAGTTAGTGTTATTAAGGTCGGATATTTTGTAACGCCCTGAACGTCTCAGGATCGTTTAACAGACACGATAATGAGAACGCAACCACTTGTGAAGGTTTAGTTATTTTAATGAAGGCAAAAATAATACAAGGAATAAACAAAGGTTATAGTCACTGGAATCCTCCAGGCTAAGTACGTTACCAGCCCACAGCACGGATGGTCCTAACCGTCCTCTGCATATACGCCGATCCCGGCGTATGCCAACAGAGGGCAGAAATGAAATGGCCGACAATGCCAATCGGTAGGCTGTGAGGGCCACGAAGAGTGTTGGGGAGAATCGAGGAGTCAGGGAAACACCCAGCCGGGGTCTCTACCTGAAGGGAGCAGCCGCTCAACCTCTTCCTCAGACTGCACCGGGACGCGGAGTCACCTCCTGGTGATGCGTCACCGATACCCCAATCACAAGCAAAGAAGACTGAACCGAGAGCAGCCGCTCGATCGATCCTGTGGACTTCCGAGTCTGTAACGCGGCAAACACCTCCTGGTGTGCGTTACAGCTGGCAGTCCCTGTATCTCTGGTCGGGCTGGGAGTTACGACTCCAACCAGCAAAAGCGCCACTGCGCTTTGACTCAGCCGAGTCAAAAAGCGAAGCTCAATGGTTATCCGGTAGAGCTTCCGGGTCCTTCACAGGTGACGATGGGGCAAGACACGGCCCAGGGAGTAACGACTCGACCTACCTCCGTTCTTGCCTTACTGGAGCACCACTCCGGAACACTGCTCTTCACTAAGCAGGTACGTCGGTGTAAACACAATATCCGACAGCGTTGTACCTCCCGGTTCCTCCCTTTATAGGGCGTGTTTTCCTTGAGTTATGTAACAGCTCTCCTGTTTACATAAGGGCGTGTTTTCCTTGAGTTATGTAACAGCTCTCCTGTTTACATAAGGGCGTGTTTTCCTTGAGTTATGTAACAGCTCTCCTGTTTACATAACCTCTCAACCGCTAAGCATCCTGGGAGATGTAGTCCGTTTTCGCTGGTTACCGTTTTCCTCCCCTCGCATGACAGGAATTCTTGACAGTATACTATGGAAAAAATGTTTGATACTTGAGATGTAGAAAACTTCTGTGAATGTTATATGCACTAAATGCCAATAAAATCTGTTTTTATTTAAAAAATACATTTGGCACCACAATCCCTTTCTGCTTTCTGAAATGTGCTGCTTCATCATGTCCAGGTGCTATTTGTAGAGCGATAAATGCTTCAGAGCAAAGACTGAGCTTCAGCGCAATAGGAGAATTGTCCATTTTTGAACTGATAATGGTTGAGGTGGGAAGTATGAGGGCAAAGAGATATTATCCAAGCCACCCTGCTACACAGAGAAAAGGCGGAGTGTATCCCAAGAGTCAGTGTCTTAGGTGCACTTCTGAACCCGACCTTTCTATGCGTCTATCCTCTTCCATGGTCTCTCATTGACACCCCTACATTAGCTGATATTTTACAAGACATTTTTGTAAATAAAGGAAGGGTGAAGCATAAATGGGCAAGTTAAAACCAGTAAGCATGTAAAATCTAAGTGGCGCAACCAGGAAGAAGAAGAAACAATGTTCATGTTTTCTCTTCTTCAAGGTTTTAGAACAATGCTTCTTAAGCACTCTTTTTCATTGGTGCATGTCTTGCCGATTGCAAAGTTTTGTCATCTCTCTCCTCATGAAGTAGCAACAGAAATGATGTACTGAATGACAGTAGATTCCTTGGAGTAACGCAAGTCTGTCAGTGAGGTTATTGTAACAGAATGTTCTCTGGGGTTTAAAGCATCTTAGGCCAGTAATGGTAACGTAGTCTTTGAATGAAGGTTTTCAAGCTCATAATTGTGATACAATCTGCTTTCTGCAGTTTGGCAATATCGAAATGGAGCCCCATCGATCACTGTAGAGAAACCTTTCTGCAGGACTATAGAGTTGAATCAATTTATTGAGCTTTTCAAGATAGGACATGACCTGTACATGGATCTGTAATTAAAAAAGGAACAAAATGTACCTTTCATGCGAGGTATGCTTTGTGGTCCCTCTTTTTTCTCATGTATCGAGTGTAAAAATACAGCCCCAGAGCAAAGAGTGAATTTTGGCTCAGCATACTGAGCTTCAAAGAACTGTGTCAATACCAGCCACATCTATTAGTTAAAATATGCCTAATCCTCACCCTTTGAGACTCGAACACAGGTATCTGCACATTCAAAACATGATCTAGATATTTGTATTGCTGCTGTTCACAACCAAGAGAACTGCCACTACAGGCTAGACATGATTGTGAAAAAAAAATGAAGTTGAGAAAATCATTGTCTTGTCCACTTAATCAAACTGAGTGATACAATAAACATTACGAATGTGTTTGTGAAACATTTTCCTTGTATATCAGAAATGAAAGCTACTCACCATTTTCATATGATAGGTTTCCTCTATAAAATATATTTGTATTTTTGACTGTTCTTACAAATGTTGCTCTTATTTATGCCTACACTGTTAAAAACAAATGTCTTACTATCTACAATTTTGTAGTAATTCATTTATTGCATTAATGTGCTGGAGGGCCATGACCCATCAAGATTTGCAACAGGGCTAAAAACGTAAAGACCATAACCATCAAGATTTGCACCAGGGCTAAAAACGTAAAGACCATAACCATCAAGATTTGCACCAGGGCTAAAAACGTAAAGACTTATTTTTAGGTCTTGCCTATACAGCCATTTATTGCTGTCTGTCTGTTTCCACTATACATAGAGTTTGTTTTGTGGCAACTCTGAGCTCTTGATTGGCTGTCTCCTGTAGATTCAGTGATTTTGTTTCCTATTCACGTGCGTATCCCACCCATCATCATTTATGTCTCACAATGTTCTGGTTGCTTGGCCTGTATCCCTCCATTACTGGAGCTTCTTTCATTCAGGAAGCTACTTCTTTCTTTAACTTTAAGCACTTCACGTGAGTGCATGAGTTGTCTTGCCCACTCTAACCTGTGCGCCTCACTTGCCACCTTCTACCATCCACTCATTGTCCATGATGCTCCCCAGTGCTTAATTTGAGCTAGTAGTATCCGGTGCTTGGCACAAGCACTTAATTGTTTGTACCGGCACTAGTGACACTCCACCACATGTTGGCACAGTGTGTTTCATTTTGGGCGGAGAAGAATAACCGTGTTAGTCAATTTACATAGGAAATTAATAACACCTGTCTTTCTCACATCATTACTATAGCTTTGTGTTGCCAGAAATAGTCTGAATTGTCACACTTGTAATGGTAATATGTTATGTTGGTACTGTCATTGGCAGTGAGTGCAGGGGCAATGGTGCTGCCATCTGCATTTGCCTCCCGAAAAGGATTGTCCAAATTAAGTACTGCCCCAGCTCATGACTTGCTTGCCCTACCAGTCCTCATCCCAGCAGTGCTTGTTTTCTATGTCACAGGTTCAGAATTACCCATGGAGCCCTGGAGAAGAGTAAAGCATTAATCTATGTTGCAAGTGCCACGTTTTCCTATGTGTTCTGTTGTTGCTATTATTTAACTTGTTCAATAACTAGATCAACTGCATAATGGCAGCCACAATCCTAAGAAAGTTTTTTACAGTGAACACAGAAAGCTGTGACTGCAGTTTGTAACAGAGTAAAGAGGAGGCATGCCCATCACCTGGCCTATGCCTAGATGAGTGACAGCTCTATGATGAATTATGTGCACTTGTCTGACGAAACTTCAGAATTGGCTAGACACACATGGGCTCTGCAATGCAATGTCTTTTCTATTAGTGGCAACCAACACTATGTCGCAGAGTCTGAAAGATATACACCACAGCCCCAACTTCTCTGACAGAGTGATGATTGTGTCACCTAGCCAATCCTGATTATTCTCTTTGCTGCTTTTCATTATTAAGAGCTTTTAGACCTGGCATCCTTGTCGTGGCTTCCCTTTCTTTTTGCCTCTGCCTCCTGTACTTTTACTGTGTGTTAGATTTAATTTTTACTAGTCTAGTTGCTTTGGGTACTTTGCCACTGCTGATCAGTACCAAAGTGCAAGTGCTCATTGTATAAAATATAGTGATATAATTGGTTATGCATTATTGGCATATTTGGTTTACTAGCAAGTCCCCAGTAAAGTGCACTGTGTGTGCCAGGGCCTGTAAATCAAATGTTACTGGTGGGTGTGCAGCACTGGTTGTGCCATCCACATAAGTAGCCTTGTAAATGTGTCTCAGATTGACCACTGTAGCGTCTGCGCTAGCGGCTGTAAACTGCCATGTTGCCCTGGCAAGTGCACCCACTTGCCAGACCCAAACCTTACCTTTCCTTACATGTAAGGTAACCCTATGGTAGACCCAAGGTACCCCCAGGGGCAGGGTGTAGTGTATGTGGAAGGTAGGACATGTACAGATGTGCGTGACGTGTTCTGGTAGTGAAATGCTGTGTATTTCTTTTTTCACTATAGCCCATTGGCTAGCATGGAAGTTTAGTTGTAACATCTTACAAGTATAACTTTCCATTGGGACCACATTAAGGAATAGAGTTACGGCTCTCTGAACTCAGAATTTAATAACACATCTTTTAGTAAAAAGATGGTTTTTAAATTGTGTGTTTGAAAATGACACTTTTACGAAGTGGGTATTTTCTTGCTTAGCCATCCTATGTGCCTCTGCAGGGTTGTGGATTGACTCTCTGGTTTTGGAGTGATATGAGCTGGGGATGTGCATTCACTCTGGATAGCCACTGGGGGGGAGGGGTTGAGGTATGTCCTGCCTTTCCTGGATGAATCAGACTGAGCTGAAAAGATATGGGCTGCATTTAGAGTAGTGGTAGGAGATTTCCTTGCAGCTGAATAGGCCCTGTCCCTGGTACAAAATTCTGTCTCCACCTCCTGCCAAGAAGCTGCACCAGATAGGACAGAACTGGTTTGCTCTAGACTAAGAGGCTTTCTGCCACCAGGGAACACAGGAAAATGTGGTATAAATATTGGGGCTCAAGCCCCTCAACTTTAGAATACTTTTGGACTCAAGAGGAACCTCTGCCAAGGAGAAGAGCTGAAGAAGCTATAAAGCGGAGGACTGACCCATTGCTGTGTGGATGCTTTGCTGGTTTGTCCTGCCGTGGCTGGTTCTGCCAAGGAGGGACAACGACTGAACTATGCTGTGAATCCTGCTTGAAGAAGATCTCCAAGGGCTTGGTGTAGACTTTGCCTCCTGTTCTGACGTCTCAGGGTCACAAATACTTAATTTCCTCCGGTACAGAGGGAAAAAGCAATGCCAGCGAGCGATGCTGCGATTTGCAAGAAAGCCGGGACACCAGCCCCGACGCCTGCCTATGCCACACCGTATCGACTCTGACGCCGTCACTTAGGCCGCAGTCTGTACCTGAGCTGAGGGCACCAATCGTGATGCTCATGACGCACTGCCACAACTCACACCGCAGTCCTGACCTCACCAATGCCAGTGCTTCATCATCGCGGAGTTGATGCCTGATGCGGGTGTCCTCCCAAATCCATCGGCCCCACACTGTTGTAAGGAACTGACACCTCGCTGCCATCGTGGCGTCACTTCCCCGGCAACAGTAAGGAACCAACACCTCACCTCCCCTGCATCACAGTAAAGAACCGACTTGTCATCTTCCTGGTGGTTGTAAGGAACCAGCGCCGCCCAGCGCCGATGAGGCATCATCTCCCCGACACTGTGCATCATCTTTGTTTTCCTCATTTGCCAAGGTACTGTTCTGTGGGGTCCATGTGGCTCCAAGCCCGATGGGGCACACCACACGGTCGGCACCATACTTTGGATTTTTCATCAGTCACGACGTCCAGGTGGAGCTCTTTGTTGCTACAAGCCTTATTTTTGTGAATAACCTATTTTCGATTATATTTTGAAATATGTATGGTGGTTTTTTGTTGTTTTGGTCTTGTTTTGCTTGGATGAAGATCTCCTATTTTTCTAAACTTGTGTGGTGTCTATTTGTTCTGTTTTCACCGTTTTACTGTATGTGTGCACAAATGCTTTACACATTGCCTGAGATAAGCCTGCCTGCTCGTGCCAAGCTGCAAAGGGGGTGATTAGGGGTTGTCCAAGGGTGTAACTTCCTTACCCTGACTAGAAGCAAGGGCCCCTACTTGGTCAAAGGTGCAAACCATTGCATAGTAGGGACTCCTATTTATAACAAGAGCACTTTCAGGATGGGGGTCTTGGCTGGTCCACTCAGTATGTCGGACCAAAGATAGAACAGCTCTAAAACTGAGAGTGAGTGATTGCGCATTTATCCTGCATTTCTGAAATGCCTCCCTCACAAGTAGCATAGACGGTGAGGACAACATGCTTGAACTGCAACGGGCACCTTCCATGAGCACGCAGCCTGAGGGAAACCCCTTGATACATCCCAGTGGGCCTTGCCCGGTGCCCCTCCATTGCAGCTCCCACAAGCCTGTGCCATCAGAGGGTCGGCCCAGGGAAGTCCATGACAGATGACCCCCAGAGCCCTAGCAGACGCAGTTTAGTGGCCTCCACCAGTACGTTGCCCAGACTGGCACCTAGGCACACAACCTGGGTCACATCAGCAATGTGGCCCTGGTGGGCCTAGATCAGCACCTCTTCCCTGTGGCCCCCATGGGGCTGGCATGACTGGGGCATTGACCCAAGGGGATGTGCGACAAAGAGCGTTGTGCCACCCTGGAGGCTTGATCTGGGCACCTCCCACCCTGCCAACACAAAGACACCCAGGAGCGGCCCAGACCAACGCCACAACAGGTACAATAGATGCAAGCTGGCTGCCGGGGGCAGACACATACCAAATTGCTGCTGGGCCTACGATGACACAAGGATCCTGCCCCCTGCATTTAAGTGAGCCTGCAAAGCCGTAAAAGAGGCCGGGTAGCACAGAACTACACAACACAGAAAAGAAACTTCATAAAGTGGGCCCCTCCAGGTAAACTATGCGACCTTTCACAGAAGTCAGAGTAGGTGCTGCCGCAGGGAGCCTAAGACACAAAGGCCTCTGGAGACACCCTACTGGCCCCTGAAAAACCCAGCAACCTGGGTTACATCATCACAAGGATTATCCCTCCCACTCGGCAACCCCTTCACACTTCTTTGAATTCCCACTTGATAAAAGACTTCAGGAGTGGGACAAATGTGACATATCCACACCCTTACTCTTCCACAGACCTACCCCACCAACTACATTGACCCAAACAACTAGAGGCCTTGCACAAGTCAAGCAGCGACCAACAAAGCCAAGATGCAAGATCATCCGACCCCCTCCACCATGATGGACAGGAATTGCCCCGAGTAACAGTCAGAACCAAAAATATTGCCTTCTCCAGCATGGAACCACAGCAACCCCACTGGTGAGCCACAGACCGGGGAGCTATATTTCACTTAGACCTCCCCAACACTAAACTGCAGCTGCCCAGTCCTGTAAAGCAGTCCTGTAAAGTGTGTTTACTGTTGTGGCCAGAGGGGACATAGCACACTCCTTACAACCTCTGCCCAGCTACCCTTACTCTGCGATGGGCCGTCAGAGGCCGGCACAAATACCCTCCAGGCTGCTGTTGGCACCCATCGAACACATGGAGCAAGCTGAATCCAGACACGCAAACACAGCAACCTCCGTCATCCAATGACAAGCTAGACACCTTCTTACATGCCATAGAGATTTCCATGTCCTCTGTGGAAACAAAGAGGAGCTCTGTGCAGAAGTCGGCTTCCTCAAGGATGATAAGTAAAACTGGCCTCCAGCGGATGGAAACAGAATGCTTTCTGGAAGACAATACATCTCAGTTGGCCACCCGGTGGAAATGTGCCTAAGACCTCACTCAGAGAGTAAAAGGACTTGAAGACAGAGTGGAAAATGAAGAAGGACGAGCACGCCAGAACAATATCCACGAGGTGGGACTCCCAGAATAATCTACAGACTCCAACACATTGATAACCTACTTTGAAGAATGGATATGATCCTTCACCCCAACCCAGGATCTGTTGACATATTTCTCCTTTGAGGGAGCACACTGCCACGCCCTGTTGTAGCTAGACTTCTCCACTATAAAGACAGGGATGCCATCCTGTAGACGGCCCTGCTGGCTGACAAACTGGAAGATGAGAATTGCAAGGTGTCCATCTTCCCAGACTATACAATAATGGTACAACCGCAGCACACTTCCTTCCTTGGAGTAAAGCGCCAACTCCAAGACCTTTGTCTTCAATACTTGCAATTATACCCTGAAATACTCGCTATTAAACCCTGCAAAGTTAAAGATCAGACTAGACCATCAAACCCACTAATTCACTAAACTCTCATTGGCCTGGGACTGGATCAAGCATCACACGGAAACTGGCACCAACTCCCAAGCAGGGGCTGCACGGGGAACAGCAATCCACCATCGCTATGGCTCTGGCATTTTGCCAAACTATGTAACTAGCATATTAGGTCACTAAATCGACTGCCAGCAAGGACCACCTGGATACAAGCCCCCCTCACTCTCCAGAACTGCCAGCAGGTCCACAGGTCAACCCACAGACCACCAATGACTTACTATGATATGCCCCCCTCTATGCTGACTGATTTTTGAAGTTGCTGCAATGTAATGCAGGACTTGACGACCTCCTTGAGTGCTGTTACCCTCCACAGCCTGACTCCAAAGGCAGTCCAGCCCCAACAGCTTAGGTATGTAGTACACTAACGAAGGCACAGTGCTGGCCAACTCCAAACTTGGATTCCGAGGTGCCTCTCTTGGGCACTGCTCTTTCCCAGGTGATCCCACCTGTGCCACCAATTGATGTAAACCCCCCACTTACAGAGAGTTTACTAAACTATTGTTTGGGCGTGCAGCCTGTTGCTGCAAGCCCCTGCCATAGTTTCAGTTCTGTTCTCATGTTAATGCAGTTGTTTCCCTTGCAGGTTGAGTGACACAGGACGCTAGCCCAACATCAAGTGACGGTCAAAGGCGAGTGAATCGGGGAGTCGGGCAGTGTCAGAGCCTGCGAATATACACTCCTCACACATGGCCCACTGACTACAGACCAGATTCTTGACCCTTAACGAAGGGCCATGCACACAGCGCACTGTTGGTACTCAGTATACTCGAAACTCATAAGAATCAAAACACACACATGTGCTTCCTCTAGGAAACCCATCTCACAAGCAAGGAGCAGCAGTGATGGAGTAAGATCTAGAGAGGCACACTCTATGGCATCACACACACTACTTACCCATGAGGACTTCTGCTGGCTGCATCCCGGCATACCCTTTCAGTCACTCCCTACCATAATCAACAGAGAATGCAAGTATGGCTTTGCAGAGGGATGCCTAGATGGTATCCAGGTGCTCCTTTGGTGTGTATACGCACCTAACTCATACCAGTCTAGCTTCTTGACATCACTGTTAGGGATCCTAGCACAGCGGGTAAATATCCTGTTGATAGTAGCTGGGGATTTTAATAATGTCCCAGACATCCACCTTGAGAGATCGCAGCCGCCTCTTCCCCAAGCCCCTACGTGTCTCAATTCTGCTTAATTTGCTCACTGGGTCCAGCACTGGGCATCACTGGATGCCTGTAGAACACACAATCCCATCCTTAAACAATACTCACACTACTTGGCCCCTCACAACTTGCCCATTCGCATCGATCGATTCCTCTGTTCCGCTTCCATCCTCATGCAACTCAGACTACCCAGGGCATGTCATCTATGATCACGCAGCACACATCATCGACATGGATTGGAATACGCCACCTGTGCCAGTCTTTACCTAGACGCTCCCCCAGGATGTTTTAGATGAGCAAACATTCTGTGACTCCCAACTCCCCAAGCTGCTACTTCTCTGAGAATCATGCAACAGACACCACTTGACCATCGAGTGGAAATCTTTTAAAGTAGTTACCAGAGGGTTCTGCATAAAAGCACAGTATGGATCTGTCGAGAACTGGACAGAGAGCTGACCCAGATGGGGTGATATCCACAAGATTCCGATACCAGTACAGCCCTTGGGGAAGCCAAAGACCGCCATGCAAACCTCCTGGAGTGCCTCTATTACTATGACTTTGCGGCTTATACAGCACATGTACACTCTACGGGAGATAAGTGTGGTAAATAAAATTCCTTTACCGGGACTTAATTTGATACGGAAACATAATAAAACAGCTCAGTAAAAATGAGAGGCAGAATCCGTGATATTAGAGGTTCGGAATGGGCTTTATTCCAATGAACGATTATAATCGGTTGCTCCAAGTTCCATCACCACGGAGGTTCAGGAAGTGAAGTACATACTTTATTGACAAGAAATGACTTTTATAGTACATACATTACAATGAAGCGAATGCAGTAGGCGTAACAATTGATAAGGAAAATGACGATTCATATGCGTAACCGAAAATGGGTGTAATAAGGAGTAAAAAGGAACATAATTGGTTATGATGTCATATATAGGTGGATCTATAAGATAATACTTGGCATAGATGCGCGCGCAGCAGCATGACGTGTGATTGACGTGCAACTAGGGGGTGAAGGGGACTTGACATTTAGCTCTACATGTGGAGACGAAAAGTCTGGGGGGTCAAGTCAACCTAATCCCAAATCATATCTAACATCCTATGTTTAAAGAACTATGTTATCCACAAAAGAAGGACTCTCGGACAGAATCTATTCTATACTGACTGTGCGTGCGTGTACAAGCGTCTAAGTGTCTACACTAAATGCGAGGGGGTAGGAATATTCCATGGTAACAGGACTATGAATTACTTGCATAAAGACAGAGAAGCCGAGCCATTGCTCGGTAGCTGGAAGAATGTTTATTTAAACTACTAGACAGGAATGCATCGGCTGAGGGGGAAGCAGATAACTTGAAGGTGAAATACAGTTCTTGGCAGAGAATAGGCTGATGTCAGGCTTCGTGAGCCGCGCAGAGAATGAGACAAAGTTCATGGTCACAGATGCAGGCTCAGACTGGTGTTTTCAGAGGCAGAAGGCAAGAAGAGTTCGATGACAGAATCAGGGCCTACTTGCCTGGACTGTAAAATGGCATAGGTAAACCATATAAAGCCGGTGGCTTTTCATACTTAGGAATGGAATATCCGGCCTATTCATGGCGGATCTGACAGAGGACATGTTGACGGTGGACACACATGTGTTTGCGTCTTCATAACTGGAACTGGAGGGAACATACATGTACTTGTAACATGCACATAGAACCGTTGGGGTCCAAGATAGGGGACATAACTGACCAGAAAAATCCATATTTCCACATTCCCTCCTTGTCCCCTACTTGCCCGTCAAGAGATATCAATCTTCATTAATCCATTGATCTGTTCATATAGCATCATTTGTTCTTCTTTCTTCTTCCGGGATCTTGAATGAAAATCTTGATGTGGAATGCACGATGTGGCACACAGACCACAAATCGCTGGTCCACATTGCAGACATAGACAGCAACTGAATAGTATGAGAAGGCCAATACCTAGAAAGGATAGAACTCTCCATCCCCAAGCTGATATCACCCTCCAAAACCAACCGGACCAAGTCCAAGTGCCTGGGTTCTGGTGTATCTGGCTTACAATCTTATGAAGGCGAGTTATAGCTTTATATACAGATGGCGAATTTTCTGGTATGAATACGCAGCAGCTTGATCCGATGACCCTACAAGCTCCGCCCCTATCAGCTAGGATGACGTCAAGGACAAGACGATTTTGAAGCACAACAATCCGCATAGCAGACTGCTCTTCTGTTAAATTGCCTAAGGCGGAAATAGTCTCATTCACTACTGCTTCAAGGGTTCTAGTTAATCTACGTATCAGCTTACTATTAGTAACAGTACCTATATAGGGAAAGATGCCTTTATTGAAATCTGTGTATTTTTCCCATGCTGTTTCAGAGTAATCGACAATTGGGAGATCTCTCCGCTCTCTGTTGTGTACTAAATGAATATTTCTATAATAATCAGGAGGAGCTAGGAAAACAGGTGGCAAAAGGAATGCAATGTAGCAGGTACCATCCCAATCTAGAGGTAGACGCATATATGCAGTCTGACCACATATAAAGTAGGAGTGGCGATAAGCTCTAAATGAAGATTTGCCTTGATCACTGAATTCTACTGTAGTAGTGCATTTACTATGGCCCATATGTATGGAACCAACTTTTCTTACACACAATTCACCTTTCGCTGGGAATACTGACATGGTTGGTAAAACTAGTTCAACTTCGGATTCGACATTTAGAACCATGAGATTAGGAGTGAAGTTACCTAATCCATATACTTCATTTTCTAGATCAGTTCCTGTTCCTTTGGGGCGACCCTCCTTGTCAGGGTAACAGACTTTGAATAAAACTAGGTTCAGATTTCCCCACACCCACTGGTCTTGGTAAACGGCTGTATCTGAGTCTATGGAATTGATTAAACTAAACCATGCTCCACAGGAGCCATTATGTGTAAACGGATGTGGAAAGAAAGGCAGGACTCCTTCATAATTCTGATAGGGAGGGAGCCGGCCACACACCCAACAATTAGTTGCATTACTAGTCTGATGGGAATGATGTAACATACTAATGAAAGTGTTATTGCGCAGCGCAAGTCTATAAGACAATTCATGTGGGGGTAAGTCACTAAAAGAATGTTCAGCAGTAACATTGTAAACATTTCTGGCAATAGGGTAATATATGTGCAACAATATACTTGCAGTAATTATTAAAAGACTTAAGAAAAACAAGATTAATAATGTCACTATGCAATGGCTACGCAGTGATTTACAATACGCCTGTCGTTTCATCATTTTTCGCGACTGTCCATGATTCAGGTCTAGGCGATACATGTCGGAAACAGATTCAACCGCTTCACCTAGGAGAGGACTTAAACAATCAAATCGTCCGACGGTCTAGGCCTTAATTTTAGTTTATAAAGTTCGGAGTCACTTTTTTCCACAAAAGGAAGTTTTGAGTCAATGGGTGAAGACACACAAGGTGTGGTATTCACATCTGATTTCAGTCCATGAAATTTCTTGATATGACTTGAATGAATCCATCCTTTCCTGCCTTCAATCTTCACGGCTGTCCTTGTGGTCAGCAGGACCAACTTGGGTGTCTTCCACCTGGGCTCCAGCTGAGTCTTTCGGTCGAAATTCCTCACAAGGACGAGGTCCCCCGGAATTACGTCATGGGGTTTCACCTCAGTGTTGTCGGGAAAGGCTGCAGCTACCTGTGAACGACAAGATTGTAGTGCAGACATCAAGGAAGCCAAGTAATCTGTCAGCATATTACAGTCAATATCAGTTATTTTGCGTGGTATAGGCGTCCCCCACATATTTGGTGGTCTGCCGAAGATCACCTCATACGGGGATAGCCCTGTTCGAGAGTGTGCTACCATTCTTGTGAAAAAGAGTGCAACTGGTAGTGCTACTACCCAGTCGACACCTTTCTCCCTGCATATTTTGGACAATCTAATTTTCAGGGTCTGATTATGTCTTTCTACGAGACCTGCTGCCTCAGGGTGTCGGACACAGTGGAATTTCCACTGATAACCTAACAAAAGTGAAACATGTTTCATTAATTCGGATGAGAACGGCTGGCCGTTATCTGAGTGAACAACACGTGGTAAACCGTATCGTGGGAAGAATTCTCGAACTAACTGTTTGGCAGTAGTCGGGGCAGTGTAATCTGAAACTGGGTATGCCTCCGTCCAGCGGGACAGAGCGCAGACAACTACGAGAACATATTTGAATCCTCGACATCTGGATATAATCCATCTGGAGGACTTCAAAAGGGTGATTAGGAGGATGAAATCCACCTTGTTCTACGGGAACACATTTTCCTGGGTTGAACTGGCAACAGATCATACAGGTACGGACCTTTTGTTTGGCTGCTGCTCGTAAATGTTTATTGAACCAAATGTGTTGAATGCTATCTAGCATAGCTTTTTCTCCTAGATGTGCTGGACTATGTATAGTGTTAACTATAACTTGGACCATTGAATCAGGAAGGAACCACACAGACTTTTCCTTCATCATCCATCCTTGGTCCGTTTGGATCCCTCCTAATTCAGTCCATTTCTTTATTTCGTCTGGTGTAGCATGTGTCTGTATGTCAATCACGTCAAGGGTAGGATCTTTAACTGTCATACAATGTGTCGGCATCGGGACTATTGTCTTTGTCATGTCGGATGTTTGTGTTTGAGCAGTCTGTTTAGCTGTTCTGTCGGCTAGATCATTGCCTTGAGAAATGATATCAGTGACTTTCGTATGAGCCTTGCATTTCATAATTGATATTGTAGTAGGTAGATGTATTGCATCTAATAAAGCATGAATGAGGGGTCCGTGCTGAATGTGGGCACCGTGGGAAGTTAAATAACCTCTCTCTCGCCACAGCACGCCGAAGTCATGTACAACTCCGAATGCATAACGTGAATCAGTGTATATGTTGACTTTTTTATTTGTGGCTTGAATACAGGCTTGTGTCAGAGCAATAAGCTCTGCGGCTTGAGCTGACAAAGTATTTATACGATTAGTTTCAATGACTTCAGTATCTGTTGTGACTGCGTAAGCAGCCACTAACTCTCCTGTATTTGTTCTCATACATGAACCATCTACATACAATGTCAGGTCTGGGTCTGACAATGGGACATCGGTTAAATCTTGTCTGGGTTTCGTCGTTATTGTAATAACTTCAATACAGTCATGGGCTAGTGGGTCTGTTCCGGTTACTGGCAAAAGTGTGGCAGGATTCAATGTGTTACAGCGTCTGATTTCTATGTGTGGCTGAAACAATGTAAGTTCGTACCCTGTAAGTCGCGCTATAGTCAGGTGTTGTGTTTGCGTTCTATTTACAAGAACCTCTACTGCGTGTGGTACTTGAACTGTCAATGGATGTCCTAACACTATGGCATCGCTTTGTCTGATTGCTAAAGCTGTCGCTGCCACTGATTTTAGACACGCAGGCAAAGCCTGGGCTACGGGATCTAATGTACTAGAAAAATAAGCACATGGTTTGTGTGCTCCTGCTTGTTCCTGTGTGAGTACTGACAAGGCAGTACCTTCGCGTTCTGTAACAAAGAGTGTAAACTGTTTTCTGTAACATGGCGTTGCTAAAACAGGTGCTTGACATAAAGCTTTCTTTAGGCTTTCAAAAGCTTGTGTATGTTCCTGGGTCCAAGGGAGAACAGTCGATGTGGCTGCCTCCTGTGTTGTCAACTGAATGAGTGATTTTGCTAGAAATGCATATTGAGGGATCCACTGTCTACAGTATGAAGTGAGGCCTATGAAAGCCCGCACCTCCTTTTGTGTCTTGGGTATTGGCATGTTAGCTATTAACTGAATGCGGTCGGGTGTAAGCTGCCTTCCCTCCTTGGACAGCGAGTGTCCAAGATAAATAACTCGCTGGACACAGAATTGCAGCTTAGAAGGGGACACCTTGTGCCCCTTTTCGGCTAGAAATTGTAAAACTGTCAGTGATGCTTTTTCACATTCCGGTTCGCTTCTCGCGGTGATCAGCAGATCATCGACATATTGAAGCAGAGCAGTGTTAACTGGCATGTGGATACTGTCTAGTTCTCGTTTCAGTGCTTGGCTATAGATGCTGGGGCTTTCTGTAAATCCTTGAGGTGTGCGTGAGAATTTAAAGCTACGTCCATTTAAACTAAATCCGAACAAATATTGGCTTTCCGGATCTATTGGGACGCTGAAAAAGGCATTCTTGAGATCGATTACAGTAAAGAATGTCGCTTCGGAATCAATAGCTGTCAGTAATGACGAGATATCTGGGACCACAGGAAATTGTGGCACAATGCATTTGTTTAATTCGCGCAGATCAATAACCAATCGATATACTGGCGGGGCCTTTGGATCTGTTCGTTTAAGAATCGGAATTATCGGTGAATTACATACATTGGAGTCTGTTTCTACAACTACTCCTTGGGCAATGAGCTCGTCAATGATTTGTAGTAAAGCCACTACAGCATCTGGTGGTAACTTGTATTGTCGCATTCGTGGTAGCACCACTCCTGCCTTTAATGTGACTCGATATGGTGTAATATTCATGCATCCAACATCAGTAGGGCCTTGTGCCCATAGATGTGTAGGTAAAGTCTGCAGTCGGGGATCCATGTCTCTAGACACATAATGACCTTTAAAATCACGTAAAAACAACCTTACTCCTTCCGGAGAACAACATATTATAGCTCCTAGAGCTTTCAGTGTTTTTATTCCTAACAGATTTTCTGGACATGATTTAGTAAGCAATAAATCGGTAGTTCGGGTCAAAGGTCCTATCGTAAGTGGGAGAGGCTGTGATACTTCATTAACAATAGGTTTTCCTGAAAAACCAAGGGAAATATTCTGTGAGCTGAGAGGGGTGCCCCTGGAACTTCACTACGTTTTATGGTCGTTCGACTTGCCCCTGTATCGAGTAAAAATTTTCTGTCTTGGCCTAATAATTCACTATGTACATAAGGTCCTTCTTGATCTACAGGGATCTCGATAAGGGGTAAGTCAACTTCCCTCTCTAGGCTTGTTCATGCGTATCGTTGATAATCAGGATAGTCGTACTGTGCGGTCTGGTACAGTTGTCGTGTCGTGGTTTGTGTGGCAGCAACAGGCAGCGCTGGTGCAGCTGGCACAAACTGTATAGATTGTTGTGAAGCTGGCATGGACTGTGCATGCTGCGGAGCTCCTTGTTCATTCTGGTCCTGTCTAGGTGGCCGTGGTCTTTCTTGTGTTTTACCTATGGTGATATTATGTTTCAAAACTGGACAAT
Source organism: Triturus cristatus (assembly GCF_964204655.1). Classification (NCBI taxonomy): domain Eukaryota; kingdom Metazoa; phylum Chordata; class Amphibia; order Caudata; family Salamandridae; genus Triturus; species Triturus cristatus. Next base: position 663,300,235 of record NC_140582.1, on the reverse strand, counting down.
CGTGTACGTAATGACCTGGCTTTTTACAATAATTGCATGTCCCTTTTACAGGTCCGGCTGAATCACCGGAATGTGTCATACCCTTTTTATGTCCTTCAGCTGGGACTGTCTGAGAAACTAACATTTTCATTTTCGTGTCTTTCATGCGTCTGTGTTCATGTTCTTGTTCCTCTCTAATTCTATTGTGATGGTACTGTAACATTTGTAACATTTGTGATGGAGTGTTACCTTGCCAGGTACTCTCGAATTTTAATACTCTATTCTTTACTTGGGGCAGGGCATTTTCTACTAATTTTGTTACAAACAGATGTGGGTATGATTCGCTACTCGCTTTTAGGCCACTATTTATACCAAAACATTTTTCAAATCGGGCATAGTAATCACTAGTGTCTTCATCTTGCTTCTGTTTACAGGCTGAAATTGTACCCCAATCTTCCTTTTTCGTAGTCAATAAACGTGGCAGTACCTGTACTAATAAACCTGGTAGTGCTTTAGTTTTATCCCCAAGTCCTGCTCCTGCAGTTCGGGCCTTTTCTTCTGCTTCTAATACTGACCATTCTATCTTTTGGTCTCCTACCTCCCACTCTTTTTCCCTGAGTTTCTCATAAATGCCAGCAGGCATCAATACCTTTAATATTGTCATAATGTCGGGGTAGGTATACTCTCCCATGAGTAACATGTCTTTAATTTCTCGGTGAAAACCCGCTGGATCTTTGTCATGACTGGGTACCACTTTCTTCATTTCTAACAATTCTATTTTTGATATGGGCGTATATACAAATACGCGCTTAAACTCATTGTCCTTGCCTTTTATTGGGTGCACTTCTCGTAAAGGATTCTGTCTATCCATGTAATACGTGGTTCTTTCCTTGATGGGCAATGAGACACGGTCTGAACATACAAAAAGAATATACTGCTTTCTTGATTCTAGAATTTCTTTAATTAATTTAGTACCTGAACCTTTCCATCTATTCATAAGCAATTCAGTCAATATATCGGGTAAGGGACCAGGGTCCGAATGCTGACTCTGATATAGTATAATGAGTTGCTGAATCATATAAATCCCAGCTAACCGCTGTTCATCTGGGGTGAGATTCAAAAATGCGCGTGCTACTGTATCATCACTATATTTTCCGGGACTGTCAACCCAATGGACAGCTGACCTGGCTAATTCTTGTTCATCCATAGAATCGAGAAAATGATAACCCCTTCGTTCTCGGAGTAGTTTGTCGGCGGCTTGGAACGAATGCTCGTTAGACCTGATGTTAATTATAGGTATTTGGAAATTCCTGTTATTATCTGGACATATCGGACGTATCGGGTCAATAGGACATCTATTACTATTACAAGATCTTCCTTTACCTACATAGGCTATGGTGTCTGACTGTCCTGCGGGCAGTCCTGACCTTTCCTCCTCGTTTTGTTCGAACTCGTCTACCGCTAATCTTTCTTCGTGTAGGCGTTCTATTTCTTTACGGATCTTTCGGCACATGGCTATTATACAATTTTGTTTATCATGTCTACCTTCTGATATATTCTGGCTCCATCGGGTAAGAATTTGCATTGCTTCCGGGTCTACCCCCGATCGGTCTTCATTTCTGATCACACAATTTATGAGGAAACGTAACAGTTCCCCCTGTATCTCCACTTTCTGGTATTCCATAGCTCTGTTAATACATTCTGGATCTCGCCCTGTTTGGACAAAATGGTATATTTTATCTAGATGCGCAGTCATTCCTGGTAATTTCCCTAAATACACTGCGGCTCGTCTGATACGTAATGATGCTAGGGTCATTTCGTCCTCTTTGCCGGGCACAGGGTCATATCTACAATCTACAAGAAGTTCCTTAAGCGTACGGGCATTTATGAGTTTGGGGGTACGTGAATGTGCTGACTCTTGAAAAGTAAGTTTATTTATTCTGGGTGGCGTAGAAAAAATATTGGTAGCACCTCCCGCAGCCCCATCTGGGGTGTCGGGTGTGAAAGGATTCGTTGAACGTGACACAGCAACTATAGGTGTGGACACAGCTATAGAAGCAGCTGTAGGAACAGATGTAGAAACAGATGTGTTTGCCGGAACTTGTGACACGATCGGTTGCTGTAGGGATACGGGTACTGGGTCTTGGCGTTGAACCTCCCTGATAGGCGGTCTATGTGGGGCGGAATTGGCATACTCGGGAGCTGCGTCATCTAAATATGAGGAAAGAAAAACATCTTCTGCGGTTCTAGGATGCCCCTTAGGATGTACCTTTATTGGAAATAATGGGGGCGGCAAGTCTTTCGGTGTTTCTGGAGTAGCTTTAGGTAATCCTTCGGCCAGAAGGGGATACATACCATTCATAAGGGCATTCCTTTGTCTGTCTACTTGTTCTGATTTCACTCGGATACCTTCCTCAATTAATAGATTTTCTCGAACTTTATTGGAATTCTCTTTACTCTTCTCCTCCTGTCTACGTGCTTTTTCTGTACGTCTATGAGATTCTTTACGCCATAACTCAACGGCATCTTTCTGTGACTGTCTGACTTTCCTTTTTCATAACTCTTCCTCGACTTTCATGATGCACTCTGCATCCCAGGTCCCCGCTGCGGGCCACCTCTGACTTTCTGGTAATTCCTTGGTGTAGTCTACCCATAAATCAAGAAATAATATAGCGTCTAAGCCATGTTTATGATACATGAAGTACCCTGGAGTGTCCCTAGGAGGAATAGGAACGGCTTCTTCGAGTACCCCTTTTCTTGTAGTGATCTGTCTTAATTTCGAGAAGAGCGGCATATTGAGAACTGATCTGATACTTAATCTTGAACACACTTAGTACAAAAGCACAATAATGAACAACCATTCATACCACAATATGCAGGACGTTTAACACATTAAACATTAAACATTAAACATTTTTTTAACCTTTAAAATAACCAACAATGATGATCGTCTGCATAACTAATCACCAAGCATAATTCTTTGACAATAACTAGATACTTCGGAATACTTGATATACTGCTAAACAGTACATATACACTGCTAAAACAGTGCAGACCGGATTTGTGTACCCAAACCCGTCTTGACCGGCACAACCTATGTGCACGTCAGAAATGCCTCCCCAGTAATGGTACTCACCGGGTAGCTTCGGAAACGGAAGGCCTCGGAGACTGAACTTGGACCGGACTGGACTCGACTCGACTCGTCGGAAACTGGACTCGACTTCGAACTGGTGGGCCTCTGTATACCTCGGATCTTGCTCTCTCAGCTAGGCTCTGGTCGGGATACTTCGCACTTCTCACCGCCTCATCTGGGTGTTGATCGCAGCCTCAGTCGCCCCCGCTTGACCGGAGGGAGATACAGGAAATCCTGCTGGTACGCGTTATTGTCCGTCCAGCTGTGGCAGGAGACCGGGCCTGCAACTCACCGCCGGCGCGTGAGATGAGAAAGTGTCCCTGTTCGGGCGCCATTCATGTGGTAAATAAAATTCCTTTACCGGGACTTAATTTGATACGGAAACATAATAAAACAGCTCAGTAAAAATGAGAGGCAGAATCCGTGATATTAGAGGTTCGGAATGGGCTTTATTCCAATGAACGATTATAATCGGTTGCTCCAAGTTCCATCACCACGGAGGTTCAGGAAGTGAAGTACATACTTTATTGACAAGAAATGACTTTTATAGTACATACATTACAATGAAGCGAATGCAGTAGGCGTAACAATTGATAAGGAAAATGACGATTCATATGCGTAACCGAAAATGGGTGTAATAAGGAGTAAAAAGGAACATAATTGGTTATGATGTCATATATAGGTGGATCTATAAGATAATACTTGGCATAGATGCGCGCGCAGCAGCATGACGTGTGATTGACGTGCAACTAGGGGGTGAAGGGGACTTGACATTTAGCTCTACATGTGGAGACAAAAAGTCTGGGGGGTCAAGTCAACCTAATCCCAAATCATATCTAACATCCTATGTTTAAAGAACTATGTTATCCACAAAAGAAGGACTCTCGGACAGAATCTATTCTATACTGACTGTGCGTGCGTGTACAAGCGTCTAAGTGTCTACACTAAATGCGAGGGGGTAGGAATATTCCATGGTAACAGGACTATGAATTACTTGCATAAAGACAGAGAAGCCGAGCCATTGCTCGGTAGCTGGAAGAATGTTTATTTAAACTACTAGACAGGAATGCATCGGCTGAGGGGGAAGCAGATAACTTGAAGGTGAAATACAGTTCTTGGCAGAGAATAGGCTGATGTCAGGCTTCGTGAGCCGCGCAGAGAATGAGACAAAGTTCATGGTCACAGATGCAGGCTCAGACTGGTGTTTTCAGAGGCAGAAGGCAAGAAGAGTTCGATGACAGAATCAGGGCCTACTTGCCTGGACTGTAAAATGGCATAGGTAAACCATATAAAGCCGGTGGCTTTTCATACTTAGGAATGGAATATCCGGCCTATTCATGGCGGATCTGACAGAGGACATGTTGACGGTGGACACACATGTGTTTGCGTCTTCATAACTGGAACTGGAGGGAACATACATGTACTTGTAACATGCACATAGAACCGTTGGGGTCCAAGATAGGGGACATAACTGACCAGAAAAATCCATATTTCCACATAAGCCAGGCTGCCTTCTGACATGGCTGACATGACAGGAAGTCAGCACACCTCCAATTATGGAGATAGACTCAAGCCACGTCCCCCGCTTGCATACCCAACAAGACATACTCCAAGCATATCATACCTACTATGCCGACTTCTATTGGACACAACCTATGGTATACCCAAAAGCAACAGTGTCATACCTGGAATGCCTCACTCCCCCCAGAATATCAGCAAAGAGCTCAAGGTCAACATCATGGTAGAAGAGGTGAAAAAGGTCATTCGTGACCCAGCCGAAATAAAAAGCCAGGCATGGACGGACTTCCAATGGAGGACTGTGATCGCTTCTCAGTCCACCTGGCCACTAAACTGGCAGACATATATGAGGGAGTCCTTGACACTGGGTACTCTCACCATCTCTTCATAAATCCCACATTACTTCTCTGCTGAAACCCGGTAGAAACCACACCCACCTGTCCTCCCATTGGCCCATAGCCATTCTGGGATCTGATTACAAAATATTGGGCAAGATACTGGCAAACCGCTACATTCAGATACTACTTAATATCATTGATCCATACCAAAATGGGTTTGTCCGGACCACATTTCATACAATAATCTCTGACGATTCTTCCATGTAATGGAACATGCTATCTTGGGACTACCTTTTCCAAATACAGGCCAAGTTAGGCATTGGTAGGCGCCTCCTTCCGTACACAAAGCTTCTATATACCGACCTAATCTGTCGGGTGCGATTTGGCCGCCTAATTTTATCTACTTTCCCTATTGGCCCCGGCATTTGTCCCCCATCATGTTTACCATCACCACGGATCCTCTGGCTATTCACCTCAGAGCAGAGGGAAAACAATTGGAGATTCCATTGGGTGGGAAAACTCATGTGGTATAGTTGTACGTGGACAACCTGCAGATGTACTCCACAATTTCAATACTGGAATTGAAATGATACATGCAAAACTCCAGGAGTTCGAAAAAGTGGCAGGCCTGCAAGTGAACTGGATGAAGTCATATGTCTTCCTCTTTCGCTGCAACAAACCGCTGCAAGAAATATGACTAGGTGGTACCCAGCTGACATGAGGGAGAGAAACAGTTCTCTACCTTCGAATCCACTTATACCACTGACAAAGCAACCTCTTTGAGGGCAACCTTAAATTGGACACTCACAGCCCTCAAATACCAGACTAAATTCTGGAAGAAACTGCCCCTGGCCACCACGGGTAAAATCTCCCTCTCCAAAATGGTAATCCTTCCCTGCCTCCTATACTACTTCATCAATGCCCCAGTAAACCGTTGAGAGCTTGACTCCATGCTGGGGGAGTTAACATGGGATGGCAAATGGCAGCGAATAGCTTTTGGTAGACTCCAGCTACCAGTGGGAGCTCCCAATTTGAATTGTATTACTTAGCAGCCCAGCTCCAGTGGGTTTCACACAGGTTGGTCAGAAATAATGTATCTGAAACTTGTACCGGTAATGGGCCTATACCGTTAGATACCCTCTGCCAACTCCTGCTGCCCTCAGTCAAACTGCATCACTTGTGGTCATTACATGAATGGATAGCTTGAGGATGCCAAGCTTGGGTTTTCCAACTGACTTGCCACGTCCCACCATATGCTCCTGAGATTCCTCTTCGAGGCCTGTCACCATTTCCCAGGTCTTTCCCTATAGTGGACTCAGCCACATGGCATGACAGGTCTATTGAACCAATAGAACATCTATTCCAAGAGAATCAACTGAAGACATTTGAACAGCTGAGACAAGACCACAACATCCCCGTTGGTCAATTCCTCTTCCATGGCCAACTATGGGCAGCATGCTGTCTCCTATGGCACACGGTTGAAGGGCAACCCCTGTTCCACTCGGTCGTATACACCCTGAATACACTAGTCACTGGGCGACACTAAATTACTTGATTAAACAAGGCAATCCAGGAACACATAAGTCTCTCTAACAGCTCCCAGACAGGTGTTGGAGAACAACACTGGGTGCCCACTTCACGACTCAGAATGGATGTAAGATCTGGAGTCACCGCAGATCATCTCCCGTAATGCAAGATTTAAGAGCGTTCAATATACAGTGCTGCACAGGGCCTCCTAACGCATCTAGATTGAATCACATAGTTCCAACAGCTAATTTATTTATATGCCCCAGATGCCGTTCCCATTCGCCCCGACCTCAGGTACATGCTTTGGGTGTGCCCCACCCTAACTCACTACTGGTGAGCTATACATGACAGCCTCACCACAGTCACTGAACCCACTCACCTGAACACAGGGGAGTCATCTGCCTTGGGGATCTACCAGCCAGACAGCACGCATACAGCCCGGACTGCTTTGCGAGCCTAGCTCTGCTGCTGGCCACATGTGCCCTTACACTACACTTGATAGCTCCCCAGGCCCCTTCACATGTACAGTGACACAAGGCTCTTCTCCACTGGGGAGAGGCCGAAAACACCAATCTGCGCTAAAGCTTTGCATCACATAATGCAGTAGGAGTGCACCATGCGCATACAGGCTCACTCTCTAGTCGCATCTAGCTTTGACACCTTCACGAGTAACAGAGTGAGCTGGGACTCAAAGATTGTTGTCATGTATCATACTGTACCACTTGCGATTCATATCATGATGTAACCTCGACAAGTTCTGTAAAAGTTAAAACCTTAATGAAAGTGATAAAACTGTCGGAAAGCAATCTCCATGGCCCCGCACAAACGAGTGCGGCCTCCAACATTAAAGCAGCCAAACAATGGCTATTGGTGCCCTGGAGAGCCTGAGAGTCCCCAGGTGGAAGCAGCTGTAGGAGTCAGTCCCATGGGCCCGTGCTGCAGAGACAGGCCTTGTGGTATCTAGCCGTCATTATTTAAACCACGGCAGCCAATAAGAAAACAATGAGCAGATATGAAAACTAAATGGGGCAGTGCTTGAAGTGACTGCTGTCTTGATCTGTTGTTTGCTAAGTAACAACAAAAATATTGTAAAATCATTTTGCTCCATTTTTGCCCAAGTGCAAGACTGTTAAGTTGTATGTCCTGATGCTATATGGGAGAGTGTGCCCCATAACTGTACTTAATATATACTTTGCAAGTTACCTAGAAGTATTGTGACTATATAGAGGCAAAGAGCCGCAGGCTGAGTCACAGGAGTCTGAGGCGACTTCCAACTTTCTTATACATTTCCTGTTGGAGGTATCTTATCTTACATCATGGGTGGTTGCTTCACTGCTCCACACAGCTTATATATTATTCCAGGTCAAGGGTGAATGCTTAATAAAGCCAGAGAATCATATATTCTAATATTCTTTTTGGGACTGGTAGTTCTGCTTCTGAAGTCAGGACTACAAATGTAAACTTAAATAAGACTCGATGCCTCCCCTCAGTTATGCCTCCTTAATGTGTGGGATGATACGGACCTTACCCAAACGGAGCAGGAATGGGTGGCGCTAGGCTGGGCCATAGCTAAAAGAAATATTGCCCAGAAATGGGGGGTAGCCGCTGTGCCATCGTTGAGCGCCTGGGCCAAGGACATGGATCTATCAATGGTGGCGGAGAAAACGGTCTATAAGGGTCGAGGTTGCCCCAAAAAATGGGACCACAAGTGGGGAAGGTGGAACAAATATCGGGGGGCCATCTGTATTTCTCCTACGGTAGAACTCCGCCGAGAAAGACGGGCCTTGCTGGAGAACTTGGAGGTGGGTGGGGGGTCCGGAACCCCTGGAGCAACTCCCTGGTCCTAAACTGTTCATAGAGTCGCCTGTAAATGTCTTATGCTTTGTTTGTCTTTGTGCTAAATGCCCTTGATGTGATGCCGGTCGTCTCTGATGCCCTTACGTGTACCCTGTCAAGATATGTACTACTTAATTATCACGACTGCTGTAACTGTTGCTGATTTTACAGTTAATAAAATGTTATTTACAAAAAAAAAATAAGACTCGATGCACTGTTCAGATTTGTTGTGGAAGGAATTAAGAGCACTGCATTCAAATCCAATTGCAAATGTTTTTGCCCCCATTAATGTCCAATACTGTGGAAGGAGAGCTCCTCCTTGCTTTTTTTTAAGGTGGCCAGGAGAGTTTTTGCAGAACTGTGGCAGACAGGACGGCCGCCAATCAGTTTCGAATTCACTGTGGATTAGGTAGCTTCCAATTAGTTTCAAATTCACAGGTGGAGTAGGTGCAGCCTACCTTAAAACATGCCCATAAACCTACCACAATCATCCAGAAGGTGAGAGGCTGCAAAAGGGGGGTGTTCAAACAGACAGGTAGACTCCTTCCTGCACATCCTACCCCTCTCTACAGTTTCAGTGGCCGCCTCCTGCTTCTACACAGCAGGGCCTCATACTCGTGTGAGTGAGGAAGCAGAGGGTGGAGCAAAGAAACCAGCACAAACAAAAGGGCTAAAGTTAGGTGGTGTTGCACTATCACCACTTACTGCAAAAAGTTGCCACCAGTTACTGGTGTGTTCTGATGCAGAAGGCGCCTGAAATACGGAAAAAGAAACGCCTTTATTTGAAGGTTAAAATTTTCAGCTAATTGTATTCCCTATGCCTGCTCTCCCATAGTATTTTAATGCATGGTAATGTAATGTTGCATTTCTATACTACCTTCGTACCTCGTGCTGAGACCCCAAAGCACTTTCTAGGCAGTCCATTGGTTAATTGCTACATCTATAGAGCATGGATGGGAGAAGAGTCACATATATTAGTTTTGAGTTGTAGTCCCATATGTGAAACCCAGACTCCAGATTTGGCCAAGTGGTATGAACGTACAGTTCAGACTTGTGGTTTTAACTAAATCAGTGTGAGGGTAGGATGCAAGCACCATATACACACCGTTCGACTGGGTATGGTATGCAATTTAGTTGGATTCTCTCCTTGGGAAAAGCCAGGTGTTCACTTCTCTTCTGAATTCTTGGTGGATGTTGATGGTCCTTATTCTCTTTTGGATGATGTTCCAGAGCTTGCATGCCTTACACTGAGAAGGAACTATCATCTTTGTGACATTTTTTATATGACGAAATGATCAGGCATGGAGCCAAACTTGAAGCCAGGTTTTCTTTTGGCAGTGTGATCTGAGTTTACATCATCAGAGGGCTCCTGTGCCTGCAGTGCAAAGCAAAGAACGTTGAAGGATTCTTCTTGCCCCTAGCAACCAGTAAAGAGCTTTGAGAGCAGGAGTAATGTGGTCTTCCGGCTACAGTCTAGAGTTCCTTTAGCTTTCTGATACGCTCTTTAGAAAGCCTATTGTAGTCGTAGACATCATTAATGTACTTCGCTAGGGCAGTGCCACTTTGTTGATTTGAGATTCAAGCGAGAGCTTTGAGTCAGTAGTGACACCAAGATTTCTTACTTCGCTTGACGTTGACAGAAGTTCTCCCATTCAGGAGGGCCAGGACGATGCATGCTTAGGCTACTGGCAGAATTCACAGTTAACTATTTTTGAGGTCTTAAGTTTGTTCAACTCCTATTAGACCTTTGTGGAGCCGGGATGCAGCGCTGGTCCAGCTTCTCCTGCCCGTTGTCGTTGTCTCATTACTCTGATGAACATTCAGCATGCATAGGTATACTTGTATGGTAATCACAACATCACTGCAACAGACTTTGCAGAACAAAGCTGCTGCAGCTTGCTCTATTTCTCCTGTGATGCCACCGAGAACATGCACATGAGATCAGTGGGTTACTGAATGCGTGCAGTTCGTAGGGGAAGATCCACAAGGAAGTGCTGCAGCCCTTTGGCTGCACCACGCTGCGGCACTTCAGAAGCACAGGGATGGAACATATTTACAAGAATATTTTTTATTTCTTTATTTCGGCCAATTTGGCCATAAAAGACACATGTATATAAAAAAGACAAAGAATCATAATAGCATACATGCAGCAACACTTTAAAACAGTAAGTTTAAAAATGTAATACAAGAATAAATTTTCATCTCCTCAATTTAAAACACATTTCATTTTAGGAACAGATTTTTATAAGCATATACAGAGGTCCTACTCAGAGTATCTGACCAAGTTTCCTGCGAATAATATACACAGAGTAAAGGAATCTGCTTATGCTAAATACAATAAACTGGGTTGTATTGCTTTTTATAATCCTGTATGCTGTAGAACAGGATCTGGTTCCTAGGAGAGTACACATGGGTTTTAGCCATTTCTTTCGAGCCTTCAGGTAGGCACTACATCCAAACAACATGTGAACCTCATTCTCCGTACAGGAGTTTAAGCACATAGGACAACACCCGCTTTTGTCATTCAGGCCTCCCAGTCTTTTCTGTGACCAGCGTTCTGTATTATAGTTCAGCATAAGGATCCCATATCTAAACTTCAAGTAAAGGGACTTTGCAATAGGTGGCTCAATTTCATCCAAAAAGGATTCGAAGCGGGGTTCGTCCTTAAAGGATAAAAAACCTTGAATTAGAGACCCAACTCTACTTTCATGTACGAGCCTGTCACTCATGTAGGACCAAAAGGCTCGTTTTACTATAGATTTAGAAGAAGCCGGTAAATTGTCAGGATTCTCCCACATTGAGTACAATCCCAAAAGCATGAACCATTTTTTAATATGCACAAGCCACTGAATAGAGTTAAAAGAATCAAGAATCAACAATTCTTGAAGGCCATTTCTGTATTCGAGCAGTTCTGGGGTGGACCATAACCTAACCCAAAACATTAATGGTCTTATAATGGCAAAGTAATCTGTTCTTTTAAAATTCAAATCGAGCTGGAGGGGTATTAAAGGTGTACTATTCGGGACCCTAACAATAGCTCTCATGAATTTATTGTCCAAGCCCTGAAAGCTGTCTCTGGCCCAAGGTCCCCATATCTCTGCTCTATACAACACAGCAGATTGAATTTTAAATTTAAAAAGCTCTAAGACAGGGGTTACACTCTTGCTTGTGCTAGCGTTCAGTCTACGTATAATAGGTTTAACGTTGTGGGCATATGATACCTTACTTTTCTCAACTTGGGCCTTCCAACTTAGTTTTGAATCAAGTGCAACGCCCAAATAGGAAAAGTTTTCCACAGTTCCTAATTTCTGGCCATTCAAAGTCAAAAACCCTCTGTCCGGTTTGCTGGGGTTTAATGCCATACATTTCGTTTTATCAGCATTTATTTCCAGACCCTTGGTCATGCAATAACAGCTAAAGGAGTTTAAGAGTGCCTGGAGTCCTTTCTTGGTCTGGGATATAAGAATGGTGTCGTCCGCAAAGAGCAACGCAGGCACCCTCTCTCCATTAAGCTGCGGGGAATCATTAGTACAACCATTCAAATAGTTGGGAGCATCATTAACAAACAAGGAAAACAAGGTAGGGGCCAAGACACACCCTTGGCGAACCCCACGTTCAATGGGGATGTTACGTGTCAGTTCGCCATTTGGACCCCACCTGATGTTTGCATAATTTCCAGCATGCAGCTCAACTATTTGAGCCAAAAGACACCCTGGCAAGCCTACTTCACTTAAGGTCCTCCAGAGCAAGTTGCGAGGAACAAGGTCGAATGCGGCTCTCAGATCTACGAAAGCTACATACAAATGACCTTTCCTAATATGCACGTACTTCCAGATCAAACAACAGAATCTGAATATTTGATCTATGGTACTAGTCTTGCTCCTAAAGCCGGCTTGAAATTTAGAGATTATTTTTGAGTCCTCCAGCCAATCATTAATCCGAAACAGTAAGTGTTTGGCATAGAGTTTTTGCAGGGTGTCCATTAGACTAATTGGTCTATAGTTTGAAGGTACCGATCTGTTCCCCTTTTTAAAGATTAACACAACTTCCGCTGCACGCCAACTATCTGGAAAGCGACAGCTTGTAGACAGAACATTAAATAAACGATTTACATAAGGAGCCCATACTTCGATGTCGTGTTTATAAAGATCCCCCGGTATTTTGTCAGGGCCTGGTGCTTTGCTATTTTTTAGTTCATTAATCGCCCTTATTGTTTCCTCCAGTGTGAAGTCAAGAGGTTCAATAGGAGGGGGGCACCATAATATCTTGTTGTCATCAACATCATATTGTTTATAAAGGGATGTGAAATGGATCACCCATGTCATTTCATCCAAAAACGTGTCTTTTACAGCTCTGCCTGCATGCCCCTCATTTGCCACCAACCTCCAAAACCCAACATTATCATTAGTTTTTGCAGCAACTAGCATTTCTGACCAAATCGACTCTTCCCATAGTTTTTTTGATGTTTTTTGGGCACACTTATATACCTCCCTTGCAAGTTTGACTCCTTCTTTTGATTTGCTTTTAATAGCAAGCAAGAGGTTTCTCTTGGCCAACCTGCATGAGTGATCGTACCATAGTTTTCCGTGACTTCCCACTCTTATATTTTGTTGCTTTTTCCTTGGCATTTTTGACAAGCAAGTTTTTAGTTCACTGAAGAAAACATTGTGTAGTTCGATAAAGTGATCAAAGTGGACAGGTAGAAAAGATTGTCCAGCTAAAGGTCCAAACATTTCCCCAAAGAGAGAGTACACCGATGCTAGGGCCTTGCCATCAGACAAAATATAGGGCCATTTTACTGCACGTCTATTATTATTTATATGTACATCCTCACACATTTTGCCATTGGTGGTCTCAGATGATAGAGTAGCTAGGTTGGTAGTAATATCACTAAACATTTGCACATCAATGTAAAGTTCTAAAGGGTAGTGATCACTTTCCTCCCTACTTGCCACTTTTAAATCAATCAAATAATGCCAAAGGTTAAGTGAAACAAGTATGAAATCTAGATTACTATTGGATTTCGCAAAAGTTGGTTGTTTTGTCAGGTCCGAAGGGAGGCGGCCGTTACATGCTCTAAGACCATGATCTGCCATTAGCCTAAGCAATTGAACGGCCAAAGTGGAACACTTAACAAAGTTTGAGGTTTCAAGCTGGGGAATTTTGTACACCTGGTCCTCATCCTCAAAGACGTCATTAATACCAGAAACCGGTTCGAAATTACAGTTTAGGTCGCCTCCCAAAATTACCGGGGTATCTCCAACCACCTTTTTCAAAAAGAGATCCAGTGTTTCCAAAGTAGGTGAGACCTTGGAATGGACAAGTGGTCTATTATAGACATTGACAATGTAACATTCATTTCCATTTGGGGGTACAATTTTTAGGGCCAGAATATCGGGTGTTCCTGTCTCTATAATTTCAACCCTCATAACCAAGGTGATTTTAAGCCATATGATCAACCCCCCTGACGGTCTCCCCCTATCAGACTGAACTGCCTCAGTACCATAGGTTTTGTATCCGACTCTATGTGGAACATCTATTGCCCATGTTTCTTGCAATAAACAAAGGTCACTAGTATCAACATAATCAGCCCATTCAGGATCCTTAAGATTTTTACCAACACCAGCAATGTTCCAAGACAAAATGAGAAAACGTGGGGTCAGTCTATTACTGGAACAGGTTTGGTCATCAAAAGCCGGCATAAGTACCGGCTGATGATGAACATTACATAACTGTATATCGGCAGTTTGATTCTCTGTCTCAATGACCACATCTCTTACTATAGTATTGGTTCCCCCATCTAGGCAACCCACATCCAGATCGTGACATACTTTATCAGCTGCTAGAGACCTTTCCTTGCTCTGGTGGTGATAAGACTTATTACCTAGTGTACAGTAGGTGTCATATAACTTGGGAATACAATCTGGCATAGTCCCAAGTCAATCGACAGCATCTAGACAACTGAACCTGTTAAAGGTGGGAATACCAGACCACATATTTCGATCTGCCTGTCTAGCCAAGTTGGGTACATAGCCGTGACACTGTTTGACAGTGTTCCAATTGGACCCATATTGTATGGGCCTAGGTGGGGGGTAAAAAAACGATAGAGGCCTGGCTTCAATGGGTGGTGTATCTCCATATGATTTCCATTTGCAAATCTGTTCAACACTATGGGGTTCCTCAAAAGAAATGACTATGCAGTCTCCCATAATTGATTTAGCCTTGGGTCCTACCCACTGCACCCTACGAACCATGAGGATTTTACTTTTCATATGATTCGGAATGGGTTTATTCGAATTTAACCAATAGATCACTTTATTTTTTAGAGATTGAAAGTTCTCCTCATATTGGTTTTCTAATTCAGGTACCCCTGTAAGAACAATTACAAATGGGCTTGCGTCAGGTGGTAAATCTATATACCCTCCTTTAAAGTTGTTATAAGCATGGCCAGATTGATAGTTTGGCTTATTAGGAACATTGGCAAAAGATCTATCAGTCAAGGATTTATTGCTGACAGGTAGATTAGATGTGGATTTCTGTGGAACAGGGGTGTTGGGGATAGGAGAATGGGTAGTAGCAACATTTGGTAATTGAGGCGTTTTGCTTTGAACATGACCCTTCAGCAGAGATTTGTTAGAGGTATTTGCAGATGACGAGGTCGAGGGAATTATATTTGATGTGACTAATGTATTTGTTATCGATGTTTTATTTGTTCTTTTAACTATTTCCTCTTTTTGCTGCTGTATGCTAGTTGAATTTTTATTCAGAGGTATCACAGGAGCAGTAGCTGGTGCTTGCATAGACACTATGGGTACATCAGTGCAATTGAGACTTAAGCTAGATAGTGTAATAACACTTTTTTCTACCTCAAGCAACTGATTCTCAATGCCAGTTAACCTCACTTCTAATGGCCTGAGTAGTTTCTTAAGCGTATCCCATACCAGTTTTAAAAACTCTTCCCTTCCCTCTTCCTGTCCTACCATGTTCAAAGAATTTCTCTGGCCCTCATTGACAGAGTGGTCAGTCATTATGACCGAGTTTTGCTCATCTGTACTAGCATTGACGCTTTGAACAATTAGAGGCGCTTGGTCAGACATATTATTAGCAATACTTACATTGAGTGTTTGCGGGGCCCCCCCTATAATATTTTGACTAAAGGCTACCTTCGCCTTTTTTCTAGCATACGCAGATATATGTTTCCGTTTTCTCTTATGTTTTAATGATGTCTTAACAGGCACCTGGCTTTTAATCGGGTCTGTTTCCACCAATACCTTTTGCTTCTCACCATTTTTACTACCCACGATATTCCCTATCAGTGGATCCGAAGATGGAAAGCTTTCAGATACAACACTGACAGAGGGGCCCGAGGGAACAAAGTCTTGATTAATAGAGGGAGTTGTTTCCTCAGTAGAGTAAACCTCGACCAAGGTGATAATTGGTGTGGGGCCAGTAGTGCGCTCAGGGGTTTTTGAGGAGGCAATACTACCTCTAGAGAATTTTTTCCCTAATGCTAGTTCGGTAGAGAGCCTCCTTGCAGACTCCAGCTCCAACGATACTCTGTGCTGGAGTTTAGTAATCTCATTATCAATTGAAAGGCTAGTCCTTGTGATAAAATCATCCAGGGTCCCTTTAGCCTTTTTCACGGATTTGGTAGACTTACTCCTAGTTTCACGGACAGACATTATTTAAACTATAGGTTGTTTAGAATTAAGACACAAGCGCAACTAGACAACTCAAATAAAAAACCAAGAGGAATGGCCCGGTCCGGTCTTAATCGGCCTAAAACGGCCCTGTCTTTGCCCAGTCTTAGCCCCGGCCTTTGCCCCGCGCGCGTCCCGCGTGCGCGTTGCTATCACTGATTATCAGGGAGAAGAACAGGTGGAGGGGGCGGGAAGAGGACCAGCTGCGGCCGATCAGCGCCGCTGAGCACGCTGGTCCTCGCAGTCCCGCTTCCGTCCTTGGTGTCAGCTGTAATGTCCCTGAAGGCGCGTTGGTGCTCCAATGCACGAGTGGAAACCCAAGGGCTGGATCCCCAACAAGGTCTCTTGCCTGCGAGCGGCTCCCGCGAAGCGGGGGCCGCGAGGCGTGGCGAAGTGGCCAGAAAACGGACAGGCAGACAGGAGCAGCACTCCCAGCAAGGTCAGTGAAGTAACCCAAGCAGCTCCCACTCCACGGTGATTTTAACAGGTGGAGGGGGCGGGAAGAGGACCAGCTGCGGCCGATCAGCGCCGCTGAGCACGCTGGTCCTCGCAGTCCCGCTTCCGTCCTTGGTGTCAGCTGTAATGTCCCTGAAGACGCGTTGGTGCTCCAATGCACGAGTGGAAACCCAAGGGCTGGATCCCCAACAAGGTCTCTTGCCTGCGAGCGGCTCCCGTGAAGCGGGGGCCGCGAGGCGTGGCGAAGTGGCCAGAAAACGGACAGGCAGACAGGAGCAGCACTCCCAGCAAGGTCAGTGAAGTAACCCAAGCAGCTCCCACTCCACGGTGATTTTAACAGGTGGAGGGGGCGGGAAGAGGACCAGCTGCGGCCGATCAGCGCCGCTGAGCACGCTGGTCCTCGCAGTCCCGCTTCCGTCCTTGGTGTCAGCTGTAATGTCCCTGAAGGCGCGTTGGTGCTCCAATGCACGAGTGGAAACCCAAGGGCTGGATCCCCAACAAGGTCTCTTGCCTGCGAGCGGCTCCCGCGAAGCGGGGGCCACGAGGCGTGGCGAAGTGGGCAGAAAACGGACAGGCAGACAGGAGCAGCACTCCCAGCAAGGTCAGTGAAGTAACCCAAGCAGCTCCCACTCCACGGTGATTTTAACAGATGGAGGGGGCGGGAAGAGGACCAGCTGCGGCCGATCAGCGCCGCTGAGCACGCTGGTCCTCGCAGTCCCGCTTCCGTCCTTGGTGTCAGCTGTAATGTCCCTGAAGGCGCGTTGGTGCTCCAATGCACGAGTGGAAACCCAAGGGCTGGATCCCCAACAAGGTCTCTTGCCTGCGAGCGGCTCCTGCGAAGCGGGGGCCGCGAGGCGTGGCGAAGTGGCCAGAAAACGGACAGGCAGACAGGAGCAGCACTCCCAGCAAGGTCAGTGAAGTAACCCCACAAGAATATGTCGCATCTCTGTGCTACCCCCTGCGCTGGTGCACAAACTGCAGCCATGCGCTGGTGCACGCACCCTTGCATCATGGTGCAAGGATGCCTGCGTCGTGGGGAGATTGTTTTTGTGCAGGAAGGGGCACCTTCCTGCACAAAGACAATCACTACAGGTATTTTTCTCTTTCAATGCGTGCTGTAGAATGCAGCACGCATTGAAAGAGGAAAAAACGAGGAGAAATGAAAACATTTCTCCTCGTAGCGCCTCGCTATGCCACTTCTAGGGTGGCATAGCATTCACATGCATCTCCAGATTTACGATTTCTCGTAAATCTGGAGCTGTGTCTTGT
Source organism: Triturus cristatus (assembly GCF_964204655.1). Lineage (NCBI taxonomy): Eukaryota > Metazoa > Chordata > Amphibia > Caudata > Salamandridae > Triturus > Triturus cristatus. The sequence goes on along the minus strand of NC_140582.1, from coordinate 663,282,479 downwards.
TCCATGGGTGTTGCGTGGGAACACCCACAGCAACACCCATGGAACGCCCCTTCAATGCAAAGTGCTGCGTGTGAAGGGGCCGTATTTACAAGGAGAGGGAAAGTCACGCAGGGTGGCTTTTCCTGTTCTTGTAAATATGGAAGAGCTCCCTGCGCCACCAGTACGTCACGAAAAGTGATGTACTGGTGGCGCAGGAGGCTTGTAAATCTGCCCCTCAGTATCTAGGCTCATCTACCACCGAAGAAGGAATGGTGCTTTCCTTGGGGTAGACTTACAAGCCCATTGCGACATGTTTGCGACACCATTGTGTCACTTCTGTGACGCAGCGGTGTCGTAAACAGTGCGCCACCATGCGACAGATTTACAATGTGACGCATCTAGTGAGATGCGTCACGTTGTAAAGCCCTACGCTACATTATACCTGCGTCAGGTATAATGTATGCAGGGAGGGCGTTCCGTCGCATGGAAGGCCCGTAAAAGTGACTCCGTGATCACAAAGTCACTTTTACATACATGCTGCATCAAAACCTTAAGTCTGCCTGAAGCAGGAGTAAGGAGTGACGCAGCATGTTAGGCATAGGGCGCCTCTGAGCATTGCTGGAGTTGCGTCGCGCTTGCGACATAACTCCAGCAATGCTCTGCCCTTACGCCAGAAGATGCGACACGCATCTGACTATCCTTGCGCCACAGTGCATCGCATTGTACATGCGACGCATTGGTGGTGGCGCAAGGTTATTCCTGCATGTCGCATCTTTAATGGCGCATCCCTGCTAATATGCAGGTATGCGCAGGTCCTCGTAAATCTGCCCCCATGTACCGCTGCTCTCCATGATCTGCGCCGCTTTGCCTCTGGATTGCAATCTATTGGGACTGTAAATCAATCCCTCACAGAGGGAAGTACGGCTGGATAACAGCGGTAACTTTATGCAGTCATAGCAATGCGGAGTAAAGGAAAAATTGTGAGGGACTTTAAGGGATCTCGGCAATAATGCGGGGATTTTACAGTCAATCAGCACTTTACTTTTCACAGGCCACGGATTCCTTTGTGATAGCCGGTAATACGTTTACTTTTCAGACAGAAAAGGTTTATTTGTGAGATTTGGTCATTTGTCTTCTGAGTAATTATTATGCTGCAGTTACGTTGTAACTGATTTGAAAAATATAATTTTCTTTTAAGCCCAAGTAAGAAAAAAAATAATTTATAAAACAGGCTCTGAACGAACTTTAGTAAAACATATTTTTTAGATGTATATTATCTTACATGAGTCATATCCTGGCCATCTAAATGTGTTTTAATATGTGATTATCTTTCTTCCCATAACATATGTAAAGACCCCGGGTTCATTTAGCTCAACTACATGCATTTAGCTGAGGTTTCACTTAGCAAATCACAGACTTGTGGTTTATTCTGGGCTCAGTAAACCTAATGAATTTTAATATTATCAGCGACATGAACTAATGTTTTCTTTACGTTTAAATAAATTAATCATGGTAATGGGCTTGATGCAAATATAGTAGAATTACTGGTTTTGTGTCCTCATGGCTTCTAAAAAGAAATGTTGATCAGCATAGAGCACTTATATGTAAATAGTGGACAAAGGCATGCTTGCCAGGTCTGTTTTATGTAGAATGTATATCTTGGCAAAATAACTTACCTGACAACATCATTTCATTTTCCCACAAGCGTCAAACATATTTCCTCTTCATCTGAATTGTAATTACACAAGGGTCATGAATTTTACGCGTTTTGCACATGTATTCCTTTTTGTGGGTGGTGAATTTTAACACATATAACATCTTAATATGCTGCGTGTAGTTTATACAAAAGGGAATATAAGAGACATTGAGTCTCAAAATTAAAAATAAGAAAAAGCACTTTGGATGACATGCGTTCCAGGTCATGGTTGGATGAACAAAGCGAGATTAGCATCTGATGACCAGGGCATGTCACGTCTTCCTTGGGTGAAAGGTCCACGTGAGAAGCTCTAAAAGAGATGAATTTTAGGTTTGGTGTTGGGCGTGAGGCTACATTTGGTGGCATTTCCTTTGGAGGAGCCATCTCAAATACCTGTGGTGGGTGAGTCTGCGTGTTCAATGCCGCTTTCAATCGGTGGTCTCGCAGCTCTGCAGTGCCCTTCTAATGTGTGACCATGGACTGCAATCAGAGATCTAGCTACAGTACAAAAGAATGGGAGGAGTTTACCAAAAGGTGGACGACCGACACTCTGTAATCAACATCCTCCAAGACAGCCAGTAATGGCTTTTGTCAGAGTTGCTTGAAAGGTAACATTGGTTTTTAAATTCTTTAGAGTCCACCAGCCAATAGCTTATTTGGAGATCTGTTCAATCTCAATAACTTTGTCCGGGGTATATCAAAAAATTCCCAGAAGAGGAGTCATTCAACATTTGGACCATGGCAAACATTTGTGTAAAGGGCCATAAACCCGTGGGATTACCAACTCGAAGGAGCAGAAGTGAGACTGTGACATAACGCCCCTGATGAAGGCACGCCTTTCCAAAGAGGAAAGTTAAATTCCTGCTATTTCATCAAAGGTGGCCCTAAGGAGCCGTAGCTTCAGAGTGAATAAATGGTGATTTTTCGTTGTTGACCGAAAACCCTCTGAAGCTCTAGGAAGCACAGTCCATCTCATTGCAACACTGCTGACAGAATCAGGGTGAGCTGTGTGCTCACAGATTGATAAGCGACTATTTGCAGTGCAAGCCCCCTCCCAAAGATAATAAAATAATAATATGAGAAGGTCCCGCCTCGACATTACAGGGCATGGGTTGTAGAGGGGATGAGGGAAGAGATACAGATTTATAAGGCAATGCTAGTGTCACAATGTGCCAACAATAGTGTCTAATGGTGGGAAAGCTCCAATGCTGAGTGTCAGTGTGACCAACACAAGTAAGAATAAACAAGCATTGGCATAGCCCATAGGTCTCGCTTTTGGGACCTCATAAGTATTTAGTTATGCAGCACAATATCCTTGGGGCAAAAACATGGACTGTTGCATGGCTAAACACTTATAAGGTCCCAAAGGCAAGACCTGTTGGCTATGCCAATGCTTGTTTACTTTTGTTTTTTGTTTGCAGTGAAGTGATCATATTTGCACAGCTGCTATAACCCTTCGTATGGCGTTACGAAGCCAGTGAATCAAAAGATGGGCAATAGGTTATGAGGGAGGGTAGGTGAAAAATAAATGACAGCAATGGAAAAGGGAATGATAAAATAAGGAAGGACTTGCTGTAAGTTAAGGAAATAATCGTCTTTCCCATATACTTTCGGGAAGGCTGTATTCAGAAAGGGCTGCTTGGGAGAACCCAGGCAGATTGGAAAGTTAGCTTAACTACGAAGTAAACTGCTAGCTAAAGGGTTTTAAACATATCCCCAACTAAAAGCACTCAAGTCACACTTTCTTTTTTTAATGAGGCAAGAAACCACTTAAAACACTTAGAACACTTTGAAAGATCCAACTTCAGGGGCAGCACAGTGAATGCGAACACCTCCTCCCCTACCCATGGCCCTTTTCAATTAGTAGCTCTAGTCCATCCAACACCCTCCTTTACTTTGCAGCTGTACTTTTGCAAGTTAACTCTAGCTGCTCTACAGTTTTATCACACTCACTATAAGCGGTACTTGCTGCAAGGTTTCTTTGAAGAAAATCTGGAAACCGAAGGAATATCTTTGAGGAACTAGAAAGCACTACCAGAAAAGCGAACCGAGCAGGTAGGTGTCCACAAGCTCCATAATGATCGCTCCCCAGCAATCTCTGCTGTTCAGCTGAAAAATATCCCACGCAGAGGAACGCAAATCCATGTTGCAAATCTCGGTCCCCAACGCAGACAGCAAAAGAAGAAGTGTGGCAGCATACAAGCCTACGTGCACAATAAATGTGTGCAGATGATCATTTTCAAAACACTGAACACATGTTTAACACAACAAGGCAATTCTAAAAGTGCCTGGAACCTGGATGGTTTCTTTATGTCTTAAAACCCCAACATAAATCTGTTCACGGAGTAGGATGGAAAGGGTGCAAAAACAAGACTAGGTAAATAATGAAACGGACACTCGGTGTGAGTCAAGAACTGCAGCGATACAGTGCACAACACCCAACAATGGCATAAAGTCTACTCGAAGTGTATTTAACCGCATTCCACTGTTACATTGATTAAAGAGATCCCCTCTCTAGAACAAAGCTAAAATCTGCTAGATCTCGACCATGAGGGGGCGCTGATCCAAGAGCAGGGAGGGCAAGCAGGGACAGTGCTTGGGGGAAGAAGGGCAAAAGAAAATAAAAAAACACGCCGCCCCTCCCCTGCTTCGTGCACGCCATGCCAGGAAGCAGTAACGAGCATTGGCAATTCACGCTTTGACAAGAGTGCCCTTTCGTTAAAATAAAGATATTGCGTCCCTACTAAGTTGCTCAGCCCCCCTTCTCCCCACTCCTTTTAATTCCTCTGTTAAGCTAAGTGGAGGCAATGTGGTAAGTAATCTTAAAGGAGCACCCCAGTCTTATGGTGTGTTGGCTACAATGGGCAGCAATGGTTTCTGAACATCCTTGCTCTGCTGCCAGGCGGGGTGAATAAGCCCCATGTCGCGTCTCTGTGCAGTAGTTTTGATGTAAAAGTTATAGCATAGGCATAGGATAGCATTATAGACATGGGTAAAGATTAAACACGGCGGCCGTCGCACTGACTGTAATTAAAACGTATTATGCAGGAGCTTGCAGAAAACAAGCGTGTGCCTTGCGCAAGGGGGGGGGGAGGTGGGCGAGAGCAGGCAGCTTTTCCCTTGTGTGAGCGAGCGCAATAATTGCTAACATATGGCTCCGCTCGCTCCCGCAAGGGAATCATCAAACGTGCACATGTGGCATTGAAAGCAATGCAACACGTGCACGTTTTTGCCTGCAAAGCTGAATCGATTTTAAGAGGTCTCTTTCCTAGGCAGCGCGAGACCTAAAAAGGATACTAGTTCCAATAGAATTCCGGTCCCTTTTAGCTGATGCAAGAGTGTAAGGCACAGGAATGCTTTGAAAACTGAATCTAGAAAAAAGGCCCTGGAGCGCAGTTTCACAGGAGCATCAAAGTAGCACAGCATTTGGGGATCATAGGACAACATCTCCAGAATGTTCCCGTCAGCTCATCTCTGTTATCGAAGTGGTGGAGCAAGAGTTACATTTTCCCATTTTTGCACATGTTCATTTGAGGAGCAATATAGAGGTCCACATCAAAAACAAATCCCCATGTTCCTTACTTTATCGTGAGGGAGAGTTGGGTGGCTCCAAGGCTTGAGGGTCAGTCAATTCTGATAGAAGGCCAATGTATCCAGAATTTACGTGAAATATGGGTGAAGTTTGATTTTCATTTTTTCTAAAAGATGGCTACCAATGTGGTTGTGAAAAAAAATGTGGTGCTTCATGGAGTCCTTACTCCCAGAGTGACTGATAGCAAATCTCATGAGAGCTTTGGCATTACCCTTATTAGCTGAAAGGTCTTAATTGATTTTCATGAAAGTGGGGTGGCGGAAAAATTCTATTCGATAAGTATATTTGAAGTTGTGGTTTATAGGTTGAGCATGGGTCTTTAAGGCACCTGCTTTACCAGCCCCATTGACCCTGGTTAGGACGTGTCTTCAGATCTCCAAAAGAACGCTTCTCTGCTTTAGGGGCACACCACAAAGGATTAGGCTGGGCTAGCGAGGGGGGGGACTGGTGGAAGCCAAGCTTTTCTGCCTGTGGGTGGTACAGGAAATTGTGGGATTTGCCAGCTTTAAGTTCATCATGGAGATAACAGATTAGAACAAGGACCAGCACGTGTGCACCTGCCGGTCAGGGTCAGCAGAAGGGTTAGAAGTAGAGATTCATCAGGATGACGTTGTCATCTCTCTAAGTTGAGTGTGCAAATGGCCGCCTAGGCAGAAGGGTGTGCAACTTTGTTCCAGTCATGCCGATTGAGCAAATTTGAAGGTGCGCCACTGCACCTTTTACTAAGTGTCAGCCATGGGATCCATGAGGGTCCAGATTCGTAGAAGCCTGCTGCTACCTGTCTGCGGCCTAATGCGATAGGCCCAAATTAAGAACATAGGAGTTTCACTGTAGTACAATATACAGTCTAATATAGTAAAGTAATATGCTTCCACCGTGCATGTGAATGAACTACACTTTATTTTATTGATTAGTATGTACCTCTTCATTCAGCCCATAAAGTGGGGTGAGCCTGCCATGTAAAAGCTGAATTAGGTCCTTATCAGGATCTATATTCATCATCTGCTTGGGTTTAAAGGCAGGATCGGCAATCAATTTTGTGGCAGTGATTGTGGTAACTCTGAAGTGAATTTGTGTCAGTGGCTCAATACCATTGTGTATTTGACAGGTTTTGCTTTGTCTTGCATTTCCAAAGAAGATTTCCCAGTGGTGTGTTTCTATAGTTTTCATGCAGCAGATGTTGCAAATGTTGCCTCCAGGCGCCTGGGAGCATTCAGGTTTTGGGTTGGTTTGAGTGAGGGAAAACAATAGACAACACTGAAGCTTTGACTTGAGAGAGGTGTGAGCAGGGGCGCAAATAGACCAGAACTTGGGGGGAGCTAACACTCCCAGCCAGGGCTGTCCCTAGCACTAGTCGCGCACTGTGCAACAGTCTTTTTTGGCACCCCTCCCCCATTTCTTCCTACTCCATGAATTCCTTCTCTACCACTCATCAACAACGCACCTCATCTCTCTATAGCACCTTTCTGACAAACGTTTCATTTTTTTATTGCGCTACTCATAGTTTACTCACACTCCGTTCGGTGAACTGCATGGTACACGTTCTTAGTAGCAAGCACATTTACCCTCTGCACCGTGTGGGTGTCAGGAGTGCCCATGTGAGTGCATGGTGAGCGATGCGACAATCTGAGAGTAGGGTAAGAGGAGTGACTGCAGGGTGAGTGAGGTGACCATGTGAATTTGGGTGCGGATGTAAGTATAGAGTGGGACGAATTATTGCATGTTTAGTGATGGGCTTGTTTCAGTGAGATTGTAGATTGAGCAGTGAGGGGGAAAGGTGACTGAAGTGTCACATGAGTGCAGGGTGAGGCACAGGGTGAACAGCGCGAGTGCACTTTGAGTGCAGAGTGATCACTGTGAGTGCAGAGTGAGCGGGTGAAGGGTGTGATTGCATGGTGATCAGTGTGAGTGCATTGTGATCACTGTGAGTGCAGGGTGAGCGTGAAAGTGAAGGGCGAGAATGAGGAGTGAGTTGTCTGAATGCAGGGTGCATTCCCAGACACATGAAGTAACTCAGCATGCTGTTGACGGCGCCATAGAGATTCAGATATAAGTTAAACTATTGCTATTATGGCATTAATCAGGGATCGAGGGTGGAGTAAATAAATAATGTGCTGATCCTGCAACAAACTTCCAGTCTTGTGATTAAGGTTGCCAGCTCATTATTTTGATGTCCTAGATGGTACAAAAATAAACAATCACCTAAAGCCGTATTTCAAGCACTTATCTGTGTATACTTTAAACAGTAAATAGAAAGCACTTTTAATTGTGTTGTAGGGCTGCCTGAATGAACCATGACTAATAATTAAAGGGAACAAAGAGAGAAAAGTCACATTACAAATGAATACATACTTTTTTATTTATAACCATATTTAGTGTCAAGACGAGGTCTTTGCAGGCTCTTTAAATGACACATGGCTGACATTTTTCTTTTGGCAACCCTACTTTATATTCGCTTCATTAAATGCATTTTCACACTATGGTAGTAAATGTAAAATACAAATGTAAGGAACAGTGGGGGCCCAGGGGGTACTGGAACCAGAAAAAAAAATAAAACTTGGTAACCAGTTCAACAAGCATTTGCAATGCAATAGGTCTCGCATTTATACCAGTTTGAGCTATTGGCATTGTAAATGACAATGCTTTTTATTTAAGTTTGGTTTTTTTAAAACATAAATAAAAGGCACTGTCATTTACAATGCCAATAGTTCAAACTCGTATAAATGCGAGACCAATTGCATTGCAAATGCTTGTTGTCCCTTGGCAACCACCGTACCTCGGAAGCATCACATGTCGCAGTCTGTGGTTTTCAGACAAGATAAGCAGGACATAGTAACGATCGTCAAGAGACCTAAAAACGCATGAGACCAAATCACACAATCTGAACTAAGGGTTTGGCAGCAGCAAAATATGTAACAATCAAAGCGTAAAAGTTTAGTGCTTGGTTTTCACAATTTTCACCATTCAAATACACTAAGCGTTAAAATAACAGGGAAAATACATTCGTAGGTGTATTATCAAGAGATTGCGACTTTACGAATTTACGGGCAGCTACTAAAATGCAGGCTTGCTCCAATACAAACGATCATGCGGAAGCTTTAGGAGCAAGAAGTTAACAGCCAATTGAACAGCTACGCTCAATGACCAATGGGAAGCTTCGACGCATCACAGCATCGGGAAGTAAGTTTCACTTCTATAACGGGGAGACGTTAGTTATTCATGGAGCCAGAATTACAAAATGATGGTTACAAATTAGACAAAGCAGCTCCGCATCACATGAATAATTCTGAAGGTAAGCATGTGCAATCCTGGTGCCCCTATAGATGGAGAAATAAATGCACTTCCCGGTTTTTGGTGCTTCCTTTACAGTGTTGTGAGTGATTACGCTTCTACTGGCCCTTTCACCGCACTGTGTCCTGAAGTTCACTAGTTTCTAGAGCAGCCTTGTCTCCTTCACTCAGCACAGCTGGTTTTAATGTGGGACCAGTCTCCTTCCTCTGAGCCCATTAGCATGTCCCTGTGAATGATCGAGGCATCGGGGGAAGGAGTATTAATCTGACTGGTTTCATTCAACGTAGGTTTGCACGATATGAATGTTTTCTATTTGAGTTCCAGTTCGGAATACATGTGATTATGGGCATCTTTTCACTGTCTTCTGTTTCCTCTTGTAGATACGCAAATCAAAGCTTATCAGGTCCTGTGTTTTTTTTCGCTGGCATTCATGGAGGGAGGAAGGGAGGCGGCCGTGCGGCCCCGAATGTGAAAGTGATAGCGATCGCGAAAGTGAAAGAAAACGAGTGCTTTCAGGCTGCCAAATGGTGCGCGCGCCCGGAGCACATGCACTGTAGTTGGCGGCCTGAAATGCACTCGTTTCCACTTCCAAAACTCGCTTACTATAAGTCTCGCCAGCACAGCGCTAAAGCGCTGTCTCAGGCGAGACCTAAAAATGTATATAAATATGCAAATAGTCTTTAAAGACCTGTGAAAAACTTGGGCATGTTGGAGATAAGACTCCAGACTTCCCAGCTGAGTCCACAGGAGCTCGAGCTGCAGCAGCCTGGGCTGAGACAAACGACGGGGGGGCTGAAGCCCATTTAACCCTATGGGGGTTGCGTGCCTGGGTTTGACTGCCTGTAGGTGGTTATGTGGGTGTTCAGACTACACATCTGGTCATTGGCCTCTGTTCCGAGTACACGGAGGTATGCTCATAATGTGCGAAATTGTGATTCCTTCAGTAAGGATAAGCATATAATTCAATGCTTTGCATGTGTGTAGGTCACTGCATAGCTTTCATATATGTTTCATATGTGTTGTCTGATTAGATACTTATGGGTATCTGTTTTATTTATCTATCACAAGATGTAAATCTTATCATAACTATTTTATCTACAAGTGCTTCACTATATTGAGAATAAATTGCAATTAAAACAAAATCCAAAAAATGAGCTTTAAAAATACACAATTGGATTAGCTTTAAGCACAGCAACACTTGAACGTCTGAGTTTATACAATACAACTTTGAATCTCATTTTACTACTATGATCTCCCAAACCACCTTTTCTAAATTCTTCTCTCATATATCCCTCCTTTGATTCATCCCAAACCTCAATTTACTACTAATCTCACCTAATCCCTTTCTAAAGATGCTTTCCTCCTACATTTCTACTTTTGCTCATCATCCACATGATCTTACTACTAAGATCTCCCAAATAACACTTTCTAGACTCTTCTCTCTATCCTATTCAAGCCAGCTAACAGATTTGCATGTCCACCACTCAAATGAACTTATATGTTTCTATACTAATGCACCGCTAATGCTTTTTGGGTTTCCGGAGCAGCATGGTACTCATTGAAAAGTGTTTCGACGGCTCGTCAGGGAAAGTAAGCACTATTTGAATACAATTACAATTAATGTCCACATTTAGGCTTGGGTGGAGGCACTGACTTTGATCCATCATATTGCCACAAATGCATCACCTCTTTGTAAGGGGTGGCACAGTGTTTCCCCTTGAATACATGGGTGGATGCTCCATGGCTTGCAGGTGCACAGCAGTGACAGACACCAGTCTGTTCCACCTGGCTGCGCTACAAGGACTCCTAATGTGATTGGTATCTTGTGGAGGCACCCAGGCCCTATAATATTCACAGAGATTGCCTTGATCAAGAGCATATGTGCAGTATACAATAAAAATCCCATTTTGCACCACAAATGAGGGCAATGTCAGCAAGGGAAATGGCAGGACTCACCTTTTTCACCAGTGAAGGTAATCTTTATGATTTCCAGGCCAATGTGATGTGCAGAGATGTCTCCCACTCCTGAGTTTGTCTGTATCACAGGAATTCCCCAGACTACTACACAAATGTGGCAGGCTACTGCGTTAAACACTGAGATTTCCTGAGCCCCAAAGAGTGAACATAGGTGTCTACTGTCTCTGTGAACTGGAAGATTCAACCACCAACTTATGACCATTTTATTACCACACCAGGCTATAAGGTGGAAGGAAAAGGCCATCTGATATGCACTATCACCAGCTTCACTTCCGCCTTACAATTGCCAATCTGTCAGTTGGAAAAAAGGAGATGAAGTCATCAGCATTAGGCCTGGGCGAAGCACTACGCTACGCTCGCGTAGTTTGCGAAGTTCGCGCTACTTCGCGCTACGCGAACTGCACGTAGCACAGTGCGAACACGCGTAGCGTAGTGTTGCGTAGTGCTGCGGTCATTTTTTGCTTGCTCGCGGTCCTCAACGTCAAGTTGGCGACCGCGAGCAAGCAAAATGACATCCTGGCGAGACTTTTTCCTTGTTCGCGATCGCGAGCATGGAAAATAAACCTCCCGGCGAGATTCCCAACGCGAGAAGGTCAGGTTTCTCATTGCGAGGGGTCGCGTATGCTCGCGACCGCTCGCGATGAGAAACTACCAGTTCGCGTTGAGAAAGCTGCAGCTCGAGTAAAAATCTACTCGAGCAGCAGAAAACGACAGCTCGCACTGTGCAAGATGCCATTTTCAATGATTGCACAGTGCCGGTTGCTTGTCCGCACTGTGCAATCATTGAAAACAATGCCCACCCTTAATCAGCATCCATGCACCAAGGAATAAAGTGAGGGCTGATGCTTTAGTTACAAGCTGGGGGTTACATTCCAATCAATGTTGATATCACAGAAAGAGTCAACATTTCACTCTCCAATACTGGTTCAACCTTTATCTTACATGAATGGACTCCAACTCCACGCTATATCGTCTTCATCAAGGGGACGGATTTTAGCCACTGTTTTTAATCGAGTTATATCAAAATCAAGTCAATCATCAACAATATTTAAATTTAAGTTCAGTCAATGAAGAGAGTTTTATGTATGTTTTAAAATGTTTATTCACTTCAAGAGATTAGTACATTTCTATTTTTATTCAATTAGTAAATCAGATAATTCATTCACAGATATTAACAATCAAAAATATGGTTAGAATCATCAATAATGAAAAATGACAAGCAAGTTCCATAAAGGAATGTATCCCTTTTCTAACTTAAAGAAACCTAACCATAGAGAACCCATAATGGGTTCATGGAAAAGTGCAAGACCAATGGAGCATCAAAATCAAATTTATAAATACGTTTTTGACCTCCTCATAAAGAGTAGTTCCTGAAACTTAGCCGAGTCTCCTCTCTCCATAGGCATTAGTATCAATAAGTCTCAATCATTAGAATAAGGAAACAGATGCATCAGTAGCTACATCCATTAAGTCAGAGAAAGGAAAAAAGGAAATCTCCTCCAAAGTGTAAGGTAACAGTAATCACCATCAGCAATACCAAGGCGCCACTGGGAACTCGGTCACACCGCCAATATGGTGGATGCGCATTTCCCGGGACGCTTCTCCTGTGGGGGTGAGGCCAGTACCGCGATGACGCGGCCGGCCCCCGCCCCCGCGGGCAATGATTGGACACCCAGGCATGCCCCGAAAGTGGAACAAGCATTTCCTGGCAAACAAACGCGAAACGGGTCCCGGATCTTACCGCGACTTGTTCCATCCTTTTTTTGGGGCCAAGGCTCCTATAAAAGGAGTGCGGAGCGGCGGCACGGCCTTTTCCTCGCCGCTCTGCTTTGTGAACCAGCTGTTCCCCCTCCATGCACAGGAGGCTTTTTTTACAGGTTGCTGCTGGTGATTTTGGGCGGACGGCTGGGGGTACTCTTCAGTCACATCTACATCATGGAGGAGCCGTTTTTCAGTGCGAGGCAAAGCACAACGGCAGCTAGGCTCCTCCTTTTGTATATGCATTCCACAGCAGCTGGGAGCCACTCGGGTTGGAGTAAATACTCACCGGACCCACTGGACTAGCTTGTGGGAATGGCTCTGGCTGTGGGGGTGCTGGTGGTTGACCAGGGGACTGCGGTGGCTCAGCTGAAAGGAAGGTAAGGGTTTGGGCATTGTCCCAAACCAGAGCAAAGTAGTTCGGACCCCAAAGGTTTTGCCTGTAAGGTGTAGAATTTGTTTAGGGCCACACCGAATTAGGGTGCAGTGAGGTTGTGGCGCAGGAGCCATTTGGTTAGCTAGGGCAGGCGGGGTTATTGAGGTCTGCCCACATTACCCTGAGTATAGTGCAGTCGCTGTTAAGGTTTGACCAGTGCAATAGGCCATAGGCATAAGCTGGGTTGCCATTCTCTTTTATGGGCATTTATTACGCAGTACATATTCTAGCTATGGCATCCAAGGCTAAGAGGGGGCAGGTACCAACCTGAATGGAGGAGTGGATGGCTACAATGATGCGCACAATGAATGATTTGGGGCAGACTATGGAAGAGCTACGCAGGAATGTGGATTGGCAGGAAGAAACTGAGTACAGGCCCAGGTGTTCCGGGGTGGAACCCAGGGCGGCTTTCCCTCTGGTATCCCGGAGATCTAAGCCTAAACGTGGGAGCGGGGGGGCTGTTCCAGTAGATTTGCCAAGCCCAGCAATACCAGGACCTGTAGTCCCAGCTGGGGGGTGCAGCCAGAGGAGGGGAATGGAGCAGTGCCAGTGGGAGTAACGCCACCTGGGGGAACAGGTGGCCCAAGCCAGCCTAGCGCACCTGGTGGTCTTCGTGGCCAAAGTCAGCCTAGCGCACCTGGGGGTCCTGGTTCAGAGGGGGCTCCATCCCAGCCAGTGGTACCCCCCTGTGGTACCCCTATTTTGGTTCCATGTCAACCTGATTTAGTAGCAAATCTAGCGGCAGTGCTCCCATGGCTAGCCAAGGCAGGGACTGTAATTCCTTCTGCGGATAGTGGGGCCTTGTTAGCTGAAAATGATGCAGTGGAGAGGGCCAAGAGTTTGGTAGCGCAGGTAGAAAATATGAAGCAGGTGGTGCCGCTGGCGGTTGAGCAGGGCACACCAGCAGTGGTAGGGCCAGCCAGTGGGGCAGGGCAAAAGAGTGCAGGGAGTGACAAGAGTGACCCAGAGCTCCCCAATCTGGTCACGGCTCTAGGAACTGAGCACACAGAGACGCAAACAGGCACGTCTGCAGGTACGGACCAAGTGTTACCAAGTTTAGGTTTTGAGGAGATGCACACACCCAGAGAGCGACTGGGGAGGCACATCGCACAGGATGTGAAAGATCAAATCTGGAAAGGGGAATATGTGAACATGTTTTGTTTGTTAGTGGACATGGATGAGAGGGGGAGGCTAAAAAGTTGAGGGAATGGGCGCACCCAAGGGATTGAGGCAATTGGCCCACGAGGAAGATTGATGAAACCTTAATCAACTGGATAAAGGCATTTTCAACTTCCATGCGATAATGGTGGAGAAATTCCCTGGGCTGGCGTCTGAATTGGTGTGCTATCAGAATAGGATCACATGTGCACATGATGAGTACGGGGGAATGTGTTGGAAGGAATAGGCAAGGCATTTAGGAGGGCGAAGGCCTCTGACCCAGCTCTAGCAGGGGATCAAATGGCTAAAATTCTGTGGTTGAGGCACGTGAAAAGCACGAGCCAGGACGCACCAAAAGGGCAGTCCTTTCATTCAAGTAGACCCCAAAGCGGGGGAGGGGGTAGCAAGAAGGGAGCGTGTTGGGATTTCAATAAACGGACATGCACAAGGCCCAATGGTTCATTTAAATTCAGGCATGCCTGCTCTTTCTGTGGTTTATCCTTCCACCCAGAATCCAAGTGTTTCAAGAAATCAAAGGACAAAGGAGGTAAAAAACAGGAATGAGGATTTATCACTTATCAAGGCACACTCACCCATAAACACAATGGCTTTGATTTTCTGGCTAAATAAATACTGCTGCCCAAACACAGCCCAGTTGTTGTTGGAGGGATTCAGGGATGGTTTCTGGATTCCTGCCCCAGGCTATTCTGGGGTTCCTTACTGCCGCAATCAGCAGTCAGTGAGCGAGAACATGCCTGTGGCAATAGATAAAGTGTTGATGGAACTGCGTTTGGGGAGGTTGGCAGATCCTTTTGACTCAATCCCTGTTGATGATTTTGTCTGCTCACCTCTGGGTGTAGTACCCCAAAAGGACCCGGGGGAGTTCTGATTGATCCATAATTTATCTGCTCCCAGGGGTCAGTCACTGAATGATGCTATTGATGGGGTTTTGTGCACCATGAGATACACATCATTGGATCAGGCGATTGCAATGCTGCAATTGCTTGGCCCAGGCACTTTGCTAGCAAAATCGGACATAGAATCTGCCTTCCGTTTACTATCAGTCCATCCACAGGATGTCCATCTTTTGGGGTTCCAGCTGGAAGAGAAGTTCTACATGGACAAGTGCATGCCAATGGGGTGCTTGTTCTCTTGCTCTTATTTTGAGAAATTCAGCTCTTTTCTGGAGTGGGTTTTCAGGCAGGTGACCGGGCACTACTGGGTATTGCGCTACTTAGATGATTTCTTGTTGTTGGGGGTGCCTCAGTCACAGGAGTGTGGCAGGGCTTTAGAAGCATTCTGTGCTCTCATAAGGGATTTTGTTGTCCACCTGGCACAAGCTAAGACAGTTGGACCGACCACACAAATTGGGTTCCTGGGCATAGAGTTGGATTCCAGTGAGGGTGTGTCACGCTTGCCATTGAGTAAGGTAGAAGGTTTCACACTAGCATTAGCAGACTGTTTGCGAAAAGTAAGGTCACTTTGCATCAACTACAGAAGGCAGTGGGTATGCTGAATTTTGCATTAAGGATCATCCCTATGGCCCACCCTTTTTCACATTCCATCGCACAGGCAATGTCAGGGCTGAAAGAAAAACATCACCACACTCGGCTGTCCAGCGCGGTTAAGCAGGATATGTGGATTTGGATGGCATTCCTGCATGATTTCAATGGCTCAGTAGTATGGCCCAGCCCAGCCAGGTCAAGTCCAGAACCTGGCCTCATGACGGACGCAGCAGGGAGTGAGGGGTTTGGAGCCATTCTGGGTTTTCAATGGGCGGCGAAACATTGGCCCATGTGGTGGGTTGACACTGGTGTAACAAATATCATTTAATTTCTGGAACTCTTCCCCATTTTGGTGGCTTTGACCATTTGGCCACACCAGTTTTGCAATCAGTCTGTGGTGTTCTGGTCAGACAATATGGAGGTGGTGGAATGACACAATCAGCAGCCTGCCAAGTGTAAGATGATTCTTCGCTTGCTTAAAGAAATTGTGCTGACTGATGCATATTCTTGTTTCAAGATGCAGGTTTTTAGGTCCTACCATCCGGAAGAGGCGGACCGTCCCACCCCTTTTCCAGAGCATCTGTGGCAGCCTGGTGCTCCAACCTACCAGACCACGTGGCAGCTGGCCTAGCACCCAGGGCTGGGCGGGCCTATGAGGGGGCCGTTACCGCATACTGCGTATTTCTTGGGGAAGGCTGGGGGAAGGCTGGGAAGGGTCATGGCACAAGCCAGTGTCCGTCATATAATTCTCAAGTGAATTGAGGGACAGACGGCATTCTGTGGCATGCGCAAAGTGCCACATGACAGCAATAGCATTTTTGTAAAGATGCTGGGGCTCATTCTTGGTTCAAAGGGCTCTGAAGGGGTGGCAACGCCTGCAAGGTGCCCAGTCAGACATTAGACATCCGATTAGCATTGAAGTGCACTGGAGGAAAGTATGTAGATCCACCAGTGAGGTTCAACTGTTCAGGTATGCCTTTTCCCTCTCCTTTTATGGCACTTTCAGAGTTGGGGAATTTGTGGTACATAATAAACATGATTGGCAGGGTGGGATGCAATTTGCCCATGTCACCTACAGGCAGGGTCAGTATCCCTATCAATCCCCAGATCAAAAATGGATCAGAACGGGAGGGGGGATCACGTTATCGTACACAAAGCTCTGGGGAGCTTGGGCTGCCCGGTGGGCAACTTGGAGGCGCACATGGCTTGCAGGCCAAGGGGTGCAAGGTGGCCATTGTTGATTTACCAGGATGGGACTCCCCTCTCGAGGTTTCAGTTTGGGAGGATCTTGACATTGGCACTGGGGGAGGCAGGCTTGGATGCATTCAAATTTGGTACCCATTCTTTCAGGACTGGGGCAGCTACTGAAGCCATGGCTCGGGGACTGATGGGACAGGATGTTCAAAGAATAGGGCTGTGGTCTTCGGACTGCTACCAGCGATATGCACAGATACATTTACTCTACGTATCACTGCTAATGTTTGGTCTTGTTTCACTTCTTTTCAGTTTCCATGTCCTGTCCCGCAGGAGGGAAGCTAGCCATCGTCCACCAGTCAACTGAGCCTCGCCAACACCAAGTACCCACCTGGGGGCCAGGCCACAGGGATGTCTGTATCATATGCCATTCATAAGTGAGCAGGTTGAAACAGCATTTTTTCACAGGAAATTTCGCAGACAGGGCCCGCCAGGCGGATTTTAAGGTGTCATTACACAGTCAAGTGGGATTGTGATTGAGTCAGTGGTAATGTGATGGGTGGTTTGCTCCTTAGGTCCCCAGTGGCACCCGCTGCAGTAATAATACATCTGGGAGGTGATGACCTAGTACACATGGGTAGGAAAGGAGAGGTGGAGGCAATAATCACCGAAGTAGGATGGTTGGCCAAGCAGTGCCCACAGGCAGTATTGGTATGGTATCACATGATCCCGAGGTTCCAATGGCGGGGGGGATGAGTCTGTGTGGGCTTTGAATCACTCTGTAAAGAGGATTTATAACAGGATAGATAAGCTTTTCCGGTCTCCTAAACTGCAGACGATTGCGCATGTTTGCATCAGGGGGAAGTGTTTTTTTCTGCAGGACGGGGTGCAACTTTCCAAACTGGGCAACGATTTTTTCATGGAGAATGTGCTAGCCTGGATTTTAGGGGTAACAAACAGGGCATGACTTTCAGGTCAGCAGCGGATGGGGAGCCATAGAGTTGGTCAACTATACTGGTCTGTGGCAGTAAGCATTTTTGTAAAGATGCTGGGGCTCATTCTTGGTTCAAAGGGCTCTGAAGGGGTGGCAACGCCTGCAAGGTGCCCAGTCGGACATTAAACATCCGATTAGCATTGAAGTGCACTGGAGGAAAGTATGGAGATCCACCAGTGAGGTCCAACTGTTCAGGTATGCCTTTTCCCTCTCCTTTTATGGCACTTTCAGAGTTGGGGAATTTGTGGTACATAATAAACATGATTGGCAGGGTGGGATGCAATTTGCCCATGTCCCCTACAGGCAGGGTCAGTATCCCTATCAATCCCCAGATCAAAAAGGGATCAGAACGGGAGGGGGGATCACGTTATCGTACACAAAGCTCTGGGGAGCTTGGGCTGTCCGGTGGGCAACTTGGAGGCGCACATGGCCTGCAGGCCAAGGGGTGCAAGGTGGCCATTGTTGATCCACCAGGATGGGACTCCCCTCTCGAGGTTTCAGTTTGGGAGGATCTTGACATTGGCACTGGGGGAGGCAGGCTTGGATGCATTCAAATTTGGTACCCATTCTTTCAGGACTGGGGCAGCTACTGAAGCCATGGCTCGGGGACTGATGGGTCAGGATGTTCAAAGAATAGGGCTGTGGTCTTCGGACTGCTACCAGCGATATGTACAGATACATTTACTCTATGTATCACTGCTAATGTTTGGTCTTGTTTCACTTCTTTTCAGTTTCCATGTCCTGTCCCGCAGGAGGGAAGCTAGCCATCGTCCACCAGTCAACTGAGCCTCGCCCACACCAAGTACCCGCCTGGGGGCCAGGCCACAGGGATGTCTGTATCATATGCCATTCATAAGTGAGCAGGTTGAAACAGCATTTTTTCACAGGAAATTTCGCAGACAGGGCCCGCCAGGCGGGTTTTAAGGTGTCATTACACAGTCAAGTGGGATTGTGATTGAGTCAGTGGTAATGTGATGGGTGGTTTGCTCCTTAGGTCCCCAGTGACACCCGCTGCAGTAATAATACATCTGGGACGTGATGACCTGGTACACATGAGTAGGAAAGGAGAGGTGGAGGCAATAATCACAGAAGTAGGATGGTTGGCCAAGCAGTGCCCACAGGCAGTATTGGTATGGTATCACATGATCCCGAGGTTCCAATGGCGGGGGGGTGAGTCTGTGTGGGCTTTGAATCACTCTGTAAAGAGGATTTATAACAGGATAGATAAGCTTTTCCGGTCTCCTAAACTGCAGACGATTGCGCATGTTTGCATCAGGGGGAAGTGTTTTTTTCTACAGGACGGGGTGCAACTTTCCAAACTGGGCAACGATTTTTTCATGGAGAATGTGCTAGCCTGGATTTTAGGGGTAACAAACAGGGCATGACTTTCAGGTCAGCAGCGGATGGGGAGCCATAGAGTTGGTCAACTATACTGGTCTGTGGCAGTAAGTTCATGATTGCTAGGTCAATTTTTACATCTCTTAGTAGGCATCCCATTGTTTAATGGGGACGCCTGGGGGGGGGCAGTTGTCCCTCATCACACTCCAGGGGTGCTTATGGCCGGTAGGCTGAAGGGTGCAGTGGGTAGGAAGTGCTGCTTCCGGACGGCCTCTTGGGCCAACCCCCATGCAGGCTCATGGGTGCCAACGTGGCATAACATCAGTCCCTGGGAGGTAGTAATGGAGGGTGTAGGGGTGCCCTTGGAAAGGAATCTGATTGGCAAACGGGCCTCCGGCGCAAGGTCACTCCATTAGAGGGGGACCTGGGAAGTAGTTGGGAACAGTCATGACCTTGCACGTAGGCTCATCCAGGATACGCAGAAAACAAAGTGTACATATTCCAGTTTTAGGTTAGGTATGGTTATATATTAGACTCATGGTAAGGTCAGCCATCAAAGGTGTGTAAATAAGTGTATTTGAAATGTTATTGACTATTTTTGGGTTGTCTGCGTATTAAAAATGTGGGGAAGAATTTCTTTTTATGATTATGGCCGGGGTTATCCGACCCCTAATCCTAGTTCTGTGTTTGTATGATTTTATTACCGATGCCTCAGGGGAAAGAGGGGTTTGGAAGCAACCACCCCGGTATCCCTGTGTGGATGGGAGTTTTGGGGGGTCAACAAATCCACCAATGGGAGGGGACTCGGCAATACCTGGCCATATACTAAGGTGCCACCGGGAACTCGGTCATGCTGCCAATATGGCGGATTTGACGGTCTCCGGGACGTTTCTCCTATGGGGGGCAGGGCCAGCGCAGCGATGATGCGGCCGGCGCCCGCCCCCCGGGCAGTGATTGGATACCTAGGCATGCCCCGGAAGTGGAATAAGAACTTCCAGGGCAACAATGTGAAACGGGTCCCGTATCTTGCCGGGACCTGTTCAATCCTGTTTTGGGGGCTAGGGCTCCTATTAAAGGAGCGCAGAGCGCCGGCACGGTCTTTTTCTCACCGCTCCACTTTGTGAACCAGCGGTTTGCCCCCCCCCACGCACCGGAGGCTGTGGGAAGACT
Organism: Triturus cristatus; assembly: GCF_964204655.1. NCBI lineage: Eukaryota > Metazoa > Chordata > Amphibia > Caudata > Salamandridae > Triturus > Triturus cristatus. The sequence continues at coordinate 663,262,391 of NC_140582.1, read as the reverse complement.
CTGTTTCTTTTCCCCCACCCGTGTATAAGTTTTTATGCCTCTTAGCTGACCTTTCTTATTTTAAATGGTAAATACTCACAAGAATCAAAATAACAACACAAACAATTTTCCCCATAAATACAATGTCTTCACACAAATATTGCTTTTTTTCTTTGTTTTTTTTATTTTAGTAAAAAGCAAAAAGTTTTTTTTATGTATATCAAAAATATGTTCATATTACATTTCCTTTTTTTTGTACTTAACAGAAACTCTAAAGATGAATAAATATAAGTGAACAAAGATGTGAATAGCTATTACCTTGGTGTCAAAAAACACTACTATGAACCATTGGAAGTGCCCCTCATCAAGCAAACATAAATATCTTCATTCACAACTAGCTATCTGATCTTGTGTCACAACAATCATACCATACACAAAGAAATATACACACAGGGAATTGTAAAAACACACAACTGGATAGATCTTTTTACACATTAATCTTACAAACTGTCGAGTTTTACTTTGATGACATTAACAACAGGCTGGATTTCTTTTCTCATTGGTTTATAGTTGATCCATTTAGTGCTTGTTGTCCAGTTGTGAAATAGCTGGTCTACGTACGTTTCGGTGAAAGTGTAACTATGATCACCTTCCTCAGGACCATCAAAGAGTAAAAAGGGAGAGAGGGGACTTTTATTCTGTTTGCAAAAGACAAATGGTCATTTTATGTCTTAATAGGCCTTAGATGCCGATTCTTTTAGGGCGTCTGTCATATGGGACTTGATCCAGTATCGTCCTGATTCTTCGAAAAATAAAGTTCTTCGGTATCAAAGGGTCTTGTATCGGTAATGTTGTCTCTGGGTTAACATCTGCACCAGATATCTGTTGTCTTCTGGATTAGGTTATACCTTCGAGGAAGGTATAAAGGACAGAAAATGTGTTTCCTTTGGCCTTGCTTGGCTTTTTAGGAGATTTAAATAACAGTTCACCACATAGGATTTTCAGTGGCTATGTTTATCAATCAATTCTTCTGTTATTCTGTAGGGCATTTCCTTATTCCTCTCCGACACAGCGCAGACAGATGTTAACCCAGAGACAACATTACCGATACAAGACCCTTTGATACCGAAGAACTTTATTTTCGAAGAATCAATACTTGTGAGTATTTACCATTTAAAATAAGAAAGGTCAGCTAAGAGGCATAAAAACGTATACATTTGTTTCTTTTTCCCCCCTCTTGGACCTCAAAGTAACTGGGGAAAACCTTTTTCCATAATCATCTTTTCCCCCACCCACCATCCCTTGAGGCAACGAGGTTTGGGAAGTAATTATGTTCAGGCATTTCTTGTTTAACAGTTTTCTTTCCAGGTTGAATTTTGTAATCTTCTTTGCAGTTACTAAAGTGTGTTCCAAATAATGTCATATTGGTATGTTTATCTTACTGGGTGATGTCATTTATGCTTGTCGTATTTTCTGTCTGAGTATCCTTGATCTGTGGTAAGGTCATGGTTGCTAGGTCAATTTTTACATCTCTTAGTAGGCATCCCATTGTTTAATGGGGATGCCTGGGGGGGACACAGGGGTCCTTCATCAGACTCCAGGGGCGCTTACGGCTGGTAGGCTGAAGGGTGTGGGGGTAAGAAGTGCAGCTTACGGCAGGCCCCTTGGGCAAACGTGGCATAACATCAGTCCCTGGGAGGTAGTATTGGAGGGCGTAGGGGGTGCCAGCGGAAAATAATCTGATGGGCAAACGGGCATCCTGCGCAAGGTCACTCCATTAAAGGGGGACCTGGGAAGTAGTTGGTAACAGTCATGGCCTTGCATGTAGGCTCATCCAGGATACACAGAAAACAAAGTGTACATATTCCAGTTTTAGGTTAGGTATGGCTATGTATTAGACTCATGTTAAGGTTAGCCATCAAAGATGTGTAAATAAATGTTATTGAAAATTTGTGGCTTTTCTGCGTATTAAAAATCGTGTTAAGAATTCTTAAGTATGAATTAATAATTTTAATAAAATAGGGCCAGGGTTATCCAATTCCTAGTACAAGTTCTGTGTTTGGATGATTTTATTATCCATGCCTCAGGGAAAAGAGGGGTTTGAAAGCAAGCATCTTGGGATCCCTGTCTGGAGGGGAGTTTTGGAGGGTCAACAAATCCACCAATGGGAGGGGACTTGGCAAAACCTGGCCATATGGCTCACAGCAATCACAAAGCTCAGGGTACAAAAGAAAGTGAAATGCATCAGTCATATCTTCCCTCTCTAACTAGAAACACACAGTAATAAAAAAAGACATGAGAACATGTTGACAAGACAGCTGCAGATCTGGTCTCTCCCATCTAATGAGAAGACATCTTCTGGTGGTGAGCTGATTCTCCTTCGTTTTCCATGGCAAACTCATGTAGTTCACAATCCATTACTAAATTTTATCCAACAGTACTAAATATTTGTATAGCTGGGAATGTCTGTCCTTGGTTTCCATGGAAGACTATTGCAGTGTCTATTTTATCATTTATTCGATGTTTCACTAAGGAAAAATGAACTATATCAAAGACAGAAACATTAGTTTTCAGATTTCAGGCAATAGCATTAGTTATTCACAGTATACATTTATTGTTAAAAATGTTTTTCTCTATTCAGCATTAGGTGAACATATGACAGCTGGAAAGTGTAAACTAGGTTCTTCAAAAATATGTAGCTTAAGAAAGGAATATATTTTATAAACTCTGAATACTCTGCAGTTATGACAAATCTGAGCAAGTCACATTAAGGTCACGCTATGGAATACATTTGTGCATGGTTCAGGATTTCCTAAAAGCATCTATTTTATTAAAAAAGAGGCCTAGCTGAGGACTATGTGATGTTACAACGGATGCCATTACATCGCATGCCGTTGCAATGCAAATCTTTACTCCGACTTTCGGTCGTGGGGGCACTGGAAGTTAGAATAGAATCATTTTCTATTCCAACTCTAGTGTGTGCAACAGTAGGGAAGGTGTTGGAGTTAAATCCAACACCTTGTACCCACTGCTGCACACCTTTTGCATTGCAACAACATGCGATGTAATGGCATGTGTTGCATTAGTTGCGTTGTGAAGGTTGTTTCCCGTAGAAATGAATGCCTGGTGCATTTTTCACAATTTGTTTGCATGTCATTTTAAAAATCCAGTTTTTGTGTTAATTCCTAAGGCAAAGTAGTGTTTTCATTAATTAGTTCTATATGAAAATTTCCTAATTTCACATCTGAAATCGTTCAAAGACCATTCTCTTCCTCTGTTGAATCTCATTTTCTTCTCTTTTGTCCTCTAAAATTTAGTGATTTCATGTAATAATCTTTCATGATACCCATTAATCCCACATTTTTTTCACATTGTTTATTTAGTTCTTTTTCCCTTCTTTTGCACACAATAAATCTACTGCTGAGAAATATTATATACACAAACAGCAACCAATGCCCTATTATTATTATTATTATTGACATTAAAACAACCTTTCAAATGCCTCCTTCCGCTGTTGTAAACCAATTTCCAATACTACAAATTCCTTTTCCAAATTGTTCAAAAACACTAGGGTGCCAATTACGATCCGGTAAAAAAATTCCCCGTGCGACTCGTATCCGGTCTTTTTACCGTACGAATCGTACAAGTGCCGTACGAACTGGCAATCACGATTCGCATGGTAAAAAGTCCATACGAACCGCATTGGGAATATTTCCCCACACGTCCTCGGGTCAGAAAATGTGTCCGACACGTCCTCGTACGATTTACCGTACAAATGTGAAAGGTGAAGTCCGACCGAGGAATCTTGATCCATCTCGTGCGTCCGAGGCCACAACCGTATGGAAAAAACACCATCCACACCGAACTCCCATAGCAACCATGGAGACATGTGCCCGCATATGCGCCCAACACTCCCCCCAGCCCCCGTACGTCCGACACGTACCCCCCGTGTATGTACACCCCCACCCGTGTATGTACACCCCTGTACGTTCGAGTCGTACCCCCACCCCTGTACGTGTCGTACCACCGTCTATGTACACCCCCCACCCCTGTACGTGTCGTACCACCGTCTCTGTACACCCCAGTATGTTCGGGTCGAACCCCCACCCCTGTACGTGTCGTACCACCGTCTATGTACACCCCAGTATGTTCGAGTCGAACCCCCACCCCTGTACGTGTCGTACCACCGTCTATGTACACCCCAGTACGTTCGAGTCGTACCCCCACCCCTGTACGTGTCGTCCCACCGTCTATGTACACCCCAGTACGTTCGAGTCGAACCCCCACCCCTGTACGTGTCGTACCACCGTCTATGTACACCCCAGTACGTTCGAGTCGTACCCCCACCCCTGTACGTGTCGTACCACCGTGTACCTTCACCCCAGTACGTTCGAGTCGTACCCCCACCCCTGTAAGTGTCGTACCACCGTCTATGTACACCCCCCACCCCTGTACGTGTCGTACCACCGTCTATGTACACCCCCCCACCCCTGTACGTGTCGTACCACCGTCAATGTACACCCCAGTACGTTCGAGTCATACCCCCACCCCTGTACGTGACGTACCACCATCTATGTACACCCCCCACTCCTGTACGTGTCGTACCACCGTCTATGTACACCCCCCCACCCCTGTACGTGTCGTACCACCGTCTATGTACACCCCAGTACGTTCGAGTCGAACCCCCACCCCTGTACGTGTAGTACCACCGTCTATGTACACCCCAGTACGTTCGAGTCGTACCCCCACCCCTGTACGTGTCGTACCACCGTGTACCTACACCCCAGTACGTTCGAGTCGTACCCCCACCCCTGTACGTGTAGTACCACCGTCTATGTACACCCCCCACCCCTGTACGTGTCGTACCACCGTCAATGTACACCCCAGTACGTTCGAGTCGAACCCCCACCCCTGTACGTGTCGTACCACCGTCTATGTACACCCCAGTACGTTCGAGTCGTACCCCCACCCCTGTACGAGTCGTACCACCGTCTATGTACATCCCAGTACGTTCGAGTCGAACCCCCACCCCTGTACGTGTCGTACCACCGTCTATGTACACCCCCCCACCCCTGTACGTGTCGTACCACCGTCAATGTACACCCCAGTACGTTTGAGTCGAACCCCCACCCCTGTACGTGTCGTACCACCGTCTATGTACACCCCAGTACGTTCGAGTCGTACCCCCACCCCTGTACGAGTCGTACCACCGTCTATGTACACCCCAGTACGTTCGAGTCGAACCCCCACCCCTGTACGTGTCGTACCACCGTCTATGTACACCCCAGTACGTTCGAGTCGTACCCCCACCCCTGTACGTGTCGTACCACCGTGTACCTACACCCCAGTACGTTTGAGTCGTACCCCCACCCCTGTACGTGTAGTACCACCGTCTATGTACACCCCCCCACCCCTGTACGTGTCGTACCACCGTCTATGTACACCCCCCCACCCCTGTACGTGTCGTACCACCGTCAATGTACACCCCAGTACGTTCGAGTCGAACCCCCACCCCTGTACGTGTCGTACCACCGCCTATGTACACCCCAGTACGTTTGAGTCGTACCCCCACCCCTGTACGTGTCGTACCACCGTCTACGTACACCCCCCCACCCCTGTACGTGTCGTACCACCGTCTATGCACACCCCCCCACCCCTGTACGTGTCGTACCACCGTCAATGTACACCCCAGTACGTTCGAGTCGAACCCCCACCCCTGTACGTGTCGTACCACCGCCTATGTACACCCCAGTACGTTCGAGTCGTACCCCCACCCCTGTACGTGTCGTACCACCGTGTACCTACACCCCAGTACGTTCGAGTCGTACCCCCACCCCTGTACGTGTCGTACCACCATCTATGTACACCCCCCCACCCCTGTACGTGTCGTACCACCGTCTATGTACACCCCCCCACCCCTGTACGTGTCATACCACCGTCAATGTACACCCCAGTACGTTCCCGTCGCACCCCCAACACAACCTCCTAAGTACGGAGTGCACCCCAGGCCCCAACATCAAAACCGCATGTACGAGTCGTACCAAGCCACACACAAGGACAGCACCGTACAACCAAATGGCCCATGTACACACCGTACACACGCTCAAAACGCACATACACAACCAGGACAAAACTAAACAACACAAGAATACACTATACGAATGGCACAAAGCCACTAAACATGGCCAACAAACACTACAAAAACACCTTCACTGACCTGCAACTGCCAAAAACAAACAGAGGCCCAAAACACCACCACTCCTTATAACACACCCACCCAAATTTCAAACACAGCCACACCCACCCATGGACCAATAAAAAGGGCCCACACACACAAACCATGAGCCTTTGCAACAGACTCACTGCTGCCAGACACCACAGAACCATACTACAAGCTTCACCACACCTTACACTTGCACACCTTCACACAACCACCTTCACAAACACCCCCTCATCACATTCACACACACACACACCTGCACAACCACACCCACACACCCACAACCATCCACACCCCCCCACCACCATCCACACCCACACCCCTCACCATGCCCACTAACAAGAATCCAAAGTTCAGTAACCGAGAGTTGGAGGTTCTTGTTGATGAAATCCTCAGAGTCGAGCCACAGCTCTTTGGAACATTGGTCAGACAGACCAGCATGGCAGCAAAAACAGCCATGTGGCAGACCATCGTCGATGCTGTGAATGCTGTTGCGGACACCAGAAGGACCAGGCAGGAATGCCAATCCAGGTGGTACGATCTGCGGAGGAGGGTCCGAGCCAAGATGCAGGAGGAACACAACCAGGCCAACGCCACTGGAGGAGGGCCCTCCCACAGACCCGTACACTACCAGCCCTGGGAGGAGAGGGTGATGGCCATACTGCCGGTGGAGGCAGTGGAGGGATTAGAAGGACTCCGAGACCCGGGTGAGTACACAAACAATGCACCTCACATGGGGGGAACGTCATCCACAACCAAAATCACTAACAGGCACGCAACCACCCCAAGCTATCGCATGACTCAACCACACTCCATGAACACGCACATGCCACTACCGCCACCATGCCCCATGCACCCAGCTGGACAATGTCAAGTCACAGGCCACAGAAGACAACAACACATGACACGGTAACCCGGATGGCGGGAGGGTGGGCCCCAAAAAATCACATAGTGCAACTCAGAAGCAGACAACAATGCCCTCTGCCCATATGGCCTAGGTCACAGCCAGACAAACACTGTGTCCCCACACAGGAAATACTCGCCAGCAAATGGCGGACGCCTTGCATCAACACATGGGGGTGAAGGCACTGTTTTGCACATGACAGCAGCTAATGAACAGCCAACATTGTGAAAGAGTGGCAGCACACACCACCACAGCAGCAGCGCACACACAGACACTACACCCAATGGGTGCCTGGAGATCAGAAACAAACTCACATCAACAAGCCAAGGGCCATTCAAAGATCTGCTAACAGTGTGTGCACAGGAAGCTGGGCTGAGGTGACAGAGGGTGACACACAGAGGGAGGGAGAGGGGGATAGAGAGGGAGGGAGACACAGGGAGACGGACAGAGGGAGGAGGCTGACACACGGAGGGAGGGAGAGGGGGACAGAGAGGGAGGGAGACACAGGGACACGGACAGAGGGAGGAGGCTGACACACGGAGGGAGGGAGAGGGGGACAGAGAGGGAGGGAGACACAGGGACACGGACAGAGGGAGGAGGCTGACACACGGAGGGAGGGAGAGGGGGACAGAGAGGGAGGGAGACACAGGGACACGGACAGAGGGAGGAGGCTGACACACGGAGGGAGGGAGAGGGGGACAGAGAGGGAGGGAGACACAGGGACACGGACAGAGGGAGGAGGCTGACACACGGAGGGAGGGAGAGGGGGACAGAGAGGGAGGGAGACACAGGGACACGGACAGAGGGAGGAGGCTGACACACGGAGGGAGGGAGAGGGGGACAGAGAGGGAGGGAGACACAGGGACACGGACAGAGGGAGGAGGCTGACACACGGAGGGAGGGAGAGGGGGACAGAGAGGGAGGGAGACACAGGGACACGGACAGAGGGAGGAGGCTGACACACGGAGGGAGGGAGAGGGGGAAAGAGAGGGAGGGAGACACAGGGACACGGACAGAGGGAGGAGGCTGACACACGGAGGGAGGGAAAGGGGGACAGAGAGGGAGGGAGACACAGGGACACGGACAGAGGGAGGAGGCTGACACACGGAGGGAGGGAGAGGGGGACAGAGAGGGAGGGAGAGGGGGACAGAGAGGGAGGGAGACACAGGGAGAGCAAATCAGCCGTGTGGTGTGTGGGAATGTCTGCTCATCAGCAGGTAGACAGCGTGCAAGTAGCCAAGGGTGGCCAGTGCCAGAACCCCCCCTCTTCTCCATAGCCAAACACAGGGCCATGTCACAACCTGTTCACAAGCACAACGACAGCTACCTGCATTATATAAGTGTGTGGATCCACTCCATGTGCACATGTACAGTGCTACACGGAAGGCGCCAATGCATGGCTCGCCACACCTGCCCACTCCACTGCTGACTGCAGTCACCCGCAGCAAGTAAGACTGTGCCACACATAGTGAAAGGGGCCAAAGTGGTGCCCAAGGGACACACCCATGCACAAGTGCACTGTGAGTGGAATGCAAGACAGATCCTCATTCCAAGAGGAAAAGTGCCAACTTTGAAACTGATGAAACATGGATGTTGCATGGCCCAAAATTAACATTGTCTCTCTCACACACAGGTCAACGTCGTGGTTCACCCCCCAACACTGGGGGGGAAGACTCACAGGACCCGGATCTGCGGGAGCCCGATCCCACCGGCAGCGACGACTCTCACCACTCTGTGGACGACCCCGACCGACCTGGCACCTCTGGTGTCCAACCACCTGCAGCACCTGCGTCAGGTACAACTGTGCCAACCACCACCCCCACTCCTGCCACATCCCAGGAGACACCCAGGATCCCTGCCCCACCACCACAATGCAGCCAGGCTGGCCAGGAGGGACACGGTGTCCCGGGCACCCAGGAGGAGGCAGGCGACAACACCAATGCCACCACTCAGGGGTCCCGGAGACCCGATGTACCCACAAGGGCAGGCCAGGTGCAAGTGGGCAGGGGTGGTGGGAGTGGAGGACGGCGGAGGCGCGAGCCTGACCAGTTGGCTGGGGAACCGGTATTTGCCCATGTCCGTAACATCATGGACACATACCGGCAGGACACCACGGGCATGGCCCAGGTTGTGTCCATCCTCGAGGGGATCAAGACCCAGCAGGCCCTGCAACATGCCTGTCTACTGCAACACCAACGGAGGATGGAGGACAGACAGGCTGAGCAAGTGACGGTGTTCAAGGGGATTCATGATACACTCCGTCGGATGGCCGACAACATGGCCGACCCTCCCTGTGCCAGAAGGCGGAGAACATCACCACCCACAGGGAGGGAGCAGGAGGAGGAGGAGGAAACATCCGATGGAGCATCCCAGACGTCGTCACGGCCTGCTTCTGAGGGTCCCCGCAGGAGGGCGGGTCGTCCACGGAAAAGACCGTGAGGGTCGGCGCAACATCACCATCTCCCAGGACACCTGGCCTGGCACCTGGCCCACTGGAGCAACAGCATCACAGCATCAAGAGACATTCTCTGCCACATGGCCCTGCTGGTCACTGTCTGACCAATGTTGACAAAGACTGTGGCATGGACTCTGAGGATTTCAAATGGCAAGGACACCAACTCCCCTACTGAATTTTGGATTCAAAACTCCCAGAAAGCCCCTCACTTCATCCCCCCCCCCCCCAAATAAAAATTCACACCATGAAGAGAAGATGCCTGCTGGTTGAATTATTACCTTACATGTGTGTTGTAAAGTCTAAACATGCCTGAGCTCTCTTTTGACTCCAACCATCCACACCCTGGGGCCTGAGTCTGGCACAGGACACACGGGTCACAGTGTATTAGGCAAGACAGACATGGAGCACCATACACACCCGTGATGGGCCAAACCAGCTGAGGGGGTAGCCGCACAACCGTGCTGACAGACACATTGAGTACAGCAACAGTCATGCGCAGAGGTCAGGGATCATGTCCAGGGTCCTGGGGGGCACCCAGGTATGCGTAGACAGGTGGCAGAACCATGTCCTGCAAGCTTGAGTCCGGTGGATGCAGAGAATGGGGGCCTGGCCAACGTTGGATGCATGGGGATGGCACATGTCACAATACCCACACAGTCATGGACATCATGCCCAATACACAGTCTCAGCCCACACACACAGCTTGCATCTTGCTACTCGACACATCGACACATAGCCACTATCAGGGAAAACCATGCCAGACATGCTGGATGCACCGTGGCAACACACCAGCATTGACGGAGAAGAGGCACCTTGGAGGCATAGGGACACCTTTATTAGTCATGTTTTCGGGATTGCAGAGGCAACTTGAAGTACACATGAACACATCTGGTGGAGTAACATGTGGGTCCAACACTGGCACCCCCCTTCTGCAGCACAAATGCGTGTTAGCCATGGAACTGGCACACAATTGTCGGCTAACAGCTAAACACCCACAGCTGCTCACGGAGAGACTGCCATACACCATTGATCCGCTGATGTGGAAGTCCCACACCATGTCAAGCCAATGCTAACCATATGTGTCTGAGGGCAGTGTCACACACATTGATGCCATCATCACAATCCACTCTCCCATCACTGATGACTGTCAACCAGGCAGACCATCTATTCAGGTGTACACAGCTGCATGTCGTGTCCCATGGGGATGCTACATGGCTGCAGAGGAACCAAACATCGACAGGGGCAGTGTGCATACATCGTGAACAACTGCCACACCCAATACACCCCTGATGCATCCCTTACCCTATGGAGACTTCCAAACGTGTCCGTGCCTGTAACGCTGAGTCAGCCCACGATGACGTGTCCATGAGGAATAGCAGTGCCACAACAATGCAAGCAGCAGACGGCATGCGCAAGTACCTGGGGAAGAGAGACACACAAGAAGTCAGCCACAAAAAGCACAGCCACTTGCATGTGCATTTACTCGACACATGTATGGATGACAACATGCTAGGTCACAATTATAACTGGGAAAATACAACCATCACTGCCACCATCACTCCAGTGACACACCCACACACACCTCTGACTCACGTGCCATACATGCAGGTGGAGACACACATCACACCACATGCCACACGGGGACCAATGCGTGCACACTCACACACTGGTACTCACCACTAAGCAAAGAAGTCGCGTATGAGCCGAGTCCGGATGTCCTCTTGCGGCTCCACATCCTCCACATCACTAGCCCCATTGCCAAGCCCTTCGTCCTCCACGGGTGGATGGTCCTCGTCATGTTGATCCAGGATGAGTGGCACAGCTCTCTCAACTGCCATGTTGTGCAGCATGCAGCAGACCATGAAGATTTTGCAGACCTTCGCAGGGGCATATGGGAGCGCGCCGCCGGTCTTGTGGAGGCACCTAAATCGGCTCTTCAGCAGCCCAAACGTCCTCTCTATCACTCGCCTTGTCCGGCCATGGGCGGTGTTGTAGCGGAGCTGGGCCGGCGTGATGGGGTTGCGGAGAGGTGTGAGCAGCCATGGCATGTTGAGATAGCCAGCGTCCCCTACATGGGAAGCACATGGACATCGTTAGAACTGGTGAAGCGGTCGTGCTGGTAGGCTATGCAAATTACTGGACAGACAGACTGTACCCACCAACAACACATGCTCTTTCGTTGCGCAGCTGCATCATCATTTCAGGCATCCTGCTACGCCTCATGATGTAGGCATCGTGTGCTGATCCTGGAAAACGAGCACAGACATGTGAAATCACCATGTTGGACTGCACACCACAAGGGCATTGATGGAGTGGTAGTGCTTCCGATTGTGGTACGCCACCTCCCGTGCGTGTGGTGATACCAAAGCTACATGTGTCCCATCTATGGACCCAATGACATGGGGCATCCCTCCCAGGGCATAGAATCCACGCTTGACCGCAGTCAACTGTTCAGGGGTTGGGAACTTGATGAAGTCATCCAGGTGAATCAAGATGGCCTCTAAGAAATCATGCAGCACACGGCAGAACATGCTCTGGGACATGCCACCAACATGAGCTATGGTATTTTGAAAGGTACCCGTGGCAAGAAAATGTAGGGCAGCCATTACCTTCAGCTGGGGTGTCAGTGCCGTAGGATACCTGTGCTGCGGTTGCAGGTGTGGTGCCAGTCTCGCCGTCAACTCCAGAATCAACGGTTGGGTGAAGCGGTAGAGCCGGATGCTGTCATTCTCCTGCATGGCAGCCAAGTCCGGAATTGGTCGGGCAAGAGGCGGCGCTCTGCAGTAATTTGGAAGTGACAAGGAAGAGTGAGTGCACTACGACAACAATTCATATGTACTGAGCACATGTTAATCTGTCAATACACATATGCTACATAGGGAGTCAGGTATGTGCTACATGCCCAGGACACGTATGGATGCAAGGTGACACTCCTACCAAGACCCAGCTACACACGGAGATTGAGAACCTCCCCATGCCACGCCATGGGAATAGCTGTGTCCCAGTGCAAGTGAACAGCCAGACGCAAGACAGGAGTGACATACGCCCACACATCAGCAGAAGTAGGATGCCGATTGCAGAGACTGGTAGCGGAACACTAGAGCCACAGGTCACATGACATTACACTAGGACAGCCCACACACCTTGCCATGAAGGTGCACATGTCATGACTCACCACACATTCATTGTGAGGATGCAGACATGTCCTTGTCACGCTACTCCGTGTCCCATGCATACATGTGCACCTCACATCCGATACCACATGTGGCATGGTGTGCGGAACAGTGTGCAATGACAATCTACACACAGACACATGTTGGTTGCTGCAACGGCTGCAGCTTTTGAGGGTGCTCCAACATCAACCTGATGGGAAGCCCCCACACATACATGACATAGTCACATTGTGCACCGTGGGTAGTGACAAGTCAGGTGTGATAAACCCTGTACCGGGCATCAGGGGACACTTCCGTGTGTTGGTGTCCGTGCCATGCCAGTGACACTCACCCCAGTACGACATGCACACATGTCAAAGGAGTCAAGGGCATGCCTGGCACACATTGCACCATCACACAGTACATCTGTAGACATCTCATCATACATCTGGTGCCTTCTCGACTCAGGAGTAATGTTCCACATCACAGGCCATCACACCTGTGCCCCACACATGTAGTAATGCACAGACGATGCCTTGATGTCAATTAATGGACAAGTATGTCCATTCATGGACAAGTATGTCCATCCATGGACAAGTATGTCCATCCATGGACAAGTATGTCCACCCTATCCCTACCTCTGTGCCGCCTGTCACCACTGTGATGTGTGAAAATCACTGTACTGCTGCGAAGAGGGCCTGTGTACGTTCCCATATCACCATGGGAGTGCTGCCGTATGTGTACCCATCGTGATGGCGAGCGTACAGGCATGTGTACGGCCCGTACCACTACGAGTAGGCATACGCAAGAACACCCATAGTGGTACGGGCCGTACACACGCCTGTACGCTCCCTATCACTATGGGTGTCCTCGCGTATGCGTACTCGTAGTGGTACGGGCCGTACACACGCCTGTACGCTCCCTATCACTATGGGTGTCCTCGCGTATGCGTACTCGTAGTGGTACGGGCCGTACACACGCCTGTACGCTCCCTATCACTATGGGTGTCCTCGCGTATGCGTACTCGTAGTGGTACGGGCCGTACACACGCCTGTACGCTCCCTATCACTATGGGTGTCCTCGCGTATGCGTACACGTAGTGATAGGGAGCGTACAGGCGTGTGTACGGCCCGTACCACTACGAGTACGCATACGCGAGGACACCCATAGTGATAGGGAGCGTACAGGCGTGTGTACGGCCCGTACCACTACGAGTACGCATACGCGAGGACACCCATAGTGATAGGGAGCGTACAGGCGTGTGTACGGCCCGTACCACTACAAGTACGCATACGCGAGGACACCCATAGTGATAGTGAACGTAGGCACGCGTGTACGGTCCGTTCCAATGCATTTGGGGAGCCCTAGGGCCCCGGAACGCACCGTACCTGTGTGTGGAGCTCCAAATTACATAGGGGACACATGAGGGACAAGTATTAAGGCCTACATGCATGCTGGTTGTCATGGAGACCAAGTTCAAAATTTGAATGTGTTCTGGAAGGTGCAGAGCAGTAGTCAGTTGGAATGAATCTACTTTGTTGCAATGTGTTTGTGGGGCTGACATCATGCAGGAGAATGAAACCGATAGAGAACACACAGACTGCTAGGTTTGAAGGGATTGGAGGAAACATAGGATGCAAATGTGAGTGACCAATCACTCTGTACTCCTGTGCATGAGATGGGCCAGCAAGGCAGATATAAGGCAGCCAGGTCCCATGAGGGAGCACTTGCCTGCACATCTTTGTATTCCACGACCCAGCTGCTGCTACTGATTCCCTGGAACCATGTCAAGGGCTGTGGAGAGGTCACATCCATTCACCCTGGAGGAGAACATGGCTTTGGTGGATGTGATCCTCCCACGGTACCCCATGCTGTATGGGCGACCAGGTTATCAGGTGAGTTCAGTGTCCACTGGCACAGACTGTGTCCCTTTTTAGTGACTGTGACTTCTGCCATTGTGTCCAGGTGTGACACACATGCTTTGTACTGTAGGGGGGGGGTCCCGGGGGGGGAATGCCTGATGTCTCCCAGCAGTGCCCTGAGACAGGAGGGGTGGGGGCCTATCACTCCCAGCAGTGCCCTGAGACAGGAGGGGTGGGGGCCTATCACTCCCAGCAGTGCCCTGAGACAGGAGGGGAGTGTGCAGAGTCCTCCCAGCAGTGCCCTGAGACAGGAGGGGTGGGGGCCTATCACTCCCAGCAGTGCCCTGAGTCAGGAGGGGTGGGGGCCTATCACTCCCAGCAGTGCCCTGAGACAGGAGGGGTGGGGGCCTATCACTCCCAGCAGTGCCCTGAGACAGGAGGGGTGGGGGCCTATCACTCCCAGCAGTGCCCTGAGACAGGAGGGGAGTGTGCAGAGTCCTCCCAGCAGTGCCCTGAGACAGGAGGGGTGGGGGCCTATCACTCCCAGCAGTGCCCTGAGACAGGAGGGGTGGGGGCCTATCACTCCCAGCAGTGCCCTGAGACAGGAGGGGTGGGTGTGATGCACAGTGTGAGCCTGGATCATTGATTGTGTAGTTGCCCTCATTCCACCTGTGTCCTTTCAATGGCACGTACTGCTTTTGGCCTTCCCCCACAGGATCATGTCCCTATGACAAAGTTGCAATGCGTTGGATGCATACTATGCCTTGTTGTAAAAAGCAAATGTGTTCTAATCTGTGTCCCCGTGACATGTGCAAGGTGTATTGATGTAGTGTCACTTGTTCATCCTCACAGGTAGACGCCTCTGCCAAGGAGCAGATATGGCTGGATGCCGTCAGCGCCATGAGGAGTGCGGATGGTCGGAGGCGGCAACTGTCCCAGGTGAGGAAACGCTGGCAGGATATCCGGTGCTGGACGCGGAGGATCGCACGGCTCCTGCTGGGGGACTCACCTGAGAGCCACAAGAACCGCGGGCGCCGCCGTCTCTCCCACATCCAGAAACGTGTGCTGGCGGTGGTCTTTCCTGACTTGGACAGGCGTCTACAGGACATGCAGCAGCCGGAAGGGGGTAGGTACATGTGTGTGTTTGTTGTGTTTCACCAGCATTTGTAAGTGCACTGTTCCATGGATACACTTCCAGGGTTTATGGTGCTGTGACGATCCTGTTACCCACAGTGTTGCAGGCCTCTCCTGCCTCCCTTCCCCACCTTGCAATGTGTTCCCTGGTCTCTGTGTAGTCACTCCATCACAAAGTTATGTAGCCTGACACCTTCTCCAAGTGTACAATGCCTGCAGCATCATGTGTGGGGGTGGTGTGTAAGAGGTTTAGTGACCTTGACTGTGCCCTGTCCAGTTCTGGACTTGTGGGTTCCATGTCAGTTGACACTAATGCTGATTTCAGACATGGGAGTTAATCTCTTGAGTGCGAGGCCTTCCAGCAGGCATGTCCCATGTGGTGGCCTGTCACATGATGTGCATGAGTGTGCGTTACGCATAGTGCTGGGATGTTAGCGTGTGTTGCAGTCATTTCCATTCAGGAGCATGGAGTTGTGTGGCCACTACTGTCCCCAGTGGCATCTTTTCCTAGGTATCATGTGTGTAATCCGAGAATGCCGACAATCTCTGTGTCTACAGCATAGGTTGTGCTCTGTGCCATTGTCCCCTGGCACCATGTTTATTGACGTGAGATGTATTACAAGTGTCCACTGTCCAGCCTGACATGATTTTCCAAGTACATACTCACGGTGGCCATTGCCTGTGTGTCTTGTAGCAATCATCTGATGATGACCATTTGTACATGATTCTTTGGACAGGCGCACCTTGGGTATTTGGTGTTCAATCTTGAATTATTGCATCCCATGTGTATTTCACCCAGACTAAGAGATGTAAGTGCTTCCTATGTCTCCACAGATGTGTCTCATGTAGGGGGTGGGTGGGGCGGCCATGGCCTACATGTCAAGACCTGTCATCTCCTTGCTTGGACTGGCCAGTGTGTGATGTTTGTCTGGACATACACTCAAGGTGCAGCGTGCCAGTCAGGGTGGGCATGTTCTCAGTATTACCTATGCTGCATGTGCCTCTAGTTCCTGGATTTGGTCCCTGCTCATCCCAATTTCCTGCCACGCTGTGTGGTGCAGATGCAGTGCTGTATTGTCCCCAGGGCCTTGCTCCTCAGTCAGATTGCCATGTCATCTCATTTGCTATTGTGTCATGCTCTCCATAGTTTTTCCATGGCATGGTGGGTCACACAACTGTGTCTTGCAGGGCCTACGTATGTACCTTGTTTTGTAGTTGTAACTCATCCTTTGTTTCAGGCTATGCACTGTAACCTACGTAGATTGTACTCATGTGACATATGTATACAGGTGTATGATTACTTTCTGTCTCTTCACCCTGCCCACAGCATCGTCGGGGGACACGGTGGGAGACATGGACACAGACGGCGTGGAGGGACCGATCACCAGTGCCAGCGGTGACATCGGGGCTGGCACTTCGAGTGGGACAGAGGCGGTGGAGAGTGACCCCGGGGACCTGTCGACTGGCACAACAGACTATGAAGCGGACGGGTCCGAGGATGATCACTCCGAGTGGGCGGTGGCTGCACCACCATCTGACAGCAGCCCTACATCTGGCACCGCCCCCTCCATTGCCATCAGCCGCCTCCCACGTGCTCGTGTCCCTTCCCAACGTGCCCGGTCACCACATGTCTCCTTCCTGCCAGGCACCGCACCCCCTGCCCCTGTCTCCACTGCTGCCGCCAATGCTGAGTCTGTGGACATCCAGCGGCAGTTGCAGATTGGTCAGACTGCGATCCTTAATGTCCTCCATGGCCACAGCCAGGTCCTCAACAACATGGAGGCATACTTGGAGGGCATTCATTCATCGCAGGCTGACCAACGCAACTTGCTGAGGTCCATAGACTCCACACTGACTGCAGCAGTGGGTCTCCTGCAGCGCTACGTCCCACCCCCTACCCCTGCTCCTTCCACACTTCCCACTCCCATGCCTGTCCAACATACACCCTGACGTAAGCATGCACCCACCACAACAGACACAGGCACCACACCAGCAGGGAAGGTCCGCCGCACACCTCCTGACACGCACACACAGGGTGCAGTAGGCACACCCACTGAGTGGGAGTCCGCATTCCACCCAATCCACTCCCTCCAAATCCCCTCCCCTCAGCTCTCCTGGCCACATCTCCCCCAAAGACTCCTTCATGGCCGCTCTGTCCCTGAGCCCCACAGTGACACCACCCTGCAAGCGGTCAAGGAGGTCCCCGGTCACCCACACCCTCCCACAGTGGCGCTGCGACCCATCCCTCTGACCCCCCCCTCCTTGGGGCCTGTGGTTCCTTCGGGTGCAGGGGAGTCCCTGGAGGACCTTGCTAAGGTGTGCAGCGAGATCCTGGCCTCCGCCTTTGGCCCTGCCCCACCCCCTGTGGTGGAGTCCTCCATCCCTGCACCCACGACACCTACCCTTCACCCTCCTGTCCCTGCAGTGCCTGTTTCTTCCCCCCCACATGATGCCCTGACCCCTGTGGAAGACAACGGATTGTAACTGTGCAGGCAAGCTAGGGGACACGCATCCCACTGTGTCCCCCATCCAGCTGGGACTCCTGGACTGCCCTATGGCCTTTGTTAAAATTGGACTCACGTCATACTAGTTTTTTTCTCATGCTGAATAAAGCTATTTATTTTTGCCCTTGGAACACTCCTGCATAGCTGGCCTTGCTGTTGGTGGGGCTGCTACATGGTTGTGGGTGTTGGTCATGTGTTGGGTGTGTGGGAAATGTAGTAGTGTGCTGCTCATAGGGGGGACCCTGGGATCTGTGTGCCATCACATGGTGTTAGCTACCTTTCTCCATTCATGTAAGCAGTTGCTGCATGTTGCAATTGTCCCAAGGTGTATTCCTTCCTCTGTGTACCCTGACTTCTTCCCTGCAGGGTGTCCCCTGACTTTGGCACAGAGCTGTGTGTCCATTAGCTGGGTGTGTGACGTAGTCCTTCACCTTTGCACATGCATGCTGAGCGATGTCTCCACCTGCGTCATTCGTGGCATCCTTGGTAGTCATTGTACTTGTGTATGTGGCCTATTGACATGACTTCATGTGTACATGTTTTCTTTTCTGCGCTATGCATGCCTATACTCCCAGCCTCGAACACATGTGGTACATGTACTGCAGGGTCTTTGTGCACCTGACTGACATTTGTGGGCATGGTATCTGTGACTACTCCACCCTTTGCGTTCCATGGGCACTGCTGGGAGTGATGGGCCCCCACCCCTCCTGTCTCAGGGCACTGCTGGGAGTGATAGGCACCCACCCCTCCTGTCTCAGGGCACTGCTGGGAGGACTCTGCACACACCCCTCCTGTGTCTAGGCACTGCTGGGAGTGATAGGCCCCCACCCCTCCTGTCTCAGGGCACTGCTGGGAGTGATAGGCCCCCACCCCTACTGTCTCAGGGCACTGCTGGGAGGACTCTGCACACTCCCCTCCTGTCTCAGGGCACTGCTGGGAGGACTCTGCACACACCCCTCCTGTCACAGGGCACTGCTGGGAGGACTCTGCACACACCCCTCCTGTGTCTGGGCACTGCTGGGAGGACTCTGCACACACCCCTCCTGTGTCTGGGGACTGCTGGGAGGACTCTGCACACACCCCTCCCGTCTCAGGGCACTGCTGGGTGGACTCTGCACACACCCCTCCTGTGTCTGGGCACTGCTGGGAGGACTGCACACACCCCTCCTGTCTCAGGCCACTGCTGGGAGGACTCTGCACACACCCCTCCTGTCTCAGGGCACTGCTGGGAGGACTCTGCACACACCCCTCCTGTCACAGGGCACTGCTGGGAGGACTCTGCACACACCCCTCCTGTCACAGGGCACTGCTGGGAGGACTCTGCACCCACCTCTCCAATTTCACAATATGTACGCTCATGACATTCACGGATGTGGGTACGCTCCATGCATTCGAGGTGGGGGTACGTGTCGTACTTACACTGTTGGGGTGGGGCTACGCTCCATGCATTCGAGGTGAGGGTACGAGTCATACTTACACTGTTGGGGTGGGGGTACGCTCCATACGTATGCGGGTGGGTACGAGTCGTACTTACACTGTTGGGGTGGGTGTACGCTCCATACGTACGCGGGTGGGGGTACGAGTCGTACTTACACTGTTGGGGTGGGGGTACGCTCCATACGTACGCGGGTGGGGGTACGAGTCGTACTTACACTGTTGGGGTGGGGGTACGCTCCATACGTACGCGGGTGGGTACGGGTCGTACTTACACTGTTGGGGTGGGGCTACGCTCCATACTTACGCGGGTGTGGGTACGGGTCGTACTTACACTGTTGGGGTGGGTGTACGCTCCATACGTACGCGGGTGGGGATACGAGTCGTACTTACACTGTTGGGGTGGGGGTACGCTCCATACGTACGCGGGTGGGGGTACGAGTCGTACTTACACTGTTGGGGTGGGGGTACGCTCCATACGTACGCGGGTGGGTACGGGTCGTACTTACACTGTTGGGGTGGGGCTACGCTCCATACGTACGCGGGTGTGGGTACGGGTCGTACTTACACTGTTGGGGTGGGTGTACGCTCCATACGTACGCGGGTGGGGGTACGAGTCGTACTTACACTGTTGGGGTGGGGGTACGCTCCATACGTACGCGGGTGGGGGTACGAGTCGTACTTACACTGTTGGGGTGGGGGTACGCTCCATACGTACGCGGGTGGGGGTACGAGTCATACTTACACTGTTGGGGTGGGTGTACGCTCCATACGTACGCGGGTGGGGGTACGAGTCGTACTTACACTGTTGGGGTGGGGGCACGCTCCATACGTACGCGGGTGGGGGTACGAGTCGTACTTACACTGTTGGGGTGGGGGTACGCTCCATACGTACGCGGGTGGGTACGGGTCGTACTTACACTGTTGGGGTGGGGGTACGCTCCATACGTACGCGGGTGTGGGAACGGGTCGTACTTACGCTGTTGGGGTGGGGGTACGCTCCATACGTACGCGGGTGTGGGTACGTGTCGTACATACACTGTTGGGGTGGGGGGTACGCTCCATGCATACGGGGTGGGGGTAGGGTCCGTACATATCCGTCCCCACGCTATGTGATGCTTGTGCGGGCCGTACCCAGGCCTTTGCCACGTGGGTACGAGCCGTCCCGCCATTGCTGGGGTGACGTGGGTTTGGGCGTGGTTCGACTCGTACCCACGCTCTTCAGGCGTGGGTACGGGACGTACCTGTCTGGTTGTGTTGCCTGTTCGCGTCGTGACGGACTTCCGTTGTGGCGGTCGCTGGCTTATCTGGACACGCCCCCACCCCCTCGTAGTGACCAGGGCTTGGGAGTCAGGTATGTCCAGGGCATGTGTGCTGTGTGACTTTGGTGGGGGGTTTGTGGCCTGCCCTGGTCCTGCCACCCCCCCACCCCACTTTTCCCACTCCCTTAGTTGTTCTGACCTTCTGCGGCGTCTGCGTCCGAACCTGTGGAGGAGGTCGACTGCTGTGAGGGCCGGGATGACTCGTAGGTTCGGGTCCATGTCTGTCCGTCGCGTACTGGTCCTCCTTGTTCGCGTCGTCCTGTCGCGTACTGGTCCTCCTTGTTCACGTCGTCCTGTCTGTCCGTCGCGTACTGGTACTCCTTGTTCGCGTCGTCCTGTTGCGTACTGGTCCTCCTTGTTCGCGTCGTCCTGTCTGTCCGTCGCGTACTGGTACTCCTTGTTCGCGTCGTCCTGTCGCGTACTGGTCCTCCTTGTTCGCGTCGTCCTGTCTGTCCGTCGCGTACTGGTAGTCCTTGTTCGCGTCGTCCTGATTTCCCGGCAGTTTTTGGCTGCCGGAAAATATTCACCGTGCGGGATGACGTCGGTGCGAATCGTAATTCCTGGTTCGTGAATGGCAGGCTGCGAGCGTCCCGACGTCAGGTCGGCGCTTTCCCGGATCGCATTTGTAGGTTTATTTTGTTCGTTCGGGGTTTTTTACGATTCGTACGGAAATGGTGTTCCCGTGCGAATCGTAATTCCATGTTTGTATATTTTGACGACCGGGTACGCGTCGGACGGAGAATATGCTCCGTCCGACGGTTCGTACCCGGTTTTTACAGGATCGTGATCGGCGCCTAGGTATTTCCACATTTTCTAATTCAGTTTTCAAGTCTGAAATGTTATATGCACAGCCCTCAATTTCTCTGCTCTCATCAGGAATGTATGAACAGCAATGGGTTAGTTTTAGCATCTTGCAGACTCCGCCCTTCTCTAGGAGTAAAGTGTCTAATGCAAGAAGATCTTGTAGGACCATGGATCATATAGCAATTAATTCCATGTTTTCTACTAGCAAAGCTCCAGAAGTGCTTGTTGCCATTTTGATGACAACTGTTGACATCTTTTTAATCTGTTTGCCATTTAATACCATGCCTACAGCTAGAAAGATGGCATCAAATGTGTCTCCTACTAGTTCAGCTTCTGTTTAAGTACTACATTTGCATCTGTGTGCTAGTGGCATAAATAAACTCCAGGAATCACAGATTCTTCTCCTTGTAAAATTTGCCACATTCCCCCTGTTAATTCAAAAGTGTGTTCATAACTACCAATTCCTACATGTCTAGTTCGTTTGGGAGTTTTTCTTTTATAAATGCACATGTTCCCCTTGTATTGACTGTCTAATCTTAGTTTTGGGTAAGTCATTTTCTTTCTTAATTCATCTTCCTATTTCTTCCACAAAATGTTTAAAACATCACTATGTCTATCTTGAGTGTGTGTTATGTTTATGTATCTTTCTTCTAATGCAATTATGTAAGCTTTCTCCAAAGGTTTCATCAAGCAGATTTTATTATTTTTGTAAGCCTTAACACTATAGGCCTGTGGGGAAAGAAATAATATCAAGCAGTGCCCATGTCTTTTCCTTGTGGGTATAAGTTCATGCTTTCTATCAGGGATACTTGAGAAAGAATTAGATCATAATTAGAATAGAAATATTCAAAGTGTCCTCACCTATGCACAAGTGAAAGTAAAATACTACAGGAAATAGCATATGACAGCGGCATATGAAAGTAACTAACCTATTCTGATGTAGAAGTAGGTAAATGAGCACAAGCATAGCAGTCATTCATGTCTAGAGCAAGAGTGTATCTGTATACTAATCTAGAGTAAACATTTGTGGAAAAATCATCTTTCTTGTAACTAACAAAAGAACCTTTTAACTGGTCTTAATCGGTAGGTATGCTTGTGGTTTACTTGATTTACTATTTCTATGATCTAATTCTGGTGTTAAATAAAACCCTACTAATACTATAGTGATCATAATTACTGTTATTACGAAAATTTAGCACATAATATATTTAGACTTAATACTAATGCAACACATTTCTCTCATATCAAAAAAGGTTTTATTTTAAAGTTCAGCAACTCAGCGACAACATTTCAGCAGTTTAGTAGTTCAACAACCTTTCGTTAGTGGTCTTTCAACATCGTTTAGCTTTAGCAGTTCATTTTTCTAATTAGACAATCCTTAACCCTACTCAGAGTTCTACTATACTGTTACTCCCACTCATCCACCGCAGACTTGGACCTAGGTTGATCGTCTTTAAAATAAGAAATTAAAATGATAAAGGTCTAACAGGACAGTTTCTTTTCATTTTTTCGTTTCTTTCTTCCATTCTTCTGATCATTTTTCAAATATTTGTTTCAGCTTTTCCCAATTTTCTTAGGGTTTAATCATCAGGGTGGTTCAAACAGTTCAGATCTCCCATCTAACAGATGATCTGATGTGACATTAAGTACTTGATCAACATAGTTCATCCATTCAGGTGCTGAATACCTCCAACAAGGCTCTCTTGCTCTCCTGGATCTTCTGAGTGATTGTTTGTTTTGCTCTATACCACTTTCATCACTTGACTCAATTTCTTTAGGTATAGTTGCTTTCATTCAACTGATGTACTTTTTCTCAATCTTTCTTGTTTATAGGATTGTGGTAATTCAGCTCTCTGGGTGACTCCCCTTATTCAAATGTGTGTCCTTTCACCTCGATCTTCCTGTACTACTGATGGGTTATCAGTAATATATCCGTTTGAGGAACTTACTTTGCTTATATATCATTAGATACTTCAATGCCACTTTGTGTAACTTCAGAAAGTTGAATCTGTCTTTCGACTTGCACATCCTCACCCCTCTCTTTCTCTTGCTTTTCTTACATTGGTGGTACCACTGATCTGGTTGGTCTTTCAGGTGATGGTGGAGTCACCAATGCTCTTCGTTCAGCATCAAGGACCACAATTGCTTCTTCTTAATTTCTCACCGTCTTGGTGTGAGAAGCATGCATCCAGTTCAGAACTCCAGCACACTTAACAGCAATATTAGTTACAAAGATTATTAAGAGGGGGCCTTTCCATCTTGGTTCCAAAAAAGTTGTTCCAATGTGCTTCTTTATCACAACGCAATCACATTGATTGACGTTGTGGCACTGTTCTTGGTGCGGATCTCTTGCGGCAGCTGTAAAATAATAAGAAACAGAACAGACTATATCAGCCAACCCTTTGCAGTAATCGAGTATCATCATCTGTGATGTTAAAAAATGTAGTTGCAGGTACAGTAGACAATTTCATTGCCCTGCCCATCAAAATCTCATGAGGCGATAAGCCAGTTTTTTTATCTGCAATACTCAGATACTCATCAGTGCCAAAGGTAATACATCTGGCTATTTCATTCATGTTGAAGCACAAGCTTTGTTAATTTTAACCTAATAGTACCATTTACTCTTTCAATGATTTCAGAGGCTTGAGGTCTGTAACTGTAGTGCAAACTATGCTTGATTTGTAGTGCTGTGCAAATCATATTCAGGATCTCATTATTGAAATGAGTCCCCCTATCTGATTCAAAAGAAACTGGTATTCCAAATCAATTCCAGCAATAGCAGTTTTGCTACAGTGAGACTGCCGTTTCTCTGGGTGGGTAGGCTTCCACCCTTCTTGGGAAGACACACACTATGACTAGGATATATCTCAGCCCATTGCAAACACGCATCTCGACAAAATCTATTTGCATTCTGTTGAAGCATCAACTTATCTGCCTATGTGACTAAGTGTAACATGCTTTTTTCCTGCATTCATTTGCTGACAAATTACTCATCTCTGACAAACGTCTTCTGCCAGTATCCTAAATCAAGGATTATATCATCCTTGTCGAAAAAGCCTAATCTTGGTATCCCTGCTAAATGTGTGTATTTGTGATAGAATTGTGTCATTGGAAACAGCAAACTGTCTGGCAACATGGGTTTTCCATCAGCTGCCATCCAAATGTCATTAGAATTTTTCTCACAACCTGCTTTAATCCAACCATTTTGCTCTGTTTTGAAACATGTTCCTGTAGTCTTTTTAATTTGTCCCAAGTATCAGTCACTTTCATAAGTCAAGTGAAAGAGGTTACCTCTTCCGATTCACATGTGAAATTTCCATTAAATGTGTAGGCCAACAAAAACCATTACAGTGCTAATGAATCAACATACCTATTTCCCATGACAATGTACTCATTACCACTTTGATGAGCTGCACATTTAACCCCTGCAATTTCTTCAGTTAATTGTAATGCTTCCAACAAGTTTTTAACATGCATTCCGTTTCTCATTGGTGTCCCTAATGAAGTAAGGAATCCCCTCTGTGACCACAATTGCCCAAAATCATCGACAACACCAAAAGCATACTGACTATCTGTAAACATGGACACTTTCATATGAGCAGTTAAACTGCGTGCCCTGGTAAGGGCAATCAATTCTACATGAGATGCTGGGTTCCAGATGTACTCCTCAAATGGTTCTATTTTGGCTACTGTTCCTTCTGTTCAGAGTTCTCCATTGCAGAGAAATAGGCATAGCGGGAATAGGATTCATTATGCAAATGGATGTTATTCTATAAGAAAACCCCTCCTCTACACTTCCAAAAAATGATGGGGTGCTTCACACCCCTTCCAGTCCTGGAAAGGATTTACACCAGCCTTGTTTTGGACTAAATTTCTCACCATTTTATAAGGTTGAAAGTGGATAAATCCTTTTTTGAATGCCCACAAAGGTAGAGTTGGGCACTTCAAAACTTCTGAGGCAAACCACACCTTTAAATGGCCATTTCCAACCCCTTGAGTTGTCTTATAAGTTGAGGAGATCTCCAAACTCATAGTGCTTTCCCCACTCATGGAGGAGCCAAAAGGTACATTTATTTGTATACGTATGTTTATGAACAGCTTTACCTTTGCCGGAGACCCATGGCCTTTACGCTCTATTCATAAACTTGCTATTAGACAGCACAGATCAGTGTGTAGGTTAAAGGCACATACTGAGGCAGACACTTTGTGTCAGTACAAAGTCACAAAATGTGATGCAAACCTCTGCAAAGAGCTGATTTGCTACTTGCCAAGCTTATCATTTCAGAGTTTGCAGTCACCTTTCCTATGGTTAAAGATCATCACAAAAAAGATGCAGACATTTAATTCTGTTGATATCTCTATGCTTTTTGCTGGATTTTACAACTGGGTAACTGAATTTTAGAGTTTTATTGCACCACATTAATTTACATTTTGCAAAAATATTGAAATTACAGAAGTTTGTTAAGTTTAATTTAGAAAAAAAGATAACTCAATTAAATCTGCATAGGTTAAGTCTGACAAATGACCAAACACTCCCAGTTCAAATGTGTAGCAGCAGGTTATATGCATTGCCCTGCAGCAGCCTTTACCCACTAAACGTTCATAATGAATATGTTAACCTGTGACCTTCAGGGTGCACAAAGCTCTTTGCAGAAATTGCATCATCATTATTAACTATCTTACCAGGATTCAAGTTCTTGACCTGCAGGCTAAATATAAAAAGACTTCCGGAGGACCGGAACAAACCTGCCAAGTCAATCTGTTTCTGGTGAACCTTACAGAAAAGATATCTGGCCTTATGGAGCTCTCTTTGGCTACAGCTTGAAGCCTTTCCCCACTGGAAGTACCCAAGCTCCAAAAAAGTGACTAAGTCCAAACATAGAAAACTTGACCAGGTGAAGACGCCAAAAGTATCTGGCCGGTAAGAGGACAGCCCTGGTTAATGATTTTTGGGGCACACAAAAAGGATCATTGGGGATGATGGGATGATGGTCTGTATTCTCTTAAGGGCTTGAGTATGAGCTCGCTCGGAAATCCCTCCATACGACTCGGATCCGTAGGGCTTTCCTAGCGAATTGTGCTCTGCGAGTGCGAGCGACCGAGTACGATGCGCCCGTATAGGGACACACTTGGTTCGTTCGGAATCCCATTGAACTCTATGGGAGCCTGTATACTGAATGTGTACACAGGCTCCCATAGCAAAAAAGGGTGGGTGGGGAAAAGAATACACCTTGTGGCGGGCCCCCCATGGTGCCCGCCATACTCTGCATGTATGGAAATGGGGGACTCATGGGTACCCCCACAGGACAGATTCGGACGGCACTGAATGAAGAGGGGCCCACTCCAGCCCCCAAATTCCGATTCCCAAAGCTGTTTCATCTCGCTGAGACCGACTCGATACGGCTGTCCGAATCGTTCACCGTACTCGTTCAGAAGCCGGCTCCATTGCATGGCACGATTCTACTGTGAATGAGTCGGACTGACTGGATCGGGTTCGGAAACGATTCTGTCGACGCATATGAGATCTTCCCATCGTACTTGGTTGTTCGGAACGGGGGATGATTCGGTCAGAAACATAGGCTCCAAATCGGATTTGCTTATTCCGGAACCCGTCTGGAGGCCTTCCTAGCGAGATCATATTCAGGCCCTAAGTGTACACTGGTGGCAGTATAATTTAATACTTACATGTGAAAAGTGAAAGTTAACACTCTTCAATCATTATTATTTGTTTACCTATCAGGATGTGTTTTGGCTTACATGGGCAAAGCAAAAGTTAACTATCTTCAGCAATTCTTACTGTTTACCTATCAGGATATGTGACTTAAATGGCTGTGACATATACCTGGTGCTATTATTTAGTAAATGCTGAAGGAAAATGGACATTGCTTTGATCTGCATTAGGGATTATGGGTGTTCCATTGCCATTGAATCTATTTTGGAATGTATTAGTATTGTTCCAGGTAGGAAATGGGGATAGGGATTTTCTACACTGGGGATGATGGGCCTTAAATGGCTATTAACTATACCTGATACTCCTATTTAGTAAACGTTGAAGGAAAATGGGCATAGCTGTGTTCTGCATGGGGGATTATAGGGGTTTTGTTGTGATTGAATATATTTGGGACTATATTATGATTTTTCCAGTTACAAAATAGGGATAGGGATTTTCTACTTCGGGGATGATGGGCATTAAATGGCGTTTACATATACCTAGCACTTACTTTCATGATTACTATAAGGAAATGGTTATAGCTACTTGACTCACAGGGGATTATGGACTTTGAACAGCTGTTGAACATTTCCCTCTAAATTATAATAGTCCTGTTAGGAAAATGGAAATAGCCAATCTTTAAATGAGGGATTATGGGGGATAAATGGCTGATACATACCCTGGGCATGGTATTTTCTTACTTACTCCTCTTGAGATAATGGCCATAATGATTTCTACAGGGGGGTTATGGGTGTTAAATGGATGTTACATACACCTACCACTTTATTGTAGTGATGAGTGTTGAGGAATGGGCATAAATATCTTTTAAATGGGGATGATGGGGGTTATATGGCTAGAACATATACCAGGTACTGTATTTAGTAAATGATGAAGGAGGAAATAGCTACTTTACACTGGGTTATGGGCATTAAACAGTTGTTAAAAACATTTCCCCTTATATTATAATGGTCCTGTTAGGAAAATGGAAATAAATAATATTTAACTGGGGATTATGGGGCATCACTGGCTGCTACTTACCATGGGCATGTTATTTCACATAGCATAGTCCTCTTGAGAACATGGCCTTAAGGATTTGTGCATCAGGGATGATGGGGGTTAAATGGCTGTTGCCTACACCTGCAACAGTAGTGTAATGACGTGTGTTGAAGAAATGGGCATAAGTATTTATTTAATGGGGATAATGAGGGTTAAATAGCTGGTACATATACCTAGTACTGTTATTTGGTAAACGTTGATGGTAAGAGGGTATAGCAGTTTTCTGCGTTGGGGATTATATGTGTTATGTGGCCTTTAAATCTATTTGGAAATGTATTAGGATTGTTCAAGGTAGGAAATAGGGATAGGGATAGAGATTGTCTAAGTCAGGGATAATGGGTGTTAAATGGCTTTTTTTCTCATATACCTACAACTCTATTTTCATGATTTCTGTAAGGAAATAGTAATAGCTACTCTATTCAAAGGGAATCATTGGCTTTAAACAGCTGTTGGACACATTTACCCCTCTATTATAATGGTCCTGGTAGGACAACGGAAATAGATAAGGTTTAAATCGGGGGGGGTATGAGAGTTCAATGGCTGCTATATACCCTGAGCATTCTATTTTACCTAGCTCCATTGGGATAATACCCATAATGATTTCTACATGGGGATGATGGATGCTAAATGGCTGTTACATACACCTGCCACTGCAGTGTAGTGACGTGTGTTAAGGAAATGAGAAAAAATGTTTTTTAAATCGGATGATGGGGGTTAAATGCCTGGTAAATAAACCTGGTACAGGTATTTTGTAAATGAAGGAGGTAGTAGCTACCTTACAGGGCATTATGGGCTCTAAACAGATATTATAATGTTCCTGGAAAAGGGAAATAAATAATATTTAAATGGAGGATTATGGGGGGTAATTGGCTGCTACATACCCTGGAGATGATATTTTACAAAGCCCTCTTAAGAAAATGGCATTAATGATTTGTACAGCAGGGATGATGGGGGTTAAATGGCTGTTGCATACACCTGCAACTGTAGAGTATTGACAAGTGTTGAAGAAATCGGCATGAATATATTTTTTAATGGGGTTGATGGGGGTTAAATGGCTCTTACACATACCTGGTACTGTTATTCAGTAAATGTTGAAGGTAAGTGGCTATGTTCTGCATGGGCGACTAAGAACCTTACATTTCCATTGAATCTATTTGGAAATGTATTAGAATTGTTCAAGGTAGGAAACAGGGAGAGGGATTTTCCACATTGAGGATGATGAACATTAAATGGGTTTCACATATACCTACCACTGCATTTTATTGATTACTGTAAGGAAGTGGTAATAGCTACTTTGCTCACAGGGGGTTATGGGATTTAAACAGTTGTTGAGGACGTTTTTCCCTATATTATAGCGGTCCTGTTAGGAAAATGAAAATAGATCATGTTTAAATGGGGGATTATGGGGGTAAATGGCTGCTACACTCTTTAGGCATGGTATCTTATATAGCTCTCTTGGGATAATGGCCATAATGATTTCTACATGGGGGATGATGGGAGTTAAATGACTGTTATATACACCTGCCACCGCCGTGCAGTGACATGTGCTGAAGAAAAGGGCATAAATATATTTTTAAATATGGATGATGAGAGTTAAATGGCAGGCACATATACCTGGTACAGTTATTTAGTAAATGATGAAGGAGGTAATAGTTACTTTGCTCGCAGGGGATTATGGTCTTTAAAACAGCTGTTGAACACATTTCTCCCCTATATTATAATGATCCTGTTAGGAAAATGGAAATAAATAATGTTTAACTTGGGGTTTGTCTGCTGAATAGCTTGAGTATGGTATTTTCCGTAGCACTCTTGGGATAATGGCCATAAAGGCATCTACATGGGGGATGATGGGAGTTAAATGGCTGTTACATGCACCTGCCACTGTAGTGTAGTGGCGTGTGTTGAAGAAATGGGAATACATACATGCTTTTTAAATGGGAATGATGGGTGTTAAATGGCTAGTACATATACCTGTACTGTTATTTAGTAAAGGTTGAAGGTAAGTGGGCATATCTGTGTTCTGCATGGGGGATTATGGATGTTGTATGGCAATTAAATCTATTTGGACATATATTAGGTTTGTTCAAGGTAGAACATAGGCACATGGATTTTCTACATTGGGAATGATGGTTGTTAAATGGATTTGAGATATCCCAACCACTGTATTTTCATGATTACTGTAAGGAAATAGTAATAGCAACTGTACTCACAGGCGATTATGGGCTTTAAACGCTGTTGAACACATTTTACTCTATATTATACTGGCCTTGTTGGGAAAATGGAAATAGATAATGTTTAAATGGGGGATTATGTGGGGTAAATGGTTGCTACACACCCTGGGTATGACATTTTACATATCCCTGTTGAGATAATGGCAATACTGATTCCTACATGGGCAATGATGGGTGTTAAATGGCTGTTACATACATCTGCCACTTTAGTGTAGTGATGTGTTTTGATGAAATGAGCATAAATATTTTCTTTAAATGGCACTATAGGAGGTTAAATGGCTAGTAAATATACCTGGTACTGGTATTTAGTAAACGTTGAAGGTAAATGGGCATAGCTGTGTTCTGCATGGGGGATTATGGGTCTCAAATGGCAACTGAATCTATTTGGAAATGCATTAGGATTGTTCAAGATAGGAAATAGGGATAGGAATTTTCTACATGGGGATGATGTGTGTTAGATGGCTTTGACATATACATACCACTGTATTTTCATGAGTTCTGTAAGGAAATGGTAAAAGCTACTTTCCTCACATGGGATTATGGGCTTTAAACAGCTGTTGAACACATTTTCCTCTATAATATAACGGCCATGTTAGGAAAATGGAACTAGATAATGTTTAAATGGAGGATTAAGGGGGTGAATGACTGCTATATTCCCTGTGCGTGGTATTTCACGTAACTCTCTTGGGATAAGGGCCATAGTGATTTCTACATGGGGAATGATGGGTGTTAATTGGCTGTTGCATATACCTGCCCCTGTAGTGAAATGATTTGTGCTCGGGAAATTGGGGATGATGGGGGTTAAATGGCTTGTACATATACCTGGTACACTTCTTTAGTAAATGATCAAGGAGGTAATAGCTACTTTACTCACAGGGGATAATGGGGTTAAACAGCGGTTGAACACGTTTCCCCCTATATTATAGGTGTTAATGTTTAAATGAGGATCATAGGGGTTAGATAGCTTTGCATACCCTGGACATGGCATTTTACATAGCCCTGTTGGGATAATAGCCATAATGATTTCTACATGGGGATGATGGGAATTAAATGTCTGTTGCACACACCTGCCACTGTACTGTAGTGAAGTGTGTTGAAGAAATTAGAATAAATGTTTTATAAATGGGCATTGTGGGGGTTAAATGGCTTTAGTGACTGATCGTGAAAGGGATTACTTGGTGCTTTCAAAAGGTTATGCCACATTTTCCACTTGTATGTAGAAATCACATTTTAAAAGTATGTTGAACACTGGGTGAAATCAGCCAGGGGAACAAAATATGACATAGAAGTACTAAAGAATCATATTTAACAGTTGTTACATTCAGAACTCACTACCCAGTCAACCAGGAACCCAATTTCTAACACTACTCTACTGTTTAACTATAAAAAAGAGCAAACCTTAATTGAGCAACTTACAACATCTTTACACAATGCAAAAATTGTCTATACTTTTTTTCCATCTTCATTTGCATGGTGGCCTGCTATTTGAGCCAAATGTGCAGAGAACATATATTGTAATAGAAGCTATCACCTATATTCCATACAAACTCCATTATTTGAATACATAAAAATGTGGGGTACTAGATGCTATAAATCTATTTAATGACTTGTTCATTCAAGGACAAAGTCTTGGAACAGGAGTTTAAACTTAATGAGACCCCAAATTATGAAACTCATTATCTTTCTTGCTTCCTCATGGGTACCTTATCATGTTATCTTGTCCCCTAATCTTAATTCTGGTGTTACTGCAAAGATCTCTACAATGTGGATTTGAAATTTCACAAGCTTATGTAGCGAATGTCTGACAGAATATCGACGGACAGAAAATCGACCTACAAAAATATCGACACAAAAATATCGATGACAAGAATATCGAGATCCTATCTACAACATGGTAAGTACAAAAATATCGAAAATAAAATATAGAATGTCAAAAATATCGTTATTAAAAATATAAAGTATTTTTAGTTAAAAAAAAA
The DNA here is from genome assembly GCF_964204655.1 of Triturus cristatus. NCBI lineage: Eukaryota > Metazoa > Chordata > Amphibia > Caudata > Salamandridae > Triturus > Triturus cristatus. The sequence goes on along the minus strand of NC_140582.1, from coordinate 663,229,645 downwards.
TATGTAAAATAAACAAAATAATACTTATAAATAAAATAAATTTAATTAAATATATGTTATAATGTTTAAAATAAATAATTAATATATATAATGTAATAAAACATTAATTAAACATACATATAATATATAATATATATACTTACTTAATAATACATTTTAATAATTGTTTTAATAACTTATAACATGTTAAAAATTATTATAAATTACAAATACATCATACACATAAAACAATAACATGAATAAAAATTAAATATTTATATATAACACATTTAAAAAATTACATTTAATTTGAATATTGTTAAAATTAATTATATATTACATTAGCTAAAATAATACAAAAAATATTAAATAGCACCGACAATAAAACTACTACTCCAGCTCCAAAAAAAAACAGTAAAGAAAATGTTGGATAGCGTAGAGCTAAAAATTACTATTCCCACTCCAGAGAGTGCAACAGTAGGGAAAGTGTTGGATAGCGTAGGGGTAAAAATTACTATTCCAACTCCACAGAGTGCAACAGTAGGGAAAGTGTTGGATGGCGTAGGGGTAAAAATTACTATTCCCACTCCAGAGAGTGCAACAGTAGGGAAAGTGTTGGCTAGCGTAGGGGTAAAAATTACTATTCCAACTCCAGATAGTGCAACAGTAGGGAAAGTGTTGGATAGCGTAGGGGTACAAATTACTATTCCAACTCCAGAGAGTGCAACAGTAGGGAAAGTGTTGGATAGCGTAGGGGTACAAATTACTATTCCAACTCCAGAGAGTGCAACAGTAGGGAAAGTGTTGGATAGTGTAAGGGTAAAAATTACTATTCCAACTCCAGAGAGTGCAACAGTAGGGAAAGTGTTGGATAGCGTAGGGGTAAAAACTTACTATTCCCACTCCAGAGAGTGCAACAGTAGGGAAAGTGTTGGATAGTGTAGGGGTAAAAATTACTATTCCAACTCCACAGAGTGCAACAGTAGGGAAAGTGTTGGATAGCGAAGGGGTAAAAATTACTATTCCAACTCAAAAGAGTGCAGCAGAAGGGAAAGTGTTGGATAGCGTAGGGGTAAAAATTACTATTCCCACTCCAGAGAGTGCAACAGTAGGGAAAGTGTTGGATAGCGTAGGGGTAAAAGTTACTATTCCAACTCCAGAGAATGCAACAGTACGGAAAGTGTTGGATAGCGTAGGGATGAAATTTACTATTCCAACTCCAGAGGGTGCAACAGTAGGGAAAGTGTTGGATAGCGTAGAAGTTAAAAATAACATAGTTATCAATAAAATAATTATTTAAAATAATTAGTGATCGAAATTATTTACAAATACCAATAAATAATTATTACAAACATAACTACCAAAGAATAATTAATTAACAATACATTAATAATAAATACCAATAAATAATAATTAATAAATATTAATTACCAAATAATAAATATTAAACGATAACATATTTTTCAAAACCAAAAACATATGAATTATTAAAAAGTAAATACCAATTAAAATATATTTAACCATTTAAAAAAATATATACCGCAAAATAATAATAATGAAACATTAATTACCAATTAAAATATTGAACTATTAAATATTTTTCATATGCCAAAATAATAAATATTACACATAAATTACCAATTAATAATTACTTATTAATATATTAATTAGAAATATCAATGCATAGTATTTAATTATATTTAATTCACAATTAATGATTAATCAACAATTAATTATTTTTCATAACCAAAATATTATAATTTAAAATATTTACCAATTAATAATTATCGTCCAATTAATTAATTATCAATACCCAACAACTAATTTATTAATTACTTAATTAGATTTCAATTACTTCCAACACTATTCCCCTATAAACGCACAACACACTCCACTAATAAAATAATACACTTAACATAATTATCAATTAATCAACTAATTAAAACTAATTGCCAATTAATAAAAATTAATTACCAATTAATACTTAATTAACAATAATATAATTATCAATACCAATAAATTAAAATAAATTATTAATTAATTACAATTAAATTACTTCCCACCCTATTCCCCTATAAACCCACAACCCGCTACAGAACTTAAACGCAAACATTTATTAAAATCAATTTATAATTCCTAAAAATGTATAATTAATTCCATATAATTAAATTACTTCCCACCCTATTCCCCTATAAACCCACAACCCGCTACAGAACTTAAACGCTAAAATTTATTCAAATCAATTTATAATTCCTAAAAATGTATAATTAATTCCATATAATTAAATTACTTCCCACCCTATTCCCCTATAAACCCACAACCCGCTACAGAACTTAAACACAAAAATTTATTAAAATTAATTTATAATTCCTAAAAATGTATAATTAATTCCATATAATTAAATTACTTCCCACCCTATTCCCCTATAAACCCACAACCCGCTACGGTACTAAAACACAAAATTGACTTAAAAAACCATTGTTAACATATAAAAATTGTATACATATATGTTAAAATCAGTAGAACACTTAACTAAAAACATATAACACATACATATTAAATACATAATAAAATACATAACAATAATATAAATATCGATATTAGTAACATCAATATTAGTAAAATCGATATATTTGATGTCGATATTACTAACTTCGATATTACTAACATCGATATTAAAATACTTACCTTAGGATCGATATTCTGTCCATAGATATTATTGACATCGATATTCTGTCCCTTCGATATTTAAAACTCGATATTAGTGTAGGTAGATATTTTAGTTTCGATATTTTGGCTGCTCACCTATGTAGCATCTGCCCTTTCCAAGCTCAGTTCTGGAAACTGGGTGCCCCGTCACCTTTGGCCTCAACCCACAGATGCTGGACCTTCTGACACACCCATTGCCTCTTCCAATAGAGCCATATGTAGCTTTGCTTCATGAATAGGAAGAAAGATCACAACTATGAAATCAAACATCCTCTCAGTTCTGAGGGAAAGGGACATCATCTCTTTGGTGCACTGTCATTACTACCACTCAGAATGCAGAAATATTTACTTATTGGTAGTGAAGATCTCCCAGGGATGGAGGTGACCTTGGTTTAATAGGCCTGTATGGTGTTCACTCCCTTTAGAGTTTTTACTTCTCTGTGTCTATGTTAATTAAGAATATACGTTGCTGGTACTGCAGTGGAATTGGTTCTCTGCCAAATTTAGGAATTAGTAGCACATTCTTTTAATCCATTAACAGTTAATGTGTCTCTTCTGCCTTCACCAAGAGGAGCACATACCCCATTAGACATGATGAAATTTATCAGACAAAATATCCTCAGTTGAAACTCATTCATTCAAATATCTATGAAAGTTTGACATTTCTACTTCATTTTCTGCACACCAAGAAGATCCCTTTTCTTTCGCTACCTCTTTTGGGAGAGGATGAAATAATTTCCTAAAAAACAGTTTCACACCACTTAGGCCTACGTGGTCCAGTGAGGTATCAATCTAGGGGTGAACCCTGATTGTACATGTACAACCCTTACATCATACATACACTCCTTGTGCCACTTTATGAATTGTTAAACATACACTAGGAGGCCCTGCTAGCCCTCAGAATCTGGGCCTTTTACATAAAAAATTCATTAATGATTCTGTTGGGAATGTTTCCAACTTTAGGAATTGTCATATTTCCTGGCTCAGTTCATAATATAATTCCAGGCCATTGAACCCTCCTACTGCACCAAGTTAATTACTCTGCTCTATAGCACAAGAAACAAAAGTTTACCCAGAGTGGAGCCATTAACAGTGCGTGACCCAGTTACAGGGACAGCCGAGGCCCACAGAAATAAAGTAGGAGGACCAGATGTCTGGAGCCAACATAGAAGGATCATCTTTGAACGTTTAGTGTAAAGAAATAAAGCAGCTTTGGCAGCAATGAGAAGCTCTTATCACAGACAATATGAAGTTGCCATATTGGATTAACCCAGAGTGCTGTGCAGGAGGACTGGGACATGGGTGGAGTGATAATGTGGAACCCTAGAATTGAACATGAGTACTTGGCTTTTAGATATTTCTGCCCTTCCCTTAGAAATCTCTACACAAGGAAGCGAAAGATGAGAAGACCCTGGAACTGTGATCCACAACAGCAAAGAATGCCCAAGTGGAAGGAGAAGCCACCTCTAGTCCTGCAAAGATGGGCTTTGGGACTTTGACACAAGCTGACCCCGTGGACTAGGATGGGTCTCTTCGCAGTGACGTGAATAAATTCCCGAGGACCAACTTTAGGTTCTACGGACCCTATCCCTCAAACCTGTCAAAAGGAGATCTATCCTGGGAACTTCATCCCCTGTCGCAGCAGTGCAGCGTGGCCAGGGCCATTCCTCACCCACATGCCTGTGTCTAGGAGGCATGGCTTGTGGGTCTTCTTTCTCCCTGCCCACAACCAGCACAGACAGGTTAGACTGAATTGATCCTGCCTGAGGAAGGGTTGTGGCTCCCGCTGTGCTGGAAGCACATGAAAGATTGCCGGCTCACACACAGCATCAATGGAGGGATGCTGCACAGGGGGAGCTGGCTAATGTTGCAAGGCCTGGGGGCTCTTAATACTGCAGTTCCCAATGAAAAACAAAGCTGTGTGTGCCCCAAGTGATACTGGGGAACCCAGAAATTAAAAGCTGGAGTGCTGCACAAGGCCGGTCCTTCACCGCTCATCTCACATGTAAGCCATAGGGTAGGGTTCAACCCATAAGTGAGTGCTACAAAATTCACATATTGTTTTCATGTGGTGCCACATGAAGAGGGAACCACCAATGGTTTTAGTGACTATTTGGGGGCTGCAGAGAGTGCAGAAGCCTCCAAAGACACCCCCATAAAAATTGTCCCTAGGTTCCCTAAGGCATAATACTCTAATCCTGGGAGAAATGTTGCTGCTTTACAAAGTGATCCAGGAGCATGTACTTTGGCACATAGAGTCCAAAGTGCAGAAACTCCTATTGGATCATTCTGTGACTGCAGTAGCAGTCTGGTGAACAAAAAAAAAGACTCAGGCACATGTTTTTAAATATCATGCTTTATTAATGATGATGATGTCAATACAAGGTTTTACTGTTGATGCTCCTAATTAACTTAAATGATGGGTCATAACTAGCATTGCCTGTTATTGGTACTGTCCCCATTGATTTCAGTTGTGTTACACTGGATAATTATAACATGTTGTTACTTTTACTGATGTGGGGACACCATGACAAAGTCTGTAGGCCTACCTTATTTATAATGACACCCCCTCATATTATGATGTTTCATGCATTATATGTGGAGTGGTGTGGTTATAGCATTAATGACTCACAATGGGTGTACCGTGATATATAGGTATCACCAATCTATTTTTATCTACCTGATTGTATACATTTGTGATTTAATGTATAGTATTTAGTAGTGTGCATGTGAAAGTACTGTTCCTTTTTAAAAGAACAATCTCTGACTGGACAATGATTTATTGAGTATTGCTGTTGTGTACCACCAAACTGCAGTTGCTTGTCCACATCACATCCTCTGAGTAGGACTTGGACTGCCCTGCTTTCCTACACTGAGAGTCAAGTGCTACAATGGGGTGCTTGGTGCGTAGTAAACAATAATTTGTAGGCATATTAGTTGTGAAGGACGTACACCCTTCACTATTAATAAACCAATGTCTTACTACTTATCATATTCAAATATAATTTGATTACAGCACATATATAAGTATAAAATGTAAAATGTGTGAAAGCATGATTAAATTATGATTGCAAACCAAATAAACCATTTTAGCATAATAATACATTTTACATTTATGCTACTTTCAGACATAATGGCAGAATGGCAGGAAGGGCCACGTATATTACATCACAGAAAGGCAAACAATTGCTTTTGCTTATGGGATACACATACAGCCAGGAAAGCACAAGCACTGAGAACGTGGATTGGATATTTATTAAATGTTTTTCAAATGCTTGTTATGAGAGAGCTACAGTGAAAATTACATTGTAATTAATGTCAGGAAACTGAACTACTCCCCATATATAAAAGAGATATTAGCAAGGCATGTACTACAAAATTTAAAAGAGGGAAGAACTAGTTCCCAAAAGCCCACTACTACAATTTTATAAGAGATATTCTCTAAAGCACCTAAGTACATCACACGCCAGCTACCAGCAAACCCTACCTTAAAACAACTAATGTACTAAAAAAGGCAAAAGTCAACCCCCTGTTGCTCCTAGGTACCAAGAAATACAGATTTTAAGACACTTAAATCACTGCACATAATGAAGAACCCTTTCTCCTACACTGCAACCACAATAACGAGAGAACAGGTATACTTGCACCTGAAAATAATCTCGTAAAACTTAGGGCTTGCTGTCGATCGTGGTGGACGGGTACTCCATCAAAACAGTGATGAATATCCCACCCACTGAAATATGAATCTCATTATATCCTATAGGACTTATATTTCAGCGGATGGGATATCTTTCACTGTTGTGATGGAGTAACATGTCTGCCAGGATCTAAATCAGGCCCTAAGTCAATGTGAAGTGTGGATGATGGACAATACTTTTAAAACGTCCCTCCAACCATTCACACAGATATGCACCATACACGGTGAATATCATAACAGTAACATAGAATTTCATTATTCAATGGTGTCTAGAAAACAAAGTGAAACTTACTATGTACTTTTAAACCACATCAAAGTAAAAACTATCGCTACTCTCCACACAAAATCATAGTAGACTTTGAACAGGCAATGATAAAAGCAATACTTAGCCACACACACATATGGCCATACAAAGCTGCTGTTACCACTTCAAACAAAGCATTTGGATAGATCTTCAAAAACCTGCACTAAGGTGCCGATCACGATCCGGTAAAAAAATTCCCCGTGCGACTCGTATCCAGTCTTTTTACCGTACGAATCGTACAAGTGCCGTACGAACTGGCAATCACGAATCGCATTGGGAATATTCCCCACACGTCCTCGGGTCGGAAAAAGTGTCCGACGCGTCCTCGTACGATTTACCGTACAAACGTGAAAAGCGAAGTCCGACCGGGGAATCACGATCCGTCCCGGGCGTCCGAATGTACAACCGTATGGTTAAAAGACCGTCCGCACCGAACTCCTATAACAACCATGGAGACGTCCAAACAGGTGCCCGGTACGTGCCGTACCCCCCCCAGCCCCCGCATATACGCGCCGTACCCCCCCCAGCCCCTGCATGTACGCACCGTACCCCCCCAGCCCCCGCATGTAAGCACCGTACCCCCCCAGCCCCCGCATGTACGCGCCGTACCCCCCCAGCCCCCGCATGTACGTGTCGAACCCCCCCAGCCCCCGCATGTACGCGCCGTACCCCCCCAGCCCCCGCATGTACGCACCGTACCCCCCCCAGCCCC